>NC_063211.1:3920520-4528020 GCF_017589495.1 Alosa alosa | reverse complement strand
TCATGTTTCAGCATCTACTTCAACCAAAGACCTTATAGGCCAGTCTGGCCTCTAAGCAGCTAGGCTATTTTGTAGGGCCACATGATATGGCGATTTTTCTGACAGGTATTGCAATTTGATTTGCGATGTGATTTTTGAAAATCAAGCTTCAGTTCAATATTTCAGTGATTTATGTTGGGCCACTTCTGATTGGTGGAGATGCCTAGTGCAAGAGAAGCCCAGCACTTCTGATTGGTGGGCTTCACTGTCTGTCACACAACAAAATCGACCACAAAGGTTAGAGACGGAGTTACAAGTTGCCTGATTAATTGCAGCCTTTGCGACAAAATTTGCACGATTAATTGCAGGCCTACAACAAGAGCGTACAGACATGAAACACAACGGATTTTCACTGAATCTGAAAGCAATTAGAGGAACCATCTTTCAAATAACATAAATGCATCTGAGCTTGTAAAGTTATTTAAAAGGAGCGAGGCCCACAGACTAAACATTGTAGTCAGTTTTAAATAATCTTATTTAGTAGAGTTCTAACTTGATGCATTTTTCATGCATTAAAATCTACAGCTAGAGACACTGCTGACCACTTGTGTTTAGATTCCGTTACTGCTAACATTAGTGACCATAGAATTCCCATCGTCTGGGGTGCATCAGAATACAGCATTTACACTACAAAAGAACTGTGGTCAAATGCACCACCTCAGCAAGTGGTTTGTGTGATCAAATCATAATGTGTCTTGGTAATTGTTTACACTTTGTTTGTTTACGCTTGTCTTTAAAACAGTACACACTTGTATTTACACTCGTAGAATTGACCACTTGTAATCGGATCACCCTAAGGTGCATTTCTAAAACAAAACTAAACAGGGTCTATGTCTCACATAAAATCATTCCAAGTGATTTTTCGGGTGTAAGAAGTTTTTTCATGCCAGTTCATCCCATTTCAACTGTGGTATGTCTGTGGTAATGGGCAAAAACAATCTATTCAGCCTGACCATGAACACTGGCCAAGCCCTCAGTGAAACTGAAAAAGGAACACTTAACTATTCAATTCCTTACTGGTTACACACTGGTTTTCACTTCCCATGAAGATCTTTTTTAATGCAGCTGTAGCCTTTTCTGCTTTCTTTAGGCTGCCTAATCCCTGAATTGTAGTCTAGACAGTGGAAGCTCTTAAAACAAATGGACCCCCATATGTCTGCCCCTTAAATTCCAAACTTTACTTTTTGTGTAAACTTAAATCATCAGTAGGCTATGGCATGAGTATTTGTGATTTTAAGATGACCAATGCATACCATTTAGCACACATTATTGCTTTCTTCCCAGATTACGGCACTTAAATATCTAAATCCCTAGTACCCATTCCCTTTTAGCTATAGGCTAACTGGTGTAACCCACTTCCAGTTAATTATGCTAAGCTAGGCTAACAGTGTCAGACTTGGTTATTACACGCACAGAGAAAAGAACTCTGGACTAGATAGATGGGAATAGATGGCAAATTAAGCTAATTTCCCAAAAAGTTGGCATGTTCCTTTAACATAGTTAAAGAATTCACAGAATTGCACACAGCTGATAGTTCCTTTAATTTCCTATGGAAGCTGTTGAAACGCATACAGGAACCATTTTATTAGTCTTTAGTTGAATATTCTACTAAAATTCCCAGCATATATTAAATGTGAATGGATTGACCACTTTGCCCATATTCCTGATAGGGCTATCTCTTCTTGACTAGGGAGACTCAAAACTGAGCATGTGGTGTCTTCCCATGTCATGTAATCACCAGCTGAAACCAGGTGGTTTTAGAGCTGAATTTACCATAAACCCTAAATGAGAAACACAAGATCAGTAAACATCTGAGCTAGACAAATGCAACAAAAAAGACCATGGTGTCCATCAGGGGTGGACATTATTACTTTACCAGCCACTCAATATTAAATGATTACTTTGTGTCTGAAATCTACTGGCCACTTTCATGCTTAACCAGCATGTGGCTGGTGCTAATTTCCATCCCTGGTGTCCATCTTTGCATCCAATGTTGTTGTTGTTGTCGTCATTCAATATAAATAAATAAAGACACTTCTTCTGCCCCTGGTTAATGAACAGCATGTGCCCTGACCTTTACACACAAACCTGTGTGGCACATAAATCTCAGATCCTTCTGTCCGGAAGTACCGGTCATATTGGCCTGCATTCACACACAGCTAAGCGCCAAGGAAGGGCTCCATATTACAAACACAAAAAAGACCCAAGCTTTTCTGACATCAGCAGCTGAGGAGAGAGTGTGTCAGCCTTTTACTTGCATAACCAACTAATGTGACGGAGTAAAAGCGTTGCGCTTAGTATGGGACCTCAATCCAAGCATTGCGTAATTGCTTTTCACTGAGAAGCCTCTCCTGCTCTTTCGCTTTTCTCTACCACAACCTCCCCACTCTCCCACTACCCACCCCCTGCCCCCAAACACTCTCCATTCCATTAGGAGATACACAGTTGTGGGAGTTAGCGTTGGGAGGGAGGGGGGGATGTAGGCCTGACCTATCAATTTTCAAAGGGGATTTGCCATCTGTCAAACAGGAGTCCCACTCATGTTAAGATGCCATACAATATGAGTACAAACTGTTAGGGCTGCTTTCTTAATCATCATGATTCATATTGGTACATTATTACACCTTTCTCCCAACATTGTAAAACCCAGGCAGGCCAAACTGTACCTACACATGACGGCTGCATCTAATGATTATTTTGATAGTCGATTAATTGAATTAAATGAGTGTTTCCCAAAGCCCAAGAATATGTCCTCAAATGCACCATTTAGACCACAGCCATGTAAGGCAGATAATATTTAAGTTTAAAGATGTAAAAATCTGAGAATTCTGAGGTAGTTTCTTTAAAAATTACAAACTGATGAAGGATTCACGATTACTAAAATAGTCCTTAATTTCAAAGTCGCCAACTAATCGATTCATTGATTAATCATTGCTGCCCTATTGCACAGTCAGGCACTGTAGTATTGTACCTCACCCCATTACTGGAAGGTTAATTAAGCATTTGCATACAATTGATTCACTCTGTATGCGGAGAGCGCATAATGTCCTACACATCATCTTACATCACAAGCCTTCCGAGTTCAGACACTACTGCTTGCATCAAACAGTAGGCAGCAGCTGTCTGCACCACTGATTCTGTTTTATTCAACACATTTTCCAGGCTACCTGTTGTGAGTGCCTCTTTCTCTCTCTCCTTGTCCCATCTGACTCACTTAGTCATCATCATGATAAAAAAAAAATTTGAATACAGGTGTCATTGACTACAATTGGTATGTGTTGTTAGCAATACCACAAACAAAGACTATCTGTGTTATGGTATATTCAACCATGTTTTAATAAACCATTGTGAACCAGTGTATCCTCAACAGAATTGGGTAGATATGAGTATATTTAAAACTGGATCTCTACTTATCACAGACTACAGAATAATGGTATCTTGAAGACCAGTATGAAGCCAGAACAGGTGTTGCTACTGTTACAGCAGGTGAAAAATAAAGTGCAATATCAGCCCAATTCGGCCTGACTGCAGCAGTCTCACACCTGGTCTCACACTGCTCATACCTTCTGGCTGGTTAAAGACCAACTGTCTCCCCAACCACTTCGGAGAGCAGCATTTCATATGCTACCCAGTTAGTTCATAACTGGTTCAATTGGTCACATGTCAACCAACATGGGTTTTAGTACATTTCAAACAAACAATGCATAGGCTAATGTATCTTTTGAGTTTGAGAGGTTTCTATGATGTGTGATGAGTCATTTCTTATATGTTATCTCCCTCATGCCATAATTTATATTTGTCTGCCATCCTCAGTTTTCTGACTATGTAAAGCACATTGAGCTGCCTTGTGTATGAAATGCGCTGTACAAATAAAACTGACTTGCCTCCTCTTGACAAGTCTTTCATTTTTAAAGACCTGTCACTTTTCACTGTTTAAGGTGTGTAACCACTTAATACTCCACTAGAACATTCTCAGGAAACAAGAGCATTGTTTAACTATGATAAGATTGTGCTGAAACACCCATAACTGTTGTGAGTTGGATATCCCTCCTTCAAATTACTTTTAAACTGACAAACTGTATGGCCTCTATGCCACATACAATGTGGTCTACAACCTGTGGGCATTGTAATCACTGATGTTCTTCACCCTCGGTACAACTTCCAGATCTACAGTCAGTCACCTCCAATCAGAATGCCAATAAAATAAAAACCCTGCTCTGTATACACATTCGCCTGCAAGTAATGCATGACCCCATGATCTTCCAATTTGGGAAACGTGCGCACATCCAAATTAAGGTGCAGGAGCCAAAAGTCCAAGATCCAGTAACAGAGAAGGTCCGCACACTTGCTCTCCGTTTTTTTATTTTATTTTACTTCAATTCCCCACACACATATTGAAGTAAAATAAAAAAAAAAATGGAGAGCAAGTGTTCGGACCTTCTCTGTTACTGGACCCATTATCTTCCAACACATTCACTCATGCATGACCCCATGATCTTCCAACGCATTCACTCAGGCAACACATTCTCAGACGGCCCATCATCAGCGCACCGAGTATGAACGTGTCAACCGTGCAAATAGGAACCAAGATACAAATGTTTTCAAGGATAACCTGGGTCTGCTCATTTCCTTCTGTTAACTCACACAGCTATGAAACTGAAAAAGCCCTGCTCGGGATTTGATTTGAAGGAACTAAATAACAGTCGAAGTGTGCAATACAATTGCATATTATGATCGTAAGGAACAAGGTACCCCACGGGTAAGAGTACCCTACAAACAGCTGCGCACCATAACAGTTCTTAAGGTAAAAAAATAATAATTTATTGTATGAGTGGTTTGCCAGATTAATGGGGATGTCATGCGTGAAAACTGACGCAGATTCTACAAGCCCTTCTATGCACAAGGTTATCATGCATAATCATGACATAAGTCATAAGTAGGCTACATCCATGCTACCTGTCATTAACGTAACGTAAACATTAACGTAATGTTAGCATGATCTACAATGACATAATTGAGCACGTGTTTCAAGTGACATGTGAATGTTCCACGTAAATGTGTAGGCTACTGTTCTACGTGAATATTGTAATTGTTATCAACAATAACACAGGCTATATAATTAATAGCCCTTAGTGTCTTACCTTCAATGGCGATAACGTGTTCCCGAATCTGGTTCTGGAGCAGAGGCTCCTCCACCCTTTCCAAGAGTTCATAAATTGAATAGATGTTTGGATGGACCGACTCGAACCGCTGGATTTCCGCCCGGATAGCGGCGGAGTTTGCAAGGTGCTGCTGATAGTTCATCTTTCAAATGATATTCGCAGTTGCGCTCCAAATGTCTGTATCCTGTTTAAACAATCGCTTGATACGTATACACGCCGGCTTTTGTGATTCACTTACAGCACAAGTCACCTCTGGATACTTAAAAGTGCAGCAATGAAGCAAGCAAAGGATATGTTAGCTCACTTATTGTATTTTGGTTAACCTTGCTAGCACGCTAGCTGACAAGCTACCATAGCCAGCTGGATATCACTCACAATAGGTTTAGGACGTCTGTCATTGAAGGGATAGCCGAACGTTAGATATGATTCAGGTTATAACGTTAACTAATATTTATTCGTTCTGCATTGTCCAGTTGCGGACAATGTATTGGCATTACTCGATAAAACTAGCAAACGATAACGTTAGCTAGCTATGAAATGTGCCCATGTAGTGTTTCCAAACAGCACACCCCAAAATAGAAGCAGAAACGCCGGAGGGAGATTCTGAGCTCTCCCAATTTGAAATATTGGCTGGAGAGACTGTTGAGCAGTCAGTCCGGCAATCCTTCCCCATATCCTCACTCCGACTCCGGAGACTAGGAATGAAATATTAGCATTGCCAAAAACCTCTGATACTAACGTTACAACTGTAGCAATATTCCAAAACACCAAATACTTTCATAGCTGGCTAAGCTAATGTTAAATAGAAGCAGAGGTGACCAGTGTAGGCCCCTCGAATGCTACCAGTAAAGGAGGCAAAAGTCTGAATAACCGGTTCTAACATTTGTCAATGTTTTAACGTATCCAGACTATCCAAATGGTTGTGAAAGTAGGAAAATACTGTCGAAGCGCCGGAACTATTCTCTTAGCTAGCACGCAAGCTAGTCAGTGAAGGTAGATATGAATTCTGCGCAGTCAACTCGCTTTATCGTTGTTTAGTTCAGCTAAGCTAGCAGAACACATGCCAAACTACTTTCAACAACCAGGATAGGTTCCAGAAAAGAGTCCGATAGCGTCGTAGACTACACAAAGATGTGTCTGATCCTTTGAATAATCACGTTATTTGCGAAGAGTTCTCCTTTTTTGTCAGCAAGAGATGGGTGCAATTCCCTTCCTCCTGCAGCTCGATCCGTCCCGTCTGGTCCGTATCCTCTCAAACATCGTTGCGCGTGGTCAGTCCTTGGTTGTTCCCTTCAGGAAAAGATGAGGTCGCGTCTATACGATGATTACGGTGCTTATTGCGTGATTGTGCGTAAAGCAGCTTGCATGAAAACCCAAGATACACTTACAAGGGTAAACCATAAATGAGAGTCAGACTGTCATTCAATCGTTATGACATAAATAAATTCACTCACAAATGCTTACTTTTTAGGGTTTTTTTCTTTCTGTTATTTGGCTACACCATGTAGGCTACACCACCATTAACAATAGCCTACTGCAAAGACTAATCAAACTGAACAGATCTGGATGGCTCATCATTAACCATATATCCGTTACCAATCATAGCTTGCCATTTGAAAACATGTTGACAAATGACAAAAAATAAATAAACAAACAATGTCTATACTTCAAGCACATCAGTATCTGACATCAGCTGGCTATCAGTTAGCTGAACTGAGAGCTCTGTGCCATAAAAACTGCTCCAACTGGTCATCCATTTATGATTTTTGAGTGAAGTTCCATTTAGAATCAGTCCTGCTCACTGCATGAACTCGGGTACACGCTGTCCGTCCACCAGAAGCAGGTGTATGATGCCAGTCCTCTTTCGCCCACTACTAAGGGCCTTTATACAGCAGCTGTGGTTTGCCACTGCAAAGTGTGTTTCTGTGCCATCATCTGCAAATTCCCCCTGCATACCAACAACAGAATGAAGATGTTTTTACAAATCAGTGTACCTACCTACAGCCTATGTATCATCTTTATGGTAGACCATGATTTATCATTGTGTAACTGGAGTGAAAGTGGGGCAGTCGTGGCCTACTGGTTAGGGCTTCGGGTTTGTAACCGAAGATTTGCCGGTTCGATCCCCGACCAGTAGGAAAAATGTGGGCGGGGTACATGGTTGAGCACTGCTCTCCCGTGCCCACATCCACGTAAGTTTGAGCAAGGCACCTAACCCCTCACTGCTCCCTGAGCTTACCGCTCCAGGTTAGTGTGTGCAACACCTCACTGTGTGTTCACTGTGTGCTGTGTGTGTTTACACATACACTAATTTACACATTGGGATAAATGCAGAGACCAAATTTCCCTCACAGGATCAAAAGAGTATATATACTTAATGGTGATCACCGTTGTCTCCATTCTTTCTCCATTGCACCAGACATCCATGGTGTCTTTCTCTGTTTAAAAGATAGTAAAAGCAGAGGGGGTTAAAGTTAGTAATTAAGGATCTTTGGTAAAAGTAATAAAAACCAGATGATTAAAAAAAATACCATGAATCCATTGATACAGATATCATACAGGCGTCATTGCATAGGCCCACGGGTATCAGACATTTTATTATTCGTATATATTATTCGTAGTTTTCTTTGAATTCAACCACAGGTGACCAGGAAAATCTACTGGATGTTGGTTTGGAGTATAAGTTCCAATGCATATATAACTGGCTAACTGACCCCCCCAGACATTTGAACTACCCTATCCCATCCATAGTGTTCTATCTATTTATTTACAAATGTACATACTTACACTTACATATAGCTGATTTCTACTGCTTTTCATCCTATTCGTCCTGCACATACACTTTGTATTCTTACTACTCTTATAATGTTACTGTTTCTGTGCTAAAATCGTACTGTTACCACACTGCACCCTACATTCTGTATATATCTGTCTTTATTTTTCATACTGAATATCCACATTTATTCTGTTTTCTTATTTTATATTCTGTCAATACACTGCATATATCTATATTATTATTACTACTATTATAATGTTACTGCTACTACATTACTACATCTGTACATGTTACATCTGTACATGTTATTCATACATTGTTCATATTACATAGCCATATTTATTCTGCTCTTAAGGTAACTGCTAATACATTGCGCATATTTGTATTTAATTTATACTACTCTAAACCACCTTCTGTAAATCAACTGTATACCACTGTCTACACTGCACTATATTTATTGTCCTGTCTATGCACCATCTGCCTATACTTTGTATATCACACTGCACTTTTCTTGTTTCACTTTTCTTGTTGCTTGTTTTGCACTTCTGGTTAGATGCAAACTGCATTTCGTTGTCTTTGTACTTGTACTCTGCACAATGACAATAAAGTTTAATTTAATCTAATCTAATGTAATCTAATAACTGCCTGACCCCACAGATTTATCATGAAGATACATTCACATGGAATTGGAACACAAGAAGATGGAAATCTATGGAATCCCAAGTTGCCATCAATTTACATGTTTTTGTCCGATATTGAGTTATGTTACTTTGTTTTCTCAAGATCTCAATTAATTTATGTCATTATCTTGAGACAAAGTTGTGTCGACCACCCATAAACGCTAGGTCAAATTCAAGACTCTTTTCCTCAGTGGTTCCTCATTTTCCTCGGTGGAATGAGTTGCCCAGTGGTCTCCGTTCCTGCACTAGTTTTGGGTCTTTCAGGGGTCTAACGACATATCTGTTCAGCATACACTTAATTCATTATTAATCATATTAATTAAATAATTAATTAAGTGGTTCTTATGAGTTATGGTTTGTATATGACATTTGTTTATTTTCATTAGGCTATTGATCATTGATATTGCATTGACATTATTGTGTGTTATTGTTATTTTCCTCAATGTAGACCAACATTTAAAACTGTTCACTACTATTTTTTAACTATTGAATTGTTTTTATTTGTAAGTCGCTTTGGACAAAAGCGTCTGCTAAATCATATAACCATAACCATAAAGAGACATTGTTTTTCCAAGATAATGATAGATAATGATATATCTTTGAAAAACAATAAATGGTCCGCCCCATTTAGTAATACAACATATGCCCTGTCCTGTAGTGTCATTCAGTGTAGCAATGACTGAGCAGGAGTGCCATTGGGCAGCCGTGGCCTACTGGTTAGTGCTTCGGACTTCTAACCGGAGGGTTGTCGGTTCGAACCCCAACCAGTAGGAACGGCTGAAGTGCCCTTGAGCAAGGCACCTAACCCCTCACTGCTCCCTGAGCGCCACCGTTGTAGCAGGCAGCTCACTGCGCCAGGATTAGTGTGTGCTTCACCTCACTGTGTTCTGTGTGCTGAGTGTATTTCACTAATTCACGGATTGGGATAAATGCAGAGACCAAATTTCCCTCACGAGATCAAAAGAGTATAAATACTTATACTTACTTACTTCAGTGATCAATGTATCACATTTCTAATAGTTTGACAGCTGCAGAAATAGCTTGCATTGTTAGAGAGAAAATGTCAGCATGCAGAATTGGTGGCACTTTTACTTTCAGGATGATGGTGTGAACAGTGTTTGTTATAGATAAATCAGTGATACATACCACCACAATCCCACTGGTAGAGCTTACTATACGTGTGCTAAGATAATGATGTAAAGATGAGATCTCAGGAAAATAGATTTAAAATAAATGTAAATTTTTATAGGGGTTTCCATAAACTATCAGATGCCGGCATGTGAAGTTTCAGAGCCATGGGACTGTGCATATGTCACTTACCCAGTACTATTCGGTAGTCCATACCATCCAGCTTCAGAGTCCAGGTTTTACTTATTTTGGAGCGATTGTCCATGAACGTTTTGTAGTTCTTTCCATTGATTTCTAAAGCATATTCATAGGCAAAACCACTGATGGCCTCTACATTTATGGTGGCTTTCGTCTCCAACACTCCAACAGTGAATGTTTCTTTGCCCACTAGTTTGAACATCCAGTCTTTTCTCATCACCTCCTAAAGCACAGAGCACAGACACACCACTTGCACAATTAAAACTATGTTTGACCATGACAGAAAAATAATACAAAATAGGGTATTGTAAGATTATGTATAGTCTAACTATTGACAAACGAATTGGTTAAAAACCTGAATAGTTGGGAAATTAATTGCATACACATTGGTGTAGTACATATGACTGAACATACCTTTCCATTAATGTAAATAACACGTTTTCCAGTTGTTGTTCCATGTTCAAATTCAATCCGGTAAGCCCCATCACTTAACTCTATGTCCCAAACTGCTGCTACGTCCCTTGACATTTCAACAGCAGGAAAGACACCTCTGTAAATAGTCAAAAGATCAGGTTAATCAAACATCATCTCACCAAATGCTTTCATATCTATGCACTCATAAATGCTTCCAAATTGTTTTTCTAATATGGCTTATCAAATTCCCAAACAATTCTCCATAGGCTGGTGCGTGCAGCTACGTGCTCAATCAGCAGCAAGTGCATTAGTGTAAGAGGCTTATGATTCTCCTGTAACCAACCTGTGCAGGCCCTCACGCTGTCGGAGGGACTTGTGCTACTGATACGTACAGACAGATGATTCAACATTTAAACTGAATTTTCTAATTTTACTGAACAAATGTTTGATTTGTGAAAAGGCTAAGAAAGACAACATCATTGTAGGCCTACATGGGATAATGCACAGGGTCAAGTAAATGTAGGTTATGGTAGATTATGGAATAAGGAGATAACACGTTTTGGGCATAGACTAGTGTGCTGTGTACTTCTAAATTAAAATTCACAGAGTGTCTTACAGAGTGTCTTCACAGAGTGTGTCTACATTGCTGCATGTTCCACTGATTTCCAGTAGATGGCAGTGCCGTCTCTACAAATGTCTCTCCATTCTTGCATAGGCTATAAATCAATCTATATGACCGAGTTAAAGAAACGTCTACGTGTGCAACATGAAACATTTTTTAACAGAGAGAACGCAAATCAACTTATAAACACATACATATTTATGACGGCAAATGAGTTGTAAATAATTGGGGTTTACAGCGGGAAAAGTAGGCTATGACCCATCTTGCTGAGACCTCATGAGCGGTGGGCGGTATTGAGCCTTACTGTGAGATCCGATACCCATATGTTACTTGCTTTCCGACTTTAGAGTAGGAGCCTGTCGAGGACATGGTCATCCCTGCATTTTTCCATTGTAAACGGAAACGACGCCAGACTACACCACGAAGACAAGAGGGGGACACGGTCCGCAGAAGAAATTGATTTAGTCTACAGACATCCAACGAAAACCGCAGGAAGCTATAGGAGTGAAAGTGAGATTGCTTACGACAACCGATGGTCTACATACATTCTGCGTTTTAAGGAGGCTGTCTGTTTGGAGTTTTTCAGATAAGTCGAAATTACTGAAACATTTGATGCGAAACTCTTGTCTTGTAGATTGCTGTAGGCCCCTATTGCTACATCTGGAAGATTATCCTAATCCCATACAGATGTGGCCCATGTAACTTCTGTAACATGACAAGTGATAGTGTCCATGATTGTCAGACTAAGACAACTGGTATTCATTTTATCCTGGCTATTGCTTCATGACTTCATCTGCTGCTCGAGACATTGTGCACCCTGGGGTTGTGAGCTGTGCCATTTTTGTTGGGGAGTAATTAGACCAGCATACTCCTTAAATGGTCTCTACATGAGGAAGAAGTAAATTTGTTGTTTCGCTTTTATAACTGTTTCTGATTTTGCTAAAATGAAATGCCCAATCCTTTACTGTTGTTTGGTGATGCTGGCAATAGCTAAAAGCATTTCAGAAGTTTTGCCACAAGCGGACACGCAGCTCAGAGGAATGCACAGGCAGGCATATAGAAAGAGTAGTCAAAGTCAGCACTCCGACACTGTGATCAAAAGGCACATTGAAAACATTGCGAAATCTGCTGGCGGTGTTGCAGGACCCACCACCTCAGGGAACAGTGGACCGTTCATAAAGCCTCAGGGGAACATGAGCCTGGACCCATTAAGCACTGCACAGGCCGGTAGGGTGCAGAAAAATAGGAGGCCACCCCACCCCAGAAAAGTGGCCCCTACCAACAGTGCCTCTATAGACCACAGTGGACCTCAGCCTGGCCATTTAACCTCACCAGCTCGTCAACATCTCAACATAAGCGCCTCCATCAGCGTTTTGGCCAAGTTTGCAGGAAGGAATCGTCTGCTCCTTATCTCCGCACCACGTAAGTCAGATAGCTACTACCAGCTGCTGAGGAGTCAGATGAAAGCGCATGCGTACTGTGAGATGGCGGAGCGGCACATGCATCAGATCGTCGTGTTCCACCAGGAGGGCGAGGCTGGAGGTGTGGTGCGACACATCACCAAGCAGGGCGCCGTTATAGAGGAGCCTTTAGATGCCACTCTTGTGCCACAGTTGATGGACTTTCTGAAACTGGAGAAGGGTAAATTTGAGATGGTTCTGCTGAAGAAGACCCTGCAGGTGGAGGAGCGGTACCCATACCCTGTGAGGCTGGAGGCCGTGTACAGGGCCGTCGATCAGGCGCCCGCACGGCGGCTGGAGAAAGTGAGGCAGGAAGGTTTCGTTCAAACGTGTAAGGAGTCTGGGGTGGCGGGCCAGGTAGTAAAATCTCCACGGTCAGTGCCAAAAAGTCCTAAGATACAGCTGGACTCAAACAGAGATGACAAGGGAGCTTTGATCAAATCTACAGCCATCAGCACCATAGGACAAAAAACAACTATCACCAGTTCCACGACTATAACAACTCCCTCAGCCCCGCACGCCGTCACTTCAACGACTGCTACTGCTCTGAACAACGACCCCAGCAATGCACACCGTCTCCCAAGTGCGTCAGGTATGCCCACTGTTGATCCATTTGACCACCTCTCTACCAAAAATGTTCAGAGTGACAGCTATCAGCCAAACACTATCACTTACACCCCCACTTACAATACTCACAAAACTGAGTTTTCCCTCGATCGAGTTCACAACCAATCGGATAACAATACAGAGCACACTGTGAGTGAAGTTACGAAGCCCAGTATGAAGCTGAATGTGTCACATGAGAAGAAGCGACAAGGAGAGGGCACTGAGAAGGCCACAGCCATAAATATCCAAGACGAGATTATCAGACAAAAAGGTCAATTCAAAACTGGGAAAATTGAAAAGAAACAAAAGTCTGAAAAGACAGAGAAAACACAGAAAAAGAGCAAAGCACCCAAGAAACCAAAAGCTGCAAAGTCAGGTGAGAGTGCTAAATATCCTGAGAAAAAGCCATTGGGCGAAGACATTGATGGCACCTTGAAATTATCAGACAAAATATCTGCTAAGAAGAAGTCTCTGGACAGATTTGTCAGTTATTTTGAAAAGAGGAGAAGATTAATTGTAAGTATAAGCTTACACATACTGATGGGTTATGATGTGTACAAGCTTATTTTATGATAATTAATTTCTTAAATTATTGGTGTGAGTGAGACCTCTGCTTTTCACTGTCATCCAAGTCCCATTTATTTCTCCGTAGGTAGTAACTGCGCCCACGGAGCACAACCGAATGTATAAGCAGCAGAGGGACGAGTATCTTGAGCACGTGTGTGAGATGGCCCTCAGGAAAGTCTCCATCATTACAATCTTTGGCCCTCTCACCAATGGCACCATGAAGATTGACCACTATCATATGGGTGAGTAAGAGGCCTCATGTCTCATGCCGCTTGGTACTGGCCTGTGCTAGTTTCCTGTCCCACGCCACTGTCCCATGCCACTCGCCTACTGTCCCACGCCACTGTCTCATGCCACTCGCCTACTGTCCCACGCCACTCGCCTACTGTCTCATGCCATTTGGCTACTGTCCCATGCCACTTGGCTACTGTCCCATGCCACTGTCTCATGCCACTCGCCTACTGTCTCAAGCCATTTGGCTACTGTCCCATGCCACTCGCCTAGTGTCCCACGCCACTGTCTCATGCCACTCGCCTACTGTCTCAAGCCATTTGGCTACTGTCCCATGCCACTCGCCTAGTGTCCCACGCCACTGTCTCATGCCACTTGGCTACTGTCCCATGCCACTCGCCTACTGTCTCATGCCATTTGGCTACTGTCCCATGCCACTTGGCTACTGTCCCATGCCACTCGCCTAGTGTCCCACGCCACTGTCTCATGCCACTCGCCTACTGTCCCATGCCACTTGGCTACTGTCCCATGCCACTCGCCTAGTGTCCCACGCCACTGTCTCATGCCACTTGGCTACTGTCCCATGCCACTCGCCTAGTGTCTCATGCCACTGTCTCATGCCACTTGGCTACTGTCCCATGCCACTCGCCTAGTGTCTCATGCCACTGTCCCATGCCACTTGGCTACTGTCCCATGCCACTCGCCTAGTGTCCCACGCCACTGTCTCATGCCACTTGGCTACTGTCCCATGCCACTTGGCTACTGTCCCATGCCACTCGCCTAGTGTCCCACGCCACTGTCTCATGCTACTCGCCTACTGTCCCATGCCACTCGCCTAGTGTCTCATGCCACTGTCTCATGCCACTTGGCTACTGTCCCATGCCACTCGCCTAGTGTCTCATGCCACTGTCCCATGCCACTTGGCTACTGTCCCATGCCACTCGCCTAGTGTCTCATGCCACTGTCCCATGCCACTTGGCTACTGTCCCATGCCACTCGCCTACTGTCCCATGCCACTCGCCTAGTGTCTCATGCCACTCGCCTAGTGTCTCATGCCACTGTCCCATGCCACTTGGCTACTGTCCCATGCCACTCGCCTAGTGTCTCATGCCACTGTCCCATGCCACTCGCCTACTGTCCCATGCCACTTGGCTACTGTCCCATGCCACTCGCCTACTGTCCCATGCCACTCGCCTAGTGTCTCATGCCACTCGCCTAGTGTCTCATGCCACTGTCCCATGCCACTTGGCTACTGTTTCATGCCACTTGGCTACTGTCCCATGCCACTCGCCTACTGTCTCATGCCACTTGCTTACTGGCATGTGGGTGAGTACGGATTGAAGAAAGAGAGCTTCTAATTTACCCGTTGGTTTGGGTGATTGGGTGATTGTCAACTTAAAATTAGTTTTACAGAAAAAAAAAATAGAACATTTGGCTCTTTGCAAGGTCATTCTATTTGTTACATTTTTCTGTTACATTGATTTACACATCTACTCCGATTAATATTTTTGACTGAACAATTTATGTTTATGAATCTGTTTAGTTTTAGGCATCAGGCCCAGACTGATGTGTCCAGAAAATGAGGACACTCATTCAGTTCTCAACTCACAGTTGGGGTTTTTTTCTCGAATGAAATGCTTGTTGCCTTTATGTTATTTACCAAAGTTTATTAAGTTATCAAAGTGATTTATGCTCTAAATTGCAATATTGTTTTCAATAAAAAGGCTGGATATTTTTTGTAGAGCAAGATAAACCAATGAGGGGGTTGCAGGATGATGACCTTGTTAATCATGAGCTCATCATGGCCTTTCGTAGAGAGCTAGGAATGACACATGATGACTTCTACATGGTGCTTACTGACTTTGAGATCAAAGTCAAGGTCAGTTTTTGTTTTGCTTCACGTGAAGTTCAAGTTTTTCAGTTATTTTCATATTTATAAAATTATATGTGTTTTAAGAACTGTTTGTACTGTATGGACCATGAAATCAAATCTGTCTTTTGTTTGTTTATTTTTACATTGTGATGGATTTGATACCGTATATGTTCATCTTCAGTTTGTTTGTGATTACAGCAACAATATGAAGTGCCCATTGCCATGAAGGCTGTGTTTGACTACATGGATACTTTCACATCACGCATTAATGAGATGGAACAACAGAAAAAACAGGGCGTGATGTGCAAGAAAGAGGACAAATCAAGAACTTTGGAGAACTTCCTTTCACGGTTACTCATATTATGCTCTGGATTATGACATTAATTATAGTTATGGTTATGGATATGGTTATATGGTTACGGATATGGTTGTGGTTTTGGTTATATGGTTAGGGTTATGATAATAGTTATGGTTATGGTTATAGGGTTATGGTTAAGGTTATAATAATGGTTATGGTTATAGGGTTATGGTTATGGTTATAGGGTTATGGTTAAGGTTATAGTTATGGTTATAAGGTTATGGTTATGGTTATAGGGTTAGGGTTATGGTTATAGGGTTAGGGTTATGGTCATAATTCTGCAAGAGAACCAATCGTCTAGTGATTTGGTTTTAGTTTAGTTATGGCAGTTCTAGAATCAATCATTTTAATGGTTTTAGTTTAGTTATGGCAGTTCTAGAATCAATCATCCAGTGATTTGGTTTTAGTTATGGCAGTTCTAGAATCAATCATTCAGTGATTTGGTTTTAGTTATGGCAGTTCTAGAATCAATCATCCAGTGATTTGGTTTTAGGTCTAGTAGTTGTATGCTGCCTGGTCATGTTATCTTCTCCTCCATTTTGTTTTCTGTGCTCTCTAATTAAATGAACTCTCCATCTGGTGGCCAGGTTCCGCTGGAGGCGCAGGCTGTTTGTGATGTCCTCCTCCAGTGATGATGAGTGGGCCTACCAACAGCAGCTGTACACCCTAACCAGCCAGGCCTGCAACCTAGGTGAGCTCTATTGCGTTGATATTATATAAACACCCAGCAATGACCAGTGGGCCTACCAACAGCAGCTGTACATCCTAACCAGCCAGGCCTGCAACCTAGGTGAGCTCTATTGCGTTGATCTTACTTTAACACCCAGCAATGACCAGTGGGCCTACTGACAGCAGCTGTACATCCTAACCAGCCAGGCCTGCAACCTAGGTGAGCTCTATTGCGTTGATATTACATTAACACCCAGCAATGACCAGTGGGCCTACCAACAGCAGCTCTACACCCTAACCAGCCAGGCCTGCAACCTAGGTGACCTCCATAGCAGATCAATGCGCTTTTTTATTGGGCCCCTCAGAGAACGCTATCAAGTAATCAAGTGTGATAGATTGGCTGTGTTTTCACTAACCAAAAGCAACACTATGCAACAATTTAGCTCTTTCTGAGGTATGAGGCTTTCCTCAGGCAGCTATAGTTCTGGTGTCATCTTCAAACTCTTGTTGAGAAGGACAGATAAGTATATGTGTGTTGTTCTCTACAACGTTCCCTCTACCCGTCCAGGATCTGCACTATGCAGTTCTATGTTCTAAGCTGGAACACATCACACAAATGAAAGAAACCCCTTCACAGCATGACGTTGCTGAAAGAAACGCCTTCACAGCATGACGTTGCCAACTATATTGCCAAAAGACACCAGTTAGCATGTAAGTGAGATCCAGCCAAGCATCCGAACATTTGCATTCTAATATACAGCGCCTCTGGGTTATAGAAGTTCAGGACTTCAGTGTGTGTGTGTGTGTGTGTGTGTAAGAGAGAGAGAAAGAGAGATAGAGAGAGAGAGAGCGCAATTTGATGCTTCTGTGTGTGTCTGTCTCTGTTCAAAAAAAGGCACATTTCTTTAATGTCTTTTGAAAAGCTTTAGATCATGTTTGCTATTAATCTAGGGAGCTGTTTAAAAAGACCAGAGTTGGTTTTTCCAGACCTGTGGTTTATGGACCTTTTCATGAGTTCTACAGGCCTACTGTATTTTTTGTTGTTTCAAGAACTGAACAGCACTGGGCAAGGATATTTTTTATATTCTAATGAAAATAAAGGAGCAAAAATGTTGGAGCGGCGTTCATTAAACCTGCGTGCATGCACATAATGTCCTGTTGGAGTCTCTCTCTCAGACTGGGTGAGAGGAAACCTCATGGGACTTCATCGGGAATCCATGGAATTTGGGCTTGCCCATGTAGAGGGAAGTCTTTCTCTCGAGCTGGTGTTGGGTTTGCTTGTGATGAAAAACAGATTTTCTGTGCCCTGAGTGTTGTTGATTAGTAGGCGACATTGTTGTAAGCTTAATGCATTACTACGTGAGTAGGAAATGTCTAGGTTCTATTGTTGTAGAGACATTCACAATTTTTGAATGTGTCAGAATGACGTTGAAATAATATCAAGGGTTAAAATATATAAAGAATTTGAACAGAAATATTTTACAGGCCTTTGGTTTTTGGGATCCATTCATGATATAGACATGTTTTAAACCATGGAGATGGTGCAGCAACAACCTTACCTGATTTGAAATGGGGTGACGTGCCCCAAACACGCTAAACTTGTGATGTCTTTTCTCTATTTCTCTCTGAACAAGCTGATTTGGAAGTGTGATACTTAGTTAGTGACATTAAGACCTTCAACCTCCAGGTTTACGTCACATGGCTGTGCTAAGACTAGTGGGGAAAGAGAGACAGGACGCAAGTGGAGTTCTAGAATTATACCCCATCAATGGTAAGTACTGAAAACAACTACAACAACAACACCGACATATAAAAGAAATACATTCACACTACTATATGTATAAATTAATCAGTAACACACAAATGTATTCGTATTGAAATGACTATAAAGGCCACTGGTGTTATTATTACATGTGATCTGTGCACCTTTCCCAAACACAGGAAGTGCTTCAGTGGAGAGGGAGCACCTCTCTGCCTCACTGGTGATGGACATCAGAAACTACTTCCAGATCAGCCCAGAGTCCTTCTCCATGCTCCTGGTGGGGAAAGATGGGAATGTGAAGTCGTGGTATCCCTCTCCAATGTGGTCCATGTCCACCATCTACGACCTGGTGGATTCCATGCAGCTGCGCAGACAGGAAATGGCCATCCAGCTCTCCCTTGGCATGCGTTGCCCCGACGACGAGTATACCCATCATGAAGGTCACCGTGATGGCTACCATCGGGGTTATGGTTATTAAGAGTAACACAGTATAGGAAGTCTGCTTTTGGTCAGTTTTCAATGTACTGGGTGTACCCATTTAAGGGGGGTGCACAATGCGTCATAGCTACAGTGCAATTCTAGGCATTTGGTGTGCACATTGGTATTGGCAGACATGCTATTGCCTATAAGGATGCATATCATCAAAATGAGTTTGAAGCCATTATGTTGAGGTTAAAGTATATTGTTAAGTTAAAGTATAAAGTTAAGTTAAAGTATGTTGTTTTAATGGACATGAACTTGATCCCTGGTGTATGATAAACTATCCAGGGTTCCCACTCTAGTGTTAATTTCGTCAGACGAGACGAGAGGAAATATGTTCGTCAACAACCTTTTTTTTCATGACTAAGACGAGACGATGACGAGACGGCAGTAATGTCCTGAAACACTGACTAAGACTATCTTAAGATGCATTATAGTTGACGAAAAAAGACGAGACTAAAATGTTTTGCATGAAATAAAAACTAAGATAAAATCTCTCTTCATTTTCGTCTACAAAATGAGAAGACAGAATATCTAGCTGTTACGTTTTCAAAATATTCCGAATGAGGAATACGCAACAGCTTTCCTGTAGGCTAGTCTACGTGCTGTTGCTGCAACCCTGTGGCTGCAACACGAAACTACATGGAACAAGAACACTGGAGATTTCAAGCTAACTACCTAAGCTTTATGCCACAATGCTACATACCCAGAAGTTGAAGCTTCTCTCATACATATTAACATTCCCCAGAATGTCCATTCGAAAATGTTCATCATGTAATGTCAACTATTTAACTAGTTAGACTGATGATGCAAAGTTTGCTAGCAAGTAAGCTAATATGGAAAGTTCGCTAGCAAGTTAGCTATGGCTAAGATGGAGATTCTGTTTGGGGAATGTGTTGTGTTTTAAGATATCGCCATCTAGCTTGGTATGAGTAAAACATTAATACTTTGGCCCTACTGACAGTGTTTCTCAAACTTTTCAGTTTCAGGACCACTTAAAGGGGTGGTTCAGGATTTTGGACATAGGACCTCATTTCCAAGTAAGCAAGTGTGATATTTATCAGTGGAGACCGTTTTCAACATCGCGTTCATCCAGTCGTTCTAATTGCAGAGTTCGCAGGTGCTAGGCTAGCGCAAGTCAACGGTATGTGCTAGCCTGCCACTAAAAACAGTCTTACCTACTCCAAAGGACACTCGAGGCAAATTCCAGACAATCGATGTAAATGTCTGTGTTGATAGAATAGTGTAAGAAATACAACTACCCTGATCGCTGTTGCAATAGTTATACTTTGTTCCCTGAAGTTGGTAGTAGTCATTTTGCATCTCAGCGGCGGACTGATATTACCAAGGCTACTACTAGGTATTCCCATTGGAGTGCGCTTTACTGTTTACTTTTTTGGTGCAGTACTACTAACTGGAGCAAGTATAATTCCGCCGCTGCTAAGACACTAGTCCCTCAAAATGTAATGCGATCGTTGAAATGCAAGGATAGAATAATGTCAATCAATACAGACATTTACATCGATAGTCTGGCGTTATAATTTATTTGCCTTGGGTGTACTTTGGAGTGGGTAAGACTGTTTTTAGTGGCAGGCTAGCACATACCGTTGACTTGCGCTAGCCTAGCACCTGCGAACTCTGCAATTAGAAGGACTGGATGAAACGTGTTGATAACGGTCTCCACTGATAAATATCACACTTGCTTACTTGGAAATGAGGTCCTATGTCCAAAATCCTGAACCACCCCTTTAACTAACCCTAGCTAAAAAAAAAAAGATTAGACCTACTTCAACAGTAGCCTATAATTAGTCTACACAATAGGCCTACTCACTGAACCACCTTGCTTATTGTCTTTGCACTTTGCTTATTGTGTCAGAGGATTTATACTGTATGATTTAAACTGGCATATCTCACATAGACAGTGTTGCAGAACTGTTTGGATTTACATACAAGTTGGTTCAATATTGCAAACAACTCATCTATATTATATTTTACCACGCCTGCTCATGGACCACTTGGGATAGCTTATGGACCACCAGTGATCCCCAGACCACACTTTGAGAAACACTGGTCTACGAATATGACCGTGGTCCAGTCAAATCTTTTACTGTCTATGGTCAAATCCCAGCCGAGCTATAACTGTAGCTCGACTTACCTGTGCATGTAAACATACTAACTGACAAAAAATCAGAATGAGTAATTATAACAGACGAGTAGCCCTGTGGACACAATATTGTTGGAAAATTGAGATGTGTGAAACACTATTTGACTCAAATGGTAATAATTTGTTATAAAAAAAAGACTAAAATGTGTTGACTAAATCTGACTAAGACTAAGATACCTTTAGTTTTCTTTTGACTAAAACTAGACTAAAATGACGAGACTTTTAGTCGACTAAAACTTGACTAACAAAAATGATATTTGAATGACTAAAAATGACAAAGACTAAAAAGGACATTTTGTCACAAGACTTAAGACTAAATTAAAAATAGGTGACAAAATTAACACTATTCCACTCTAAGTGAAGTGTAAAATTCCATGACTTTTCCTTGACTTTCCCTGACAAAAAAACGGAATTTCCATAACCTAGTTTATAATGAAGGGTACAAGATTTCAGAACAGTCGCGTAGCGTTCTTTTACTTTTTTTTTTTAGAGTGGGAGATGAATAAATGGGTACTGAATGAACATAGTTGGGCTAACAACAACTACTCAAGCAAGCAGTAAAGCTAATAACCAGATATACACCAATTCTGAATTCAAAATTCCCTGATATTCCATGACTTTGCCCCCAAAATGATAAAATTCCCTGACTTTCCATGTCTGGAATAGACTTTCCAAAATTCCATGATATTCCAGAAATTCCATGACCCGTGGGAACCTATAACTATCATTATAGGATACCAACCAAATGGATGTAATAACCAACTGTTCTGCGTGTGGTTTAAATCAGTGAGAGACCATGCAAGGGTTATTGCTTTGTAGTCTTTCACAAAAGTATTTTTTACAACCGACTTTCGGTTTCTAAATTCCAGGTTTTGTAACCTCTGCATGTTTTACATTTTGGAACTTTGACATGTGGGTTCACTACAACTTGGTATTGAATGACTGTTATGTGACTACATTTTTCTCTGCAATGCAATTTCAAAAAGTATTAATTACAGCTCGGTGTGGCTGACAAATTGAACTTGGCTTTGTCCTGATGATTGGGCATCTTATAGACCTGATGGACACATAGCTAAGGATCATCGGTAACACTTTACTTGACAGTATCGACATAAGAGTGACATGACACTGTCATGAACACATGACACTGTCATGACACATGAACCCTAGCCCTAACCTCTAACCCTAATCCTAACCCGATCTTATGACAAAAATCGAATGACACTTAATGACAGAAGTGTTATGTCATAAACATTTATGACTTGTTTATGACACATTCATGACAGTGTCATGTCACTCTTGTCGATACTGTCAAGTAAAGTGTAACCGGATCATCTAGGTTAACAATGAATCTAGCATGAAATCCTAGGGTTAGATTTAGTAGTAAAATATTTATACTGAAGTACTTTGATTCATTTACAGACGTATATGCTAGTGTACAGTAAGAGTACGGTGTCTGAAGTTGTGTATCTGAAGATGAGGTTTATAACGGCTCCTACACTCAGTTGCGTGCGTTGCGTTGCTGGAGACGCATCCCATTCACTTTACATGGGGCCCACGTCATCCGTTGCCGAACTGGATTGTGGGTCCATCACGCTTCTCCCGCTGCTCGCGTTGAGAAGTTCAGCTGTTGCTGCATTGACAGACGGCACCGGCCAATCAAGCCAATCGACGGACGGCATCAACCAATCAAATTACGGTTATACTTCGTCATTTGCATAGCTACCGTCGGGAACACCCACTGGCATGCATTGACGGAACGCAACTGTGTGTAGGAGCAGTCAGAGACTGAAACAGTTTTTGGACAATTTTTGGACTTTAATACATTGTCATGTACAAAATACAGTTTCT
The DNA here is from genome assembly GCF_017589495.1 of Alosa alosa. Classification (NCBI taxonomy): domain Eukaryota; kingdom Metazoa; phylum Chordata; class Actinopteri; order Clupeiformes; family Clupeidae; genus Alosa; species Alosa alosa. The sequence goes on along the minus strand of NC_063211.1, from coordinate 4,504,980 downwards.
TAACAATGAATGTAACCAGAACATGAGTGCCTTGGTCATTACTGTATCTTTTGTTTTCTTTCACAAAACACACCAAACACAAAACACATTTCCACATTATTTATTTAAAGGAACCATATGTAAGATTGTGGCCAAAACTGGTACTGCAATCACTTTCAAATTACTGTAGAGCGGTGGATCCCCTCCCTCTCCCCCGCCTTGAGGTTGCCAACCCGGATGGTGAAACACTACTGACTTCCTGATTAGTAGATAGGTAGAGGGTGGCATATCAGGCCAAAACACAACATCAACATCAGTTGAGGGCTGCAACTTCACTTTTTAAATGACAATATCCTGGCCGGATTACTGTTGTCAGTGATATAAGTATTTGAAATGAACATGATTTCTTAATGTCTAGTGACATATCAGGGCCATTTTATGATTAATTGAAATACCTTTCTTAAATATGGTTCCTTTAAAACAAATGTGAACAAAAATGGAATAAAATATGAACAAAAAAACACCCCACCAAGGGAAGCAACTGACTCACACCAAATACTTTAGAAAAAAGTATTCATAAAAAAGAGGCCTACCCTTAACACATAGCAACCACACATATACAGCCATACAATCAAATCATGAAAGTAGAAAAAAAAGGATGTAAACAAAATAAATATGGTTGGTTCTACAAATGATTTTACAAAAAGTGCTTAATCATTTTACAGAAAAATATCAGTGTCATCTTATCGTCTTTGATTTATTGATGAGGAGGTCATGTATGAAGGATCATTTCAATGTAACACTATTTGCAGTAACAATAAAATGTAATTGTTTGGCAGAAACAAAACAATTCATCATGTTAAAACACATCTTGTATGGTGTTAATTACTAAATATTACTGCATCACCATATAAAACAACCCATCCATTGTTTTGCCAGTAACACACATATGAAGTGATTTATACAAGGTCAAGATCCAGTGTTTCCCACAGAATTGGATTCTATTTGGGGGGGGGTATAGGTCTAGTGCCTGTCACTTTAAGGCGTTCATTCGTGGTGGCCGGTTTTGATTTCGTGGAGGCCCGCCACAGATTAGTCAATGTATGGGAAACACTGAGATCCTCTTAAACGTACCTCTACAGTACATAACAATACAATCATTGTGATTTGGTTTCACTGTCGATCTAGGAACGATCCACACAATTAATAATTTAATTACATTTATATATAATTGTTTTTCAAATTATAACACATTTGAACACAGATGTGGATTAAACAAGGGGATTGAACACAGATGTGGATTAAACAAGGGGATATAAGGCTTAAAGGCTTTCTCAAGTATAAATCACATTATTTTTCACTGTGCCAACTTTTTTTCAGCAGGGTATCAGCATCTGCCTTTGAAATCCACAATCTAGCTAGATGTTTATTTCTACAGTAGTAGCAGTAGGCCGTAGTCAGTACAGTGATGATTATGGTGATTATTATTACTATTGCTATTATTATTTATATAGCACTTCTCAAAAACTAAGTGACAAAGTAACTACAATGCAATAAATACTAGTTACAATAGTAGTGTTAGTAAAAACACATGAGCAATATGAAACATTGAGGTCATTTTGCTGATGTCTCTACTGTAAGTTTGAGAGGACCAAATACAAAGTGAAAGTAGACCTTGAAATCCACTACAGCAAACTACTCAGTGAGTTGAAGCATTAATGTGCGCATCGTTTCAACACTTCAACTATAATCAAATTAACAGAAGTTCAAGTATTTGACCTGGTGTCTCTAAAACACACTCGATGACTAGACTAGTAAAGGCGATTTTGATAACCTATGGGCGGTTCTGATGACCTATATCCTGTTTACCATCCCATCTCCGATGGAGTGGGCTTCTCCTGTCTGAACAACATGCTCAGAAGCACGTCTCGACCTCCTCCACTTATACAGTCCAGCCAGGAGGAAGATGACCGCAATCACAGCAAAGTAGCTGGCATAGATCAGGAACTGAGGACAAGACAGGGATATAAAGCATCTTCATTAGAGTGACAAAATTTCTTTAAAGAAAACTTCTATACATAAATAATGTGTTTGATGTGCAACTGAAACAAATCTCCCTCATCAACCATAACCCATTTACCCCAAAGAGGGGTAATGAATAGAAAATATCTAATAGTAATCTACGCAAAGGAAGATTACGATTATGATTGCTAGTCATCACTCCATACACATTTCTTCTCACATATGGGCAAGAGGCCATTATCATAATATAATTAATAGCCACTCTACCAGCCAATCAGAAAAGAGTATTTCTAGTCTCCAGGGGATAAAGTCATCATTACCTGTTGAATAATGTCCAAGCCCAGACCACTGGTGTCCACAACAATCACTGTGAGAAGAGTCTGAAGCAGTAAGGCTATGAAGGTGTTTACGCCAAAGACCAGTGCATACCTCTTCATACTCAGGTTGGCTGCGATCTGATACCTGCATTGGTGAGGTGCAGTTTAGCATTTCAGCCGCAGACTTATTTTTTGTCTTATAAATCAATAATGACAAAAAACATCTGCAACAGTCAAGCCTCGTTATGTTTGCACTCACGTGGCAATGGTTATCAACAGCATGTAGGTAGCCCTGAAGATCACATACGAGACGTAACAAACCCAGATGTTCATGATTGTGTCCATAAGGTACACAGCCCCAGCGATCACCACAGAGAATGTGCAGAGGGCAAGCTCCCCCCATACCTCCCAAGACACCTTCATATAGCCCACCGCAAATGCAGCAAGTGCACCTGTGGACAGACAACACACCTGCATGGAGACCAAGGCTAGCAGAAGCATGACAACCTCAATCTGAATCTAAAAACAGACCATATTAAATCATATATACCAAAAATATATATGTTATATATGGTAAAATATATATGTTTATATGGTAAAATGTCCAACTATGTTAGTTGAAACCAAGACATGACTGAGACGTACTGTACAGTACCCTCCAGAGTTATTGGCACCTCTGCTAAAGATAACTAAAAACCGGGATAAAAAAAAAAAAAAAATCTGTTGGTGATTTATTGTGATCTCACAATAAAAATAGGAAAAATCCAACCCTGAAGGGATGCAAATTTATTTTGAGAAAAAGTAAAATCTCATAAAGAAACAAATATTTTTAACGAAAACACCTTGCTCACAATTATTGGCACCCCTGAAAAATCTTATGTACAAAACCTATCAGAAGCATTTTCATAACTAATTTCAATTTATTTAAGTTAATCAGAGTGTCTGTGAACTGTCAGAAGTAGTTCATGACTTTCTTTTTCACAATGGTATGAAAATAAAGTCACACAGAGGCTAAATCCTCTAGTAATTTTTCAACATTGGAAAGACAAGATAATACACTACATTTAAATAAAAAGAAAGTGTGTTGACATTTGTAAGTCAGAGAATGTCTATTCAAGTTAATCTTCAGTGTCCCACCAGCGGGACGGTTACCCCCCTCCCCCACCTCCCCCCAACATTCTAAATCAACTGTACCATATTGCTATGTAGCATAGTAATGTTATACACCATATGAAAGCTTTGACACTTGGGAATCCAAAAATGACAACTTTTTTCATGTACAATCTATATAGTGCTTTACATTCTCAGATTAATCTTACTATGTCTTAATTAAATTTCAGGCAAAAACTTGAAATTTGTATTGGAATTCATGTGGTTAAAACTATTGAAAATGTTGAAAATGCCTATATTTACAGTTAAAATAATGAATAAAAGGTTCTAATCATCTGGAAATGCAACAAACATGCTTGGACAAAGATTCATGGTCATCTTGCCCCCACGTACAGTATGGAGGATGGTAAGATAAGAAAAAAATCCATAAGAACCACTGTTGAAGAGTTACAGACAAAAGGATCATCTTGGGGTCACCAGGTCCCCCATAAAATATCTTCAAAAGTGACCTCACTGCTAAAAGCTTATTTAGAGGGCATGCCAGGTAAAAGCCTATCCAGTCATTTAATTATCAATGTAAACGGCAGAAGTTACTGAATGGTACAGTGACTGTGTGGAAGTGTGGTCTTTTGTCAGATGAAATAAAAATTTGGATAGAAACACTTTAGGTATGTTTGGCATACATAGAAGAATGGCTATACTGAAAAGAACCCCATGCCTAATGAGAATTATGGTGGAGGGGCTGTGCTATTGTGGGGCTGTTTTTATTCCCAAAGGCCTTGGGAACCTAATTAAGGTGCATGGTGTCATGAACACCAAGAAAAACCTGAACATTTTCAAAGGAAATCTGTCAAGCTCTGCCAAGACACTAAAAGTTGGTCATGACTGGACCATTCATCAGGTCAGTGAACCAAAACAAACATCCAGATCTAAACAAATATGGTTTGCTGAAAATCAAGCTTCAGACACTGCCATCTCAGTCCCCTGATCTAAACTCCATAGAAAAACAGTGTAGTGAGTCAAAAGAGGAGAATGCACAAGTGTGGACCTAGGAATCTGGACGACCTGGGAAGATTTTGTAAAGACGAACGGTCTTAAATCCCTTGCTTTATATTCTCCAACTTTATGGGGTGTCATAGAAGAATATTACAAGCTGTTTTATTGACAAAGGGAGGCTTAAGATGGTATTACAAGCCGGGGTGCCAATAATTGTGAGCAATGTGTTTTTGTTACAAATATTTATTTTTTTGAGATTTTCCTTTTACTCAAAATAAATTTGCTTCCCTTCAAGGTTGGATTTTTCCTATTTTTTTTACAATATTAAATTACAATAAATCACCAACAGATTATTTTTTATACCAGTTTTTCGTCATCTTTAGCAGAGGTGCTAATAATTCTGGAGGGTACTGTATAGAATTTAACCAGATAATCATAGGAACCATTTTGGAAGTAAAGTGTGAAGTGTTTAGTACTGTAAAGACCTCTTCTGACTATTGTCTAAAGTTACTTTAGACTCTAAACATGTTAAAATGATCAACTTACCCATTAAAGTTGAGATGGTCTCTACGTAGCCATTGTATATGTGAAACTCACTGGAGGGCAGTATCTTCTCCCAAAGTGCCTGTACGTAGTTCACGACCTGGAAGTATCCGCAGGTGGACAGGGCCCACCAGACAGACCACGCTAGGAGTGTCTTGCAGGAGTAGCTCTGCAGGAAGTCCTCCCACAGCACTCTCAGCACGGCTAGCAGACCACGGGTGGCCTCCTCATGGACCTAGGTCACACAATTAGGAATTTCTCACCTACAACCTTTGACCGGAGTTTATTTTTCAACTTATAACTTTCAGACATTTGTTATACATGTTAGGTTACCCATATCCCATCAGCATCCAATAAATCCCCCATTGATTGGGATTATTGCATCCCTTATAATGCATTGTTTATTCTCACCTTCAACTTTCAGACATTTGTTATTCCATGTTAGAATCTTAAATTGTTGCTGAATGGAGTCTTTCGTTAGAATGTTCAAATGTTATACGTGATCGACTAGTGGCTACCAATATCCCATTGGTATCCAATACATCTCACTGTTGACTTCACGCATACACACTGGTGAGATCATTACATCATTATTTATCTTTACCCCACACTCCCATCCAATGAAGGGGTTAAATGGCTACTGGATAACGTTTTGTCATAGAGCCCAGTGGTTGGCTGGGAACTCATCTGACCCTGTAAGCCAGTCATGAGTTGTGATGTGGCCACTGTCCAAATCTGACCTCGGACAAAATTCTGGCACACTGGTTTGAGGGCTAATCCCTCATACTTGAGAAAAACAGACAGCATATTGAGTAGGGAACAGATGGGGTTGATTGTTATAATCAATTATGACTCCTACTGGTACTTCTAAAAGATAACAAAACTAGTTGCCTAATAAAAGCATAGACTACCTTAAAAAGTGGAACATTGTTGCATAGTGTTGCAGAGTATCAAAACTGCAGTTTTGGAGGTATTATTTGCAATTCATATGCAATAAATGAAATATCTTGACAAAACTGCTAACATTACATAGTACTGCATATCATGGACATGACACTATTATTGTACTGCTTACTTTTTGCAAAGGTTGGCTACTAAATCATTTTTCAATATTTTTGAGTAAGGCAAGGTGACAGTATATTGTTCCTGTAATTCCTGGTAGAGCAAGACAATACTGAATGTTATTGTGGGAGGAGACACAAGCAGACACAGTGGCTGTGTCTCAAATCGCCTACTTACACACATCAAATACTTAGTTTACACGTATAACGCAGATATTGGGACAATTACCAACCATCAAAAAGTGGGCACAACACAATTAAAGCTGCAGTTGACAGATTGAGTTCGTCAGTGCGCACCAGACTGTGATTGACAGTCAGATCTCACACAGCCCTGCACTGATTGGACCAGAAGAACCAGGAACTGTGGATTTTTGCAAAACAAATAACAGGCTCTAGGTGGAGATAGAAGTGCGGGTTTTTTCTAAAACCGGCTGATTTATGTTGTTCTGTTGGAGTATAGTGTCGGTTTCAGTGAATATGATAAAAAAAAATCTTGCCAACTGCAGCTTTAAGAGCACACTAGCAATGTACTGACGAACGTATGCAGTTTGAGACACAGCCAGTGACTCACATCACATTACATCATTTACTGGAACTGGTTTTTCCTCTGATGGGACACTGCATCACCTTGTTGATCAGCCTTTGTGAGCATTTCACTGGGGTCATCATACTATACTCATTATTTCCTCCTTAGCTTAGCGTGTCTTCATAGCTGAGTGCAAAGTATTTTCCTGGTGCTTCAACACCAGACACTCACCACAGCTTCTTCAGAATGCAGGGGCACCTTACACTCCAGTCTATCCTTTAGAGGGTCGGTAGTAGCCTCTGCGGTGAGCGCATCCTGATTACCACCGTCCTTCTGGTGGAAGAAAAGGCTCTTCGCTGGCATGGGCAGAAACCAGGGAGTCAAGAAAGCAATGGAGGCACATGCCAGTGTGATAACACACAAATACAACAGAGGGACCTCTGCTACAGACACAAGGAGCTGGCCAAGCAGAGATCCTATGGCGGAGCCCAGTAGTGTGATGCTCCGACAGAACCCAGTCACTTTCTGATACTGTGCCGGTTCAACCACACTGTATATGTAGGAGTAGTAGGCAATGTCTGTTGCTGTAGCCATCCCAAAGAAGAACTCCAGGATCTGCATGGCCAGCACGCCCTGGGTCTTCACAAGCATAGTGTAGGTAACGATGAGGCTGGCTGCCTGCAGAATGAGAAGAGGTTTGTATCGAAGGTAGTCTGTCGCCAGGAAGACGGGGAAAAGCAGCACAAGGTAGGAATAGGTCCATAGTGGGTAGATTTCATTTACAACCTGCAGCGAAAAGGAAAGAAATCACTTAACAGAGATTTTTATCATGGATTTTGTCACATTGCCAAAACAGCATCATCTCCCAAATAAATACCCACAAACACATCCTTAAACAGATCAAATCGAGACTTGTTTTTCTCAGAATAATAGATTCCATAATGAGTGAGTAAGTTACATTGGACGTTTTGTTCCAGAATTAAGCTTACTTGCACCTCAGTTTTGTCTGGAACACATGCTGACCTTGAGCCACAGCGACTATATAGATAATGTGTTCTCCAAACATGTTAACGGTCTCATAATCAACTATCTGAACAACAATGGCATACTTGGCTAGTCAAAAACTATCAAAAAGGTGAACTATCTTAAGCAGATCATGTAACAATATTCACGTGGTCTGGCGAACGCAATAGTATGATGTAACGAGTAACCTCTAAAAGTTTAACTCGTGGAACTGTCTTCATGATTCAGGTCAGCTTTAAGTTCGTTGACATGCATACTACTGTACATGTATCAATCATTTTGCAGGGATAAAAACAAGTCCGTCCGCAAACAACTTTGTTTAAGAATCTCAGGGCAATAGGAAGCAAGAGGAAGCGTAGGTTTACCTGCGTTTCGCTAAGGTTTTTGTCTGGTCCCATGAGAAACGCTGTAAGGAAAGGTTCCGATGGTCGTAGGTTGGAGAAGAAGCCGTACATACAGAGTAAAACTGTAGGGAAAAGCCATGGTTCCGACATGTCACTGACGAACTTCGCATGTCCTTCGGCTTGTCACGAAACAATGTGAGAAATTGCATCAAATGCACATCATTTGAAGCCTTGCTTTCGGCGAAGTGGAGTCGCGAGAAGATGACGAATTGAAAACAGTCGAAGAGGACCAATCGTTTGGGTGGAATACGTGGGCGTGCGATGTGAGAACGGTATCACAGTTCAGACACACCACATTGGCCACGTTAAGTTTGGGCTTTGATACCATGTACTACATTATAGATTATACTGTTAGCCAGATACTGTCAGCCAGATACGCTTTAATGTAAAAACACTAATCACCACATGATTTTCAGTGGATTATCCTCATATTTCCGTATTTCGCTAGAGGGCGCTGTTGCTGATGCCCGACAAGGCTCTGACAGAGCCCTTATTAGACATTCTCTGGCTCTGATGTCCAAGCGCCAAGAATTTGATTTAGTGCAACTTCAGTAATATGTATCAAAGTCGGGTGCTCTTTGAGTTCAAGGGCATAGACAGTGTTCTGGATGCACGTTACAGCATGCGCTATAGCCCAATATTTGGCAGAGTTATGGGTGGTGACAAATTCTGGAATTGTTTGTGCTGATAACATGTCAAAAAGTCCCCCGCTGCTTTTAAAAAGTCTGACAGATCGTCTCTGACTACTTTTAAAAATCCATTTCTGTACAATATTGTATTGGTGTAGCCATACCAACCTTTATGGCAAATTTGGAATTTGCTCTGCAGGTCTGTCTGACCAGTAACCTGACTCTCGCCAGATGAATTTCGTTCCGCCTAGAAATTCATCTGGCGAGAGTCAGGTCATCTGACCAGGTCATTAAAGCCCATTTCAAATGTCTCTAAAACCCAGGCATGGCCACTGACCTTACAATCTAAGGTCTAGGAAAACGAACTTTCTCCTAACTGACTAATTAGGCCAACATTCAGGTTATTAGGAATGCTGATCCATCCCTCTCTCATAATCTGCATAATACCTTGGTGGCCAGAAGCCTACCGTAGTTGAATAAAACATACAAGTTGATATGAAGTGTTGTATGAAATTAAAACCAGAAAGTCTTCTTGCATATTTATCTTGTTTTATTAATAAACAAACATTATTTCAAAATGAGCTCTTATGGGAGACAAACAGGGACTCATTTCACTTGATCTAAAAGGTTTAACATGACAAACAGGCTGCCACAGCAGATGAAAGAAATAGGGTAAACATAAAAATGCAAAAAAAAAAAAGTGTGTGGTTGTTGCTGGAATCTGCCACAAGATCTCTTTGCAGGAAGCTATCCGAAACAGGTCATATATGTATGCCAACACTGTACTGCCACTGTATTAACTAATCTTTGGGCATCAGTTGGTAAAAATAGCCAACTATGAGGAGGTCACATGATGACAACCTCATGAGGAAAAAAAAAAACAAATGACAGTTTTCAGGTACATTACATATGGATTTTTGAAGTCCAACAAGATTTATTCAGTTTATTTTTTAAAAATATCAGAATGGCGTTTTGACAGATACATGACCATTTTAGTGTCAACATTTGTTTAGAGCAGAGCAAGGCATTTGCAAACATAGCTTACATACAGATATTACAGAGGAGTACACGGCAAGATGGGCCACCACAGAGTGCATTTACTGTTGGTACAGATGTTTTTAGTAAATGAGCAGCAAATCATCAATCAGCACTTCAGATTCACACTGCACATGCAAAGATGCAGAGGAACATCTTTCATTCCGTTTTTAAAACATCTTTCATTCCAGTTCCGTCTGTAGCTATGGTTAGCTGGCCAGAAGAACACACCCGAATTATTCAGAGTATGCGAAGCACAATTTGGATTTACATGGTGAAGTGTCTTGTGTAGTCATACTCTATGGTGGGAATGACAGCTTGGACGAATTTCAGGAAGATCAAAAGATACCTAATTGTTAGATCGGAGTTAAGAAGAACACTTATGGACACCTCTAATCCATATTCATCCATTTTAATTTTACAACAAAAAAAAGATCTCATTCAACATGGTATTATTTGGTACTTCCAAGTAGAAGAATGTCAGGGTAAATATTAACAAGTGTACACAGTGAATTGAAGGATACATGTGAACTCCCAGCTCTCCTCCTCCTTCTGCAACTGTTTCAATGATTTTTTTCATCACTTCCGCATGTCTGGGAAACACAAATACAAACAGCGTGAACTGAAAACACTCTCTCTGTCAATGCTTCCAAGCACGAATAATACTATACGATCTCCAAATCAAGCTTTAATAGCTGGATAAACACACATTTCATGGAACATTTAGGATAGTCACAATCAATCCATCACACTTTAGTTGGGTCAATGTTACCGAGCACGACATTCTAGAAACTTCTGGAGAGATATTGTTACATCAGTACCATGGTTCCCTAGCCTGATGAGGCAGACCCACATCAAGATGTAGGGTCTGGGGACTCATCATTCGCAGTGCTCAGTCCGATGGGCGGGATAAACGGTTGTCTTTCAAATTCCCTCTGCACGCAATAGGATAGCGCTACAACTCATGAGTCCCATGCGTTTTCCCACCAGCGGAGCTAGTTGGCTAGTTGTTCAAACTTTTGCCAACTTAAAAAAAGCTTAACTCGTGTCACGCTGTTCGCCAACAGCTACATCCATCTTTTTTGTTTTCAAGTAGCAGGGAATTCACGCCGAACCGTCGCAACTCTGCCATAATTATGTTACGTCCGCCTACTGACTCTATACACAATGTGATTGGCCTGATCGAAGTTTAATTTTTCCAGCTCGCAAGCCAATGGAGAGTTGCTAGACTACCCTGGCAAAAATTATATTTGCTGCCGTGAGGGTGCGTCTAGATTTCTAGGCTAATGGTTTGCTGTAAATGGTGTTGTATTTAAACCCATCCCAGTGTTGTGTTGACCTAAGAACTCTATAGTTGTAGCTTAACAAAGCAGCTGATTATATTAATATTCCTGCAGATAACTATTTCTTATCTCTTAATAATATTGGGCCAGCCCTGAACCCAGCTTGCTCTTCAATTGGCTCTGACTGTACTTTAGACTTGATCATTTTACTATCAGGTTGATCAATATCTTACTTGGCAAAGGCAAGAGTTCTGACATTGTCTTATGCCACCTTTCTTGGGTATGTTCACAACATTACCTTCTCCTTGCATGAAAGTGGTGGCTCACGGACATGGCCCCAGAGTGTAGCGTTGAAGCTGTCTGGCTACTTTAGCTGTTGGAACTAGCAACTCAAACTAGCGAAAACCGATTGTTTTCAATTTTTTTCATACCGACAGTACTAGGTGACCTCGAGAAACGGAGATCTACGTGAAAAATCGCAGGATTTCTCCTTTAAGGGGTTTATTCCATATCCTACAGATCTTGCTGATGGTCAACCATGGCTGTTACACTGCCATCTGGTGTCGAGATTTCCTGTAGTATTCTACTGCCTCTTTTCAAGTCCAGTATGTAAAATTGTTGATCAATTGTAGTTAACAGATTGTCAACAGATAATTAGTTTGTAGTCTATGGGCGGACTATCCCAGTAAAGTGTGACCGACTTCTTTTTTCATTCAAAAGTGATTGCGGTAATCTTCATTACCTGCAGGGGTGCACGGAGCACATGGCTGGAGGTGGGAGATGAGGGTGGTTCTCGATAGTGACTGTTTTCTTCACATGGTCCTGACTAATGTCCTCATACATCTGGTCCACTGTGAGTGGCTGTCGGTCCTGGAGGGCAAACCAAGCATCACACTCATTTGCAATAAAGATGCTCTAACCAAAAATTAATTGACTAAAAAAAAAAGACATTAGTCAGAATGTAGACTCAATTACACTGTCTGAAAAAACATTTCATCACCATAACCAATTATATATACCTATAGTCACCCCCCCACCCCCTGAGGTATAGACAGACACACAATAGCTCCAAACAGCAAACAGTGTCAACTGAAGTTTCCTGAGCGAAGCCTGTAGTTCCTAATCTACATTTTCCTTCACATGCAAGCGCCTGCCAACGCCTCATGCTTGATCATCCTTAAGCACACTATGTAGATTTTTGATTTTTTTTTTTTTTTTTTTTTTTTTTTTTAGTATATTTAGTATTTTTTTTTTATCTTCTACTGTCTCTATTGTGCAGTTGAGTTTTTTTATATTTATATACTTATATTACTTTTTCTGCTGTAAGTGCATGTTGTGTGTGATGTCTGTATGCTACTGAGACCTTGAATTTCCCCTTGGAGCTCAATAAAGTATCTATCAACATGAAGACAGGAAGATGGATAAATCAGTTGTGATAAGTGAGTAAGAAGTACCTCGTCATATCCAAATAGCCACAATCTTGGGGTTTGGTAATATTTGTCGTATGTGATGTAGAGGTCATAAGTCCGGGTTTGCAAAATGGCATCTTCGCCACCTGCCTCCATTTTTGATTTGGTGGCATCTACCAATTTCCTAGTGTCGAGAGTAGCCTGTTTACAAAACAAGAGAGAAAGTAAAACAGATAGAAATAACGAAAAGAGAGGAAGAGAGAAAAGAAAGAAAGAAAATAAATATGAATTTATTCACGGCATCATCACTGCTGCCTTGTACACATGACATAGAATGACAACATCCATCTTACCTCATCGTTTTCTAGTAGCCCACTCTCTTCATATTCTAAAGGCAGGAGAGCATCATTATTATTTATTTCAGACATCATTCATATCACTTAAATATAGTGCTTTAAGCACTGCAGACACTGGCGCCGACATGACTGTCAACATTATTCCCAATACAACCCCACACACCAGCAGAGTTGGCGGCAGAGTTTGACGCTGGTGTGCGGGGGGGTGGGGGGTGTTGTATTGAGAATAATGGGGTCTAAGTGGAATGTGGAAAACAGAGTGTGGCGCACTCATATGCGGGGCTGGTGTCTGCAGCGTTTTACATCACTGCTTGGAGGAATTTCTTAATGTGATGCGCTTTTTAGAACACCGATTAAATTATATAGTTATACAATATACTACTAACTTGTGTATACAAGATATTTGCACCCCTGTGAAGTGGTTCCAGTATTTTCGCACCATTACGCTTCTACATTATTTCGCCAAATTTGTTGTGAGGTTTAAGTGATCTGGGTACATACCTTCCATGTCTGCGGCTTCACCTTCCTCCTCATCCTCCTCGTCTTCGCCATCATTGCCACAAGCACCCACATTCACATTCCTGTTCATGCTATCCTGGATATCAGAGGAAGAGATGAACAACAAAACAAAATCAATCAATCAATAAAAGCACCTAAAAACGTCATTTGAAAAGTTGAAAGTGAAAGCTGAAAATGTAACTGTAGTAAGTTGGAACGTACTTTATTATCAAGCGAGATTTCTCGAACAGCTTCCATTACTCCGGTCACGCCTACAAATTCCAAACCAATATACTATTTAGAATTTAGAAGTCCACTTCGGCAAGTAGTGAGCAAACATCATATAACAGAAAAAATGACTGAAGCCCATTCAGCCTCACCAACCACTTCTGTCTATAATATAGACCCCTTCCATTATCAGCATCATAGTTGGCCCCACAAGGCTTCCGTTTTAACATTATCTTAATGCAGAGGAAGTAGATTGGGAACCAAATAGAACGTTCAAGCATTGTTTTTGTTTACCTTGTTGAGAGGGTCTATAGGAAACTGATGTCCACTCACCCGAGTTGTGGTAGGTGTCGACCCATCCTCCATCACCGTCATCCTCCTCTATAATAGCCTCCAACTCATCAGAGTACTCCATCTGCTTGCAACGCTTATAGCATGGCACTGACCGTTTTATAGCAACACAAACATACATCAGCATGACATTTTTAGTGGAAATAGGTGTACTGAACAGCATTCTAGTTTGCCTACAAATGAAATGGGCTGGCCATCTCACCATTGCGAGTTAATAAAAACTGCTTGTCCTGTGGCAAGTAGGGCTTTACTTTTGCTTCCTCTCCTGATGCCCTGAACAGGGGGAGGAAGCAAGTTAGAAGGAAGTGCAACATACTTCAACAGAGTATATTCCATTAAGTGTGGAATTTCAAGGTTCAAAATGAAAACAAATGAATTTGACACTCAGGTGAAATATGAATAGGCTCTTAATCCGCATGTGTCAGAGACAGACAGAAAAATCCTGTTATCCACATGTACTTAGTTACAGAAGTCTTTAAGGTTGGATCATTTCTGACCATTGTTGTGAAATCTATTTCCTCAATATACCACAGTGAACAAATTGTGAAATTGTGGGAATGCCTTACAAGTCAATGGACACAAAGTGTATGCATAGGGTTGAGATTGAACCCATGGATTCCGCTTTCTGCAGATAAGAGGAACTTTAGTCCAACTCACCATTTCCATGTAGGGCAGTGGTGTACCAAGTGATCACCTGCAGCCACAAACTACATAAAAAATCACAATAATGTTGGGGATGTGATAACTTGCCAATAAGTAGGCCTATACAACAATGCAATCTCTAAACCTCACCTCCTCCGGAGTAATGACGCCAGTTTCTTTAAATTTCGATTCCTGCAAGAAAAGAGGAAGGTCTAAAACACATACTACACATGTTTAGGAGAAAGTTAAGTTATATCGCTTTCAATCGCTATCTGATTAACTGTTGCTGGTGGTCAAACAATTGCGTAGAAAAGGAAATGCTGCAACCTGAAATATGTAGGCTAAACGGTAAATACATTATACACACTAACACTGATGTAAACATGATCATAAGGCTAACGTTCCAGATTGGGTATTTTTTACATTGAACAGCAACACACCATGCCAAGCAGAGAAGGAGTACAGAGTGTTATGACAAAATATAAAATAATTCATGTATTTGCTACAAAGACACGCAATTATACTGGCAAAACCAGCGTAGATTAAGGTAGTTTAGCAAGCTAGCTAGCTCGCATGTTTGTCTTACCTTTAGCACGGGTGTTAGAAACTCAGCCACTCCCAGTGCAGTTCCTTTCACGGAATTGATTACATTCTGCATGTTGCCTGCAAACTTTTTTTTACAAAATATGCCTTAATCTCTTCCCACAGAAATCATTAAGCTCTTTCAGATGTTTCGCCAGAGTACACTGACTTTGTCACCATCTGATCACATGACCTGTCATCTGACAAGTACTTCCGTATAGCAAGAACTGAGTCCCTCTTTTAAGCGTTTTTAAAATACAAATATTGTGGTTTCTGTCTCACTAGTCGGCATGTACCTAACAACGTAGCCTATAAGCCATTACGAAGTACTTCTGTCTGCGAGCGAGAGCCACGGACGATGAAAACTGAGTATAGTGGGTGATTTCAAAATAAAAGCCAGGAAAGGATGGGTATATATATATGTGTGTGTGTGTGTGTACTAAATGTTTGTTTTTAAAAGATAAGAATAAGGTAAACATAGAGAAAATACTCCAATAATTAACTATACTGTACGAGTGTCAATGTTTGTCAAATAAGAATATTCATCAGAGTTGGTTTAGGCCATAAAGTGGTTTTCTTCTCAACATAACTGATAACTGGCTATGCAGACTTTGGCCACGTGTGGGCACCAAAGGCTAATGAAATCATAAGTCTACATTCTGCAAAGAGCTCCGGTCAACGTCAATATGCAGTCTGATATGCAGTCTGGTTACTTGGCCTAATCACATATTAACTCCATTACGGCACAACTTAATTTTGGGCTATTACGTCATTAAAAATACTGGTCCAAAATATGGAAAAACTGAAGTCCATATGGTTTGCCCATTTTTGCTTTGAGGCTGAGGCTGATCTAGATCTACCTGTGTGCAAAAAACAAACAAACAGGAGTCTAGAGCATGAGTGAAGGTTGCAAGTTTAGAAGATTACCACCATTCGCACGCACGGAAACGTAAATGAATGTAAATCCTCAGCACCCCAGAATGTCCTCCCCTCCCCCACACGGCCCGTGCAACTTTTCGGCCACTTGGGTGATGCGCAGGCTTTGGAATGTTTCACATTAGTACACATTAGCTATAAACTTACTTATTACGCTACCTTTGGGACTTGGAATAGCTGTTGCAAATATCACCAGTTCAGGTGAGTTAAAAATCTCAACCAGCAATTACTTTGTTTTAATGCTGCAAATTTAGCAATCCAGCTATTAACGTTACAGAAGAACTGAGATTAGTTAGCCGACCATCTGGCAAGAAGTTAGCTAAACTTCCCTTAACGATTCCACCCTCTATTACTATGGTTCTTTAAAATAAATGTACAAGTTTAGATACTGTTACTGTACGTCAATGGATGTTATGCATTTAACGTTAAACCTTGCCTCGGGCCCTTACCATTCTCATTTTTGCCACGAGGGAAATGTGTAACGTTTATAACATGATTTGCACAGAAAACCTGAGTGGATGTTCTTCCACCGTAAGTTAAATTATACAGAAATTACATTAGGCTTTTTGAACTTGAAAATATAATGGCGCGGAATTGTTTTTGGCGACTAAAACTAAGTTCGCATGATTACTTTCCCTGAATTTCAGTTACTTGAAGACTGTTGTCTTTCAAATATGTTCAAATAAGTTCAAATATGATTCAAAATGTGCAGTAAAAAACAAAAACTCAGATGTTCCGGAATTCCCAAGCATGTTGATGCCCTACAGTTTTTGTTAAATCAGAGAGGATTGGCGGATCTTGCATGTGCTTTGGAATCTTTGTCCGTTTTTTAGGGAGTTTGGAATGTTTGGGCATGCCTTTTGTTTGTGACTCTTGCCCCGACTTGATGGCGTTACAAAGCCGCAGTAACTTCATTGTACCATCTTGTGGAATTGAGGCCATGGTTCTATAAGTGCAGGACCAATCACACGTAATTTTATGTTATGCATATTTTATGGTTTACGTTAATAACTTATATTGATAACAAAAGCCATTAAGCGAGCAATTTATTCCTAACAGTAAAGCTACAGCTTCAGGTCTTTGGTAGCGTTATGTTCGTGGTTAGCGGTATCTAGCAGACCCAACAACAAACGTTATGTTTTGCCCCAAAGTTTAACACTCCAGAAAGTAGACAATGCCAACAGCTTTAAAACTGGCTGACATTCTTGCTAACATCTCATGCTTTCAACTTCAACCCTGACAAGTGTCAGCTAGGATAGCTAATTTAGGCCCTACTGGCCCTAATATTTGATTGACTTGGCTAACACGTGTAGACATATCAAGCTAGTCAACGAGCTAATACACTAAATAATGTGTGATTCACTAATACACTAAATAATGTGTGAAATGATGATAGTTACTATCATACACCCACTGCTTGAAGTTTGAATACGGTATTGTATGAAGTAAAACGAGTGATATGAAGTGAAACGCTGTTCAATGTTCAATCAGGCTATGACATATCAAAATGACACCAGCACTAATTTAGGGGTTAGGTGAAACACTAGCTCTTTTTTGTTGTTACATTAATGTTGCCTTACTTAAACAAATATTTCCAGCCATTATTAGTTAGTAGGCCCGTAGATATTTGCTAGTAGGATTGTTTGCATTGCTTGTCTCTGTGCTCACACGCATATGTTTGTTTCCATGGTGACCACCAGGACGCACAGCCTCGGAGTCGCCGTCAGACGCTAGCTCGCGCGATTGTCACATCAGAAAGACTGAGATGGTAAGACCACCACACCGAGGCTGAACAAGATGGTTTGGGCATTGTGTTAAAAAAAGATACCGGATTGCTGTCATCATGGTTGTCTTCTGCGTCCTTTCAGCGATAACAAGGTTATGTTATTGTGAAGGCGTCGAATGTAGACTCTTTGCTTAGGCTAATGTAAATATTGTCGTTCACAAATTAAAATATCGCGTTTCATCCATAGACTGTATTAAGGTTTCATCATTGTCGTCGAAGACATTAAGTGTAATATAAATCTCTACGTTTTCTTATTGTCTTTTGTCTGTAATTCTAATAGCCTCTCAATTCTGTTCTCTTACAGCCCTTCTTCAACAACATCTACTACCCTTATCAGGTGGACTGTCAGGGTGGCCAGACATCTGTAGGGATACCCTCGCTGCTGAGCTCTCCACAGAGCCAGCAGTCCAACCACAGCCAGCACACCGGCTCAGTGGCCACCATGTCCACACAAGCCTCCGCTGGTGTGCCACTTCCACCCTTCAGGTTCCGCGTGCGGCGTGAGAGTGTGGACTGGCGGCGCATCAGCGCTCTGGATGTGGACCGCGTGGCCAGTGAGCTCGACTTCCAGACGCTCCAGGAGCACATAGCGGGCGTCACGTTCTGCAGCATCGAAGCCGAGCGGTGCCAGCGGTGTCAGGCCCCGGTGGACGGCGCTCTGCTCAAACTCTTTCGGCTTTCTCAGCTGACCGTGGAGTACCTGCTCCACTCGCAGGACTACCTGAGCCTCAGCCTGCAGGCTGCGGAGGACAGGGTCCAGGTGGAGCAGCGAGAGAAGGAGCAGATGCACCTCACGCTTCAGAAGCACGCCGACGAGCTGAAGGCACTTAAAGAGGAACTCAAGCAGAGGAAGAAGATCATCACTTCACAGCAGGCCATGATCAGCACAGGCCTCGCAAGCTACCACAAGGTTTGTATGTGGGCCGCATGTCAGTTGGACTTCTCTCACGCAGGTTACTTAGGAAAGTTATTTAACTAGGCCATCGGAACCCTGTTGTCACATCCTCACCATTTAGGTCACTAAATAGGGTCCTATTGTCAAGGAATGTCTAGGAATGAAGCATAGCCTATTCCAGAGATTCTCAACCTTTTTGGGGTTAATTTCAATTCAATTTATTGTGCTTATAGAGTGCCAAAACATTACACATGTATCATGGCGCTTTACAGAATGGTAGGCAATCAGAGAAGGAAAAGAGGAAGAAAAGAAAGAAAGAAAGAAAGAAAGAAAGAAAGAAAGAAGGCCCATGGGTAACAGAATTAGCTGTATAGGTATGTATTACAGGGTTAATGCACACCAAAGGTCAAACCAAAATGCCAAGGCACACTGAGTTGTGGTTACTGTTTATAAATGATGTTGCACACATTATTATAAGCTATAACAGTGGTGTTCATTTTTATGCCCATATTTTTTCTGTACAGAGTGTTCATGACCACAACGATAGATATATGCTCACATGTTGTTGACTGAGCTTTTTAATTAAGAAGCTTGTGTGTAAAAATAGCCCTGTAGCCTATTTCATGAGCCTGTATAAAACAAATTGCCTTCCTCAAAATTGGCATTGGCACACTGGTTGAGAACCACTGGCTTCCTCCACTGCTGATGTTTGTTCTGTCTCTGTTCAGGAGATGTAGCCCAGGCCATAGTATCAGTCAGCACACGTAGGCTTACATACATATACAGCTAATTCTGAACGACTTTATTCAGACACATTGAGAATGGGGAGCGAGCAGATGGTGTTGGCTGGTGACAATAACTCCACAATCCTTTTGTACTTAAGGCTGCTAAACAGAAGCCCCTCCCCCTCACAGCTGGGTCTCTTAAATCACTAAAGATGCCGCGTTTTCCTCCTCTGTTGGAGATCTCTCTGGCTAACGCTTTCCTGTAATGCCCTTTTTGCTCATGAGCAGCCACTGCTGATGCAACTATTGGTGTTTGATATACACACCAGAGCTAACACTGATCAAATGCCAAATGTTATATCTAAAGGGGTCTACTTTGTGTTCAGCGATTCAGTTGAACAAACAGTTAAACAGTGGCAATAATATTGATTTGTCTTAAAAGACCCAAGATGTGATTTAAGACAAATTGTTTTGGCAAATTGTAAATTGTTGTGTTGTTCTAAGGCCTTTAAGGAGCTTCCCATGTGCTTGCAGTCTGCATGTCACTAATGTAATTTCACAGATGATTTGGGCTATTAGATTATCGACCGCATTTTGCCACACAAAGAGGGCTCTCTAATAGCATTATCTGACAGCCAGTGGTGCTCAGACACCCAACCAAGTCACTCACTTGTTCACAGATATAAGAATTTAGTTTAAACAGCAGCTGTTCACAGTGATGCTCAGTGTTGAGTGTGATGTGTGGTAGGTGATTTTTCCATTGCTTTTTCTGATAGAAGAATTTATTAGTTTTTATTGGGTTTATTGGTATTTATCAGATTTAGAGGGTTATGGTGATATAGTAGATTATGGGGACATAGTGGTAAGGAAAGTCTTGGCTGTAATGCCTCTGGTGTTTTAAGCAAACTGTGTACACAAAACAGCTAGGCGTCAATCAGTTTACGCCTGCGTCTTTCGTATGAGACGTTTAAACCAACAGTACGTGAACAACAACAACAACAGTGTTTTTTATCTAGGTACCCAAAAAGGTAACAGAACCTCACTAACCATCGCCAATTTAACCACCACCACTGTCCTTAGGATGAGAGTTCCTGACTCACTGTGGTCATTTAAGCATCATTCATTTATTCATTCATTCATTCATTCATTCATTCATTCATTCATTTATTCCCTCACTCTCCAGCTCCAGCTGGTGTGTGGTGAGCGTTCTGGTGCATAATGGCTGCCTGCATCACCCAGGTGGGTGCTACACCTGAGTGGTGGTTAGTGAGGTTCCCCGTTCACTGTGAAGCACTTAGGGTGCCTTGATGAAGCGCTTAGGGTGCCTTGATGAAGCGCTTAGGGTGCCTTGAAAATCATTGTATAAATGCAGTGTGTGTGTGTGTTGTGTTGTTGTGTTTTATCAATCAGTCTATAGCCCTTTTTCCCTTAAAAAAATAATTAGCTTAAATACGATGCGCATCATAAAGTTAGTGCGACACGTGTGATGGAAAAGGGCTTATATCGAAGTACAGTAACGTCGGTTTTGTCGTGATAAGTTAATACGCTCGCCAGAGGTGGATTAACAAGAGTTAATTCGACATTAATGTGATGGCAAAAGGTATTTTCACGCATATCAAGACGTTCACCTCACAATAGTGTTCCATTCGCTACCTTTGATACATTCGCTAGAAGTGTTCCATTCGCTACATCTGTTGATGGAAAACCGTCCAGCGCAGTAGAAAAATGTGCATTAACAGAGACATGATGACTTCGTTTTAATTCGTTAGAATCGTTCTGTTGAATGGAAAACTGTTTTGGTGCATCTAATATCCCTCAAAAAGACATCGAATTATGAGTTAATTCGCTTGAAAACCTTATGGGAAAAGGGCTTATGACATGTGATGTGTTTCTCTTTCAGTGCCACCACTGTGACAAAGCGTTCATGAATGCCACATTCCTACACAGCCACATGCAGCGGAGACACCCTGAGGATTATGACATCAGTGAGTTCCTTTAAAGCTCTTTCATACTCCACTGTTAAGAGCAGTACCTGTTTTCACGATTAAAAACAGATGTATGATGTGAAAATGTTTCCACTCAGAGCTTCTGACAGACGCCCAGAAGAAGGTGCAGTCCGTGCGTTTCCAGGAGGAGATTGACCGGCTGAAGGATCAGCTCTCTCTGACTCGCTCTCAGCTAGAGATGCAGCAGCAGACCTATTTGGCCAAGGCTACTCAGGTGACCTCTCGCTGATACACACAATACACCTTTATGCACCCTTATAAGCCATTCTTGCTAATTAGCTTCTAAAGACGAATTAGCTTTAGAGTTCTGTAAATTCATCGTTTCAATCACTCAATTGAGTTGTTATATTAATATATATATTATCTTTATTGACAGACTCAATGTCCAAATATAAAAGACACACACAGTATACAGACAAACATAAAATAAATTACACATAGCACTCATGTGTGTTCAATGGTTAAAATACATACAAATGTTGGTTCCAATATTGAAAAAAAACTGGAGGAATATCTTGTCTCACTTAGGTCATGAATATTGCTGTCTGGATATGAAAATTTTTGGTTCCCTAAAGGTTCCGGGAACGTTCGCTGCAGGTTCGCGGAAGGTTCTTTCCGAAGGTTCGCTCACGGTATATATTATTATAATAAGTGTGTCTGTTTCCCTTAGGAGAAAGACCTGAGTGAGAAGCAGGAGGAGCTCATGCGGGACCTGGAGGCATGGAAGGCTGAAGAGAGGACGACCATGGATAGACGGATAGAGGAAATCAGGCAACACTGTCAGCGAGATGTTGATAGGCTTTATCAGAAAAACACCATGCTGGAGCAGGTGATTGTCTAAAGTTTGAAGTGCGCCTGTTGTCATAAACACTTGTGACACTTGAGTATTCAAATAAGGCTTCCATGAAAGTTGTGTTATAGTTGTGTTATAGTAGTTTTATTCTTATCATAATATGATGGTAATAGTGAGAGTTATTTGGGTGGAACATTTGACAGAAACAGTTTGAAATCTCATGTAGCATTATGTGGATTATAATTAGCTTGCAGTGTGCAGTCACACGTCTGCCCTCCAAATAAGAATCATACTGTCCTTCAGCAATTAGCAAAGGTCCAGGAGACCAAACGAGAGCTGGTGACCAGGACTGAAGAGGAGAAGCAGGGGTCCACCCACAGAGAGACAAAGAGGAGGACCACACATCCAGACACTCTTCATGAGGACACACACACGCTGGGCAAGCATGCCAAACAGCAGCAGGAAATCATCAGTCTGGAGCAGAAGCTGCAGACACAGGTCAGTATTACGATAAGACGTGCAGCTATATAGACACAGGTCAGTATTACGATAAGACATGCAGCTATATATTAATACATGCAGCTATATAGACACAGGTTAGTATTACGATAAAGCTGCTTATGTCATACATTTGTTATTATTATGTATTAAATGTACACATTGCTATCTATCTAACATGATACAGGAGGAGAAGTGGACCTACAGATTGCTGAAAATCCAAAAGGAACATGAGACAGCGAAGAATCAGGTATGAAGGATTTTATAGCATCTGTGTACCGTACATAGTCTGCAGCGTTTAAATCTCTGGGTTCAGAAGCATTTTCCTTGTTTAATGCATCCCTTAAAGTTCTCACCCGCTGAGTCTGAATTCAGGCGTGGGCCAGGGTTTTTAAGATGCGAAAATAGATAATAATATCTAACAGCTTAATTAGCTTAATTGTTAAAATGCTTAAATGTTAAAGCAACACCAAAGAGTTTTTTGTACCTTAAAATATTGTTTCCAAAATCGTTTCAGTGGTTCATCAACTCGTAACAGGGTAAACGGCACTTCTGCATTCTCTTCGCGACCCTCTATCGGCTATAACCGCACTATGCAAGTTTGCCAGATCGGGTAGCGGATCTGTAATTATATATAAGAAACTACAAATTTGACTTGCTTCTGATGTCGCAATAAATCATACTTTCATAAAATCATACAACCTACTCCACCTTGTCTGTAGA
The DNA here is from genome assembly GCF_017589495.1 of Alosa alosa. NCBI lineage: Eukaryota > Metazoa > Chordata > Actinopteri > Clupeiformes > Clupeidae > Alosa > Alosa alosa. The sequence continues at coordinate 4,481,624 of NC_063211.1, read as the reverse complement.
CCTCAGTATTTCCAAAGCCAGTGCTGGATAAACAAATAGCGTGCGTGCGACAGGAAAAGTGCTTTGGTGTTGCTTTAATAGCTTAAATGCTATTTGATTGCTGTAAGTCACTAAATGAGTCTGTCAAATTAATAAATGTGAAAGTAAACGGCTTTGATCGCTTCTCATAACATCAGGCGCAGAGACATTCCTTGCTTCAAGCCTTGTTTAATGTATGTGTCCTTAGCTTACTGAGGACATGCAACGCCTGCAGAAGAGTTTGACTGAACAGAGTCGTAGGCCAACAAAGCAACTGGACAATCAGCCGCTGAAGCAGGGAAAGGACCTTCGCCATCAGGCCCTGCAGGTCAGACCCGCGCTGTACACAGGAAGTAGATAACTTGTTCAGGATATCCTGCATTAGCCTCTCCAGCTGGACGTCAGTAGCAGTATCGCTCCTCAGATATAAAGGAGGATGTTGATGTGCCGTAATGACTATGATCTTCAGAGTCTTCTTTTTCAACACAGCTAATGCTGTTTTTCCAAATAAAAGACTGCTTTTCCTGCTAGAGGTTCATGCAGGTTTACCCTGGATATTGAACATGGGGAACAGGTGCATTAAGCAATGGCTTTGCAATCAGCACATTCCTTTGGGAAATTAGAAAATATGTTTTTCTTGCGGTAAGCCTACCTGTTCATTGTTGCAATTGCATTTTTTTTTTTTTTTTTTTTTCAAATAAAGCCATCTGTCACACTGTGTTCTATTGGTCAGATGACAGTAAATAGTGTTTAGTAGGAAATAGTTGTGATATCCTTATCCAAACACCTATTCAGACACAGAGGAGCAACTTTGTCATAAGCTAGCTGGGTGCAGAAGGGTACTGTATGTTGCTGCTGGAATAAGGAAGTTAATTGGTGACTTGGAAGTTAATTGCTGACTTTGACCTTGTTTGTTTGATTTGCATAAATCAAACAATGAAAAGTCCATCTCTTTGAAGAGACACAGCACTGTATGCGCATGTAGTGCCGCTCGCCCTTCCTCTCTGTCTTGTTTACTATGCTGTTTTAGCTCGGCCACCAGCTGGACTAATCACAGCCATCACTAACAGCTCGGTCATCAGCTGGACTAATCACAGCCATCACTAACAGCTCGGTCATCAGCACATGCCCTCATAAGGACAGTGAAGAGTTACAGGCGGCTTGCGCTATGAAATGCATTATAGTCAATGGCTTGCGCTATGAAATGCATTATAGTAAATGGCTTGCGCTATGAAATGCATTATAGTAAATGGCTTGCGCCTGTAAAAACTGGTCTGGCGCTGCGCTGAGCAAAGTGCAGCGCATGCGGCATTTTGCCGCTTTGCCGCTCTTGCGCGTGCCGCGGTCAAAGTTCAATCAGTTTGAACTTTGACCGCAGCGCACGGTAAGTCGTTGGTATTTTGCGCTGAGCCCAGCGGCAAGCACAACAAAAATCTTTGGGACGTTACCTCAACCAAGAGCAACCTAGCGCCGAGCACAGCGCATACCGTGTACAATGTGATAGGCCCTTTAGGCTCCTCAGTGGGCATAGCACGTATTTGTCAAAAATAGACTATGAGGACAGAATAGTGTAAAGTTAAAATAAGGTAAATGAAAGATTGTCAGCACTCGGAAGAGTTGAGATCAAAATAATGGATGAAAATAAATGTTTTTTTTCTTTGATGGCCCCATAGGTGAAGAAGGTTTCTGCAAGCCCTCCTACGGTTGTTGTGAAACATGAAGGTATGTCCACCTTTAGTATTTCAGTTAATGTCAACATTGGTATATTGTGACACCTAATCCTAAATTGTCTTCACAGTCCTGTGTCATGAAGCTCACTGTGTTCTTTTCTCTCATATCAGTCACTGCCCCAGAACCCAAAGTCCAGCCAGTCATGCCAGGTAAGTGGCCATTATGCCATATTAGGTAAAGTGTCATCTGTAGACCCCCATTAGAACAGCAAAACCTGTTAGTGTTCCACAGTAGAACCCTCACCTAAAATTCCGTGCTGTTGTCCCACCTTCCTGTGCTCCTGTCGATCAGAGCACCCTCTCGTGCTCCCAAAGCTGGATCCTATAGTGGAGCTCTCAGACGAGGACAGAGGTAACCAGCCTGTTCCCCGTGGCATGCTGTCTACTGAATGCATGCTCTCATTCCGTAGCCTGTACGAATCTCATATTTTATTTCACGATGGGCTTCATCTGTGATGGTGCGGAATGCTTTCATGTCCATTTGCGCATGTTGCTTGGTATTGCAATATCAGCTCTACTCGTGCCTCATAAGACAGGTTATGTCCTCTTTCTATGTTCACCTCTTGTCCTTACCATCCGTGCTCATAAGAGATCATCTATGAACATCTATTATGTGCTTCTGTGCTGTGATATTTAATCTGCTGTAGAATGCAGCGCTTGCCATTACTCATAATTGGCCGGAGTGAAGATTTTAATCATAAACGTGTATTTGTTTTTACAGATTCTTCAAGTATATCAGAGAAGGAAACCATTTCACATGAAGTTCAGGAGAGGGTGAAAGAGTTCCTGAAAAACCCAGCAGCTAAGCGAGAGATGAGGGAGATTGTGGAACAGACCCTTGGGGATGAGCTTCACTCTCTGGGCATTAGATCAGTAAGTACTGATTCAATAACGCTAAAGTCGGAATGTGAACTTCTGTAAAATGCTGAGTCCAAAGTTGTTTTTTTGATAGCACAGGTTAGCCTACTTGTTAGAATGTGAAGCTCAGTGGTCTAAGGGGTTAATTGGAAGATTGCCAGTTCGAATCACAGAAAGTCACTTGATGCTGTGCTTGGTCGGCCCTGTTAGCCTCCATTGCTAGGAGAGGATGTACTAGCTAACTTGTTAGCCTAGCAGGAGCAGAGTGGAGTATGTGACATTTAGCAGATTACCTTTGATCAAGGTTTGACTTTCAAACATTTGATTAGAATTGATTGTTCAGAAGGCAAAGCAGAATAGGGTGTTATGTGTATTTACACGTGCACAGTAAAATAGCTCATGTAGTCATAAATGTTTTATTAAGTATAAGTATATATACTCTTTTGATCCCGTGAGGGAAATTTGGTCTCTGCATTTATCCCAATCCGTGAACACATTCAGCACAGAGTGAACTGAACACACAGTGAGGTGAAGCACACACTAATCCCGGCGCAGTGAGCTGCCTGCAACAACAGCGGCGCTCGGGGAGCAGTGAGGGGGTTAGGCGCCTTGCTCAAGGGCACTTCAGACGTGGCTACTGGTCGGGGTTCGAACCGGCAACCCTCCGGTTACAAGTCCGAAGCGCTAACCAGTAGGCCACGGCTGCCCCCTTACATAATTATGGCACTAGCTAGTAAATAAAAAAATTTTTTTTTTAAATGTTCTTTAGGAAACGCGAGGCCTTTCTCAAGGAGAGTATGACCGCATTATGATGGAAGTCGGTCAGAAGAGGAGTGGTGGGGTCAAGGGCAGTCCTCGGGGCCAGCGTATCCGAGCGGAGATCTCACACAGACTGGACCAGAGGGTGCAGGACAGACTAGCGGGCTGCAGCTCCGTCCCAGAGAAGCAACACAGAACTAAAGACACTCCAGGTACACATATTATTCAACATATGTTTAACTGTTGTAGGCTACTTTGTTTCTTTGTAGGACTCTGTAGGAGAAAAATGTCAGCGCTACTTTTCTGTACTTGACAAGCCCACACATTAATTGTGTGCGTGTGTGTGTGTGTGTTGTTTTCAGTGGCTCGGCCAAGGACCGTGTCCAGCAGTGTGCAGTCTAAAGGAGGAAGTCGGACGATTTCAGATGCTCCAGCCAAACAGTTGCAGACTCCAAAAGCATCTAACATTACCAGGACAAAAGCCCAACCCACCACTTCCACACCTAAGTAAGTGTCTTCTCTACAGATGATTATGGACACCAGTAACTAAACTGGTTGTGGGTGGATTTTTTATGTAATTGTATTGTCTAGGATAAACAGCATCACTATTAAAGAAATCTGTATCTGTAGAACCTTTGTCACGTTATAATATTCTTGCGTTCTTATGTCATTCACTAGGGCACATCCAGTCAGTTCAGATGACGAGTCTGAAGAAGGGTTGGTGCCGCAAAGCTCAAAGAAAAGCTCCTCTGTCAGAAACCAGCCCATGCCAGTCCCCAGGGGAAACGCCCCACAGGTGGTGGTCTGCAGAGAGCGCTCCAGCACTTCGGTGGGCAATGATGGAGGTTGGACTGAGGGCAGCGAGCTGGAGGAGATCGATACGCAGAATTCCAGTCTGATGAACCGCAGTGCGCCTGGAAAGAAGGCTCTCGGTAAGGATGTATTCTTTGTCTGTATTAAACTACTGGCATATGAGCTGCTAGAGTGTGTGCGGTCTCCCTTTGTTCATTACATTAAGTATGCTGTGACCAGCACCTCAAGAAAACTCCTACCATCGGTGCGTGTTTGCTTCCCCCTTCAAAAAGGATGTATTTTTCACAGACACACTCTCTTTCTTCCTCTCTCACTCTTAGACTTTCTACCTTTTTTCTCTCTCTTCTCTCTCTCTCTGACTCTTATGAGGGACGCATTACACCTATTTGCAATGCTTCCTCTATTAAAGAGACACAATAAGAAATATCAATTGAATTACCTATAGCGTGGTTAAAAAATCCATCATCTCTACTGTATATTGTTAAATGGAAATTCAATTTGATGTCACTCTAGGCCATCACGTGAAAGACTTAACAAGGAACCTTGAGAACCTGCTGGCTGACCAAGGGCCGGCACCGCTGGCAGGGAGCATTAACACGATCAACACAGCGAATTATTTTGGGACCCACAGTAACATGAAATCTATTCCCAAGAGCAAGGACGTTGTGGAAGAACTCAAGGTACACATTCGTCTTTCACTAACATAGCTGCTATTTGTGATTGTGTAGCAGTCCAATAAGGTGTAGAGAGAAATGTCATGTCTTGTGGAAGCTAGCCTTAGTGAAGCCTACAGTACATCGGCAAAGAGAAAAGGTACACTCTATCCTGGGGAACCTATGGTTTGTTTTGCTTTGGTCAGTTTGAGTCATCACCTGACCTAAAGATCCCACAGTGTAAACTGTGGTAAACATTGAGTTTTAGAGAGTCATACCCGCATAATGCTGTTGCTTAGTCATTCCCATAACTCCGCAAAGCCTCATGCTCTCCTCCAGTGCCGGTTCTGGGGGGGTTGCAACGGCAGCAGGTCAGGGGTGCGTTTCCAATAGTAAGTTAGCAACTTTGTTGGTTGCAATGCAATTTCCCATTACCAACCAACTAAGTTGCTAACAGGTTAGCAACTATGCTTTTGGGAAACGCACCCCAGGAGGGGGGCCAAGAAAAAAAAAAATAGAAAAAAACGCTTTATGTGGTGATTCTGCATTAAGTGCAATCATTGCTAATTGTGTCTCACTTACCAGCATAAAGAGTAGTTGCTTGTTGTTTCTGGCAGTTTCCCTATTGGCTGATAACAATTTATTTTTAAAAAAATTGTATCAAAAGTTCCCCCTCCCCCATGGGTGAGTAGTGGGCTTTGTTAGCCCATCTGTGCAAGTGTAAAGACATGAGATCAAGACATTCTGTTCTTGGAAGGCTAAACTAGTGGAAAAATGTCTGTAAACAAATTTGGTAGCCAGAAAAAAAAAAAGATCAGAAGAGGATAGGAAATACAAAAGAAGAGGCAGAGAACACAACGAAGGTAGGCCTACGCTTCTTGGCTTAACTTTCAGGCAGCAAACGAGTTTGAGGATACGGTAGGACAATAAGGACATTAATACAGTAACCCGGTATCCTGTGCTCACCTGTGCTGCATGCGTATACCTACAGTAGGCTATAGTGGTGTTGGTGGCTGCATGCGTATACCTAGGCTATAGTGGGGTTGGTGGCTGTCGTGGTCGTCGGCGTGCATGCGTGCGTGTTTGAGTGGGGTTTTTTTTTGGGGGGGGATTAACGTAGTACCGGCCCTGCTCTCCTCAGTGTCATTACAAACCATGTCAGATTTCTACAGTTAGCACATCAAAGAACAGTGATAAATCAATATGTGTCACGTTTGTGTCATGTGTTTTCAGAACGGGAAGGGTGCTGATGAGGATGATGACGACGACTGGGATATCTCATCTCTGGACGATGTTTCTAAGCCTAATTCAAGCCTCACCATGGTCCAGAAGACTTTGGACTCTTCCAGTACGAGTGTGTGGGGTCCCTCCACTGGCCTCAGCCCAAAACCTGGTAGGTGTGTTGACACAGAAAAAAAAAAGCTGTAGTGGTTTAAAGTTTAAGAGAATAATGGTCGGTTTATAGTTCAGGTGACAAGTGTCGCTCGGCAAAAATGTATTGTTGCCGACAGATGTCGCGTAACTGTAGGCTTTCAATAGTCCAGTGCCAGTGACAAATTGTGACGTAGAATAAATTTCAGATGATATCCAATCAGAGTATGCAACAATGTTTGCGCCCTTTTCGCAACGCCCTAGCAGCAAATTTTGTCCCTTACACATCATAGTTTATCGAGCGACACCAGTTGCCTGGACCTATGAATTGGCCTTAAACCTGACACTAAAGGTCAACAATAATGTGATGCCAAATAGCTAAAGAGCTTTTTGGTTTCTTTTTCAGGCCTGACAGAGGTTGGCACAGGAAGCACTCTGAAGAGTAGTCTGGTGTCCGTCAGTGACTGGAGCAGTTCGGAAGATGAATAGGTTATATTTCTTACAGATTATGAATTAAACTCCACAGACACGCACAAAAAATAAATACTTCATATATGCATTTGCCATTTATAGATTTTTGTCACCTCTGATGTCTAGATGATATTTTTCTGTAGATTTTGTGAATATGGTATATCATGTATAAATATGATTTTATTTTTTTACAAGTGAAGCTTTCTTTCTTAAAGCACTTTATACTAACAGACACAACATTTCTTTTTAAATACAACAAAATGATTTAGCAATTAAATCCATGCAGGTAGTGTTCAGAGCAGAGGTGAAAAGGTCTCTTGTGGACAGGGCCTCCTCAGGTAATAAACGTGCTGCTGTCCGAGTCTTTACAGACTCAAGTTGTTGTGGGCCATGCACTCAGACAAACGAGTCCCTCCCGCGCGGTTGCTTAGTCCGAGAGCTGCGGGTCTCCTGGCTCGCCAGGCTGACCTGACCAGAGAACAGCGGTGGCACCGGAGTGGGCCGTCTGGAAGATCCGGAGAAAGTTAGCGCTGGTCTGGACGATCCTGGGAGCATGTATGTCCGCGTGCGTGCTGTGACGTAGGACCTGGATCGTACTGTAGCGTAGGACCTGGGTTGACGTTTATTTCCACTAATGAACAGATTTTTGAGGAAAGACATGAATGAGTTCTATTGTATTATTAACATGACAGTATACAGAAATTAATATTGGTGATTATTTATATCCATTGTGTGTGTGTATGTGTGTGTGTATGTATGTATAAATAATAAAGTTGAAATAAAATTGAATTGTATTAGTGTTACTTTTTATAGAAGACTTCTCGTCCCGAGAAGTAACACATGACAGAAGCGGCAGCGATAACCAGACTTGATCCTCCCCACCCAATAAACACAGCTGCTCCTATTTCAAATCTGAAAGTGATTGGACATTTAAAAGATACTTTAACAGATATTTCTGTTTATGGATCAGTGCAGCTCTTAAAAGTCTTGTAGTGAACTTTGTCCATTGTGCATGTACTTACTTCTGGGCTCTGAAATTTGGATCTACAAACTCGGAGCGCACCTTATTCCCCCACCAGGAATATACTATCAATCCAGAAAACCCTGCAAGATGGGAGAAATCAACTCTGAGAAAAAGCCTAAGATTGTAGTAATTATAATACATTTCATTTTCATTGTGCTTTTCAAGACACTCAAAAGACGTTTCACAATTTCACATCGATACATAAATTACAAACAAACACACAAGTTACATGGACATGGTTACATAAACAGAAAATACAGGAACTTGAACAACGCGGAACTAGAGAGGAGGGCAGTGAGAAGACAATGTCATGGAATCGAGTATTATTACTTGGTCTTACCATGTCAATAAAAAATAATAAGTATGTAATAATAAATATGTAATGATTATAAAGTGATGGATTACACCTATTTTGTGTTTTGCTGTAGCTTACCAGAGGCAAGGTAGGTGACGCTTGCTGCAAAAGTGACCCTGGCATTGGCCATCTCTGACCCACCTATCTTGGTGCATTTCATCCCAATGAAGGTGAGAACACCTGCCCAGAAGCCCAGGATCACTGATACGATGGCCAGGGCTCGGCACACATGCAGAAACACTGCCGAGGTGGGATAGGAATAATACAAGTCTGTTGGAGCCATTTACAAAATGAGACCAAATACCTCCTACAAAGTCACTCTGAGGAAGTGTCCTTCACATCCTACTGAATACTGGTTGGGATTGTTCCACACCTTTTACTTTGGTCTTCTTTATCAAGTCATTTTTACACTAATTTAACAGGGAATAGATGAAGTGTTGTCTCACCTGAGAGAGCCAGCAAGGAAGGGTAGTACTTGCAGTCGGACACCCCGGTGGAGTCCGAGATACAGTCCATCCACAGGTTTGAGTAGTAGTTGGAGGTGGTCAGCACCACACTCCCCACCTCTGAGAAGGTCCAGTACTCGGTAGGCAAAGTGGAGCAGATCAGGATCCACCCGGAGAGGCATGAGACAAAACAGCCGATCTCCATGTACATCACCAGAGTCCGGTACTGCATGGTGCCGAGGGTGGGGTGAGACACTCTAAACAACAGAGGGTGTTAACGTGAAAGAGTTCATCTGAACTGTGGACAGTGGAGGATTGCACATAGCCTCTGGAACAACTCAATGATGTGAACAGGGCTTGTTCAGCCTGTTTATGGTTCTTTGCATCGTCAGCATTTTTGAGTTCCCAAGATCATATCTGACTCTCACCACAACACTATAAGGTTTCAGATGAGATCACCACTATGTGAAGAGGAACAAATATTAACACGTGGACAGGTTTTATTATGACAGGATGAGGACATTTGAAGGTCATGCAGTTTGTCAGAATTGTTTGGAGTTTCGTTATTGGAGATGTTATTTTGGAGTTCTGATTAGACTTACAGTAATCAGTCAATCAGGTCAATGAATCCCTTAAAGCATATATTGTGTGATATATTGTGTGCTAGTAACTGATCATCCACACTATGGTTATGGTGGACACTGAATGTTATCTCTTAGTATTTTATCCGCTGTGTGGATTTCTTTCCAATTCAATCCCAAACACATAGTTATGGCAATCAGTGAACCATGATAGTGTCCATTAAGCATTCTCAATACTGTATTAAGAAGATCCCATTTCAAGATGAAGGGGGCAAGTGGCTTTATCATAATCCAGCTCCACAGCAGTTACATCACATTATTAGAAACAACCATCTTGCAGGACATCCTTTAGCTATAGATATATAAGCTATTTAGACAAAAATAGTTTATATATAATTTATTTTATATAATATATAATTTATTTTAGACAAAAATAAACTGAAATTTGAACCTAGACAGGTGGATTTTGTCAAGACAAGATTCACTTTGACCGTGTGCTTGTCCTTGTTTAAGTAACAAAATCTAAAGAATAACAACGATGCAAGAGTTCAGAATAGGAAAAAATGGAACCAAAGCACATACTTTTCGCAAATAATTTATTTAGAAAATAGTTTTCAATACAGACATTGAAAAGGTCCAAATGATGTCCCATGGCTGTGAGCAAAAGCTATCTGTAATCATATTTAAAATCTTAATCATACATGTATCAATCATACTGCTTGAATTTCATAATATTTACAAATATAATTATTTCTCAAAACTGTATTTAGCTGGTGTCAGACTAAGAAGAGACTAATGTTGATGTTTAAAATGAAGTTCCTTAGTGTTATCTTCACTCACACAAGCCACAATACTGGAGCTCAAATGTGCAACTGTTGAATGTTTCTGAAGAGTTCTATATATATGAGTTTTTAATAAATAAAGCTCGCTCACTTGTGGACCCTTCTGACCAAGCTCTACTGCTTACGGCATCTGATCTCGTGTCCCTTGAGCTCCTCCCCGATTTGGAGGATCGTGAAGAGCGAGATGACCCTTCTGACCTACGGGACTTGTCTGATCTCTCAGACATCTTTGATCTTACAGATTGGTCAGACTTTGAGGAGCGTCTGGACTTTGACAAATGCCCTGTCTTTTCTGTGATACCGGAAACGGTTGAAAGATTGGTCCTTGACGAAAGTTCAGATACAGAGGACGGTTTCGAGGAGATCTCAGACACTGTAGAGAACACTGTGGAGGCGTTTGGACCATCCTCTTGGACAGGCTGAGGGGGAGCGACCAAGACAGGAGCGCTGCACAAAACACACACATATATAATAGACAGCAGTGTAATTTACATCCCAGATACAGTATTAGTGCTCAGCATAATAATACTGAAGGAACAATCCACAAACGTATTGTGAAAGTTGTGTACAAATGGATTTTACACTGTCAAAGCATATGTCTTAATGCCCTAACTCTGATATGACTCACCACACAGCACTTGAGTAGTGTGTGCTTACCTGTGTGCCAGAGCCTGAATCTTAAAGACTGAGTCCACAGGTGAATGAGTAGTGTGTGCCAGAGCCTAAATCTTAAAGACTGAGTCCACAGGTGAATGAGTAGTTTGTGCTCACCTGTGTGCCAAAGCCTAAATCTTAAAGACTGAGTCCACAGGTGAATGAGTAGTTTGTGCTCACCTGTGTGCCAAAGCCTAAATCTTAAAGACTGAGTCCACAGGTGAATGAGTAGTGTGTGCTCACCTGTATGCCAGAGCCCAAATCTTATAGACTGAGACCAGGTGGAATATACCACCAGCCACGTGGAAAGCAGAGCCAGCCCACCCAAGGAAGAGTGGCGTGCCAAGGTCAAACCTGGAATCATTGGGGGAAAATACAGACGTTTTCATGCTCAGAGAAATATTTGGCACTGGTAGCTGGCCATGCTTATTTAAACATGTCAGTGTAAATGATTTAATCTTACTTTAGCCCATCAAAATTAGGATTGAAGAATTCAGCTGAGACATACACTGCATACACTGCGTAACCAGAGGCCGCTGCAATTCCTGCACAGGAGGGATAAAGTCAGACCCGCTTGTACTGGCTCTCATCCTGGTACTGTCACACACTTGTATAGAACACATTCTAGGATTCCTTGTTCCCCAAATTAGAAGTAGAATACTTGCCAGCAATACAATGGCTGATTCCACCAACAAAGAGAGTTCTGTTCTTCTCCTTGTCTTTGCCGCCAATGTAGGTACACTCCATCCCCAGAAGACTCAGAATGAACCCCAGCATTCCGGTCGTGAGCCCTCCCATGAGAAGGGCCCGGACAATCTGTATGTTGTCTGAATATGAGAGAGCAGTAATATCATCACTACAGTAAAGCATGCCTTAACTTCACTTCATTCTTACATTTTATCTTGCAAATCACTACTGTCTGCTGGACTTTGGAAGACAGAATACAGTGATACTGAGAATTACTAAATGACTGAGAATACCTCTGTCATTAGCACTATAGGCACCATAGGTGACGGCCTGAGGCTTTTTCCAACTCACTTTCTACTGACCAGAGCACAGGGAAGTCATAGCAATTAGTGACCGCGGTAGAGTCTGTGAAGCAAGTCCTCCAGAGACTGGACCAGTACCAGGCTACGTCCATGACTGACATTCCACCCTGGCCGCCGATGGAGGTCACCTTCCAGCCCTCCATGGCCATGGAGCAGGCTATGAAGATCCAGCCCAGGACCGTCAACAGGAAGCCCCAGATTTGCACCACGCGGATCTTCATCCTCTCTGGAAACCGTTTGAGATACACACTCACACTACAAACGAAATGTTGTTATCACCTTCATAGACCTTTTCTACACTTCTCCCTGAATTCCTGCACCTTGCCTGTTCATCACATAAATGAGAGTTTCCCTTAATGGCAAGTTCCACTAAGTGAAGGAAGGGTTGGGTTTCACACCTAAACTTGTTCTCCCACATGTGTGTATGATGAGTATGATAGACATGAGAGCCTATGTGTGCGTTTGTGTGTGTTTATGTGTGTGTGCGATAAGAAGACATGGAGAAAACAAAGAAAAACATGCTAGCTGGTGTGAACCTGAGACCAGGCAGTTTCCCAGAGTCACATTAGCCACTGATGGCCTGAGGAAATGCTTATGTCGGCATCACTGCACCAACATACTGCATCAACACTGGATCACCTCACCTGGGACAGGGGAGCGCAAGTCAAACCAAGTTAACACAACCAGTTCCAGTGAGCCTCTTTATAGTCCGTTGTGCCTGGATGGGCCTGGATGGCAAGAGAAGAAGTATGTTGTAATGGTCTACCTATCTGAAAGGAAATTTCAAAACAAGATCTCCCCTTTGCCAATTCTATTTAATATTTGAGCTCAATTTAACATCAACATAAGATTTTGCCCTTTTTGTTTGTATTTGAACACCTGAGAAACAGCTTTCCTTTCCTCTCTACCTCACTCAGTGGGCTGTTCACAGTGAGACTAGGCCACATGCAGAGCCCTGACATTACTCAACCAACGACCTCTCATTCTCCACTGATGCAAAATATGTGGGTCAAATGCAGAGCCAAGGTCGTGCTGGTTTTAGACATATTACAAAGAGGCCTTATTTTTGCATGCCCCAGGCGTACCTCGCTTATTAATTATATTATGAAGATGCCAATGCTGTCTTTTATCTTCTACTCTTAGTTTTCCTCTAACATTATTAGAAATAAATCCATGTCAGTGTTATTAATGAAAACAAATGAGGGTCTAATGTGATGAAAGACTCCCCTTTTTGATCTGACCTGATCTTAGGGAGTGCAGAAAGAGGGGAAGTCTGTGTCACAACTTTCATTAATCACAGCAAGGTGGACTTTGATGCTACAAAGAAGCATCTCAGTGTGTTGGAGGGCAGCACGTCAACTAATAACATCAGAAGGCCAATAAGATGGGTAAGTAAGTGCAGAGGCTTAAGTAGTCGTAATAATAATAATAAGCTAGGCCTAAAGGTTTTTACAAACTCACTTCAGAAGAAATTACATTTTTACCACCGGTAAAGGCTATCAAGGCCTAAACAACTACAGACAAGGCAAAATTCTCCCAAGATAATGCATTGTCTGCAATCTCTTTGATAAACAATAGGACTGGTCATTAGGAGATTGACACACAAGGGGACACAGCTAGTAATCTCCTTTTAACAAAACATATCATCTTTGCTGATACCTGGTTTTAATAAATTGGTAGGCCTCCCATAAACAAAAAAGAGAAAAAAAGCAGAAACCATGGCATCATGGCAAAACAAGGCCTCTAAAATTGAATGACAGACCTCAATCCCAGCTAGTTTGTAGCAACATCGCCATCTGGCGGCCAGCCTAACTTATTTACCGGGTAGCGCTGAAACGAAAGAAAAATATATATATTGGGAAGAGGCTAGATTGTTATCAAATTATCCTTGAACAGCAACGGCGGGGCACACAATACTTGTTTACGGAAGTGTTGTGAGGGAATGTTTCAGCGCCGTAAGTGATCAGCCGGAGGGAGTGAAACGGAAATGCGTATTGGGTTTCCACTTATCACCAGGTGGAGATGGACGGCTGCTCTTGGGACTTCAGTAATTTCCGAGTCAGTTTTCGAGTAGCCTAGGCAATGGATTGGCTGCAGCACGAGATTTTAAACATACATTGGGGGTGATGTGGCTACACATCTGTCATCAGTTTCCCTGGGTAAATAGCCTAGGCTATAGATCTTTCCTCCCGTCTTTCACTCAGGGTGCGTGGACTTGGACACTTGTTTAAAACCCCTTCACTGATTAGAGCTTCCAAATCAGTTCTCATCTCAGATCTTAGGTCATAGCCTACATTAAGGTAGATTTCAGCAAACATTTATGAAAACAAAAACATGAATTTCATTATAAGGAGTAAGACTTAGGCTACAGAATCTGCATTATTATCCTAGGCCTACTGATGCTCATTTAGTCAGCTTGTGGACAGATATTTGTTCACACATTAACTGAATTGTCATTGGCAACATGTTTATTCGGCTTGCTACAGAATCACTTCATGTTAATGTGCAGTAGGCATTTGATTGTCAGTATGCATTTTGGATAACAAAAAGTCTTATGGGGAGTTTCCATAGGCATTTTACAAAACGCATGAGCATACCTTGGCAAATAATGATCTAAAGCACTCATATTTTCATTCTATATTGATCTACTTTTGCACACAACTTCACAAGACCTGGTGCTATGGCACAGTGCAATTTCAGGCAAAAACTTGACATTTTTATTGAGATCAATGTGGTTAAGTTTGTTGTTTTTGCTGCCAAACTTTTACAACTTTTTTTTATTTTCAATGAAAATCACTTTAATATCAGATAGACTATTGTGTTCCTAGTGTAGTGATGGGACTGAAACTGATACATGCTATATTTCACCTCCAAATATCACAAAGTCTATCATGAATCACACTATCACGGACAGCATGTTGCTGAATCCTTTCTTATAAAAGCTGAAATGGTGTCAGTCCAGCATGCAGCGTTGCAGCACCCCTATGATAGCAAGATAGCATTTGTTCTCTCTCATCTCTGACTTCGGACAATGGAGAGGCTCAATTGTTCTGTACTCATTTGTGAAACAGGAGAACTCCAAAGCAGACGTTGCAGGAATAGCTCTCAGCCTGCTATAGCAGTATGGCTGTGTATACTAGGCAGCCATCAAACGTAGGCGTTTCTCCCAAACTGTCTGGATGTGCCACCCTGGTCCTGGGGGTCCTTTTGGAGGTTGGTGGAGGGGTTGTGCCTTTGGTGTATGGAGATGAAGGAGGCATCTCTGTTGTAGGAGCGCTCAGCGTGTCTGGGAGAGAAGAAGAATGTGCATCAGTGTTCTTACCAACTAAAACAAATAGGCCTATGTGGATATTTGACATGAAAATATGGAAAATATATTTATATTTGCATATACTAGATTCAGGAAGGAACTGTTTACTTGCTTTATATGCTACAATCATTAGTGTAGAATTAATTATCAATTAATTACTAACTGGTCATAGTGGTCATGATTCTCAAATGTAATGATGCAGCATAAGTTGAAATAAAAAGGATCGATATTAAATCATCATCATTACTATTAAAGCAGTAGAGAGCAACAGCAGCAGCAACAATAACAATAATAGTATAGCATTCTTACAGTGGACCTTGTATGATATATTGCACAAGAGCTATTCAGTTTGGCATAGAGTTGGAACATGCGTCAGACTGCAGAAATCAGTGTCTGAGTGACTTACCTCAGACTGAGGCCCTCTGTTAGAGACAGGCAGAAGATTAGGCCTCCTAATATGCAGAGAACAGACCCCCCCCAGCCAATGAACAATGCAGCACCCAGCTCGAATCTGGTGGGATTGAGACAAATGTTAACACCATTGTGAGCACAGTGAGGTTTATTTTGTGTGTTGGGTTGATGTTATTATAGAAAAATACTAACTTTTGGGCGACAAACAAGGGATCAAAAAATTCAGATGTTATCCTGTGTGCGTAGAGAGAACATGCGGCCAAGGAGCAGAGCCCTGCCCAGAAGAAGGTCATCAGAGGCAAAATCTAATGTTACTTTTCACATCCTTTAATAAACTTGGGATGAGTTAAGTGAAGGGTTCACAGACTCCTACAATCATTCAAAGCCAATTTACAAATACCACCATTCAGGATGAAATTGAAGCCGGCCACACTGGCTATCCGGGCCTTTGTTGTTTCAGATCCTCCGATCTTGGTGCATTTCATCCCCACCAAGGCCAGAGTAGCCCCAAAGAAACCCAAACACACGGCAGCTATCATCAAACCACGACACACCTGTATGTACCCTGCAGTAATCAGAGAGAGAAAGACAGAAAAGACAAAAAAGCTTGTTCAGTTTTAAGGTTTCAAAGTTTAAGGACACTCATGTAATTCATTTCAAAGGTGTGTATAGCTTCAGGATAGGCCTACATTAATTTCTCCAAGACATGGGATAATGAGGACATAGAATACACATGTCCCTCCGTAGCAGTCACATATGAAGGAGATTAATCATCAGGCCTATTACTCAATGCCACATGCTCCATACTGTTTACACAACTTCATGTAAAAAATAAACAAACAAATAAACAATACAACAACAGTCTTCATGAGAAATATGTACTGGTTTATATGGATGATTTCTTTTCAGTGAGCTTTCAATTTACAATAATGAATACAACATTCTCATATTTTACCTCTGTGTACTTCCAAAACGTTTGCTTTTCAAGGCCTTTTTAATTGCCAATATATGTAAAATTGTGCATTTATTTTCATGCAATATTTTAAAGTAATAGAATGGTGTACATTAAATTATAGTGTACCAATTGAAGTCTATGAATATTGCCTGACACTAAATAGCCTAAAAAGTTTAGTCTTATCAAAGTCAATATTTCATTATCTAAACTGGAGCATGTGTCTAAATATGTTTCTCAAAAGATACTGTTATGTCACTGTGGAAACAATCAAATGATTTATTTATTGAGTTGTTCAGGTTTTTCCTTCCTACTCTGATTATTCAGTAAAATAAAGACTATTTGTTGTTTTGATTCGTCATTAGCCCATAAAAAGAAATATAATGATCTGGAATCTGCTTGCTAAAATACTGCAAACTATAAATTCACACTCAATTGCAAATCTACTGTAGACATTCAATGGCAGCCATAATAAATAAAAAATAAATTAACAGACCGTCTAATGCAAGCATGGAAGGGAAGTCTTTGCAGTTGGAGACCCCTGTTGAGTCAGTCACGCATGTCTTCCACAGATTTGACCAGAACGTTGCAGTTGTGATGACCGTCCCATCCACGGAGGAAACTTTCCAGTAGTCTGTAGCAACAGTAGAGGCTGTGAGTACCCATCCAGATATAGTCAACAGAAAGGCCATGATCTCGGTCATCATATTACTCATTTTGTTCAGGCTCAAACGTTGGCAAATATTCTCAGTGTGCTGACTTCACCTGACTTAGTTAAGTTATAGCAAAAGAGTGGCACTGTTGCACAGGATATGGAGCTGCCGTGTCTTATCTGCAGGAGGGGGAGGGAGAGCCCCTGGCAGCACTCTTGGCTGACCAATGGTCTTTTATTCCACACTGAATAGCCATCAACTCATTGCTCTATCACACATATACACCCACACACACAGACTGACCACATCACTCTGCAGGGATTATGAATGACGCTCGGGGGCGATGAGTCTTATCAAGACGATCTGGCGAGTTAGAGAGCGGGACGTCATGGAGAAGTGAAGAGTCTCACTAGCGGAGAAGAAGATGTGCAGAGAAAAGAGGCCAAGGTGGAGGTAAATTATGCCATTAAAGTTAGATGAGAGCTCCACCTATTGGTCAAAATTCATAGGAGAGACATGGGCGGATTATGAACTTTGGGGCCCCTGGGCCCAGATGTATTAAGGGCCCCCCATTTATTGTCGTATATGTGTGTGTGTGTGGGGGATTTTTAATTTGTTTGATGTGATTTCCTGTATTCTGGTGCATTTTGGGGATGGTCAATACTAAATTCAATCAGATTCATAGCCTACATCCTGATTTGTTGATATTGAGGCAATGATTCTATGCAAAGGCTTGGGCTTCAGGGCCCCCTGACCCCTTGGGCCCCTGGGCCTGGGCCCAGTAGGCCCGTGCAGTAATCCATCCCTGAGGAGAGGTTGCCTCACATGTGATAGACTGTGGTAGAGACTGGCGCAGTTTTAGTCATTAGTCATGTTGGAACACATTCATTTCTGGTAATGGAGCTTTGGTGTTGAAAATTAGAGCCCCCAAGACATGTTGTAGCCTAAACTGTAGTCTTATAGTTTGTTGGAAATTCGTACATTTATTATTTTAACTTTTACCTGTCACCCTTTTTTTTGTGTATGTTCTTTTCATGAATTCATTTTGTGTATATACGAAATTTATTTGTTAAGAAGTGGAAATGATGACACCTACTGTCTCTTTTGTGTACTAGCACTTGTAACCTCAACACCTTAGTTGCCAGATGGAGGCTTTTGATTGGTGGACTGCTAGTTCATAAGAAACTGTTCTTGTTTGATATCTGCTTAACTCCCAGAAGAAGGCATGTAGCCGAAACGCGTTGGAGTTTTTTAGAAGGTTAACTTGACCAAGTCATGATAATAAAGGCTTTTTAACTTTTTCAATAGAGACTGCCTTGGAGTTTCTTGATTCTTGACATGTTGTAGCCTAGTTTAAAATTCCTGTTTAGAATTTTTCATTAAGTGATAGTAGTCAAAGGCTAGTGATTTGGACATACACCACTGCTAGGTTGAGCTTCCTATTGGGATGTGCTCTTTAGAACATTGGTTCCCAAAGACTGGGTCGCGACCCACGGGTGCGCCGCAGGAGATTTTATTTGGGTCGCCAGCACAATTTGTGTTGTGTAATAGGCCTAGCTTATACCATTTAACCAGGAAAGCTATCAGTTCTATTTCATAGTTACAGACCGCCAGAGGCGATGAAAACATAGTGGAAGATATCATGCGCTCGCGCATTGGCTACGAGAACTTATTGATTGGTTGTCATCTGGTGACATCATGACGCTACAATATATAAGCCTACAGATTCGTCATGATCTTTCTCTTTTTCATTCTAGCCTGGCTGAGAACTGTTTTTTTTACTTGAACTTGGGTTGAGTAGTACATGCTCCCCCATTAGCTGTTGTTTGTCAACACAATCGGATTCGGAATCTTCGCGTCTCCCGACCGATAGCCTACCCTCGGCTTCCAGGATCTGGTCGGAGACATTAACGTTACTGGCTTGTGGATATAGCAGTGACTGAACTCTTCTCTGGTAAGTACACTATTTCTGCCAGCGAGTACCTATTGGTATCCAGAGTTCCCTCGCTTGGTATTTCACTGCTATTCCCAACGAATACCCTTGGTGTCCAGGGTCACTTCGTTTGTTGACAGTAGTAGCTAACTTACGACCAGTGCTAGCTGCTACGAAGGTGAGTAAGCTACATTATCGGGCAAGCCAACAATTACTTCTATTCCAACGAACACCCTTGGTTTCCAGGGTTCCTTTGTTGGTGTAGATAATAGCTCGCAGCTATTTACATCTGCTATTCGTTGCTAGCCCCGCCTAGCTACAGTGGATATTGTGAATTAACGTTAGCTCGACTCTTGATTACCCGCCGTGTCAGCGTTGAACCTCCGTGACATGGAGCACTCTGCTTTTTGCACACAATGCTTTGCCGGAATGGACATGTTGGATGGCTATGAGTGTAGCATGATGCCCCTTGAACAATGGCAAATCCGGTTGTCGGTTGCCTATCCAAAGGCATCGGAGATTTCGCTTAAAGCTGCAGGCAATATGCATGGTGTCAAACGTAAACATTCATGAAGACCTGGAACAATCGACATCCAAGCGCAGATCTTCATCTGCTAAGTTAGAAAAGCGAATGGATGAGCTTGCTACTACTGTTCTGAAATTGCAGGCACTCCTATCGTGTCATCAAAGCCACTGAGGACCACACCGATCAGACTGGCGGTGTAGCACAGCATAGTACCCACACTCTCCCATTGCTTAATGATTCCTTTCACCGGCAGCCACAAGAAGTGGATGTTATGTCGGTGGCAGCCTCAGAATCTCTCTTTATTGATCCCAATGGTCAGCCACCCACTGACACACCTCTAACACCATCACAGCGGTCCTCATTGCACTCAGCGAGTGGCAGTGAGTATGAAAGTGACACATCTTCTGTACACTTATCAATCCGTGACAACATCAAAATGGCGCTTGCCAGGTTGAAACTGGACTTGCCTCAGGCCCCAGTGGGCCCTACCAACCTCCTGTGCCGCTCAGTGCCAGGGCCAAAGGACGTGCACGTGCCTCACTGCAAAGACTTCACTGAAGTTGTGTCTTCAGCATTTCAGTCAGCTTTGATCGTGCTGCTCGCACGTTGGCGGCCATGAGCGCGCCAGATACCATCGGTCTTGGATCAATGCCGGCATTGGAGCCCTGTGTAGCCTCTCTCATCGTGTCACCCGATGAAGCCCTACGCCAGGATGTGCGATGCCCCAACAAGGAATGCAGGCGCACTGATGGCATGCTGGTTAAAACCTACAACACGGTTGCAAGACATGGACATGTGGGCAACTCAATGGGGCATTTGCTCCTGGCCTTACATTCTACTTTGGACACAGCCACTCCAGACGTTGCTACGTCTGGTCTGCTTGATGTCTCTCTACAGGCACTTGGTGCAATGGCCAGTGAATGCGGGTGAGCTCTGGGTCTCCTTGTCCATGCGAGACGACAGGTCTGGCTAGCACAGTCACCCTTGCCAGAAGTGTGTCAGAACAACTTGCGCCAGTTACCGCTGTTGCCTGGCCACCTGTTTGGGCCAGCTGTGCAGGAGGCATTGGAAAGGAGGACGCGAGTCGCGTTCGCAACATGTTCAGCGCTGGCCGCCCTTCAAGGAGCCACAGGTAGCCATATCAGCACCCCACCAGATGCCTACTAAGCGGCGTGCACCAATGCACAATCTTGGCCGGCACCCCTATGGCCAACACCGCAGGTCCGCCCTGCCGCCACCCCGTGCAGCTATGGGCGCACAACCACAACCACCGCCTGCAAGGCAGCCGCCTTTTCGGCGCCCCCCCCAAGGCCAATGAATCCATAGGTAGACGCTACTGACTGCTCAAGGTCGGTGGTGGTTTGTTTTTCAACACTTCAGCTGCAACGCTGGAGGGCAATAACAACAAACAGTTGGCTTCTCGAGACTCTCAAGAAGGGCTACGCCTGCAGTTTTAGCCCGCCCGACCTACACCGCGGTGTTCATGTTAAGTCCCACTATAGTGAAGGACCCTCTTCAGTTCTTGCCCTTACTGCGGGAAGTTCAGCAGCTGTTGCAGAAGGGTGTGATAGAGAAGTAGACCCTCAGGTTCATGTGGAAGGATTCTACTCCCATTATTTTCTGGTTCCAAAAAAAAGATGGGGGTTCAGACCCATCCTGGATTTGAGGCGCTTGAACATGTTCCTCAAAGCTTGCCGTTCGCATGTTCGCGAACAGCAGATGTGATTCGAGCCATAGAACCAGGTGCATGGTTCATCGCAATAGATTTAGAGGAAGTAGACCCTCAGGTTCATGTGGAAGGATTCTACTCCAAAAAAGGATGGGGGGTTCAGACCCATCCTGGATTTGAGACGCTTGAACATGTTCCTCAAGCGCTTGCCGTTCCGCATGTTGCGAACAGCAGGTGTGATTCGAGCCATAGAACCAGGTGCATGGTTCATCGCAATAGATTTAGAGGAAGTAGACCCTCAGGTTCATGTGGAAGGATTCTACTCCAAAAAAGGATGGGGGGTTCAGACCCATCCTGGATTTGAGACGCTTGAACATGTTCCTCAAGCGCTTGCGCACAGCAGATGTGATTCGAGCCATAGAACCAGGGGCATGGTTCATCGCAATAGATTTAGAGGAAGTAGACCCTCAGGTTCATGTGGAAGGATTCTACTCCAAAAAAAAGGATGGGGGTTCAGACCCATCCTGGATTTGAGAACTTGAACATGTTCCTCAAGCTTGCCGTTCCGCATGTTCGCGAACAGCAGATGTGATTCGCAAAAGCATAGAACCAGGTGCATGGTTCATCATGAATAGATTTAGAGGGAAGTAGACCCTCAGGTTCATGTGGAAGGATTCTACTCCAAAAAGGATGGGGGTTCAGACCCATCCTGGATTTGAGACAGCTTGAACATGTTCCTCAAAACTTGCCGTTCCGCATGTTGCGAACAGCAGATGTGATTCGAGCCATAGAACCAGGTGCATGGTTCATCGCAATAGATTTAGAGGAAGTAGACCCTCAGGTTCATGTGGAAGGATTCTACTCCAAAAAAGGATGGGGGGTTCAGACCCATCCTGGATTTGAGACGCTTGAACATGTTCCTCAAAGCTTGCCGTTCAAGATGTTGCGAACAGCAGATGTGATTCGAGCCATAGAACCAGGTGCATGGTTCATCGCAATAGATTTTAGAGGAAGTAGACCCTCAGGTTCATGTGGAAGGATTCTACTCCAAAAAGGATGGGGGTTCAGACCCATCCTGGATTTGAGACAGCTTGAACATGTTCCTCAAAGCTTGCGTTCCGCGTATTGCGAACAGCAGATGTGATTCGAGCCATAGAACCAGGTGCATGGTTCATCGCAATAGATTTAGAGGAAGTAGACCCTCAGGTTCATGTGGAAGGATTCTACTCCAAAAAAGGATGGGGGGTTCAGACCCATCCTGGATTTGAGCAGCTTGAACATGTTCCTCAAAACGCTATAACAGCAGATGTGATTCGAGCCATAGAACAAGGTGCATGGTTCATCACAATAGATTTAGAGGAAGTAGACCCTCAGGTTCATGTGGAAGGATTCTACTCCAAAAAAGGATGGGGGGTTCAGACCCATCCTGGATTTGAGACGCTTGAACATGTTCCTCAAGCGCTTGCCGTTCCGCATGTTGCGAACAGCAGATGTGATTCGAGCCATAGAACCAGGTGCATGGTTCATCGCAATAGATTTAGAGGAAGTAGACCCTCAGGTTCATGTGGAAGGATTCTACTCCAAAAAAGGATGGGGGGTTCAGACCCATCCTGGATTTGAGACAGCTTGAACATGTTCCTCAAGCTTGGCACAGCAGCAGATGTGATTCGAGCCATAGAACCAGGTGCATGGTTCATCGCTTAATAGATTTTAGAGGAAGTAGACCCTCAGGTTCATGTGGAAGGATTCTACTCCAAAAAAGGATGGGGGGTTCAGACCCATCCTGGATTTGAGACGCTTGAACATGTTCCTCAAGCGCTTGCGAACAGCAGATGTGATTCGAGCCATAGAACAAGGTGCATGGTTCATCACAATAGATTTAGAGGAAGTAGACCCTCAGGTTCATGTGGAAGGATTCTACTCCAAAAAAGGATGGGGGGTTCAGACCCATCCTGGATTTGAGACGCTTGAACATGTTCCTCAAGCGCTTGCCATTCCGCATGTTGCGAACAGCAGATGTGATTCGAGCCATAGAACCAGGTGCATGGTTCATCGCAATAGATTTAGAGGAAGTAGACCCTCAGGTTCATGTGGGAAGGATTCTACTCCAAAAAAGGATGGGGGTTCAGACCCATCCTGATTTGAGACGCTTGAACATGTTCCTCAAGCGCTTGCGCACAGCAGATGTGATTCGAGCCATAGAACCAGGTGCATGGTTCATCACAATAGATTTAGAGGAAGTAGACCCTCAGGTTCATGTGGAAGGATTCTACTCCAAAAAAGGATGGGGGGTTCAGACCCATCCTGGATTTGAGACGCTTGAACATGTTCCTCAAGCGCTTGCGCACAGCAGATGTGATTCGATCCATAGAACCAGGGGCATGGTTCATCACAATAGATTTAGAGGAAGTAGACCCTCAGGTTCATGACAAGCGCTTGCGCACAGCAGATGTGATTCGAGCCATAGAACCAGGGGCATGGTTCATCACAATAGATTTAGAGGAAGTAGACCCTCAGGTTCATGACAAGCGCTTGCGCACAGCAGATGTGATTCGAGCCATAGAACCAGGTGCATGGTTCATCACAATAGATTTAGAGGAGGCCTATATTCATGTGCCCATTGGGGTGAAGCACCGGCAGTTTCTTCGGTTCAGTTTTCTGCAAAAAAACGATCAGTTCAGAGAGTACTCCCCTTGAGGAGCTTTCTCTTGCCCCGTCTCTTACAAAAGTTCATCCAGGTGGCTCTAGAACCCTTACAACAGGAAGGCATCTTAGTGCTACCCGCATGGGACGACTGGCTACTGTGTGCAGCAACCTCAGAGCAGGCGACAGCCAATGCCAATCGCCTTTTACGCCATGTCACAGCCCTAGGCCTCAGGGTCAATTGGGAGAAAAAGTTGCCTCGTTCCTTCCCAATTGGTGAATTTTGTGGGCATGCACCTGGATTCCAGGACAATGCGGTGGGCTCACCAGAACCAGACTGATTCAATTCAACATGCCCTTACAAGAATCCGCAGACAGGATGCAGGATACCTTATCCTTCAACTACTGAGACTGGCAGGACTGCTCACAGCAGCAAAACGCAGTCATTCAGCTGGGACTACTGCACTTACGACCTTTCAACGGTGGCTGATTATGCCACGCCTGTCTGCATGCAATGTTCAAGCAGACCTTGGCACGAAGTGACAGAAAGTTGCAGCTCATGTCTAATCCGCTGGCGTCGGGAGGACTTCCTGCTGTCCGGAGTGACTATGGGCCCATCTCCTGCACGCAGGGAGGTAATCACGACGGACCCCTCATGGGCTGGGGCGCCGTGTGGCAGCATCGAGGAGTGAGCGGTCAGTGGGGTCCTCACATGAAACGATGCCATGTCAACTTTCTGGAATTACAGGCAGTCTTCCTGACTCTGAAACATTTCGAGCATGTTCTGGTGGGAAAGCATGTATTGGTCAGGACCGACAACATCTCAGTGGTGTTTCATATAAATCATCAGGGCGGCACGAGGTCCCTCCCCTCCCTTCAGCTGACACTGGCACTTCTGACTTGGGCGGAGACACGATTTCTCTCTCTGCGTGCGAGACACCTTCCCGGCCGCCTCAACACTGTGGCAGACACTCTGTCCCGGGGGGGCCCGAGGCCAGCGGATTGGTGTTTACACAAAGGGGTGGTGAAAATGATCTGGAACACTTACGGTGCAGCAGCAGTGGACCTGTTCGCCTCGAAACAGACCACACACTGTCCCCTGTGGTATGGGGAACAATTAGAGTCTCTAGGCAGGGATGCTCTGGCCCCACGAAAAATGGCTAACCTCCTGCTTTATGCCTTCCCTCCGATACCACTGATCTGGGCAGTGTTGAGTCGTGTCCAGGAAACAGGCCACAGGGTGCTTTTGATAGCTCCCAGGTGGCCGAGCATGCCATGGTTTCACTTGTTGCAAAAGTTAACAATGGGACCACCGAGTCCTCTACCCTTGAGGAAGGACTTATTGTCTCAGATGGAGGGTTCTCTGTGGCACCCCTGCCCGGACAGGCTAAAACTTTGGGTCTGGCCACTAAGGGGAACCAGAGCATCATGGATTGTTCAGAAGGGGTTCGACACACTGTTCTAAATGCTCGTGCTCAGTCCACGAGGGTAATGTATGCTAGCAGGTGAAAGCTTTTCAGTGCTTGGTGCGCGGCTCACAATCTAAGGTGCGCATTAAAACGTTATCTTTTAGGTAACTTTCCACGCTGATGGTGCTCAAAATGCAACACAACTGTGTTCAAAGCAGGATGAGGAAAACCTGAGGTTGTGTGTTTGTACAAAACTGAGCGAGAATTTTATAGCTTTGACAATATTTAACATTGTTTAATGTGTAATTGAGAGTTGTGGGAAACTGAGTCAGTGCATCACCAATCCCTGTAATAGTAGTGGTAGTAGGCCAGACGCTATTACGTATAGGCTACATATGGCAGTGTAGAATGGTTAGGGGGGGCATATAAAAGTTTGAGAACCTGTGGCCTAAAACAATATTGGTGGTTGCATGTTAGATCTGAAGTGAAATGGGTCGCGATGGTCTGTCATTTTTAAAAAGTGGGTCCCCAGAAAAAAAGTTTGGGAAAAACTGCTTTAGAACGAATTATTATGACCGGCGAAGTGAAGCAGTCATATAGGGATTGTCAACGTTTTTTTAATTCTTTTTTTTTTTTTTTTTTTCACATCTACTTCCTGAAATTTTGGTCAACGATACCCGGGACACCGAAACACCGGGGCACATGAAATTTGGTGGGTATGTAGCCCTACTAGACTTTTACGGAAAAATTTAGTTTGGTCCCCGAAGAAATTTTTATGGTATGTTGGTCTCAAGGGCCCACATCAACCTAGCCCATAATCACTCATTTGTGTTTTGCACCCCCCCCCTGTAAAACTGAAAATGCAATATCATTCTGCTTTAATCGCCCCAAGTTCAGTTAAGATGTTCAGAACTGCACCAAATTTTATGTGTATGATTAACCTGACATTCTCTGGGGGTATGCCAAGTTTTGTAGAATTTCATTTATGGGGGGGTCTAAAAAAATTAAGTTATGTGTACATTTAGTGACTGTACACTCATTGGCCTGTAGATGGTGGTGCACACATATACACACGCACACACACACACAGGCACGCACATACTATCGGTATCGGCAATTAGAACAGCCGATACATAATTACAAATTCAGCAGGATTAAAGGAAAACCAAATATTCATCATCATTTGACTGCATTTCCAGTATTGGCGTTAGTAGTCGTTTGCCCACCAGATGGCGCATCGTTGCAGTGAGACGTAATTTTGTTGGAAGTTAATTTAAAGTGGATTGGAAAGACAAGGACAACACTGTAGTTTACTGCAGAGAACGTCTAATAACGGTAGGATGATTTCCACATTAAATGTAATTCCCATTTCTTCTTGAAGCCGAAATAAATCTGAGAATGTTTATCGGACATGCTTGGTTTTTACTGCAGGTAGGCTATGTTAATCTTGTAAGTTATAGCCTAGGAGGTAGGTAAAATAATGTTACCGTTAGCATTGGTTGAGTGATGGAGGCCAATTTGATTATGTATTTGTAGAAAACCATAAATGCGGTTATAGGCTACCAAGCAAACTGATAACAGCACTAATTCTATCTTTCGACTGTCATTCCATTCTCTTATGACCATAACCTAGGAGGACTAGCAGGAGCTAAGTGAGTTAGCCACAACACGTTCACTAACGTGATGGTTTTCTTATGAAAAATATAGGCTACCTGAAAGATAACCTGTCTATGATGCATCCTAAACACCGGACTGGGACATTTCTGCTCAAAGTCTCAAAAAGCATCGGAGTCAACGTTCATTCCCAAACACCCACTAGGCTACTTCCTCTATTTTCAAAGGTAGGCTAGGCTAATTCAAGTAAGGAAGAGCAAGGCTCAAAGTAAAGTAACTAGGACTGAAACATAAATTCGTCAAAGTGAATAATATGTGTCAACTCGCCGCAATATAGATTTATTAACGCACACGTGATGATCTACATCTCCATTTAAACCAAATGTTTTAGAGCGCACGTTGAGAGATGTATCCAGGACAGGGCTGTACCTACACATATTTGTTGCACGTGCTACAAAAATCATTTTTTGCGATGGACGATTTAGTACCAACGCTACACCGGTCCGATACAGTTTTGCCTAGTTTTGCCTAACCCTAACCCTAACCCTAGCCTACCGTGAGACTGAGACGCTTTTTGTTTGTTCGAAGTGCGTGTTTAGGGTGTGAGAGGGGAGTCGATGTGCTTTGATTCCAGCTTGGTAGTTGTAGTCTATGCAATTAAAAACCACGTGTGTGTGAAGTATCCAAACAATGATAACACTTTCTTCATTATGGCTGCTTTAGCCACAGACCTTCAGCTACTGTACAGTGGGTCCCATTTAGAAGTGTCCACTTTCCGTGGTTCACGCAGCTGCGTGAAATACTACTGATATGCAAAACTATTAACTTTTCGCCAAGAGGTGGCAGCTTAAGTCCGCTTGATACTGTTGGTTCCCAAAGGAGATTTTATTTGGGTCGCCAGCATAGCCTAGTGACAATATATGTTGTGTAATAGGCCCAGGGATGGATTACTGCACGGGCCTACAGGGCCCAGGCCCAGGGGCCCAAGGGGTCAGGGGGCCCTGAAGCCCAAGCCTTTGTATGGAATCATTGCCTCAATATCAACAAATCAGGATGTAGGCTATGAATCTGATTGAATTTAGTATTGGCCATCCCCAAAATGCACCAGAATACAGGAAATCACATCAAAAAAATAAAAAAAAATTTGGGGGAGGACCCCCAAACCCCCCCCTTCCACATATACAACAATACGTAGGGGGCCCTTAATACATCTGGGCCCAGGGGCCCGAAAGTTCATAATCCGCCCATGAATAAGCCTAGCATAGGGCCTACCTTATATAGCTTATAGTTTAACAGTCACGGTTTTGTTATAACTCCCTCTATGCATTTTTGCATTTAGAATAGCTCTGAAACCGGGGGGCGAACGTCACAGAGGGGGCACCAGTGCGTGGATATCTCAATCGCAAAATTAAACAATATTTCTATCGGGCGTCTACCTGCTTTTCGCTGCTTCTTCGCCGGCTCTGCCATTATACACACGTTTGCAACAATCTCTAGAATTTCGTTAGTCTGCCTCTGTGCTGTGGATGCAGGATGAAAACTGATCCTGCTTCGGTCGGCGGGTACGATACACTGAACTTGTGTTGTGGAAAAACTATCCACTTTCCCGAACCTCCAATCCAACTAGCACTCTGATGTCAAAGACCCGAAGGAGAACACCAAGACGAGAGAAGCTGAAGACTGTTGATCCTTTATTCACCGTATTGCAGTGATAATACAATCCAAACAGCGTCAGGACTGGACCGTCAGGCAATAGAGTGATGAGTGGCAGCTGCTACCCCGATGAGATCTGATCTGAGTGTGCCTGAGCTCTTTCTTTTATGCTCTCAGGGGCCTGGGAGGCGTTCCTATCCTCAGGAACGTCACCAGGCACTTTTTAGCCAATCAGAACGTTTTGGGACTTGAGATATTGGTGGAAAACCCTTCTCATCTAAACATTAAAAAATGTGTGTTACTAGGCGTGTGTGTATGTGTATTCTGTCATTCCTCCTCAGTTTCACTCTTAGTCTCTGACCGCTCAGTCTCATGACTTCCAGTAAATGTTGCATAACAGTTGCATAAACAATATCCTTATATAAGATGGAATGTTTCTAATAAACCAGCATGCTTCCAATAAACCAGTATGCACACACACAAGTTATTATGTCTAGATAAAATCACCACACTTGCTAGCGGGATATTCTTCCTACAGGCAGTAGGGGCGGGCGAGAGAGTCTTCATTCGCCCTGAGTCATTTAACCATATACCGGCTTACGAAGATGAGTAATTAACACAAAAACGTTGCCTGGTCCCTTTAAGATGTGGTCTGTCTGATGGGGATCTTCATCTGAATTGCAATACTGAACAAACAACAACAAAACAAAATCTGTTTTCACTCATAGCACAAAAGTTCTTGCATTTTCTTGTTCATATTGAATACATAATTCAAACATTTCAACAATGTTGGTTGGAAAAGTAAGTGAACCCCAATGCCAGTGGCTTCAAGAAAAGCTACTGTGGGTCAGAAGTGATGTGGAAGCGGAATACTGAGCGTCCTGACAGAAGAAGCTCCCCGAGTCAGTTCCTCGATCCGTCTCAGATTCAAATCCTGAGAGAAAGCCTGTTATACTAAAACCTTACAAATGCAAATCATGCCAGGTACCAAATATATATATATATATATATATATATATATATATATATATTTCCCGTGAGGGAAATTTGGTCACTGCATTTATCCCAATCTGTGAATTAGTGAAACACACTCAGCACACAGTGAGGTGAAGCACACACTAATCCCGGTCCCGGTGCCTGCAACAACAGTGGCGCTCGGGGAGCAGTGAGGGGTTAGGTGCCTTGCTCAAGGGCACTTCAGCCGTGCCTACTGGTCGGGGTAACCGGCAACCCTCCGGTTACAAGTCCGAAGCGCTAACCAGTAGGCTATGGCTGCCCCCAGACTATTGCACAAAACCGGGCACAACCAGATTGGAAAAACACTGACCCTGGCCCAAAACAACAAGGCAGCGCTATCTCACTTGGCTCATGCTATGGCTGAGGCCTCGGAGACGTCTCCGAGCAGCATGGCAGCATGACCTTGCTGTGTACAATGGTATCCATGGAGCCTATTATATACTACACACAGGAGTAACATACTGTAGGAACACATCAGAATACAGACAGAATACCCCAGAATTCCACAACTTCAATCAATTATGAGTTTGGACGTGTGGGTTTGAGCTGCTTTAACATAAAAGACTTCTCAGTTTGCTGTTGATGAGAAGCATCCTCTGATGTGAACCATGGCTGGCAAGAGAGAGATTTCAGAAGACCAGCAACAAAGATTAGTTGATCTGCTATAAAACTGGAAAAGGCTACAAAGTAATGTTACAAATATTAAATATTCATCAGCCTACATCAGCAAATTGTCTATACATTTGATTTTCTAGGCCTATGGATTAGTCTCCTTAGAAGTGGATACCTAACCAAGATGACCAAGCCAAATAAAATCCCTAAATTAAAGATCCCCAAATATCCCTGGAGTAACAGCTAAACACATCAAGGAGGAGTTGTAGGTAAACATGTTAATGGAGTCCACCACATGTAAAACACTGAACAGGCAGGGTGTCCTCTGTGGAGTAAACACCGCTCTCCTAAATGGCATCGCATGATTTAGGGCTGATTTACGCTCTCAGGGACTGGGCAGCTTGCCATCATTAAAGGAACACGCCAACGTCTTGAGAAATTTGCTTATTAGATAAGAGGCTACATATCTTTCTTTTCTCTGTATTTGCAATAACCAGTCTGACACTGTTTGCCTAGCATGATTCACTGGAAATGGGTTTGATCGGTTAACAGATCCTTTTTACCTATAGGCCTAGACTATAGGCTAACTGGTGTAACCCCTGGTGTCGGACTTGGTTACACACACAGAGACAAGTAGGATATGTAGCTCTTTGCTAACTCTGTGGTAGACGGCATACAGTACCGTTGCTACGATGGGGGTGTCGAGATCAGCTGCTGCCATGGCCGTGGCTCACCTAAAACTGACGTTGCTGTGTCAAGAGCATTTTGGCACAAAGTGGACGAGCCACCTGAAACATACATCGCTGGTGACTTGTATAGGTGTTGTATAGGTGGGAACACAGTGTCAGAATTGTCTCTAAAGCTCTTTGCTTTTTCCATGCTTTTTCCACTTTGGGTGAGCAATGAACTCTTCCTGTAGCTTTTCAATGAGTTCTTCGATCTGTCAAAGTGTCATCATCTTCTTCCCACTTCTGATGCAATGTGTTAGTACCAGAACCATTATCAACCGGCATCAGCTTCCCCCTTGCAAAACACTGCAAAACACTTTGCACACTACAAAAACAACCAATAAAATGGGTGCAGAAGATTAGAACCTGAACCAGGCATAACGTTTTTGTTTTTTGTTTTTTTATATTCCATCTTCTGGTTGAATTCTAATAAAGACAATGAGAAATCAACATATATGGTCATCATAACATTGCTAAAGCAACAAATCTAATGGGTGCCTAAAACTTTTGCACAGTAGCCTACTACTGTAGGTCTAAGCTGTGCAGTGGCTAAGAATGCTGGCTGTCTTCCAGCTGATGATAAGACAAGTTGAACAATGATTCATAGAAGCAAATCTACACAGAATAGAAAGTTTGGAGTTTCCCAAGTAGAGCCCAGGCCTTAACCAAAAGAGGAATATTCTCAAGAGAGGGTTTTACACCAGATGTCCTGAACTGGAACAGTTCTGTGAGGAAGATAAGATTAAAATTCCTCCTAATCCTATATGTAAAGCACATTGAATGACCTCTGTGTATGAAATGCGCTATATAAATAAACTTGACTTGACTTGACAATCAGTTTTTAACCAGAGTTCACTTATTTTTCCATCAGTGCTGGGAATGTTTTTTTATGGGTATATTCATGAAAGGGTTTTTTGTGTCATTAACTGAAGCATATTGTGTTTGTCTTTTGTGACTCAGATGATTTGATCTGTCCTTCTGGACATGTTGTTTACAATTAATGGCAGGTGTCTTTTTTTGCCACGTCGGAAATGTGGCAGTACGTCTGTAGTGATGTCCAGACAGAGCACCGAAGACAAACTGGTTTAACCGACCAACCTCTCCTACAACAGTTCTCCATGTATGGAGAACACTATTTTTTACAGTCTGGGAGAACATCAGGACAAAATATTTACATGCAAGAGCTCATTGTACATTATACTGCAACTCAGTGGTAAATTGAGTCTGTTGGAAATCGTTGTAACCACTAAGAGCCTAAATATTTATGTACCGTTTGGTTGTTTACTCTGCGGGAAGAAAAGCCATTTATGTTAACCTGGATGAAAAAAACAAAATTTTCAAGGAGAACATTGCTGAAAAATACTAGTGTAAAAATGCTGTTTTCAATTAATTCAAGAGATACAACTTCAATTTACAAACTAACTTAAGTTAAAACATGAAAACACAGCAGAAAGAAGTTGAGATGCGTGCCTTTTCAACTAAATTCAGAATTTTATTCATTTTTTTATATTTCATGTTTAAAAGTGGCTTAATAAATAGTGGACTGAAATACATGGTTATGACAGTATCACTGTCAGTAGAAGAGGTTTCTCAGATGAGTCATTGTCAGGAGACTTTAATGAGCGCTCCACATAGTCACGGCTGGTAGCCTACCATGCTGTCATGACAACAGTGTCCTTCAGGACATGTTGTTTACATGAAAAAAAATAATTTAAAAAAGACACCTGCCTTAATACAGCTAGATGCATTAGGTTTATGAGAAGATCCATCACAAGACACCGTATTTATCAGCAACAAATAGGCCTAAGTGGCAGTTGATCATGCAGTTTTGCAAATACACAGTTTTTTCCAAGGTCAGCTGCATTCATCAAGTGCGAATCAGATTGCTGACTGCAATGCTTGGCTGATTGGAAAATGTTGCTTAATACCTACTTGTTTAGAGGTATTAATCAATACTAAAAACCTTACACAGATTGAAAGATAACTTAGATTACAGTTTTTTGTAAGTTGTGACTTAAGACTAAAAATGGCATTTTAAGGAAAAGCCCCACAGTTTTTTTTCTGTAACATGAAATGTGGTGAGTATTTTTTTGTTATTTATATAGGCTTTTCTATGCAACTCAAAGCACTTCCACAGAGACACAGGGCATAATCGGTGTGGTGTGGTATCTTGAGCTAAGTGGCTATACACATGACAAAACTAAAAATTGTGATTGCTCATATTTATTATGCCATAATCAGAAGAGAAAGTTGAGTTAAAAAAAATAAATCCTAAACAATCACAAAAAAATAGTTAAACTATATAATTTGATATATCAGAATATACTGCAGAAAAAGATTAAAAGACCACCACTGCACATTATTCTGATGTCATCCTACAGTTGCTGAGTGACATTAAAATGCATTGACGGACATATTCAAAATTAAGAGACCACTGCAAATTTGACCGTCAACTCATTCAAAGGTCACTCAGCAACAGGATGAAATCAGAAAAATGTGCATCTTTTCCAGAGCTGTAAATATCAGATTTATACTGAAGTAATATGATGAAATATATAATATTTACAATTAAAATAAAAATGTGTCATGGGCATGAATAAGTTCTGGCTTTAATGGATGTAAAAAATGAATATAGGCCAGAAGCCGATTGCAGGAGAGCACATAAATTACATCTAGTTTGAGCGTAAATATGTTTGAGTTTAGGAGCTATCAAAATGCTTGCACAACTCAATAGTTTCTTGTAACATAAAATAAGATAAGAAATACTTGTCACTCACACACACACACACACACACACACACACTTACTTTTTTATGTGAATAATGTCAAGACAAACGATTACCCTGGTAGTAAGCAGCTTTTCAATGATTCTCTTATTCCCATTTATCTTGTTTTCTACAGTAATATTAATGATTATCATTTATTAATTATTAAATGATGTATATTTAATGATTATACATACAACAACAGCAGAAAAAACAGACCATGAGTAGGATGCTGACGATCAAACAAACATCGAATAAACAGAGGAGCATGTTCAGTGGCAGACTTCTGTCACTGTCATGCTCAACAGACAGGTTGAGGAGGTCCTTTGTCCACAGGACCATCCAACTTTTTAATGACACACAAAAGGGGAGGGGATAAATGGACTGTTCAGCATGAGCCTGTCTCTCTCAGCCCCTACCATCACTTCACCTGCTGTCCACCTGACTATATTAGCCCTTCTACACAATCTGGACTGTGGTCATAACATCTACACCTTATAACTTATTCCCTGTTACATATTGTTCTTAAAGTATACATATATATTTTTACATTTCTGTGAGTGATTTTTATGTAGGCCTATGTGAGATATGTGTGCTGTGTTATGGTTGTAGATGCCATCGGGATGAATAAAGTATCTATTTATCTATCTATCTATCTATCTATCTATCTATCTATCTATCTATCTATAAAGAACACTGTTCTTTATAGATCAGAATATAGAGTACAGAGTCTTTATTGTCCTATAAGAATACACATCACACACATCATTTCATTCCATGCAGGATATACACAGCCTCATACATATCACATATAACATATTACATAACACACCCCATACCCCCTAGTTTCCCTCCCTCCTCAACACAATACAAGCAAAAAGGTGGACAGTGCAGACAAACATAAACACAAACTAATAGGGGGGATGGATGATTGTCACAGGAGTTTGTTTAGTGCAGTGATAGCTGAGGGTACAAAACTTTTGTGTGCTTTTTTCCAGTCCAGAGCTCTGTATCTGCGGCCAGATGGGAGTAGGGTGAAGAACCGGTTCAGGGGATGGTCAGGGCTACTATGGTGCGTGCAAGGCGTGTGGTGGCTGTGTCATTTGCATCAGTGAGGCTGGGGGTGGGAAGCTGTATTATCTTGGATGTTAAGTGTGAGATTTTAATGAGTTTGTTCTTGCTGGTGACATTTAGTATGGTGAAGAAACGGGGGAGCAATAGAAGGGGTTGGATGATGCTTAGAGTAGCCTAGCAGGAGATGGGGGGCAACATACAGTGATCTTAGTTTGCGTGTGGCATACAGCCTCTGTTGTGCACGTTTCTGTGTGATGGTGACATGTTCATTGAAGTTAAGCTTATTGTCAATGGTGAGACCAAGATATTATTTGAAAGTCCTGACCTGTGCAACTGGTTGGCCATGGATGGTGATGTGAGTGAGTCCAGGGGGTGATTTTGATGCATGAGTGATCAGTTATTTTGTCTTGTCAATGTTGAGTTGGAGGTAGTTTATCAGAGCACCACAGTGCCAAAATCACAGGACAGGACAGGACAGGACAGAATCAGTGATCTATCTCTATTTAAAGCAAACACAAAAACAAACGCGTTAATTTCCTGTTGTTTTAAGACTAAAGGGTGTCAACCAATTGAATTCACGAGAATTGCGGCAAAGTCCAATCAGAGGGGTAATAGGCGGTGCCAAAGAGCACCTAAAACTCTTTTCCAACTTCATCAGCTGAGGAGAAGTAACTTCCGAACGAACCACTCGCCTGACCAACATGTGCGTGCGGCGAAATTACACAACTGTGCACAACATATCCGCATGAGCTGTGGGAAGTAGCCCACTTACCTGAGGGGAAACGGCGTGGTGGTTTGCATTAGCGAGGATCTTAGGACGTCCACAAACACTATGGAGCCACGAAGTAAAGATCCGAAGAACAATCCATCTGCAAAAGCTAATGTTATATCCAAGATATTTTTCTGGTAAGTTATCTGTCTTGTTTTAGGCATCATAGCCTAGTCGAAAAACGTAAAAATGAGTCCATTTCTTTGTGCCGTAACAAACATTTTTTGTGTTCTAGGGGTGGCTAATCACTTCCTCGATTTTTGTTTTCTCTAGCGTCTGGCTACACAACTTTAACCATAACGAGAGACTGTCATCATCTGTTAGTCTATGTATTGGCTTATGGTTAACGCGTCTCTGTTGGAAATGAACGTAACTCGCTGTTACACTTTAACCTAAACAATGAACAAGATAGAGATGAATAGGTAACTTGATTAGATGATTTGGGATGTTGGGTTGGCCATTAGCCTCCTAGCAGCGTTTACTTTCGCACACTATGTCCCTCAGTTTCTCACCTTGAGTAAGCTCCTGATTTGTGGCAGTTAGTTAATTGTTTTCCCCCCCTGTAATGTTTTGTGTTTGTGAATAATGGAAGGCTATATTTTAAGTCTGGAGAATATCTCAAGAGGAATTGCAAATGGCTATGGGCCCAGTTCACACTAGTGTACCATTATATCAACATACTGGCTTTAATTGGCTTATGTTTTCAACTGGCCACATCTTTTAAAATCTGGAACAAGTATAGTCATTCATATTAAATATTTGTAAATTCTTTATGTATATTTGCATACATGAAAACCGAATGCTGTTTCTGTCAGTGCTAAAGACATTAAAACAATAACAATAAATGTCTTTTAAATAAACATAAACCATATGTAACATACACATGCCACGTGTAACATGCACAGCCAGATCACATGCAACACAAAAGCAGCTTGCTCTGATGTGGTATTTAAAGTGCAATTGAGCAGTCCACATACAGACATGTTTTACTTATTTAGTTTCAGGTGACAGGTGAACTGTATGGTTCAGTATCAATAATTTTCTGTATGTCAAGCTGTAAGGTTAGTCTGAAATGGGCCTACATGGTTAAAAAAAAAAAAAAAATCTGTGACATTTTCTTTTTTCATACCATCAAGTACTACATAATGAAAAAATGTTCCGTGCTGTCTTCAAATAGTTTGCATAACTGTGTAATGGTCCTGTGATTACGGGGAACATCCTCTTTATTTTTACCATATTCTTTTCTCATGTTAGCATGGTAAACTATCTTTTAAATTGCAAGACAGAGAAAGAGGAAATACTATTTCAAAACAACTGTGTAATCGAGATCTGTATGCTGTTCACCTTACTTGTGTCTCTCTAATCTTGCTCACCAGGTGGCTGAATCCCATATTTTCTGTCGGCTACAAGAGGAGACTAGAGGAGGGTGACATGTACCGTGTCCTTCCCGAGGATGGGTCAGAGAGACTAGGAGAGGAGCTAGGGAGGTGAGTAGCACCAGCAACCACACACACAGCTAACCATTGTACATGCACTCTAACATAACAGGTTTGTGTGGGGCATTTTTTAAGGGATTATGCATGTCACCTGATTCTCTTGAGTAGTGCTATGTCCTTCTCAGTACCTTGATAGTTCCCTTTTTTGTAAGTTGCTTTGGATAAAAGTGTCAGGTATGTCACTAAATGTAATGTATACAATGGCTTGATTTATGTATATGATAAAAAAAATAAAAAAAACACTCAGGAAGTGTCAGCAGAGTTGAATAAATGGGGTTCCCACAGTCATGGAAAACCTAGTAAGGTAGTGGAAAGGTTTTGAAATTTGTCAGTGAAAATGGATGGGAACCCTGAATTACTTGTGCGTAGGAGCGTTCACACAGTCATTTTAAATTAATCCTGATAAGGACTTCTGGGTTAACAGATGAACAGTTGAAATTAGATCAGCGGTAGAAAAATGTTCCATCCTAATCATTTCAAGAGAATTATAATGATGCACTCTGATGATCCTCATCTTCATAGGTTTATATTTGTAGTCCATTTGTTGAGGTATAAATCTGTTGTCTTTTTATGGAAAAGTGCTAAACGTGTTTTGAACCGGAATTTCTATTTTGTAGCAAATCTGCACATTTGTCTAGTGTAGTTTTGAACCCCGAGGTTGTAAAAGCCAGGTAGTGGCATTTTAAATTAGCCACTCAAAAAGGCTCTATTTCAATCATCTCTATTTTTCTTTTTCTTTTAAAACTGATGGCAATATGGTCACATTGTGAAGTTTGAATGAGAAGTTGGCAAGTAAGATAGCATAAAAACAATTGCACTTCAGTAAACCTTTAAACGGTCATTCCTTTCGGAAGTGAAATTGCTCAAGCTGACTAGGAATGTTTGAATCTTATCTAATCTAACAAAATAGCTTTTTTATTGTGGGACTGTATTACATGACCAGGTGCCTTTTGTGGTTTGTATGTTCAGGTAGTTTAGAGATATTTAAAAAAAGTTTATATATATATATATATATATATATATATATATATATATATATATGTATGTATGTATGTATTTATATATATATATATGTATATATGTATGTATGTATGTATGTATGTGTGTGTGTGTGTGTGTGTGTGTGTGTGTGTGTGTGTGTGCGTGTATGCGTCGTGCGTGCGTGCGTGCGTCGCGTCGCGTCGCGTCGCGTCGCGTCGCGTCGTCGCGTCGTCGTCGCGTCGCGTCGCGTCGCGTCGTATTATGCAAGACGTCGTCTTTTACGCAATACCACATGCAATATCAAAGATTTACATACTCACATTATTACTGCATTTATATTAATATTAATAATAATAATATTTTAATAATAATAATAATAATAATAATTTTTGTAATATACATATATAATATGAACAAAAATTTGATGATATTATTATTATTATTAATGTGTTTTTATAATAATATTATTAATGTGATGAAGATCAATTTCATATTATTATTATTATTGTTTACGTAATTTTAATATTATTACATATTATTATTACGTATTTCCATATTATTATTATTACAGCCAACAACCAATGCATTTATTAAATAATACGTATGTTGATTATTACAATATTATGATGATTTTGTAACAACAATAATAATAATATTAATAATATTATTATTACGTATGCATCAATATTACGTTTTGTAATTATTAATAAATGCATTTGATATTAATATATATATATGATATACATGCAAGTTATTATTATTACGCATAATAATGATATACATATAATAAATATGCATGTAATATGACGGCGTTTTATTATTATGTATTATTATTATTATTATTATTATTAACAATATTATTATATTACGTTTTAATACGTATCATATTATTATATATATATATATATATGTATATATATATATATATATTTATATTATAATATATATATGTATGTGTATTTATATATATATATATATATATATATATATATATATATATATATATATATATATATATATATATATATATATATATATATGTATATATATGTATTATATATGTATTTATATGTATATGTATATATATATATATATATATATGTATGTATGTATATATATGTATTTATATATATGTATATATATATGTGTATTTATATATATATATATATATATATATATATATATATATATATATATATATATATATATATATATGTATGTATTATTTATGATCTATATTTTATAGTCAAGCTTAATAGCAAGGTTCAAGGCGTCTTTATTATGCCCAAGGGGTAATTTATTATGCAGCAGGCTGAGAGAGCATATTCATAAATAGACATGAATACAACATGAGGGCTCACCAAAACAGTGGACATGAATGCAACATAAAAACATAAGTAAACTATATAAAAACACTCAAGTGGGCCCCGGCCGTGGCGCGACTGGCTGGGGCACCTGCACCGTACGCCGGCAATCCGGGTTCGATTCCCGCCCTGTGGTCCTTTCCGGATCCCACCCCAACTCTCTCTCTCCCGCTCACAAAAAAACACTCAAGTGAGAGTGTTTAAAAAGCTGGTGACAGTGGGTATATAAGAGTTCTTGTATCTATTTGTCTTACATTTCTTGGACAACAAACAGAAGCAATGTGAACTCTGAAAACAAGGACTGACTGGGATCGACCAGGCTTTTTTTGTGCTCTGTTCTTATGGAGTGAAGGAATGTTAACTATTTTTGAAACCGGGTTCCGAAGTGGGATTTTGTTTTAAACCGCCGGTTAACTTTTGCCGTGTAGACAGCAAAGCCGGCAATTTTAATGACTACATAGCCCCACCCCTCAACTCAGCCACCGCACTTGACCTGACACTCTGCTTGTCAGAACAAACCAAACCATTTGTTTGCCATATTAAAATGTTTTTCTTTTCCGTCATGATTTATGTGCACACGGTATCAGTGTTTTGTGGCTAAGTTAGAAGCATACCGTTAGCTTAAAGGAACCGTATGTAAGAAATGTATTTCAATTCATCATAAAATGGCCCTGATGAGTCACTAGACATTAAGAAATCATGTTCATTTCAAATACTTATATCACTGATAACAGTAGTCCGGCCATGATATTGTCATTTAAAAAGTGAAGTTGCAGCCCTCAACTGATGTTGATGTGTTTTGTCATGTCATGTTGTGTTTTGGCCTGACGAGCCACCCTCCACCTATCTAGTAATCAAAAAGTCAGTAGTGTTTTGGCATCCGGGTTGGCAACCTTGAGTCAGGGGAGGGGGAGGGGATACACCGCACTACAGTAATTTGAAAGTGATTGCAGTACCAGTTTTTGCCACTATCTTACATATGGTTCCTTTAACTTAGTTAAACATTAGCTTACTACAACCTATGCCTGTTTTCTCCAGTGTAACATTGGTTGGTTTCGTGTAGACGTATCGTGTAGACGTATCCTTAGCAATCTTGCTACATTCGTTAACTATATGATGGAGACATTTTTTGTTCTTCAGAGTTAAAGACCCATACCAGCAAAGATCACACATCTTTTATAGCATCACATCATCATAGTATGTCATTACACTAAAGAAATGAATTGCAATTTTGTTTTTTCAACAGCACATAGTACATGTCAACAAATTTCTCACAAAAGAAAAAACATTATTTCTCTTAAATATTTTGCACAGGTTTATTTCTGTATCAGTGTGAGTTTTCATATGTGCTATAAGTCATGTGGAATACATAGTGTATGATTTCCTGCATTAACTGTAGCTCAGTAAAATTGTTGAGCTTCTTATATGTTGCTTTTATGTTTTTGTTCATAATAGGATGGGCTAGATAAAATGTTTGTGTGTGTGTGTGTGTCCCTGATGTGTCGAAAATGTAGCTGCCTACTACTGCTACAACAAATAATGTAAATAACCTGTTATTAGTGGTGCTGTTATTAGTGATGGTGAGTGAGCTCTGTTCAAGTCAAGTCAAGTTTATTTATATAGCACATTTCATACACAGAGGTCATTCAATGTGCTTTACATAAACAAAACCAAACAATAATAACAAATAAAAGCATAGAAGGGCAATATAGTCAAAGAATAGTTAAAAGGTAAAAAGAAAAAGAAAACCTAAAACACAAGGTAAAATCATTTAAAAATAAAGAATAATTAGTAAGCAAAAACAGAGGCAAAAGTAGTAAAAAAAGTAATAAAAGACAAAGTAGAATAATTATCAAGGCAGATTCAGAATTTGTAACTCGGCACAGTTAGCAGAAAGCATCTGAGAACAGTTTGGTCTTCAGTCTAGATTTAAAACTGGCTACAGTTGGGGCCTTTTTAATGTCATCCAAAAGTTGGTTCCACAGCTGAGCCGCATAGCAGCTAAAAGCTGCTTCACCATGTTTAGTTCTAACTGTAGGTTTTACTAGGAGGTTTTTCACCTGGGACCTGAGAGGACGAGAAGGTGTATACTGCTGAAGCATGTCTGACAAGTACTTAGGTCCTGCTCCATTTACTGATTTATAAACAAGCAATAGTGCTTTAAAGTCAATTCTGTGACTTACTGGAAGCCAGTGCAAGGACTTAAGAATTGGAGTTATGTGGTCAGTTCTTTTAGTTTTTGTTAGAGTCCTAGCTGCTGCATTTTGTATCACCTGAAGCTGTTTAATAGTCTTTTTAGGAAGGCCTGTGAACAGTCCATTGCAGTAATCAACCCTGCTGGAGATAAATGCATGAATGAGTTTTTCTAAGTCATGTTTTGACATCAGCCCTCTGAGTTTGGCAATATTTTTGAGGTGGTAAAAAGCTGATTTAGTTATCGCTTTCATGTGGCTGTTCAAATTTAGATCACTGTCAATTAATACACCAAGATTTTTAACAGTATCCTTTGCCTTCAACCCTTTTGTGTCAAGGAGAGTGGCAACCCTAAGTCTTTCCTCATTTTTACCAAATATAATTACTTCAGTTTTTTCTTTGTTCAGCTGAAGAAAATTTTGAGACATCCAGGTGTTGCTTTGTTCTATACACTGACACATAGATTCAAGAGGACCATAGTCGTTTGGTGATAGAGCTAAATAAATTTGTGTGTCATCTGCATAGCTATGATATGAAATCAAATTATTTTGAATAATTTGTCCAAGTGGGAGCATATAGAGGTTGAATAATAGTGGCCCCAAGATCGACCCCTGGGGAACACCACAGGTCAAGGACGTTGGTGTTGAGGTACTGTTTCCGATGGCAGATATGATTTTAGCCAGCTGATAACTATGCCTGCAAATCCAACCCAGTGTTCTAGTCTGTGTAGTAAAATATTGTGATCAACAGTGTCAAATGCTGCACTAAGGTCCAGTAGCACTAGGACTGATGTTTTACCTGAATCTGTGTTGAGGCGTATGTCATTGGAAACTTTAATGAGAGCTGTTTCAGTGCTGTGATTTGCCCGAAAACCAGACTGAAAGTAATCAAAATACCCATTTGATGTTAGGAAGGTGGTTAATTGATTAAAGACTACTTTTTCAATAATTTTGCCAATAAAAGGTAGATTGGATATGGGCCTGTAATTGTTTAGCATGGAGGCATCCAGGTTATTCTTCTTGAGAAGTGGCTTTACAACAGCTGTTTTCAGTGACTTAGGAAAGGTGCCAGACAGCAGTGATACATTTACAATTTGAAGGACCTCCACCGCTATGAGGTGAAAAACAGTTTTGAAGAAATTGGTAGGCAGAGTGTCTAAGACACATGTGGAAGAGCTGAGATTCTGTACCGCTTTTTCAAGTGTTTCAGAGTCTATCAAGCTGAACTCTGACATCAAGTTTAGTTTCCCTCTGTTTGTTGCTGGAAGTTCAGGTTGTTGAATTTGTAATTGAGCAGATATGTTGAGTCTGATTTTGTCAATTTTACCTTTAAAAAAAGATGAAAACTCATTGCATTTATTAGTTGAGAGAAGTTCAGGCGCTAATTGTGTGGGGGGATTTGTTAACTTATCAACAGTTGAAAATAGAATACGAGTGTTATTTGAACTTCTAGTGATAATGTTAGAAAAGAAAGACTGTCTTGCTTTGCATATTTCAGAGTTATATGTGCGGAGCATCTCTTTATTTATTTCATAGTGGATCTGAAGTTTGTATTTACGCCATTTTCTTTCAGTCTTCCTACACTCTCTTTTTAGAAGTTTAACTGCTGGATTTTGCTTCCATGGTGCTTTCTGTTTGTCCTTAACTTTCTTGAATTGTAATGGAGCAATGTCATCCATAATGTTTGCCA
Organism: Alosa alosa; assembly: GCF_017589495.1. Taxonomy (NCBI): domain Eukaryota; kingdom Metazoa; phylum Chordata; class Actinopteri; order Clupeiformes; family Clupeidae; genus Alosa; species Alosa alosa. Next base: position 4,438,539 of record NC_063211.1, on the reverse strand, counting down.
TTTTTGCATTAAAGTGATCAAATAAGTCTTCAAAGTCTGACAGCTGACTTGACTTTAGTGAAAGTGCTTGCTCAAAGAGAGCACTTGTCTGATCATTTATGATTCTCCTTTTTACCATCATGGCTGTGTTTTGAGTGTGTGGGGACATAGACACATCAAAGAACACGCAGAAATTATCAGATAAGGCCAGGTCTTTAACAGCTGTAGAGACATCGAGACCCCTTTGTGATAACAAGGTCGAGGGTATGGCCGAGAGAGTGTGTTGGCCCCTGTACATGCTGTGTTAGGGAGAAAGTATCGATTAGTGCAATAAATTCCTTGGCATAATTGTTTTCAGGATTATCCACATGCAAGTTTAGATCCCCTGATATAATAAGACAGTCAAACTCTATGCAAACAACTGATAGCAGTTCACCTAGCTCTCCAGTAGAGGGAATGTGAAATGTTATTCCTGTCAAACATTTTGATTCATCGCTCATTACTGACAATGGCCTACTTAAAGTGATGTTGGGTCAACATGATGAGGCCAAAAGACTTTTTAATTATTAAGATCTCTTTCTCTGTAGCTACTGGGATGCGGAGGTACGGAAAGCTGCCAAGGAGCTGCGAGATCCGAACCTGGCCAAAGCAGTCATCAGATGCTACTGGAAACCTTACGCAGTCTTGGGAATATTTACTTTCATAGAGGTACGCAAACAACCAACAGTCTTGTATAGATTTTGCATAGAATACTTACATTAGCAGTGTTTCCCACATAATTTAATTCTATTTATGGTGGTAGGTTTGCAGAATTAACTTGAATGCAACAGTTTTCAACAAATTAGCGCAGCGTGGTTATGATGCTAACCAGATTTAAGCACAATTTAGTACATCCTGGAAAATCATTGTGTGGTGGTCAATTTTGATATTGTGGTGGGCCGCCACAAATTAGTCAATGTATGGGAAACACTGATTAGAGTCAAGAAAGTATTTATATAAGTCCTAAAATGTTGAGTCTATTTTATGTCTGTGCAGTGTAGACAGCATTGGTTTTCTTAGATTGTCAAGATGGAAGACATGTAGTTTTACCGCTTACTTTAGATGAGGACACAAAAAGGAGGCATATTGTAGGATTATCAGCATAATTTATTATATGAATTATGGTCAATTAATGGCCCACTGCCTATTTATAATTAGCTGTAATACCGTTTGCTTCACTGTTTGCAGTATTTTTAGACTGTTACCAAAATACATTGAGATGGTAGTGCACCGGACCAATAGATTTTTATGCTGTATTCGTCCGAGGTCGGCCTTCAGTTTTGACCTTTAAAGCCCCCCTTGGTAGGGTTAGCTATATTTCCCTCTGCTGGAGAAGCTGTGCATTATGCTATTTCAAACTGGAAAAAAGTAACGATAAAGCACATGGATTTGTTTCCAAGCTAGCAAAACAGTTAGCATAAGTTCAGCAGAACAATGTGGATAATACAATGTAAGAAACAAAAAAATTGAAAAGGAGTTTTTTGTTTCTCACTTCTCTTACCGGGACGGTAGTCCCAAAGTTGCAAGGTTGGTTTTCCGCCTGGGGACGCTAGGGGGAGCGGGGAAAGTCACCATTTTCACTGGAACAGGTCATTTAACCATCCAAATGATTTCTAAAAGGGTTTATTAAGTTGAAATAGTTGCCAAGTTCCCCTTTAAAGTAGCACTAGAATAGATGGATTGCCCTGGGTTTAGAAGTAGGAACTCCAGTTTTGAGTGGCGTTCCATTATGCTTTTTTCTAGTAAGAGTTTGTCTGAAATGCTGTTGGGAAATTTGTAAGCAGAAAATATCCGACTTTTGATTAGTCAGCCATTGTCTTTCAAAATGTGCCAACTGGTCACAACATTTTATTTTTTCTTGGAAGAGAGGAGGTTCAGTGTTTCCCACAGAATGGAATTCTATTTGTGGTGGTAGGTTTGCAGAATTAACTTGAATGCAACAGTTTTTAACAAATTAGCGCAGATGAACCAGATTTAAGTACAATTTAGTGCAACAGGAAAAATCATTGTGTGGTGGCCAATTTTGATATTGTGGTGGGCCGCCACAAATAAGTCAATGTATGGGAAACACTGAGGTTGTTTTGGTTAGTTTGGATATGGTGCTTTTGACAATGGACTTCTCTTATTTTTCTTTATGGTGCAGGGCGGGTGGGGTCTTAACTAACCTCAGTCCCATCCATTTAATCTTGGATCCAGTAGATTAGATTAGATTTAACTTTATTACTAAGCATTTCACTCCATTTTGTACTTTGTAACAAACTAGAGCAGTACCCGTTCAAACATGCTTTTCCTGTAGAAAACCTGTAGCCCAATTACATGCCCGCAGATAGGTCTGCTTTAAAGATTATAAGAAATTTGCAATGATTGAACTCAAAAACAATCTCTGGTAGCCTATAAGTGCCACTCGTCTGTAGCTGATCAAAATGACTATCAGTCTATCAGCTTTGAGTTACAGTAAGGCTATATGTTTAGCCTATTGAATAACTTATGGTTATGGATTTAGCAGACGCCTTTGTCCAAAGCGAACTTGATATAGTAGATAAACCATTTTGTGGAATGATGCATAATCATATCAAATTTGCCCCTGGTAGTATAAGTGACATCCCACTCTGTCTGCCACTCGTTTTCTGTAGCTGTGAGGCATTCTGAAATGTCCTTAAATTCGTGCGTGTTGCAAAATCGGCAGGCGTAAGCCAGTGTCTGTTGTACAGGGAGCCACCGGCATTAAGGCAGTCCTGGGGGTTATGGTTCGCTCTTCAGCTGAGAGGTTCAAAACTGCTGCGGCCAGCGCTTGTACGCTACAGAAATAGAATCTCTGTAGTGATATGCGGGTCATCCTACTGTATGACCTGCAGGCCCAGCTTGTTCACGGGTAAACTTCCCAGATAATATTGCGGATTGCGGATGGGTAAGGTCGAGTCAAATTAGCAGGGAAGCAGAGTTATGGCAAAGTTATAAATAATCAGAAGTATTTTGCATTTAGAAGTGCCCCACAGAGGACGATTGAATGAAGGTGCTTTGGAAAGAGTCTCTGAAGTTGACTGTATACGAGATGTTAGATTTGTGAGCTGATGTGGTATGACTATCAGATCCACTGTGAAACATAAAGAGGACGGTGTAAGGTTTGAACAGTAAAAAATAATTGGATACCACAGCATGTTTTCATGACATGCCATTCCGTGTGGTCAGTGTGTTGTCCATCATGGCGTCCCCGGTTTCCAGATCTCATCCTGATTTAGCTTCTACGAAAAGAACTAGACCACAGTGTCTGGGAACAGTGTCTGGCCAGTTTATATAATCATTTGACAGTCCTTTGGGAGGTTTGAAGATAGAGCCTATGTTAAGTGAAAATTGTTTTTTATAAACTTCATAAAAATGTGTAACAATATCTGTAAGTAACAGTATCAATAGTGTTATTTTTTGTTGTTTTGTTAAATAGAATGTGTAGGCCTAATGTTTCTTTGTTAAAAATCCAGCAATTCAAATGATGATTTTCTGTACGAATCCCTAATATACAATAACTGACGTATAATGAAATCGCTTAATTTGTTATTGTGTTATTGTCAGGGACTGAAATATTTTCGGTTCGTTCTGAGCAAAAATATATATTTTTTTCATTCCTGTTCCAGTGTTCCAAGGCCTCTCCTCTAATGGTAACCTGTCAGAATGTTACAGAAGAACAGCTAATAACGTTCCTGTAAAAATTACATTGCCTTTACAAATTGATTTATGGCCGACGGCACGATACCATAGGCTTTTTTGCGCAACCACTTTAAAGCTTAAATCAAAGCACATTAGATATCAAGGCTAACTTGATAAAACAAATCTTAAATGTCTGATGGCCTAACTTCAGGCACAGAAAATGTCCTTGCATTAAGCCCTGGTGCTACCAACTCCATGATAGGCCTATAGATATTTTCCTAGTGTTTCAGTAAGCCGTGGCCTACTGGTTAGCGCTTCGGACTTGTAACCGGAGGGTTGCTGGTTCGACCCCGACCAGTAGGCACGGCTGAGGTGCCCTTGAGCAAGGCACCTAACCCCTCACTGCTCCCCGAGCGCCGCTGTTGTTGCAGGCAGCTCACTGCACCGGGATTAGTGTGTGCTTCACCTCACTGTGTGTTCACTGTGTGCTGAGTGTGTTTCACTAATTCACGGATTGGGATAAATGCAGAGACCAAATTTCCCTCATGGGATCAAAAGAGTATACTTAAACTTAAACTTAAGCTACATATTTGGAAAAAGCAGTTAAATAGTGTTGAATATGAAAATACTTTTTATCAGCTAGTAGGTCTAGCCTGTTACACAGGGGAGACACTGATCCATAAAATCTGACTAAATTCATCCTATAAGGGGTCTGGGGAACACTGCGTTTGCAGGTCACTTTCCAAGCCTATGGACTTTTGAATAATATTCAAAGAAAGATTCATTGGAAAACTATAAAAACTATAGAATATTGACACAAAGGACCATAGATATATCACTTATTCTATTGTCTTCCTTTAATGGGCTCTTTGTTGATGAACTCTATGGTCTATGAACTCTAAGGTCTCTGGTTTAATATGATACTGCCTTGCTCACAGAGGAATCACTTGCAGTCAGGACATGGTGGTACAGCCCCCTCTGCTAGTTGTAAAATGAATGATTGTAATGGTCAAATTCCACAGTCCACAGCTTTTATTGCCAAGTTAAAGTGATGGTTAGGAGTAATTTCACCATAGGGTCCTTTAATCTATAACTATACCATATATAATCTGGGTTTGCTTAGATGGCACCCAGTTTGTCAAAAAACATCTAAAAGAGTCATGATTCTACCCAGTCAATGATGTTACATGGTGCAATAACAAATGTCTAAAAGAGTCATGATTCTACCCAATCTATAGCCCCTTTTATACAGAGATCACATAAAATTTGTGGGAAGAGACGTCTTTTTGCCGCATTGTGTGTCTAAAAACAAGGTGAAATTTTGCCGGCCTGCTTTGTCAGTTCACATGATCCGGCATTTTTGGGAGCCAGGAGGCAGGACCAGCTAGCAAAATAAAACCTCACGTGCAACATGGGGGCGTGTAGAGTGAAAAGCGTAGGCCTTATTATGCGTGGGCCTTCAGATGCAGCAGGCTGTGTGATTTTCAAAACCACGGGAGAACTGACTGCACTTTGGTTAGCTGCCACATTTTTAGTACCCTATAAATGCAAGTAAAGTGCATCATACTGCGGTGCTAGGCTAGGATAGGCTATTCTATGCTACCTACTGTAGGCTTTGCATCATAGTGCAGTACTAGGCTATGTGTCTGCTTAAAATGTCGGATTCTTGCGATCAACGTCTTCGAACAATAAAAAGTAATTTGGAAGGGAAGTTAAAACAGACCAGGCCTCTATTTGAGACCGGCCTTTATTTATCCAAAGTCTTTCCAATAACAGGACCATTTCCTGTCCCGTTCATGTGATGCCTCTTCTTCTGCCCTGAGGGCAAGGAGCACTCGAATTTCCTGGTCTCCGCAGTGTGCCATGTCTTCTTTCTCCTTTGTTGTTGTTGTAGCCCCTTCTGATCAGCTGTTCATGTTTGTGTCATGCTCCCTGTGGTGGGTTACATAGGTTACATCACCTAATCCTAGACACCCCTGCCCCCCCCCCCCCTTTCCACCGTAACGCTTTCACACTGGTGCTGGAACGAATCGACTCGGCAAAATGCCGACCCTGCCTGGTGGTACCCTTCGTCCCGCCGTTCCGCTTTGGCGTTCCGTTCCGCGATTCTGGTACATAAATTTGTGGGAATTTCGTCAGTGTAAAAGAGGCAAATGATGTTCTGTAACGTGATGTGATGTGATGTAATGAAGAAATGTTTGTCATGCTTCGGTAGTGTCAGAGACTTCATTCTCCGGGCCCTATCATGACAGTCAAAAGCGCATCGTAAAAGGTCATAAATGTCATCTGATGAGGTATTAAAATTTCGAACCACTAACTATGAGGTTTTCCATTTGTGTTAAGTGCAGGCTTATCTCCTAAAATTTGTGTGAATTTATTGATATTATATTAATTATATGTGTGTGCGTTCGCGGTAAAAAACTTTTAGCGCCCCCTCAAACTCACTGTATATACTGCTAGCTTGCTGCCAAACTTGTTGCCAAAAGTTTGCTACTATTGACCAAGTCATGGGGAAATGTAATTTTTCGGACATCTGGTTAGAAGACTCGAGATTCAAAGACTGGCACGTCTGTAAAAAGACAATAAATGTCACCTGGATGGGAGTGAATGTACTGTATGGAGTCTACTAGCCAGCAAACAAGAATGTGCAGACGGGAGCATGCAGGCCCAAAAGTATTTTATCACATGGGGCCCACATTCTCCAGCAGCAACCAATCAATAATTAGTATTTTTGTAAAACGTGACCACCTATATTTGAATGTGATACCTTGACTGGCAAAGTATATGAGACAGCAAGGGTGTGTGTGTGTGTGTGTGTGTGTGTGTGCTGCATATGGTCGTGGGCCTATTTGGAAGAAAGTCCAGTAAACCTTTTCTGATTTTCATTTTGTCTTGATTGAGATAGAATGATGGTGAAAGAGTGTAGTGCTCTTCCCACACATAACAATGAAAACTTTTTATCTTGGGTTAGGATTAAATAACAAATAATTGTGTCTAGGCCGGTGTTTTTATTGAAGCAAACAAAGTATCCAGTAATTGTAATAATAGATACTTGATTTGAATTGTAAGCATTGCTACATTTACTCAGAAAGTTAAAGAAGCCCTATGCAGGTCTGGTTATTCCTTCGCTGTTTCTGGGTTTTCGCCTGATTTGGGCTCGCATTTTTCACGACATAGCTCTCCCTGCAGCTTCGGTAGCAAGTGACTGCTACGCGAAACCCCCACTAGGTAGCGAGCTAGCCATCAAGAAACCAAGCTAAATACATACAGGGCTGACAATAAAACGGTCGAGCAAACACATTGTTCAAGAGACTATCAAACCATATTACAAAAACGAAGCTCACCCAAGGGTAGGCTACTTACAATTTCAACAGCAACAAAGCCAAGTCGGAGTTCGTTTTGCAGTCTTCTTAGAAACTACAATCTGACTACATTTTCAAGACTCGATTGGATACTTCCGCTGAGTCACATCCGGATTTGTTCGGGACGGGACCAGAAAGTTGCATATTCGTTTTTTCTGCGGAGAAGCACTAGGGGGAGAAGAAGCACCCACCAAAGGACCCCAAAAAGTGTTGTAGAACCATCAGAACGACTCTCAACCTGCATAATTAAGGTCATTTTTGCCAAAATGGTTGCATTGGGCTTCTTTAAGTAACAAAATGACAGTAATCCGTTACTTTATAATTAGTTACTCCCAACACTGAATTTCGAAAGGTTGCCGCTAGTTGCAGCTCGAAGTCGTGTTGGTATTCAAAAATATTGTGAAGGAATTAAATTAAACTTAAGAATTTCTGTATATAATCTGGAATAGCCTCTGTAATTTGTTCATTAAATTAACATACACAATACACACACCTTTAATATTTAGAACGTTATTCATTTTGAATTCACCTCATCAAAACAGAATGGACAAATTCCTCGTTCGACAAAAAAAAGATAAACCAACTGATGCACAAGCTCCTAAAAAGGCTAAGCTCCGCAAATATGACGAGAGTTTGCAGTTTGGTTTTTCTGTAACTGGCACATTAGAACCACGTCCACAGTGTGTTATTTGTGTGGAGGTGCTAGCTAATGACAGCATGAAACCATGCAAATTAAAGAGACATTTGGAGACCAAGCACTTTGAAATAAGACAAACCAGTGTCACAACCCGGTCCAGAAGCCTCCTTTCCTAGCCTGTGACGAGATGCCTTTGCTGCTCCGGTCCGGGTTTTCCTTCTGCCTTGGCTTTTGGTTGACTGACAAGGGAGGTGTCCAACCAGACAACCAGTGGATTTTTTAAAAAGAAAACGCAATGCCCTCTATCTCCAAAAGGCCACCATTGTCCAACACACCACTGTGTCAAGTCAGTGTCTCGAAGCTTCGTATGTGGTTTCCCAAATAACTGCAAAACTTGGAAAACCACACACCATCGCCGAAACACTGATTTTGCCTGCGGCACAAGACGTGTAAAATCATGCTGGGTGAAAGTGCTGCCTCCAAACTGAGTGCCATCCCATGGTCAAATGATACAGTAGCACGGAGAATTTCCGATCTGGCCAGCGATGTCAAAGAGCAATTAATAACCCATATTAAACTGAGTCCATATTATGCATTGCAATTAGATGAGTCAACAGATATTGCTGGGCAGGCTCAGATGCTTACCTATGTAAGGTTTGTGAGAGGCCAGGGGATTGAAGAGGATGTTCTGTTTTGTCGTCCTCTTCAAACCCGTGCAACTGGGGAAGCAATTTTTCATGTTGACTCATTTGTCTGAGATGTTGGACTGTGCTGGGACAAGTGTGTAGGTATTTGCACCGATGGGGCACGATCAATGACCGGGCGTGAGCGTGGCCTAGCTGCGCGTGTCAAGCAGGTAGCTCCACTTGCCAGATGGACTCACTGTATGATCCATCGTGAGGCTCTTGCTGCAAAAAAAATGCCAAAGCCCTTTGAGTCTGTCCTCCATCAAGCAGTTCAGATCATAAATTTCATTAAGTCCCGTCCATTGAACTCACGATTGTTCGGTGTCCTCTGTCAAGAGATGGGCTCGGGCCATGACCAACTCCTTTTGCACACAGAGGTGCGCTGGCTTTCCAGAGGGAGAGTGTTACAGCGCTTGTATGAGCTGCACAAAGAGGTCAAATGGTTTTTAACTGAAATGAAATCAGAACTGGCGAAGCACCTTGAAGACAATCTGTGGTTAGCTTCTCTGTCGTATTTGGTCGATATATTTGAGCGACTGAATAGCTTGAACCTGTCCTTGTAAGGCCGAGATTCGAATGTCTTGCTCCTTGCAGACAGAGTGGATGCGTTCGTTCAAAAACGCCCTCTGGCATGACCTCATCCAAGTTCAGCTGACCCGCTTAGGGGGGGCCCAGCTTGAAAAAGTTTGAGAACCCCTGATCTACAAGACATAATATTATTAAAACGTTCAGAGAAATCTTTGCAAACAGGGGAAATAGCTGAAAAACAAATTGGATGGCCGTGGTCTTTTGGACCTCAGATGGCACTGCATCAAGACCTGTTTCCAGACCAGTCATTGTATGGGCTCAGGAAAACCTCTGATAACCATTGTCTATGTGCCCAGTTTGATACTAAATTCAAAAACTGCAGCCAAAATTGTAACAGCTAAAATTGTATTGAGACATGATACAGAAAATACCACCCTCAGACCCTGGGCCTGAGCTTGTTTAAAATGGACTGCGGTAACATGGAAAAAGGTCCTGTGGTAAGACCAATCAAAGTTTGTCATTCTTTTTGGAAATCATGGACTCATCTGGGCTAAAGAGGAGAGGGCCTATCCATGTATCCAACTTGTTTTAGTGCTCAGTTCGAAACCCAACATCTATGACTGTGTGGAGGAGCATTAATGCCTACAGCATTGGCATTTTGCACATTTGGCAAAGCACAATCAATTCTGAATGATGTATACAGGTTTGAGCAACATACACTACCATCCAGGCAATGTCTTTTCCAGGGACTACCTTGAATATTTCAGGAAAACAATGCCAAAATGAATTCTGCACATATATTTAAATAGTATTTCTCCATAGAGGAAGAGTCCAGGTGCTAAGATGGCCTGTCTGCAGTCCAGATTTGTCAAATTAGGTGCATAATGGAATGGAAAGCATGACTAAGAATACCCCATACTGTTTAGCAACTGAAATCCTATATCGGGGAGTAATGGGACAACATTTCATTAAGTATAAGTAAGTATACTCTTTTGATCCCGTGAGGGAAATGTGGTCTGCATTTATCCCAATCCGTGAATTAGTGAAACACACACAGCACACAGTCTACACACAGTGAGGGGAAGCACACACTAATCCCGGCGCAGTGAGCTGCCTGCATCAACAGCGGCGCTCGTGGAGCAGTGATGGGTTAGGTGCCTTGCTCAAGGGCACTTCAGTCGTGCCTACTGGTCGGGGTTCGAACCGGCAACCGTCCGGTTACAGGTCCGAAGTGCTAACCAGTAGGCCACGCTGCCCACAATTATCAAAACTGTAGCAAAAGGTCTCCTCAGTTCCTAAACATTTACAGAATTGTGTTAAATGAAGAGGTGAATCAGCACAGTGGTAAACATGCTCCCGTCCCAACTTTTTTTGAAACATGTTGCTGGCATCAAATTCAAAATTAACAAATACTTTCCATGAAATAGTCCAAATTTTCATTTTAAACATTTGATATGTTGTCTGTCATTTTTGCTGCTAAATATGGGTTTACAAGACTTTTATATTATGACATTCTGTTTTTATTTGCATTTTACACAACGTCTCAACTTTTTCTGTTTTGGGGTTGTATTTTATGGTCAAAAAGGCATATACGTGGCGGCAGTGTTTAAAATAATATAATTCACTTCATGGTATATCCATCTTTCATAATTTTTTAGTCTACTGCATCACTTCGTAGTAGAGTGTCTCGTAAAGGATGTGAATTTTGTTGTATAGTAATATACAGTAAATGTGAGGAGAAGGGGGAACTTGGCACACTCTGCATAGAAAGGTCATTACTCCAGTCCTTGCTCACTGTGATGGGCACTTTTTTGGTCATTTAATTGTTGATATGAATTCAGTGGCTAAAACACTTGTGCTTAACATAGCCAGGACTTTTGGAAATTCATCTCCAGTGAGCTTAGCAGTTTATTATGGTTCAACATGTTTATTTTTTCACAAGTACTTGTCCAAGTAATATTGTTTTGTGTTTTTGTTTTTTTAAAAGTATAATTTTTTTGAGGTTTTTTTTAATTTATTGCGAGTGGGAGAGAGAGATGTAGTGGGATTGGAAAATGACCCGGGTTGGACTCCAACCTGACTTCCCGGGGGCACTTGGGCCAAAGCACCCTCCTGGTCCAGGTAATATTGTAACAGTAGGCCCTGTGTGTTCTTTAATTCACCTCTCACCAGGAAGCCATTAAGGTCATCCAGCCAGTGTTTCTGGGAAAACTCATCGAGTACTTTGAGCACGTGGGACCACCGGACTCAGCCGCACTGTATGAGGCTTATGGGTATGCGGCAGGCATGTCCCTGGCTACTTTTGGCCTAACTGTTCTACACCATCTCTACTTTTACCACGTCCAGAGAGCAGGCATGAAGATACGAGTTGCTATGTGTCATCTTATTTATAAAAAGGTAAGTACATAACGTTCACCACCTAATTGCTTTACTAATAACGAAGTACAGCAGCACTTATAGGCTAGTGTCCAGTAAATGTGAGCACTTATAGGCTAGTGTCCAGTAAATGTGAACACGTATAGGCTAGTGTCCAGTAAATGTGAGCACTTATAGGCTAGTGTCCAGTAAATGTGAGCACTTATAGGCTAGTGTCCAGTAAATGTGAACACGTATAGGCTAGTGTCCAGTAAATGTGTGTGTCTTTTATGTTTTTCAATTATTATGTTTAATACTTTTTAAACTATTTTTAACTATTGCACTTTTATGCTTTTATTTACCGGTACTATTCTAAATAATCTTGCCTTGCCTAATGTGTAATTTCCCCTATGTATGAAATATGCTATATAAATAATCTTGCCTTGCCTAATGTGTAGGGTTGGGCACCGAAACATGGTTCTAATATGGCACCGGAGCCGACACAAACAGTAGTAACTGCATCGAATAACAACGTGGATTTCGGTGCCTCATTTCGCTGCTTAAATAGCGTTTTATTTATTTATTTTATACGAGGCATCACTGCATGTCATGCGCCATCTCTAATGTCTTGCTCTGATAGCAACACATCCAGATACAGTTAGCTAACATAAGTGGATGTATAAACCAGAGGGGTGCACCACATAGGCGAGTGGACAGTGTTTGACAGCTTGCGTGAGCCCAAGTAGCTTACTTTAAAGCGATATCGTGAGCTCCTGTCAAAATCTAGCAGTGGGCCTAACTACACACAAGCAAAAGGCTATGAAACAACATCAACAGTAGGCTAACAGCAGCCTAATACCTTACACAATGTCCTTGCTAATGCGCTAACTGGCATTTATTTGAAATGTTATCAGCAAAGTTGTAAGGTGAAAACAACTTTATTTCACGGTGTGTCGAAACAACATAATGGCATGATATTAATCTTTCATGTACATGAGGCCCATATAGCATCACAATGAATATGACTATCATGTTAAAAGTTGGCTGGCAAAAACATAAATATGTAGGTTACATACCTGATGTCACTGAGCTGTCAAAGAGGCTACGAAACCATCTCTGTAGCCTACGTTATCGCTAATTAAACTCCGCTGACTGGTGTTAGCGCATAGCCATAGTTGCTGTTAAAATGCCTACTAGGCTAGCGCTGGGAATCTAAACACTTCAACACCGACATGTTCAAAACTATTGCGTGTTATGGGTTAAGAAAGACATGAAATTTCTTGAAGCATTTGGGGACACACTGAATTAACTGGAAAGTAGAGTCCCTGTTAGATTAGCTTGCTTGCAAATGCAGTTGTCCATGTTCTATGGCAAGCGGTTTTAACATACCCTATGAAAAACCGCCTACACTGGGTAAACTTGAAAGCAGAGCTTACCATTGTGTTTGCATGTATGGCAAGCTGTTTTAACATTTAAATGTATTATTTGTAGGAGCAATGACATATTTATAGTAAATTGAATATAACAGTTCAATTTCATGTTCAAATTTGTCTTATCAATTAAAAAAAAAGCAATTCATGCTTTTAGATAATTTTAATTTAAAACATTTTAAAAACAAAGTACCGTTTCAGCACCGGCACAGTTTTAAAAGTATTGATTTAGCACCGGTATCGGATAAAACCCAAACGATACCCAACCCTACTAATGTGTAATTACCCATATATGTAAATAAGCTTGCCTTGCCTAATGTGTATTCCCCATATATGCTTTGTAAATAAGCTTGCCTTGCCTAATGTATAATTACCCATATATGCTATGTAAATAAGCTTGCCTTGCCTAATGTGTATTCCCCATATATGCTATGTAAATAAGCTTGCCTTGCCTAATGTGTAATTACCCATATATGTTATGTAAATAAGCTTGCCTTGCCCAATGTGTATTCCCCATATATGCTATGTAAATAAGCTTGCCTTGCCTAATGTGTAATTACCCATATATGTTATGTAAATAAGCTTGCCTTGTCTAATGTGGAATTCCCCATATATGCTATGTAAATAAGCTTGCCTTGCCTAATGTGTAATTACCCATATATGTTATGTAAATAAGCTTGCCTTGTCTAATGTGTAATTCCCCATATATGCTATGTAAATAAGCTTGCCTTGCCTAATGTGTATTCCCAGTCTCTGAGCCTCAGCAGTGCAGCTATGGCCCAGACAACCACAGGGCAAATTGTCAACTTGCTCTCAAATGATGTCAACAAGTTTGATGAGGTAATGTTACCATCTATGGAAGCATGAAACATGCATGTGTCTCCTATAGATCTTCCCCAAAATCACAAAATGCTCTACCAGGCTCTACGCGCAGTCTTGCACAGTGCACTACAGAGTTTAGAAGAAGGCAACATTGTGTGTAAGATGACCGAATTGGCTTTTAGTAGCACATCGTTGTATATAATGCAGTGTTTAATACAGAATTTAATTATATTTGTGGTGGTAGGTGACGTGGTTATGATGCTAACGGATTTAACCACGATTTAGCCAGTCGTCTTCTATGCCAACAATAATCCTTGCAGGATTTGTAATTTTTCTTGAAACATGCATGCAGGTTTGTTGAGGGACAGAGACTCAAGGAGAGGCTGTACAAAGGTGCACATAGCTCTACAGTGAAAGGATTTCATTAAATTTAGTACATTGAAAATCATTGTGTGGTGGCCAGTGTTGATATTGTGGTGGGCTGCCACAAATAAGTCAATGTATGGGAAACACTAATGTTATGAAAACATGAAAAGTACAAAGAGCATAACAAATGCCAAAGTACATTGAATGAGTCATGTGACACAGTTGATAAAGGTAGTGTGATAGTTACACTCCTAAGTTTAGCTCCCAACAGGGATAATGCCTCATGGATTATTCAGCCTTTTGGAAATGCATTTAGGAAACGGAATGGATAGTGGAAACGCTATTAATATGAAAGTCTTGGTAGTATTACTTGTACAAATAAATATGTCTAGACTAGACAAATAAATATGTCATAGTATGTGCATACATACTAGACAAATAAATATGTCTAGTATGTGCCATCAGTATTGGTAAACAGACTGCCAGTTGTTTTAGGCTTAAGATCATTGAGCCTAAATACTGAGCTTCAAGGGATGATGTATTATTGCTTGATTGTGTAAAGTATAATCCTTATTATAACATATTTGTATCTGTGCCCTGCTCGGTCTATAAATGTCTATTAATAAAGAAGTAGACCAGGATTTAGATCAGGACCCAGTCAGCGTAAGAGAACAAAAGCAACTAGCTATCAGCATGAAGCACAGCGTAAGAGAACAAAAGCAACTAGCTATCAGCATGAAGCACTTGGAAAAATGTGTATTCTCATCTCACCAGGGAGCTTACATGAGCGCACGATCACATTAAAAACAACTTTCTTGGCAGTTGATCACATAATAAAATCAAGATCAAAATGACCTCACAACGCACAACAGGAAGCTGTCCTGAATGAACTATCAGGATATAAATAGTCAGAGTGTATGAGAAGCAGGTGAGCTGCAAGTCAACGGGCCTATTGTGATGAAAGGGAGCAGCTGGCTCCGAGGATGAACTGGTGCTGAGTGTGTGGCCAGGAAGATAAACATGGAGCGACCGTAAGGGAACAAAACAAATGCATACCTTAGTTTAAGCTTGATGCAATGTTTCAAGAGAGCTGCTTCCCTGATACATAACACCGATCTGTAACTTTCGTCAGGGGATAGTTGGTACCGCCAGCGTTACACTTGCTCTTTACCCTTGACTCTCAGAACGAAACGTTCATTAGTGTCAGTTTGATGTATCCTAGGAACACTACAGATATTTTGACAATCGGAGCAGTAAACGTTTTTGTAGGGGTGTTTATTTGCGTTGTACAGAAATCTCATATCATAGTAACAAAATAGAACTGTATTTGAATGATTTTAATCGTTATGTTTTGCCCTATGCTTTGCTGCTGCCGCTTGGTATTTTCGGTGTTATTCCCGCCTAACTCACCCCGTTGCGTTCACCGCAGGTGACTATCTTCCTACACTTCCTGTGGGTTGGGCCGCTGCAAGCTGCTGCCGTCATTGGACTGCTGTGGCAGGAGATTGGACCATCATGCCTGGCAGGAATGGCAGTCCTTGTGTTCCTCATGCCTTTACAGACTGTGTTTGGCCGCCTGTTTTCATCTTTCAGGTGAAACATTGTCACTCTTAAAATTCACAACCTTTCCCTTCAGTATTCATGTATTCACCCACACAGGGATGGGGAAAAAATACATCAAAATATATTTAAAAATAAAATATCAAATACCTTAATTTGAAGTGTATCAAAATAAACTACAAAATACAGTAGCCACACCATGTATCAAAATAAAATACTGTGTTTTTGTATTTTGAAAATACTACTTAAAGGTAACATGAAATCAGTGTGCAAACTTTCCATATCTGTCTATTTAATCTATTCCTTCATCAGTACACTGACACTGCTGATTAAGTGGACAATGTTTGAGAGTTTTTCTCTGCCTAGGAGACATGCCATAAATCTGTCAACAGATCAACTATGCTGACCTGCCTGTTACATCTCATAGCCTAATACTGTATCAGAGATGTGCTCAAAAAATCACAACTGAACTTGTCAAGTGGTATATAAGTAGCCCAATATCAAAGGAAATGTGCCAGAACAACAATACTAAGGAAAGCTGCCCAGCAACATTGCTCAGAAAGGTGCCTTGTGTATCATTAGCACTGAATGACATACACATCACAGTTAAAAACAGGCAAACCTTTAAGTGTGGGTGAGCAAGTAACCATGTGGTTGAGTGAGTGGGTTTGGTGAGAGTGGGGGGGTGTATTGTTTGTGTGTGTGTGTGTGTGTGTGTGTGTAAGCAACCTACACGTTACACATCTTGAACTGGATCATCTTCCTGAATCTCAATAGACCTCTGAAGTTCGCCTACAAAAAAGAACCAAAACGGCCATCTTTGCCCATATAAGGAGATCCGGTTGTTAATTGAAGCTAACTACCTATGGCAAGATTCATTGCAAGTTAGCTCTGGCGTAGCAAAAATCAAAGTGTGCCGTCTACACTTACCGGAGATCACAGTATCCACTCAAAGGCAGAGGACAAAAGTGTGTTCAGGAAAACGTCTGCATTTCAGACTTTCATCCCTGCAAGAGTTTAACAGGTGCGATAATTCAAAATCCCCATGTTATTTTCCCATAGGAAAATTCGCCAGATACCGGATGTCAAAGATTGCAGCTTTTTTGTAGGCGAACTTCAGAGGTCTATACTCTGATCACAAGAAGTCTGCGCAAATTACTTGACACCAGTCAAAAGCTACATTCATTGTTTTGCACTTTTATTGTTTTATCACATCACCAAAAGTAATAGTTTTACCAAAAATACTTGGCAGTATTTTTAAATTACAAAAATACACACCTATGAAACAGGTAGACTACAAAATATGCAGCCATTTTCTTCAACCCAAAAAAATGCAAATTACAAAATACTATTTTGTATTTTGCCAGAGGAATTACAATAGTGGATGGAAAGCTGCTGCCTTAATGTTGGTAGGGAGATTCCTGGAAAA
Organism: Alosa alosa; assembly: GCF_017589495.1. Lineage (NCBI taxonomy): Eukaryota > Metazoa > Chordata > Actinopteri > Clupeiformes > Clupeidae > Alosa > Alosa alosa. The sequence goes on along the minus strand of NC_063211.1, from coordinate 4,421,704 downwards.
AAAACATTGAATCACTTAATCTTTGGGTTAATAATACAAACCCTCGTACAAAAAAACCTTGTGTGTCAAGGCGTTCTTGAGCTATAACACTCAAAGTGTTTTTCACATTGACATTTGACCTCCAACATCAATTCACTTCATCTTTGAGTCCATACAAACACTCATACCAAATTTTAGGCATGTATGTCAAGGCATTTTTGAGATCACGCTCAGAGTATTCATGGACTTGACCTTTGACCGTTGACCTCCAACATCAACTCACTTAATCTTTGAGTCCATACAAACACTTGTACCAAGTTTGAAGCATATGCGTCAAGCCGTTCTGGAGATATAATGCGCAAAGCATGAGATATGGCTGTGACTTTTATTTTGACAGACGGGAAACACTCAAACAGGATCTGTAGTTATAGGGAGTGCCCGATTGTATGCATTAGAAGCTGAGACCGTTGAATTCACAGGTGACACCTGTGCCAGTGTTCTAATTAGCCCGGGAACTACTTTGGGAGCTTAACAAGCGCAGCTGCCTTTAGGCCATTATGACACCACAGCCATACAAGTCTATGGGGGGAAAATTAGCTTTTTGACATTTTTAATCCCCCTATTTCTCAAAAAGTATAAACTTTTAAGATAAGATTTAAAAAATACCTCTCTTGTCCAACTCCAGACCTACACAACGGTCATTTCAACATGTCTGTATGTTAAGCGGTTAGAGTCGCATTCATTCTTGAAAAGGTAAAAAGAAAAGGTTATAAGAAGAATAAGTCAGGAGATTTCAAGATAGTGGATTCCATCCACTATAATAAATACTGCCTACTCGTTTGTGTTCGGATGTGCCTGCTTGTAGTCAGTTGGCTACTGGAAATATGTCACATCAAATTTGATAAAAGCAATGCTATTGAAAACATGATATTTCTGACAATAAAGGAAAGACTATTTTGTGTCGGCGGAGCTGAGATGAGAACAATCGGAACACAGCCGTATTCTTGATCAGCTGCTTAATCTCGTTGTCAGTCGACCATCGTGATTTTAGACTAATTTGTACTGGCGGGCCATTTATTTTAATTAGCCTAATTTCACAGACCTGTTGCAGGGACATTTTCACTTTATTTATAGGGTGCATCTGCAAACAACTGCTGGCCCAAATACAATGCCATGAATTATGATCATAAACTTTGCATAATGACAATATTTGTTTTAGGCTATGTATTTTTTGAGGAAGGTTCCTGGGAGATCTTTAGTTGCACGTGATGTGGAATCGCAAAAGTTCAAGAAGATCCACTGCCTTGAAAAAAAAATCTCACGAGCTGCGGGCTACCACTGCTGCAGCTGGACTTTGCCAAGTTCATCCGAGAGCACAAACGTAAATCATACTAAAATTGCCCTGGCCTTGAATGATGACAAAGTAAGGAAAATCTCAATTAAATAACCAAGACTAGGTTGACCGTGTGATTTTTGTCAGGAGATGTATTGAGCATTTTACTTCACCGGATTATCAGCGAACTGCCATGAGAACTGCTAGCTGGCTACTCAAAATAAACTAGCAATCTATTTGTGTTTGATCTTTGTGAATTACAGAAATATCAGACTTGCTAGACCTACTTCGAGCTACCAAGCAACCTTTCCACAAGGATAGATTGAATTTGTTTTTGTGAGGTGGACCTCTGTGAGGTGTTTTGAGGTGGTCTCTTCTAAATGGTTTATGAAGCATCTCACTTTTCCAGACCTTTTTCACAACATGTGGCACATTATGTTTGCCACATTGTATGGGTCACTTCTTATATCATAACAAGGTAATACAATGTGTAATCAAGTGATGACTGATTAACAGTAATGTAAATGCTAAATGCCCTAATACCTGTTGATACTACAACAATGCTAAGTATAAGCTCTTAACCTTGTAGTTTTGCACATACTGTAGGCCTATCATGTACAACTCGATTTCTCCATTTCTTTGCACAAAACTCTCTAGAAAGTGACATTTAATGGTTTATATTTCAAAAAAGAGCCCCCCCCCACATAAATTCCCTGGCTATGACCATCTGTGGGTTCAAAAGTTATCAAGGTAACTGTAACAGCAACACATAAAAGAATCACAGCAAATGTGATTTGATGTGAATAGAAAGTTAAATTTGCGTTAAAAAGGCAGATGGGAGCCAAACTTGTATCATATGTCATATGCTATTAGCGTCAGCTAAATGACTAAGGGCCCTATCATGACATTCTAAAGTGCATCGTCACTCGTCAAAAGTCTATTCAAATTTAGTAGGATGTCCAGTTCACATTGGGAGTGGTTTCGCTATCAAAAGTGGAGCGCATGGCGTAACAAGGTGTTCCTAGGTCTTTTAATCAGTCATATGGGTGTGTTTGGGGCGTAACATCATTTTAAACCAATGAGAATGACATCTGTCATTCCTTTAACGGGCTAACGATACGATATGTCAAATAAATGCATCGGTATTTTGGCATTCAAAGGCGATTTGAATGAGGCTGCTTATGGAGACCGTATAGAATAGTCATTCTTAAACCATGCTTTACTAAAACCTAGCATAGCCTTCACGCATTTGCACTCGTCTATTTGAACTCATTGGCAAAGTGAAACTAACTTCACCAAGGAGTCAGTCAACGACAAGACAGTTATATGCAGTTACTTTCACTATTGACTGACAATGGGTTACCACCGAAAACATAGGCTGGAAAAAGCAACACTTACCCTAATATTGCTCAAATGACTGAATAAAACAACGTTTATCCTGCAGGAGTTGCTTATATCTTGTGACAGTGCGTCTTCAGCTGTGCTCCATACGTGTCTCTCGCCTCTCCCCTAATCACTTTTAACCGTCATTACCAATTTGCAAATGATGGTGAATAACTACTCATTATGAGATGTAGGCCTACAGTATTTCATAATATCTTTGTTCTAATTATGTTTCCCATAAATCGTGCAATTTGTAATGCTTTGCATGGACGTGCGCTGGTGTGCGTTCATGAATGATAGAAGGATGGTGCGTGCACCTGCCAATATGACTGGTGACATGCGCTCTTAAAATAGCATATGAACAACTCGCCATTGACTTCTGACCAGGGTTTAGGTGGTGTATGATAGCGATTTTTAGACAACGCGCTAGGCCCCTCCCTAGGTTGTTAATTGCTACACCACTGGGCGCAATGCTTCAAAAAATAAACGTGCAAAATACCGAATTCAACTTTGCGCGGGTGAATAACGAGTATTACGCCATGCGCTGGTGACCCAAAATACAGCCCTAAATGTAAAATGTAAATGCTATTACTATACCTATTTAATGAAAGTAACTATATAACATTGACTCTGGTTGTAGTCTACCATAATTTCCCAACTATTAGCCGCAGCTTATATATTGATTTTGCTAAATTTCTTCAGCTATGAGGTTAATTCACGGGAGCAATTAATATGGTATTAATATGGTTTTGTTTCTTTTAACTTGCATAAAACACTGTCCTGCGGGTTATACACAATGCGACTAATACACAGGAAATTACTGTACCTGTGTATGTGGCTGTATGTGGTTAGTGCTATTGTTCAGGTGAACTTGGACAGACTTACTGTGAAATGCCAACTTGATATTCTAAAAGATATGAGTTGAACAGTGAAAATTTGTTTATTTGTTGACAAACTCCCTGTCCCTGTCCCGCTCCCTGTCACTGGGCCCATCTTGCCACTATGTGGTGTGACCAGAGACGGTTGATAAAGCTTAACTATAGAATCTTTGGTGTGACATTCGGCCCTTTCAAGAGAGTTCCATTATCAGCATCATAGTTGGCCCCACAAGGCTTCCATTTTAACATTCCATATGTTAATGCAGAGGAAGTAGATTGGGAACCAAATAGAACGTTCAAGCATTGTTTTTGTTTTTATTGTTGAAAGGGTCTATATGTTGTGAGTGATCATGCAATAACAGCCGACCAACCATCTTTTTGTCTCCTATACCACTCTGTCTCCCCTTCTCTCTCTGTATCTCTTCCTCAGGAGTAAGACAGCGGTGCACACTGATACCAGGATCCGTATTATGAATGAAGTCGTTTCTGGTATCCGAATCATAAAGATGTATGCCTGGGAAAAGCCCTTTTCAGCGCTTGTCACTGATGTCCGAAGGTAACGAAATGTTGCTTTACTCTGCTGAAATCGTTTACAACCTCTGACTGTCAAACTGCATCTCAGAGCAGTCCTGTTCCACATGACTATACTATTAATACCGCAAGACTCTGGCTGCTGGAGTGGAAGATATTATCTATTTCTGGCCCTCAGGTTCCTTAACAGCAGAATAATGATTATAGATAGATAGATAGATAGATACTTTATTGATCCCCAGGGGAAATTCAAGATTGTGCAAATGAGTGTGTGTGTAATAATCAAGTTTTATTTAAAACTCACATGGCGGTTTTACCAAGAAAATTGAAATACATGACCATTTACAGTCTGAGCAAAAGAGTTAAAAGAAATGAATAGGTTATAAAAATAAATAATATAAACAGGGACAAAAAGAGAGGTTTAGGTGGCGTTTTAATAAATGAACAGTCACCCTGACTTTGGCATGTTTGCACAGCTCAGTTGTCTGTAGAATCCCCGTAGTGTAGTCCTCCTTGTGTGTTTATTTACTTTTATGAGCTCTGTTCTGTCACATGTACACATGATTACACAATTGCCTGTTGGTGTGATTTATAGAATGTGGTAGAAAAATAAAATAGGAACTCACAAATCATTATGACAATGCAGGTTTCTCCTTATATGACCATGCATGACTCTCTGGGAACACCCATACAAACCTTTGGCAAATGATTGACCTCTGTTGTTAACCTCTGCACTGCAATGAATCATTTTTTTGCCAGTTCAGTCCAGTTCCAAAAGAATTCCTATTGTGACTCTGATTTAGCAGCGTTGTGTTTGATGTTATGCAACATTGAACAATTACTTTAAACTCAAGTCAAGTTCATTCAGTTCAAGTTCATAACATTGTTATGTTACATTAGTGCAGTGTTTTTCAACCTTTTTTGAACCACGGTACATTTTTTACATTAAAAAGAAATCCCACGGTACACCACCAACCAAAAATGTAACAGAATTACACACTGTAGCCTAATAAGCCTAAAGCAAAATAATGACAATTTAGTCTCTCCATTTGTTTACAGTTCAGGTCAATGTCTGCATTTTTTCCTTTTCAAGTAGGCTAGGCCTATTTATCCATCGCTGTTTTACCCATAGATATTAGAAAGCTAGAGACCGCATTGTCTGTGAAGTTCTATTAAGTGGCATACTGTAGGCTGCGTGAACGCAGACGACATATTGCTGGGGTCAAACACCTATGGGCAACACTTGCCGACAATCAGAGACGCCCGTCTGATGTCCAATCGGAGACGCCCGTCTGATGTCCAATCGGAGACGCCCGTCTGATGTCCAATCGGAGACGCCCGTCTGATGTCCAATCAGAGACGCCTGTTCCTCCATTGGCCTCCAGTGATTGTTGCCCCCACCATGATGGCAGCACTATTTGCGTAGCTTACATATTCTAGAGCCCAATGCGGTATCTAGCTTTCTAATATCTATTTTTCACAGCCACTTCTCGTGCGCGTCACTTAATTAACAAGGTCATCAGGCGCTACCTAGTGCCACCCACTGACATGAAAGAGTATTTATTTACTTAGCAAGTCACTACATGCTCAGATGGCACAGATGCTCAACAGTGACATAGCCTAGGCTAATATTTGCAACAACTAAATAATACATGTCTTTGGACCGATTAAGTTAAATTGGACAAGTACCCCACGGCACACCTGTGTGCTGCGGAACTGTGGTTGAAAATCACTGCACTAGTGTTCGTGTTGAAAACAATCACACAGAAATTGTGTATGTTTTTGATACTTTAGTTTATGAAGCAGGCATTGAAAAACATTAAAATATAACTAGAATGTATGTGCTTTATGTACACACAGCTAAAAGTTGAGTGGAGAGTAGAGGGATTGTTGTATTAGCATACCTAATTTCAGATATACACAGGAGATCATATGCGTCAAAAGCCCCACTAACAGAGCAGCCTTCATGGGTACTTCAGTGGGTATATCAAGCAGGCACCTTCCTCCGTTTGTCTTCCTTTGAATTAGACCCACGACACCTTCAGAGGGCTTAACAGTGGTGTCTGGTGTCTTACACCCACACCCCTCCAGGCTCATGGCTTTTCTAAAACTTGTTCTACAAAACATTTTTACCACATATTTCACATTTACATGTATTCATTTAGCTGACACTTTTTATCCAAAGCAACTTATACTGTATGTCAATTATATTATTACAAGGGCCATTTTAATCCCGTTGGGGTTAAGTGTCTTTCTCATGGATACAACGGTGGACGCTGGGTATTGAACCCACAATCTTTCAGGCTGCTGCTTATTAGCCAAGCTCTTTAGCCACTACACTACCACCGCCTCATGCAGATTTTCAGACAACGCAACCACAAAATTGCTAGCAGCCCAAGCTAGGTAGCAGTCAGGATGCTTGCCTTGGAAGCACTTACAGCAGCCCATTTCTTTGTGTACCAGTACATAACGGTACATTCCATTTTTTTTTTTTTTTTTTTTTTTAATACCAATTCTTTAAGAGTGACTGTTTGACAAGATGCTCTGATTTGTACTTTCAGGAAAGAAATATCCAAGATAATGTCCAGCTCGTATCTTCGGGGCCTCAACATGGGCTTCTTCTTCTCAGCCAGCAAAGTCATATTGTTTGTGACCTTCACGGTGTACGTGTTGCTGGGAAACCCCATCACAGCCAGTCGTGTGTTCAAGACGGTCTCCCTGTACACTGCAGTACGCCTCACCGTTACTCTTTTTTTTCCGGCGGCTATCGAGAAGCTCTCTGAATCTATGGTCAGCATCCACAGGATCAAGGTAATAATATTGATAATAATACTTTGAATTTAAATAGCGCTTTTCAAGACACTCAAAGACTCATACAAGATTGAAGATTAAATAGAACAGATTGCTTATGCTAATGTTGAGTATTTGCGCCTTTGGGTGTTTAATCTATGGATGTAGAATAGATACATGGGATTAAACAAACAGTGAAACCTAAATAGTCATGCCATGGATCACTTTAAAACTGCTTTGTGGTACAAGACAAACATATACAGGTCCGTTCACACTTTAGCTCCTTGTGTTAATTTTAGCTCCTTGTGTTAATTTTAGCTCCTTGTGTTAATTTTAGCTCCTTGTGTTAATTTTAGCTCCTTGTGTTAATTTTAGCTCCTTGTGTTAATTTTAGCTCCTTGTGTTAATTTTAGCTCCTTGTGTTAATTTTAGCTCCTTGTGTTAATTTTAGCTCCTTGTGTTAATTTTAGCTCCTTGTGTTAATTTTAGCTCCTTGTGTTAATTTTAGCTCCTTGTGTTAATTTTAGCTCCTTGTGTTAATTTTAGCTCCTTGTGTTAATTTTAGCTCCTTGTGTTAATTTTAGCTCCTTGTGTTAATTTTAGCTCCTTGTGTTAATTTTAGCTCCTTGTGTTAATTTTAGCTCCTTGTGTTAATTTTAGCTCCTTGTGTTAATTTTAGCTCCTTGTGTTAATTTTAGCTCCTTGTGTTAATTTTAGCTCCTTGTGTTAATTTTAGCTCCTTGTGTTAATTTTAGCTCCTTGTGTTAATTTTAGCTCCTTGTGTTAATTTTAGCTCCTTGTGTTAATTTTAGCTCCTTGTGTTAATTTTAGCTCCTTGTGTTAATTTTAGCTCCTTGTGTTAATTTTAGCTCCTTGTGTTAATTTTAGCTCCTTGTGTTAATTTTAGCTCCTTGTGTTAATTTTAGCTCCTTGTGTTAATTTTAGCTCCTTGTGTTAATTTTAGCTCCTTGTGTTAATTTTAGCTCCTTGTGTTAATTTTAGCTCCTTGTGTTAATTTTAGCTCCTTGTGTTAATTTTAGCTCCTTGTGTTAATTTTAGCTCCTTGTGTTAATTTTAGCTCCTTGTGTTAATTTTAGCTCCTTGTGTTAATTTTAGCTCCTTGTGTTAATTTTAGCTCCTTGTGTTAATTTTAGCTCCTTGTGTTAATTTTAGCTCCTTGTGTTAATTTTAGCTCCTTGTGTTAATTTTAGCTCCTTGTGTTAATTTTAGCTCCTTGTGTTAATTTTAGCTCCTTGTGTTAATTTTAGCTCCTTGTGTTAATTTTAGCTCCTTGTGTTAATTTTAGCTCCTTGTGTTAATTTTAGCTCCTTGTGTTAATTTTAGCTCCTTGTGTTAATTTTAGCTCCTTGTGTTAATTTTAGCTCCTTGTGTTAATTTTAGCTCCTTGTGTTAATTTTAGCTCCTTGTGTTAATTTTAGCTCCTTGTGTTAATTTTAGCTCCTTGTGTTAATTTTAGCTCCTTGTGTTAATTTTAGCTCCTTGTGTTAATTTTAGCTCCTTGTGTTAATTTTAGCTCCTTGTGTTAATTTTAGCTCCTTGTGTTAATTTTAGCTCCTTGTGTTAATTTTAGCTCCTTGTGTTAATTTTAGCTCCTTGTGTTAATTTTAGCTCCTTGTGTTAATTTTAGCTCCTTGTGTTAATTTTAGCTCCTTGTGTTAATTTTAGCTCCTTGTGTTAATTTTAGCTCCTTGTGTTAATTTTAGCTCCTTGTGTTAATTTTAGCTCCTTGTGTTAATTTTAGCTCCTTGTGTTAACTCCTTGTGTTAATTTTAGCTCCTTGTGTTAATTTTAGCTCCTTGTAGTGCCTTTCCACTGAGGTGGCGAATGCTACAGCCAACTAGTAGCCTTAGGTCCTGTTACTCAACCCATTGGTGTGACAGACATTTCTTTCAGTGAAGTCTACAGCAGCTGTGACAACACACTGTAAATGGTCATCAAACAATAGAACCAAACAAACAACAGTGAACTGTTCCGAACGGTACTTTAAAGCCATTCTAGCAGTGCTCTTTGTGCTTAATCTCTGTAGACGTTCCTGTTGCTTGATGAGATTGAAAAGTCACCCCTACCTGTGATGAAGACAAAAGCGAGTTCTATGGAGATACGGGATCTCATGTGCTACTGGGACAAGGTCTGGTCCACTCACACCACACACAGTATATGCACAAACACAAGAACAGGCAGACGCGCACACATACATGCACGCACGCAGGCACGCACGCACGCATACACACACACACTTTTTGCATGATTTATGCGTAGCTTGTTTGGGCAGCCGTGGCCTACTGGTTAGCGCTTGGGACTTGAAACCGGAGGGTTGCCGGTTCGAACCCCGACCAGTAGGCACGGCTGAAGTGCCCTTGAGCAAGGCACCTAACTCCTCACTGCTCTCCGAGCGCCGCTGTTGTTGCAGGCAGCTCACTGCGCCGGGATTAGTGTGTGCTTCACCTCACTGTGTGTACACTGTGTGCTGAGTGTGTTTCACTAATTCACTAATTGGGATAAATGCAGAGACCAAATTTCCCTCACGGGATCAAAAGAGTATATATACTTATAACTAAAAACAAAATTGAATCCCCCACAGTGATTAAGCCCGTCACCTTGTCGTCATCAATATCGTTTGCACCGTTTGACTGTCCACAGATCAATCCTCACTTTAGTCAATGTCTATTGTTAATGGCGCTATCAGGGGTGAAAGTAGTTTTAAATTATTGCCGGTACTATGACCACAACCTTCTTCTAACGTTATATAAAGTTGGTTTGTTTCAGGCTGTCACTGAAATTTCTTTATGTGAACGAAGATAGTCTACCAATACATCGGACAGAAGATAATATTACTGTGCTGTGTTGATTTAGTTTAGTTGTTCGGTGATTGGTTGATAAATATGACACTGTCGTTTTGAGACAGTCAGATGTACTCCTAGACAATAGCCTAATAAATACAGTATGTACAGTGTTTTAGGCCCACATTACGTCTGCTTTAATGCACGGATCGTATTGTCAGTTTCATTTAAAAATCACAAACACAAGTTAGCATAGATAGATAGATAGATATATAGATACTTTATTTATCCACAGGGGAAATTCAAGGAAAGAAAGAAAGCGTGAGAGAAGGGATGTGAGGAAAGGGATGTGTGACGTGCAGGAGTGAGATGTGTCTGTTACGTGAGATTCGCGCTCAGCATGTTATAGTTGGCAGACCTGCTTCTGGGCCGCAGCTGCTCTCGTCTCTTTCCAGTACTGTGTACCGTCACTGGACCTGCTGGTACGCAGCGCTGGACCGTAGCGTCCTCCTTTCACCTCTGGGCGCCATATAAATCAATACATTTGGATTGGTGAATAAATAATATGAATGGATATGAAATGGATGTGTCTGTTCTTTACTTAGACAATTGATGCACCAACACTGCAGCGCGTGTCCTTCACTGTAAAGCCAGGTGAACTGCTGGCTGTTATCGGACCAGTTGGAGCAGGAAAGGTGAGATTTATGTCTTAAACTTAATTTGTCCTCAGTCTCAGACCCAGAGCATGCATGAAAAAACAGGATGGATATTCATCCAAATATGAATACCAAGGAAAGTTCTAAAAAGAATGTGTGGTCACTCAGTAACATGCTTTGCCTTGCGAAGTGCGACTACTCTCTTGTGATTTCTTAATGTTTGTCACTCACATTCTGGTCGAACTTTTCCTTAAAAAGATTTATACATCGTTGATATAGTTATAAAGACACTTTTCTCCAAAGCGATTTACAGAAAATAGATGCATACTCTTATACTAATATTAGTTATATATAAATACATATTATTCACAGTGAAAGTTTTCACACCAAATATCATCTTCCTGTGGCCTCCACAGTCCTCCCTGCTCAGTGCCATCTTGGGAGAGCTGCCACCAGATAAAGGCGTGGTCGAGGTTAACGGCGAACTGACCTATGCCTCTCAGCAGCCCTGGGTGTTTCCAGGGACCATCCGCAGCAACATCTTGTTTGGCAAAGACTTGCAGACGCAGAATTATGAGAGGGTCTTGAGAGCCTGTGCTTTGAAGAGGGTACTTACTTTACGTACTGTTGTCTAAGTGATACTATTTATAACTCAATTCCTTAATTGTTTGTCCCATTGTTGACTGATATGTTTATTCTGCCCGCAGGACATGGAGCTGCTCCCTCAGGGGGACCTCACTATAATAGGTGACAGGGGGGCGACCCTCAGTGGAGGACAGAAAGCTCGTGTTAACCTTGCCAGGTATGATCTGAAGAAGGCCCCAGGCCGAAACGTTACTGATTTAAATAAAAGCATTGATATGGACCCTTTCAAGAGTTCCATTATCAGCATCATAGTTGGCCCCACAAGACTTCCTTTTTAACATTCCATATGTTATCTTAATGCAAAGGAAGTAGATTGGGGCCCAAATAGAACGTTCAAGCATTGTTTTTGTTTTTATTGTTGAAAGTGTCTATAGAGAAAGAGTGTGCGGCACTTCTCTACCCTCTCTAAGCCGTTAGCTAGTTTGTGGGGACTTTGAAGGTGTGCTTTATTTTCCACATATAGTAGGAGGCAGCAACATGCGGTGGTCCCTTTGATACCTTTTAAGATGTACATCTAGTTCTGTTTTGGCAAAATGTGAGTGGACCAAATAGACCCATGGCTTTACATTCTGCGTAACCTATATCCTATATCCTATATCCTTTATACTGAAACTAGCCCTTCAGCTAACAAAAACAAAGTGTCTTAAAACAAAGTTTGGGATGCAATGAACTAAATACATTCATTCGGCTCTGCAGGATTGATGTTAATTAAAGTGTTTGTGCTTTGTGCTCCATGTGTGCTTTAGAGCTGTGTATCAGGATGCTGACATCTATTTGCTGGATGATCCCCTGAGTGCTGTGGACTCTGAAGTCGGGAGACATTTGTTTGAGCAGTAAGTTGACTTCATCTCAGAGATTGCATTTGTTTGAGCAGTAAGTTGACTTCACCTCAGAAGATTGAGTTTTCATGTGTGTTCTCTGGGTTGGTCTGTACAACATACAAGCCTAAAATTCGGATGCATGGAAAAAAATATACACTTTGGTAAAAACAATGAGCACTTTAACAACTCCTAGCTGCTATGGAACAGATTGCCCTCAGGCTCGTCCAGATGTTTAGATTGATAAGTATTGAACATATAGAACATAAATATTACTCGCAACCTCCCATATTTTATGCTTTCTGCATTCATGTTCCCTGTCAATTTGGAATGTTTGTCCCTTGTCACTTTCAGATCCTTATAGATGGGGTTGAGGTTGTCGCAACTCTCTATCTATAAGGCTCTTGTCACTTTCAGATGCTTATAGATGGGGTTGAGGTTGTCGCAACTCTCTATCTATAAGGCTCTGGTCACTTTCAGATCTTTATAGATGGGGTTGAGGTTGTCGCAACTCTCTATCTATAAGGCTCTGGTCACTTTCCCTGTCAATTAGAATGTTTGTCCTGTTGCTACGTTCCCTGTCAATTAGCGATGTTAAGGACCCCGGAGTGGTGATTTATCGCCAGCCGATAGATAACCTGCCCAGTCATTCATTTTTTACCTTGATCTTTCAAGGTAAACCGTTTCATTTTTACTGAGACAGAGAGAAAAAGGTCAACATTGAGAGTGAGGGCCTTATTGAAAATAAACATACTATATGATAACACTGATATGATGAGACTAAAGCTACTGAGACTAGGCAAGAGTGAGGCGCTTTTTAAACATTTAATTTAGCAACTTCTATTGAAATTAAAACCGTTCATACAGAACAACTACTTTTGAGGGGAAGTTTGTTTACACGTTCATCTGCTTTTAACCAGGTGTATTTGTGGTCTACTAAAGAAGAAGCCTCGCATACTGGTGACCCATCAGCTACAGTACCTTAAAGCTGCAGATCAGATCCTGGTTTTGAAAGAGGTGTGTTCCTTTAATTCATTTTCAGGTTCCCTTTTCAAAAACACACACCTCTACACAAGCTACCAGTTACAAAATGAAATCGTTCCAATTTCTTTTCTTTTGGATGTGTTGCAGGGTCACATGGTGACTAAAGGGACCTTTTTAGAGTTGCAAAACTCGGGGCTAGATTTCACGTCTTTGCTTAAGAGTGAGGAAGAGGAGGAGACGACCCCTGGTGTGGATGCTTCGCAGGGCGCCACACTAAGGTCTGCTCGCAGCCGAACCATTTCTCAGAACTCTGTGCGCTCACAGGCATCGTCACTCCAGTCTGTTCAAGATGCATCAGACAGCCTGCCGGTAAGCCCAACACCAATGCAGTCTGGTGTGTGAATTGGGGGCAATAATATCTCTGTGAATATACATAGTGAACTTTAAACAGGAAAGGCATACTTTTACACTCCTTTTTTCATGGATATAGTGTGCTTTGTTCCAGCTAACTTGATGGCTTCAGGCAATCATTTGTGAAACGTAATCCGTTCTGTTCTAAATCAATGTAGACAAATATAACAGTGCATAACATTTACCTGTATGCCTGGCTGGGCTGCTTTTCTGTGGTAAAATGTGAATGTTGAGATGTATGACTTTTTTTCTCTTGACAGGCAGAGCAAGTTCAGACCATGGCCGAGGAATCTCGTTCTGAGGGCACAATAGCAGTCGGCCTGTATGTGAAGTATCTGCGAGCAGGAGCGAATGTCTTGGTTTTGCTCGGGCTTATTCTGCTCAGTCTTCTTGCTCAGGTAGGTCAAAGCATGGGTTAGGGTTTGGTTGTAAATTGACTACCAAACTACCAGTCTTATCGTGCGTTCCATTTGTACAAAGGGCTCTTCTTACGAGTACTAAGATGACCAAAAAACAAGAAGTCTGACGAGGAGCTGTCTCATACAAATCAATGGACCCCTAGTTCACGGCGAGCCCCAGTTCACTTCACAAGTTACGGGTTGTCACAAGCAGAGCTTTTGAGCGGAGCTGACCGGTGCGAATATCCCGCTCCTTGCTCAGGTGGCTGTTCTCTTGGCCGCTCCTCCGCTCAAATTCGCGTCAGGTCACTCCACTCAATTTCGCTCCTTGCTCCACGCTCTCTCCAATTTAAAAGAAGGAGAAAACTTCAGTCCCAAAGAACTAAGAGCAACGGCAATATATTTTACTCATAGAACATTTATTTTAAAAGGCAACAACGAACAAGCTTGGCAACATCAATACACATAAGCCTAAAACTAAAGGGATCAGTCGGATTAATTGCCTGAAGAATACAGGCTTAGCATCCAAGTTTTAGCCTTCTACTTTATATGAAGCATATTCAAATTGCTCACGTTTTTCTTTGCTCTCTGTTGCACACACTCATGTTTTCGCGAAATGTGCCTTCTTAGATTCCAAAATGAATCTTTATTCACTGAAACGGTGTCACCACATGGTTGTTCTTGCTCTACATTGTTAGTATCTAGTTGTTTTGTAGAAATAGTACAGTTGGATGACTTCTCTGTTTCCTTTCTAAAATATTTAACAAACTCCATCCCCATCAACAAACTTACAATGGCCAATCTTTGAAATTTAACGGTCTTAGTTTTATTAGGAAGACGTGAGTTCAGGGTGGATTTGGGCATGCCTCAGACTCGTGGTGTGAGCGGTATCGGAGCGAAATTGGAGCGGAACAGAGTGGCTGCGCCAGCCTCTAAATTAAAAAGCGCTCCGCGCTCCAACAAAATTCCATCTGCTCCGCTCACTAGCTCTGGTCACAAGCCACCACGTACAAATGGAACGCATGATTAAATCTTTGATTCACTACTCTTCCCAAACTCCACTGCACACTAACAAACGAGAGGGAGATTAAATAACGGCTTGTCTGCACACTCTGCTACATGCCCTTCTGGTACAGGTTCTGCAGGTTACTCTTTAAGCTGATGATACACAAGGCACCTTTATGAGCAATATTGCAAGGCAATGTTCCTAAGTGTTCCAATGTTCCTAACCTTGTGGTTCTGGCATGTTTCCAACAATATTGGCCAACATTTTTTTTCTAAAGAACTTTAATCATCAGTAGCCACATTTTCAGGATCATCCAGTCAGAACACTGGAACTGGTTATGTGGTTGCCCAGCAGCAAAAATTTGGCCCATGTATCCTCACGTTAAGCCTCTTTGATTGCCATTCATTCATTCATTCATTCATTCATTCATTCATTCATTCATTCATTTTTAGTGATGCCGAGATCAAATGAAGGTAGACTAGATCGATATTTGTGTATATTGTTAATGTCATGTATTTGTCTTTGAAGGTCACCTATATTCTTCAGGACTGGTGGTTAGCATACTGGTAAGAATATTTATTTCAATGGTCCCCTTTTAGAATAACCTGTATTTTGTTTTTCCTCAGCATTCTTGTTTTTTTTTATTATTATTATTATTATTATTATTATTATTATTATTATTATTATTATTATTATTATTGTTATTGTTATTATTTGTAATTGACAGGGCTACCAAGCAGGCAGAGCTGAACAGCACGGTGGCTATTACTGATGGCTTCTCTCACAACAACATATCAACACATCAAGAACTGGACTTAGGCTTTTATCTTGGCATATATGCAGGTGACAATGTGTTCTTTGCTTATACACGCACACACTCACTCACTCACTCACTGTAATGAATGCTTTTGGTTGTCAAAGTGATATGAATAAGACTAACCTATTCCATAAAATGCTTACAGGTCTTTATTGACCTGTCATAGGCCACACCAGACACAAAACTGAAGCATTCCTATTCCTGCTACAAAAAAATCAAAACTATTTTTATGGTTTGCGAACAGAACGCTGCAATTTCGTAGCCAATGTGAATACAGTGACTGTATTCCAACACTAATATTAGCACTCATATTAGATATTATAAGTACAGAAGTATGGAATTGGAACACAGCAAATGTAGAAAATGGAAAACTGAAGCTAAATATAAAGGGGACAAAGTAAAGTGGTGTGATCAGTACCACAAGGCCTAAGGCATTAGCCTAGTAGCATTTCCGGACAAATGCCTGTATGGCTGTGTTGTGAATGCAAGCAGTAACATTGCTGGGACATTGTCCTTGTGGAGCAAGCCAACAAATCACAATTTGACATAAAAACTGTGCATAGCATATGATGCCATATAATTCATATGATTTGCATTCATAAACAGCATTACAGTATTACTGCTGGAGTGGCCATCTTCCATCTATTTGCTATTCTCATGGCATGTATGAACAGGCAGTAAAACAAAGGCGTTCAACACCTTTACTGGGTGCTGAATCCTTCAGGTAATTTTAAATCAAAGACCGCACTCAACAGCACCTTTTAAACTTTGCCAGTGTTTCCTCCTTTTCTTTTTGGTTGTTTTTAACCTCTCTTTGAGAGTGTGTTTAATGTGTGTGTGGGTCTATGGGCAATAAAGTTAAAAAAAAAAAAAAAAAAAACTTTGCCAGTGCATGCTGATTTAGCGGAGGATCAGACATGATGCGCTTTGTTGCTTAAAAACGCGAGGTGCACTATATTTTCATAAAAATGCTGGCACTTTTAGCCTGGAAAATCCAGACTCTGGTAATCTAGAAAGATTAAGGGTCTGGCCACGAACAATGTAATGGCCCAACTCGAGGGGTGGCACCAAGCATGCATTTGAAAATCTCACTGCATGCAATTGGATAACACTAGACCAATGTTTACTTTGAATGATTCCGGACTTCGACACAATTGGATAACACTACGACCGATGTTTACTGACCTCCAACGTTGCAGCGCTGTCGTCATCAGTTTAGCTCGCCTCTGGCCCGCATACATCAGATACGCCGATTTGATTGGTTCCCACGGGTCATTGAATTTCCGGAATATCATTAGCTTTTTTAGCAATGTCGCGGGGCAATGTTCCTCATTGATAATGGGCAACAGTTTATTTTCTTGGAGAGTGGAAACCTTGTAAAAGGTAGGGTACTTTTAAGTGCTGTCCTTGATTTTAAAAACGTTATGTATGAACAGGCACAAGAGGGAAATGTTCCAGAATTTAACTTAATTTGTGAATATCAAAAATCACAGATAATTCCTGAAAGGATGTCCCTGTAATCTACAGGACCTATAATTGAAAGAGGCATTAGCAAAACAACTAATAGAATGGAGTAGAATTTATTTATTGTTATTGTATATTTGAAATTTGAAAGCCCAAAACATCACACACTGATTTAAATGCATTTGTATTGTAGATGGGTTCAGTATTACTTTTTAATGAGCAGATATGACGTTTTTCCCTTGTCCATTTAAATGTATTTCCTCTCTGGGTGTCAGGTTTGACGGGAGCTACACTACTGTTTGGATTAATGCGGAGTCTGATGACGTTCACAGTACTTGTACGTGCAACTCAGACGCTGCATAATCGCATGTTCAACTGCATTCTGCGCACGCCTGTTCGCTTCTTTGATGTCAACCCAGTTGGTAAGTCTGTATGATATCTATCTATCTATCTATCTATCTATCTATCTATGATATGTAATTTTAGGGCCGATAACGATAACCGATATTTATTGGTTTGTTGTGACCGATACGATAACCGATAATATTACTCTTGAAAAAAAATTGTGAAAAGTGATTTGGGGAAAGCATTTAATAAGCATAATTTTATTGCAGTAATTTTACCTACTACCAAATGATGGACAGAACTCATAATAGTCCTCAATAGTACAGCAGTCAACAACATAACAGTAGCCTAGCCCTACAGTATGTGTGGCTCCTTTAAGTGAACCTGACGTCAGTGAATTGCGAGTGAGTGGCTAGAGAGTTTGAGTTCATTTAGGACTAAACGCTCATAAACGGCTCAGCTTGGAATAAGCTACAGTAATCAGAGTTTGTGAGGAAAACTTAGGTTTAGTTTCAACTGCAGGTAACTGAATAAAGCTGCAACTCCTCAGACTGTATCTTATGTCCGTCTACTCTGTTGCGCACAACCTGCTGCAGCAGAAATTAAAGGGGTTAGCCTAGAAGGTTTTAATAACTTATTATGATGACCTGTCTGGAACTGAAGCACGAATGGTTAGCATATTTCTAGGTAATAATACAAAACCCAAGCTAAAGTAATGCAAATATAATACTAAAACACAACTTAGAACTAAGCCTACATACGTACTCGTCCCACTAACGAGTTTGTTTATTTGTTTCCCCGACCAGCGCGGTAAAGTGCAAACACACCAGCACAAGACGGCTCTAGATAGGGCTGAGCTCCGCTGTTAAGGTTAAATGGCGGATCATTCACGAGAGGATTTTGAGATGCACAGATTCCCAAATGAACGCATATCCACAGATTTTGTTAGAGAGGTGAAATACATTCACACCGCTGACATTATATTGAGGAAAAAGTATAGCCAACCAAGCTCAAGTAGGCTAGCTCAGTGTAGCCAGACGGTAAAAAATATTGGCGCAAATCATCGGCCAGAATTCTATCGGACCGATAATAATATTTTCATTTTTTCACTTATCGGCTAATAATATATCGGCCGCCGATATATCGTGTGTATATATACTCTATGCCAGTAATATCTATTTAAGTTGTTTCTGTTCTTTAGAAAAATCACACTTTTCATTCCAGATGAGTTTGCAGAGTGAGATTAAGATAATTTACCGTTATTTGCCATTGGTGGCAATAATTGTGGAGGATATTGTATTTGCCGATAAAGACGACAAAAAACTGTACATGAAACACCTGAAGATGAAAATTAAGATAGATATATCTAATACAATTACTAGATATATTATTTAGATAGATATATCTAATATATACAAATCATCTTGCATTCACTACTACTTGTAGTCAGTCACCTCACATTTAAAAACAAAGTGTCAAGCAAACAATGAAGATACTAGACAAATAACATTGTTTACTAGAGATTTTCTTACACTTCTGATGTCAATTGCTTATATGCCAGGCGCTTCCTTGAATGCTCTTTAGCCAGGTCATATATTTCCAGTGGAACGTCACCTTTGTTGTAACGACTATTTTGTTAGCGTACCTGTTTACACGGACCGGGTTGGGTATTGCCCCTAGTGACCGGGTTGGGTGTTGCCCCTAGTGAATGAGCAAATATAAGGATTAAGGATTTTTGCTTGTGTCAGTGTTGAATGAAGAGTTGCCCTGTTGGGTATAAATAAAATATGCATTATCCACGTGAGCACGAAAGGGGCAGAATATAACAGAAGATGCCGCTACAGCACAGCTGACGCTCCACCGGATATACAGGGTTCCCACGGGTCATGGAATTCTGGAATATCATGGAATTTTGGAAAGTCTATTCCAGACATGGAAAGTCAGGGAATTTTATCATTTCGGGGCAAAGTCATGGAATATCAGGGAATTTTGTTGTAGCAGTTTAAAACATACTTGCCAAAATACATTAATACAAATATATTTGGTTATATTTTGGATTTTAGTTTTACTGCCTGCTTGAGTAGTTGTGGTTAGCCCAACTTTCTTTAGTCAATGTCCATTTAGTCATCTCCCGCTCTAAAAAAGTCAGAGTCTTGAACGCTACACGGCTGCTCAGAAATCTTTGGCCGGTATATTGTATCATTCTTTAATATAGTAGGTCATGGAAATTCAGTTTCTTTGTCAGAGAACAGTCGTGGAATTTTACATTTGACTTACAGTGGAAACTCTGGATATATATGAGCTGGCTAAAGACCCTGATGTGGCTTGTTGTCCAGTTTCTCCCCTTCCCCAACACTGTAATATGAGCTCTTGGACACTCGCTTGTTTTCTCTGTCGAGTACTCCAACTGTCATTATGACCAAAAGGCATTCTCTGTCTTCGTTTTAACAATCTCAGAAAAAAAAACTGTAAACACCTAAATGGGCATATATGCACAGAGATATGTTTGTGTTAATTGTGGTATGAATTAAACAATAGCCAGCAGGTCTCTCACACTTTGCTTGTTAAAGTTGCCAGTGGGAAATGTAATTTCTTTTTTTCTTTTTTTTTACAGGAAGAATCTTGAATCGATTCTCCAAAGATATTGGCCAACTGGATTCATTGCTACCGTGGACTTTTGTAGATTTCATTCAGGTGACCTATAGTATTTGCATGTTGTGTGTTGCTTCTCAGTTATGAAAATAATTAGAATCTAGTTTATATTATTCTGCTGAGAGGTGTTGTAAGCACATCTGACTATTACAGATGTTGATTTGCCAGACACACACACATACACACACACATATGCCTTGGGTACAACAGAAGTGTAGATAAATGCGCTTAACACCTTCTGAAACAAAGTCACTCCGTGCTCCGTATATTTTCCTTTTTTTTAACCTTTGCCAATCACACCCCTGAACTTTTCATTATCATCCAATCAGAACACTAGGAAGTGATTACCGGCCAACATTGCTCAAAAAGTTCCCTCCGTGCGTCACCACCTTGACACTTTTCCTGAAACAATAGAATGTTGAATGCCGTTGTCACTTAAATTTCAGTTTTAATGTTGATGCCTAATTTCAAAGGATTAATCCAATCCGGCTACCTCCAAGTTTTGTTAGTAATTAATGTATGTTGACAGTGAAAAGGTTTTCCATTGTGACAGTGAGTAGTGTGGGTAACTAATCTGCACTAACCTGCTTCATGTTGGGATAACACCACTTGCCTGTGTCTGTTGCTAGGTGTTTTTGCAAATCATTGGCTCGATTGCAGTAGCGGCATCCGTGATTTTCTGGATCCTTCTGCCAGTGATCCCTCTGCTGATTGGGTTCATTTTCCTACGTCGCTACTTCCTGAAGACCTCTAGAGATGTAAAACGCCTTGAAGCAACCAGTGAGTTACATGTTTGACTGCTAAGAGGTTTACCTGTCACTAGCACTGAGTTACGTGTTTGTCTGCTAAGCTATGTACTTGTCACTAGCTAGTTATTACCTATCGTCATGAGTTTAGTGGCATTGCAGGTGAATAAGAAATGGTATAAGTCATGTTATGTTATTTGTTCATTTTTGTGTGTTATGTAATTCCAAGTGTTTGTGTTGCTTTCATTGTCCATTTAAGACCAGCATGCTCATTTGATCATCATAGATAGAGTCTGCCAATGGGAGATCAACATATAGGTTCTCTGTTGTATGAGCCTGAGTGTGTATGTGTGTGTTGTCTGTTGTATGAGCGTGTATATGTGTGTGTTCTCTGTTGTATGAGCGTGTATATGTGTGTGTTCTCTGTTGTATATGAGCTTGAGTGTGTATATGTGTGTGTACTCTGTTGTATGAGCCTGAGTGTGTATATTTGTGTGTTCTCTGTTGAATGAGCCTGAGTGTGTATATGTGTGTGTTCTCTGTTGTACGAGCCTGAGTGTGTATATGTGTGTGTTCTCTGTTCTACGGTCTAGGTTGTGTACTTTTTGTGTTCTATTGTGTTCTATGAGCCAGGCTGTTTATGTGTGTTCCCTGTTCTATGAGCCAGAGTGTGTATATATGTGTGTGTTCTCTGTTGTTCTGCAGCCCGGAGCCCTGTGTTCTCCCACCTGTCGTCATCACTGCAGGGTCTCTGCACCATCCGGGCCTTTAAAGCTGAGCAGCGCTTTCAGCAGGTGTTCGATGCCCATCAGGATCTGCACTCAGGTGTGCTGTTCTTCTTGATCAGTTTGAGTGCTCAAAGTCTTTGGGCCTTTGAGTTTGGCGGTGAAATGGGTAGCGGGGGGCTATGTCAAGGGGGACTCCGAAATGGGCGGGACCTCTCCGGTGAAGTGAATTTGAATAAACCAATCACATGCAGCCAGTGTTAAATTCTGACCTATCTATCTAGCTTTTATGAATTAACTTCAGCCTGACTTTGTGCGTCTGACTTCACTCTGGCCACAGTGCACATCTGTCTTTTCTTTCTTTCTTGATCTATTTATTGCCACACAAGAATGTTCATGGTAATTGTCATTACAGAAGGAGGTTGCTCAATCCAGTAAAAGAAAAAAGAAAGCAAAACAAAAAGAAAAATAAGTAAATTGTTTAGATCAGGAGTTTAATTGCGGAAGGGAAGAAGCTGTTTTTTGAAACATGTGGTTTCATTATATCCAGTGAACTGTGGATGTGTTCTTGCTTGCAGAGTCCTGGTTCCTGTTCCTGACCACTTCACGTTGGTTTGCCGTGAGGCTGGACGGCATCTGCTCCGTGTTCGTCACCATCACTGCATTTGGGAGTTTACTACTTCAAAGCAGTAAGATAAATGTTCATATCAGGCTGCTGCAGGCAGGGCTTAGTGTTCAGGCACTGTGCCTGAATTCAGGTGTGGACCGGGCTGTTAAAGATTTGAAATAGGCCTATGACATCTGCAAAAATGTCTAACTTCAGATACAGACATTTATTTTGTTCTAAGCCCTGCTGCTACTGCGACATCACTGCCATTCCATGCTCCGTTAAAAAGTTACTAATATTTCCTCATTTATTTTTAACAGCATTTCTGATGTAAATTGAATACCTCGATTATGAATACCTTAATTATGTCACATGGTCGCCACTTTGAACCTTTGTGCGAAAACGAGGCTACAATGGAAAACCCACTGTAGCGCTGCATTCTATTAGTGTCACTTTCAATTTGAGCTGCTTTCATAACGATCCTGATGGCTTGGACAAAAAACCTTGAGTCTTTACCAGTAATGTTCACAATGATGGATGTCGAAAAGTGGGTTAATGAAGGAAATCAGATCCTGAGATCAGTATAAAAGGATATATTAATAGCATAGAGGGCTACAGTACATCATCACCCATATAAGAGAACAATTGGTGTGCTATCTCAGCAAAACGTCAAAATATGGCCCAACATCTTGCTTTGTTTTGGCAATCCATTGCCGATGGATGTCTGTGTCTCTTGTGAAGTAACGAAAAGAGAGTTCTTGGTTCTGTCGTTGGAAAGAACAGAACAAAGTAAAAAGCAGTACAAAGCAGTACAAAGCTAGCCTGGGTGTTCCCATGCTGCCTTGCGGGCGATTTGATTCACGCTGCTAAGGCAGCCTGGAGACCATGGAGCAAATTTTCGCCTGAGATAGGGAACCAATCACAGAACAAGGGGGAAAGCAAGACGATGAGGAGCTATGCACAGACGCATTTGATAGACATACGTGGCGCCCAATAAACGGATCTGGGCATTTTTTTTCAAATACGAGAAAATGAACGTTTGGTTCCCAGACCACGTCTCATTGAGAAGTGGTGGCGCTAGCCAGGCTAGTACAAAGCAGTACAAAGCAGTAAGCTATTACTCCCTTCACTCGCAGCAACTTTCTTCTCCCACCACAGCCTCGCTTCCACACAGAAAATATTGAAAAACTGTGACCATGTGACAGAATTGTATTGCTTATGATTTGTGATACTGAAGATGTAGTAGATGAGCATCTTTTGCTTTCGGATGTCTGACAGAGGTCCTTCTATATGTCTGACAGAGGTCATTCTATATGGAGGTATGAGCAAATTTCAACATGACACTCCTGGTCTCTTAATAGTACTTTAACTGGTTCTAGAGTTAATTTGTTGTCCACCATTACACAGAAGTATCTTCTTACTGGACCCTATTCTTGGCCCCTCCTTTAACTTAAGAGTTAATTTGTCCACCATAACACAATAGCCTTCCTTTAACTGGTTCTAGGGTTAATTTGGGCCCTATTCTTGACAGGTTTGGATGCGGGATCAGTAGGCTTGGCTCTCTCCAATGCAGTGACTCTAATGGGAATGTTCCAGTGGGGGGTCCGGCAGAGTGCAGAAGTGGAGAATATGGTAAGAGAACCTAGAACTTGAGAACCTAATTTCAAGTGCTTTGTGCTTTGTTCTTTGGAACTATGTCATCGCAGGACGAAACAAGAATAGAATATCTTGATATGTAGCTATTAGTATGGCTCTTGATATGTAGCTATTAGTCTCTCTCTTGATATGTAGCTATTAGTCTCTCTCTCTCTCTCTCTCTAAGTCTGCATGTGTTCTCATATTGACTTTTTTGCGATCAGATGACATCCGTGGAGAGGGTTATGGAGTATACTGAACTAGAGACTGAAGCACCATGGGAAACACAAAAGCGTCCGCCCCCTTCGTGGCCAAGCAAAGGGCTGATCACATTCGACCAGGTCAACTTCTCATATTACCCGGATGGACCTATTGTTCTGAAAAACATGACCGCTACCTTCAAGCCCAAAGAAAAGGTAAGATTCTCTGATATTCTGATTCAGAAATAGGTTTAGTTGTTGATTGGCCGCTGTGTATAATCCCCTTCCTATAGCACAAGGAATTTAACACCTCTCATGTATATCAGGGTTTCCGTTGTCCGGTAATTACCGGACATTGGCCGGGAAGAAAAAATTAAATGTCCGACAAAATGAAATCTCTCCGGTCAAATTGTCCAATTGAAATTGGCTAATAATCCTGTCCCGCTAACGCAATCTGAATTTGAGAATAAGCCTTAAAATGTAAGCCTATATTAAAGCAATACGTCCTCTGGCTATGTTTTTAAATGTACAGGCTCTACCATTTGAAAGCTATTAAACAACACGCATAGCCTATGCTGCATTTCTAATAGGAAGACGCGATGGATGATAAATTGGTAACGTCTGAAGCCTCAGATGTCCGGTCAACTCCACCACCACCAGATAAAAAGCAGAAGTGTCGGGCGTATCTGTCGGAATGATGACGTTGGAAGTGGAGTTATGGGGTTGCGGCAGCTCAAGACACTGTCATTCTCCGTGTACACTGGACATGCAACTGTGTTCTGTACCCAAAGCATACAGTAGGCCTATGCTTTCTCTGTCTATGATCTGCAGGGTTAGGGCCTCCTCGACGAGGAGATTGCTGGTCTGCGGATAATTTCAGGCACAATTAAACAGTATCATTGAACTGCGGACCGAAAGAAAAAGAAACTAAACATTTCCCAGAATAGGAAACATTTCTTCATTTATTGTTATCAAATAAAGAGGCATAGCCTTAGGGGGTAGTGGTGTTATCAAATAAAGAGGCATAGCATTAGGGGGTAGTGGTGTGAGCGCTCATTCTTGTGTGGCGCATCTGTGCAAGTTAAACAGTGGAACCACTGGAGATAACGTGGGCAGCAATAAACAACGTAGCCTTTTTAAAACAATGAACGAAGCGGACTCTTGCTGTCCATGGAAAACATAGATACTGGCTAGATCTTGTTAGGCATGTTTACGTAAGTTAGGCTAATGAACATGTTGCATTCGATTCAGCCTGATTATGTCATTCTTTAAGCTACATAGCCTGTTTCCAGTTTTCCTCAACTTGACTAATTAAGAAGCGATAATAGGATATTTGACCGGCATATCATCAAAATGTCCAGAAAACGAAACCTCGGCACCATTTTTTTCTAGCGGAAACTCTGATGTATATATCCTAAATTAAAATGTAACTTCTCACCTCTCCTCTGTATATCCTAAATTAAAATGTAACTTTACTGTTTTTATGTTGCTTTTTTACAGGTGGGCATCGTTGGTAGGACGGGTGCAGGGAAGAGCTCTTTAGTTTCCGCGCTCTTCCGGCTCGCAGAACCGGAGGGGCAGATCAAGGTGGACGGCCTCCGGATCTCTGAGCTGGGACTGCACGATCTGAGGCAGAAGATGTCCATCATTCCCCAGGACCCCGTGCTCTTCACCGGAACCATGAGGAAGAACCTGGACCCTTTTAGCCAGCATTCTGACGAGGAGCTCTGGAAAGCTTTGGAGGAGGTACACACGCACGCACGCACACACATAAACACGCATACACATATACACACGCGCACGTACGCACACACCACACATATGCGCACACACACACACACACACACACACACACACACACACACACACACACACACTGAAACAGAAACTCATTTAGATGGGATATGGCTAGATGTGTAGGCATGACAAAAAATATGATTTGTGTTTGTTAAACTATTTCGGCAAATGATGCTCTTGGGGAAACAGGACCTTGTAAAGGTGAAATGCAGAGTACGAGTACCCTACTTGAAGTAGCAGTCTAACAAGATGTGTAGGCATGACGACAAAAAATATGATTTCCGTTTGTTACGCAGGCATTTTGATCTTTGACCCCCAAATGCAATAATCTCTAATGACCCACACAGGTCCAGCTGACCCTCAAATGCAATAATCTCTAATGACCCACACAGGTCCAGCTGAAATCGGCGGTGGATGAGTTACCGGCGCGCCTGGAGACGGTGCTCTCAGAGTCGGGCTCCAACTTCAGCATTGGCCAGAGACAGCTGGTGTGTTTGGCACGTGCCATCCTCCGCAGGAACAACATTCTCATCATCGACGAGGCCACGGCAAACGTCGACCCCAGGTGAGGCTGGACACCATCGACCCCAGGTGAGGCGGCAAACGTCAACCCCAGGTGAGGCTGGACACCGTCGGGTCACTCGCCACTTCACCACTAATGGTGGTGAAACAGTGGAGAATACAGTGTGGCTTATTGCTCTTAGGAGTTTTTTATAAACGGGGGCTAAAAGGAAAATAAAGCAGCCAGGCAGTTACAGTGCTTCACTCTTGGGGCAGTTACAGTGCTTCACTCTTGGGGCAGTTACAGTGCTACACTCTTGGGGCAGTTAGTGCTTCACTCTTGGGGCAGTTACAGTGCTACACTCTTGCGGCATCTTTAATATCGGCTGCTTGGCCTCTACAGCTGTTGGCTGCAGCAACTCAAGCTTGGTAGCACCAATTTATTTTATTTTATTTTATTTTATTTTATTTATTTATTTATTTATTTATTTATTTATTTATTTATTTATTTATCTATCTATTTATCTATCTATCTCTATCTCTATCTATCTTTACAAGAAACGGAGGGCTCTTGATATGTAGCTACTAGTATGGCTCTTGATATGTAGCTATTTTTATGGCTCTTGATATGTAGCTATTTTTATGGCTCTTGATATGTAGCTATTTTTATGGCTCTTGATATGTAGCTATTAGTATGGCTGTTGATATGTAGCTCTTGCGGCATCTTTAATATCGGCTGCTTGGCCTTTACAGCTGTTGGCTGTAGCAACTTGAGCCAGATAGCACTGTTTTTTTTTTTTTTTATTTTATTTTATTTTATTTTATTTATTTATTTATTTATTTATTTATTTATTTATTTATTTATTTATTTATTTATTTATTTAACGAGAAACTGAGGGATCTATGTGAAAAATCGTCTGAGTTTTCCTTTAATGTGGTTTGATTTTGGCTTGCAGGACAGATGAACTGATCCAGAAGACCATCCGAGAGAAATTCCGAGAGTGCACAGTGCTCACTATCGCTCACAGGCTCAACACGATCATCGACAGCGACCGCATCCTGGTGAGGCAGCTTTCTGTAGCATCCTGGTTTCCCTCATTGACGTGTATGATTGTTTTTTTCCTTGGCTTCAGAATCACAGGAAAACTCATGGTGGAAATACTGATACTCCCATAAACTCTTCTGGGTACTCAAACGTAATAAGTTTCCATTAGTCCATTAGACAAAGGAAAGCTGTGTACAACTGAACTTATTTAATTTTCTGTTTGTTGTATGTGTTGGCAGGTTTTGGATGCAGGTCACATCCATGAATATGATGAGCCCTACACTCTCCTGCAGAACCCTGAGAGCCTTTTCCTGAAGATGGTCCAGCAGACGGGCAAAGCAGAGGCCTCACATCTGATGCAAATGGCCAAACAGGTTTGTCTGTCAGACAACACACACATCAATGTATTGGACATCCATTGATCCTAGATTTTGCAGAAAATTCACAACTCACTGCACAGCTACTTTGAACAGTTATACCTTTTTGAGTCATCAATTAGGCAATGCTTGTTCTAATAAATTGAAAACACACTTTAATTGATTAAAAACAAGGTCAAAATGAAGATCTTGTCTTGGTGTTAAACACGTTGCAAAAATACAAAATAATTTTATTTAACTATAAATACAGCGATGAATCTGGTAAAAGACTGAAGACTGTAACTGTCCACTGCAGTGGATGTCATCTTGTATCAATGACAGGAGACCAGAATCTCTGCATAAAGTCTTCAGCACATTAGCACAAAGACTTTCAGTGGGAAGTTGAAAGGAGTGATGTAGGATACGAGCAGCCAAAGTTAAACCATTTTTTTCCCCACCACTGACTGACGAGGCTCATTGTGTCCGTAACCACGGCAACGGAGTGTATGGGGGCTGCGAGGCTCTCCTAAGCATGTCCCAGCCTGCTTTTCTGTTTTACACTAACTGCTCCGTACAGAGTGGAGTTTATATTCATACAGCTGCTCCAGGGTCTGCTAAAAACTTAAGCAGTTTTTTTTTTTTTAGCAAATAGCCGAAGCTTCGCCTGAATACTTTAAATTATAAACTTTTAAACGGCAGAAGTCCACTGGCATATCAATGTGCCATGTTACTTACTTATGATGACTCACTTCTATCCCTTCTATACAGGCATATAACAAGAGTCAAACCAGCCTGACCTCTAAAGGACCTAGTGGAGATGGCAGTCTGATCATCTTTGAAACAGCACTGTAACTGTGGACTGCGCGCATGGGTCAGCAGAAGCCAGTGAGAGCGGAGGACCAGTGAGAGGCCTAGCACACCCCATCCCAACGGCCATTTGGATGGCTGCAGGATCTAAAGCATAATAGTGTAGAGGAAGTAAGAGATGATTTGCACAACAGGGAGCTCCCATTTAAAGTTTTTTTTTTTTTTTTTTTTTTTTTTTTTTTTTTTTATTTGCAGGGACGTTTCGAGCCCCACAGCTCTTCCTCAGACTAGAAGCCCAGCTCATAAAATCACTCGTGACCCATAATGCATCACGTGTCCACTCCGCAACACAGCATGGCCAGTTTGGACCAAGGACGCACTCGAGTCGCTTACATGATAATGGTGCTCTCTTGCTCTCATTTGTCCCCAGGATGCTGCCAGTCCAAGAAAGTGCTTAAAGATAGTCATGCTGTGGGGTGATTAAAGGGCTATTGTAAGAGGGTAGAAACAAGCTGCTGTGCTCAAAAGCTATGCACTTGCTCAACATATGTGCCTGACCAACTATATAATATGTGTGTAACAACAGAGGAACTGTTGCACAGAAACAAGTTTTAAAAAGTCTATTTTGACTGGAGTGGCCCTTTTTCAATATGTTGTGCAGGTATACGCTAAAGCTGACTATCCTATCAAGCTTGAGTGCACTCTGAACAAGCTATTGATCCATGTCAAGGATGGATAATTTAAAGCTTCTGAGAGACTTGTTAGTTGGACAGGTGGTTTATAAGGTAAAGAGGCATGTTAGGCTGACCAAGAGGCTTGTGAAATATGCCTCCTGGACTCAGTTTGATGTCCAGGGCAACTAAAATAAAATGTTTGCCTATATTCTTCATGTCTGTATTTGAATGTTTATGTTTTGTATTATGTATGACTGTTTTGTAGTAATACCATTTTTATACATCATGTAAATGATGGTTCTTTAATGAAGACCAAGCATCACCACAGTGTTGTGATGGCTGATGCTGATGTGGCATTTGTAATTGTTGCCTTCACTGTTCTAGTATTTCACTCCAGCTCTTACTTATAGCACTAAGGTTTCACAAGCCCTTGAGTCCACAGAGGAATCACCTCAGTAGACATAGCTGCAATCATTTTCTATTTAAGATGTCATTCATCAAATATATATTTTCACTATATTATGGAGTATAACTGATGAAAATGGATAAGTCCATGACTTCAGATTATTATTTTTATTTTATTTTTATTGTAAAGTCAAGTGCCTGTTCTTTTACATTGCTTCATGTGGAACAACAGCAATTGATCTCTATGGTAGGTGGTCAGATTGAAGCCCTTTGAAACCACCAAGTTTTTGTTCGGAGTATATTTCAGGCCAGTTTGTTAGTCTGTTGTGTATAATGTCTAGAATATGTTGAGTTTATTGCGAAATGTTTAGATGCTGACTGAAAAGGATGCAAGGAAGGGACAGATACCAAAGTGCCTACACTTACACTTCAAGCATAGATCAGACTGAATATGTGCGTGTCTAAACCACTGTAGCGCCTTACTTGAATATTACTGAATTTTATTCCGAGAGAAATCAAAATGGTGATTTCTGTGGAAAATGGAATCTCTACATGCTACCAGGCTATGAAGGGCCCCATGGGTTTGCTGTCTATATAATTTGTTATTATATAATGACCTGTGTCTTATCATTATTTTCTTTTCAAGTAACACGAAGACTACTTCAGCTGTTACCAAAAATAAAAAAATAGATCAAAATCATTGTTTTCTAACTTCACAGAAACATTTCATGGTCTTAGATTAAGTCTTGATTTGGGTATTTATTAGGCAATTTTAAACTCCCCTATTGTCTAGTTTATTTTGAGAGTTGTTTTGGCAATCAGTTACATCATGATGTATAAGTGTTTGTGTGACTACTGTAAGTTCACCATTAAAATAGCTATCTGATAAATATGTTTACCCACTCTGTTTCAATCATTGAAATCATACATCTCAATAAAAAAGAAATTCTAAATTGCACCTTTATTAAAAATAATTATTACCATACATCACCTTCAGTGCATAGAAATGATTTTGAACTTCACCACAGCATAGTAACAACTGCCTGTGTGCTATGTTTCACCCATGAGATCATGTTTTTTAAAAGAAAAAGCTATGTGGATGAGTTTTGCCCTTTGTCAAGTTGTTGAGAGGGGAGACATGCATGTCAATCATACCATATACAAATTCAGATAAATATGGCAAAAGAGACAACAAAACAGTAATCATATGCTTACTTTGTACATACATTTATAACTTGTTTAAGTTCAGGAAATCGCCCATCAGTGCACGTGCAGTTTGAGGCTGTAGAATCCTTAGTTTCTGCTCCGTATGGGCACAAATAGTCCTGTATTCCAGCATTCACCAACATCCATGTCCTGCGTTTTCGCCAGCTTCAGTCTCAGTTTAGACATTCCAGTTGCTTGTCCTTTTTGTCTGCGGCTCTGCACAAACGCTAACCGTTACTGTCTGCTTTCAAAACAGACTTTCTCTCTTCTGTGACTTGAGCAGTCTGACTACAGCTCCATGTATCCATGGTAACATGCCAAAGCCACATCAGGGAATTAGAAGCGATCCCGAGGCCCTCTGGACATGCTCAGAGGCAAGGTAACCGAGGATAGAGAGGACACCTCCCAATAAAGACTCCTCGACAGGAAGAGTTGGTAGAGTATGATGACCGATATGGACTGGCACAAAATCACTCCAATAGCAATGACCTAGGCACAAAAGATAAGCAACAGTGACTGATTAGTGTGTTTTGTATTTGAGTATTTTGTTCTATGCTCTAAACTATCTTGTCTCATCTCACCTTCTCTTGCTGGTGTTCATTAAAAATCCCTGAGAGTAGAACAAGCACAGGATGGCACAGAAACCACAAAAAGCACCCCTTCAAATTTATAAAAATAAAGAAGTTGATTAGTAAACATATATTTCAGAATTGCAGACAAATCCCAAAGCTGAATTGAAAACTGGTGTGTTATTTCTGGTTGCGGGTCTATTACGGTTGTGCCACCTTTGCAAAGCGAAGGTAGAAGTCCCTCTTGAGAGCACTCCTCTCCGAGGAGGTGATCTGGTAGAGCACCGAGGCCAGTAGCAGTGCTAGCACCACACGTAGCAGCAGGAGTAAGACACCTGGCACACTGCGCTGTGCATGGAAACTGTGGTGCTCTGTGTCCTCAAACTGCTCCCAGATGAGTAAGATCCCCTGGAAACAAGAACAGCATCAGCACCAAATGGACTTTTAAAAGGTATTATATTCGGCATGGAGGTATAATTTTAAAACGTATTATATTCAGTATGGAGGTGTACTTTTTTCAAATGAAAACTGTTAGGACTGGAGAGCAACATATGTTGGAATAGAGGTGCTGGACAGGTTGTAATTGTGTTATCAGAAATAAAATAGAATAGAAATATTATATACAAACAAAAATATTCCATCTGAACCTGTGTGAACACAGCCCCTGCAGCAAGGGAGGTGGAGGTTGGAGAGGAGTCCCACTGGAGAGGCTTGCTCTGGGACTTTCTGCTGCGACTCAGAGTCCAACCCATACAAAGACTCAGCAGCATATACAGCATCTGCACCTGTGCCACCATGTCACAAACTACACACACATACACACAAGCAGGGATTATCAAGATTTTATCAATTAAACCATTAATCCTTATACTGCACTGATACTTTCAATGATTGTTAATTTATTCTTTCACAATAATTTAAGTTTTTGAAAAATTACACACATTTGTTAAGAAATAGCATGTAATAGGCGGGAACCAAGGGACTCCTTGGCTGTAAGTGATTGGAACCTTCTGGTACAGGGCAATCAATATTATGTTGAATAATGTGTATAAATATGACTCACACTCAGCTAGACTACCCATCAAAGGGGTCCCTACGCCATCTCTGGCATACCTAGGTTAAAAAGAAGGAACAAGTTGAAAAACATATAAAACGTTTAATGGATTTATAATGAAGTGAATTGTTGATGGATTATGCATGCGAAACATTGTTGCCACCACCTGGCCATGTGGATGTAATTAAAGAGCACCGACATCCCCTGCAGCAAGAGGGCGATAGAGAGCACTTTGAGCACTGTGTGCATAGGGCCTCCCTTTTGTAGAGCCTGCCACAGTGGTTGCATGTAGATGCAGGATGCAATAAAGTAGGCCAGAATCAGCAGGAAATAGAAGCTGTGGAGACCTGACGGGATAAGATTCATGTCAACCATATTGCCATAACAATACCATCATTCAATATATTATAGTTTTGGGAGTGATCATGTAGGACTAAAAGATCATGGTGCCAAGTGCAGCTTCATTAGTATTTTGTGCATCTTGTGCAAGCATCATGACGTCATCTTCTATTCTATTTCAAGATGGCACTATGCTTATTTGAAAAAAATGTAACCTTAGATAACTTTTGTAATCCAGGGTCTTTGATAGTGTTAAACCTCTTAGGATTTATGGAGTGGGAACCAATCTCGTAAATTATGATAAAAACATCCAGTGTTGCATGTCCACTTTAAGGTTATGGGTAGATCGGGAGCATGTGCCCTCCACTTACCCCCCTCCTCAGCACTGAAGTGGTCCATTGGGTTTCCTGCAACATCCGGATTCAGCAGAATGATCTGAAACTTGACATCCTCCAGAGGACTCGAGATGTCCTGCTCTGTACAAGTGTAGCGGTCCACATACAAGATGTGCCAGGCCTGGGGATACAGTTGTTGAGGAATAGTCTGATTGTGCTCCTCTGTACTCAGTGATACTGGGGGGGAAAAAGAGACACATCACTTCCTGTGATTTAACGCCAGAGGATGAGGCAATTAGAGAGGTACTGTAGAAGAGTTTAGGACTCATGCATGAGACTTATCAACTGAAAGAACTGCAAGATCAGAGACAAAGAATAACAGCATGCCATGCACTCAGGATTTTGCATTAAACCAAGCAGTGAAAACCAGTTATCCTAAAATGGAAAGAACCATACACCTTAGAACAAATAAAAATGATATGCATTCAGGTGCTTCTGTATTTGTTATAAGCCTAATAGGCCACTTAATCAATCTGACGAAATGTAATCACAGCCTGGCAATTACCATTGCCAATATGATATAATGGTGTCACTCACTAGACATCTGGGCTCGGGAGACCCGGTCCAAGCAGCTCAGGTTGTCAAAGCCTTGCGTATTGTGGAACATCAGCAGCTTCGACTCCTTCTGCACAGCCAGAGGCACATTCTCCAGCCTATATACCATCAGCCCATTTCCAACTACATAACACACAAAGGATTTTAAACACTCACTCATTTGATCTTTACATCATGCGTTTTAAACCAATCATACTGGTAGTAAGAAAACTCTTTCTGTTCACTACATTTTGAATGCTGTGTTCATCAATCATAACACAGGATTATGCAGTCACAGACTGCATAACAGAAAAAACACATTGGCTAATGGCGTAGTTTGCCATGCAAAATGTAATTCTGAAAATCAGTATAGCACCTACCCTGATAGAAAAAATTGGTGATGTATTGACCTTTCTGCTCCCTCGCCAAGTCGCTTCTGAAAACCCCAAATATAGTTTTTCCGCTTACAGAGAAAACACATTGTAGCAAGAATGTAACTGTTGTTATAGCGAACTGATACATTGTTGCACAGCAAGCTGCGTGTTAAATGTTTTCAACCTCTTATTACGACAATGAATGGAATACACTTCAGGCAGCACTCCTTTAGCTGAAAATTTGATGGATCCACGTTCTAGCCAATCATCAACGAAGAGGTCATGACTTGTACGGCGGTGCAACCAATAAAAACTAAAAAGAGGCGGGGACACAAAATCAAGCAACGCTGGCATCTGACATGAAACGTGTCAACGTTGCCGTAAAGTGGTTAAACTGTCGTGGATGTGAACTGAAACTGACATTTAGTTGTGTTGGACTGGTTTACTGTCTATGGGTTGGATTGGGTTCTTGCTTATCGAATGATTGTGGAATAACTTGAATGAGTTTCAATTATTTTCTTCAACCTGTCATTGGAGAAAGGTTTCGCCATATTGTCGGAAACGTGTGCAGTAAGGGCAAGTAGCCATAGCCATCTTGATCTAACCTGCAGTTTGTTGCTCGCAGTAGCCTACTTTAGTAGCCTCCTGTAACGTCAACTGGGAGATGCAATGAGCTTACTTAACAACAGGAAACAACAACCTCTAACCTACTGCTTACTTTCATGAGAAAGTTAAGTAAAAGCAGGCCATGCTGACTTAAACGGTCAATGATGTTACTGATGCACGGCTGGCCTACACAATTTCTTCTTGAATAGGCCTAAGAAGCTTTTCACCCATGCTACAAGTGGCGGAATGGCTCAAGACATAGTTAGATAGCAGGCTGTCTGTTCTCTGATAAAGAGTAAAATGGAATCTAAGACTGTTTTGGTCACCGGAGGTGCTGGCTTTATGTAAGTAACCCTAGTTACTGTTGGAGTATTATCTTATTCGTGTCATCATCATGACAGACTTTCATATTCCAATTCTTTCCACTCAGCGGGTCTCATCTAATTATCTCCCTAAAAGTGCAGTACCCAGAATGGAAGATCATCAACTTGGACAAGGTAAGACTTTTTTGGTGAAATGTCAGTTTGACATTTCATGATGGCACACTTTTTAGCTGTTTCTCCTCTGATGTGTTGATTCCTTTGTTTTATTGTTTTGCCTTTTGACCGTCATAGTTGGAGTACTGCTCGAGTTTACAGAATCTTGTGATGACTGATGACAACTACAGATTTATTGAGGTAGGCTCTTTATATAGCCTACTTTTGCCTTTTATTGCACGTCCGAGGCAAAAGTATAACTCCTGATGTTATACGATTATGTACTACTCAACCTTTTACTTATTGTTCAAAATGCAATGACTCTTGTTCAGTATTGGGGTAAATCTGTGTCAAATCATTACACTTTTGGACTGCATCGTCACAGATTTCAATGAAACTTTTGTTTACGAGAAACCAATGGACTGAAATTGTGTCTGGGATCAATAAAGGAGATCTGGACTAATGCAATTTAAACTAATAAGGGAGGGGACTGTCATGTCTGCTATATTTTCCCCAATACAGGTTATAGATCAATGGTTCTATTGTTTTTGTTTATGGGTTGTTAGAGGTTTTAGAGGTCTTGGACACAACTCTGGATGAACACACAATGTTGGTGGTGAAAGGGGACTGTGGATGATGAAATCTTACATTACTTGCATTACATGCAGACTGTATTTACACAAGTATAGTTTGTTGTTAAGTGTGAGTTTGAGCAAGAATTAAGTGAACAATGATTTGCGGATGTGGTGGGTGGCTGCACTGAGGCCGCAGACGTAATAGAGCAAATGGGAATGGAAACTTCTCTCAAATATATCATATTACCTGTACCACTGTGTGATAGTTATATGTAGTTGGTACATGCAATGATGTTACTTACCACAGCACACAAATCACCTTTAATCTAGCAGCCATAGCAATGGGTGAACATAATATCAGCATTACATGACTTGAAGTTCTATTTATGTACCATGCAGGGGGATATTTGTGACCAGCACCTCATCAACCATCTGTTTGCTACTGAAAATATTGACATTGTCTTTCATTTTGCTGCTGAAACTCATGTGGGTAAGCTCACTTTAACTGCTAGCTATTAGCTTTACTAACTATTTTCCTGTTTTAATAGCGAAGACACGAGTCACTGTACCAAGCACACTATAGCATAATAGTGCGTAAGCAACAGAAGAATTGCTGTTTCATTCATTCAGATATAAGGTTACTATCAATATGTAATAGACTGTTATTCAACGTATTTTATGTGTGGCATTGACATTTTGTAAATACCATTTCCTCTCCTTCAGAGAACTCTTTCCTGTTTCCATCCAAATTTATGTCTGTGAATGCGGAGGGGACCCGTGTGTTACTGTCGGCTGCGCTGAACTCCGGCATTGAGAGATTCATTTACGTGAGCACGGACGAGGTTTATGGAACCAGCAGGGATGAGGTGAGTAGTTGCTTTGGATAATGATGAAATTATTTTACACCAAAAGCTAATGTGTGTGACTTATTGGAAGTCTTTAAAGATGGCTGGCTAGTAGCATCTAAAGCCCAGGCCCATGTGTAAAATGAGACATTTTCAGGTGTCTAGCATCTCTCTTCAAGGCTAAGATCCCGACGTTTCTAGATGAACCACATTAAACTTCTTCAGGATTATCAATGTGATTATGATGTGGTGAAAATTGTTTTGGGATGATGCCCAACATTCTTGTTCATTTTTTATTTTTTTATTGTAGATTTACAGAAACTTGCCATTAATTGTGTGTGTGTGTGCGTGTGTGTGTGTGTGTGTGTTTGGACTTTTATCCGCTGTGTCCCTCTGCATAGAAAAAATGTTTAATGAATGCAAAAAAAAAAAAATTGAATGCAAAAAATGATTATGCTGAAATTTGCTTCTCAGGCCTTTGATGAATCATGTCTTAAAAGACCAACAAATCCCTATGCTACATCCAAAGCTGCAGCAGAAAACATTGTGTTGTCGTTTTGGGAAAATTACCATGTAAGTTCCCTTTACTGTAGTGTATCATAAATTCTAGCCCTAAACCCATTTGATATGTTCTCAATGTTACCCAGGGATTCTGTTTAAAAATACAAATAGATTGAGTTTTGTGCTCCATGATCAATGTTGAAATGTCATTAAATTTTTCTAGTTGCCCATCATCATAACAAGGAGCAACAATATTTATGGACCACGACAGCATTATGAAAAGGTAAATTCGTTTAATTAGTAAGTTTTGGCTTTTGTATTAATGTTGTTATTCGAGTGGATTATTTTAAATATTGCATAAATGTATTGGTGTTCTCTAGGCTATAGCCTAGCCTATAGTCTAGCCTTTATAGTGTTATTAAAAGTCACAACGTTAATAGTCACATTTTTGATCAGCAAAGTATTTGCAATTCTGAAAGATAAAAATAGAACTGGCTTTTAGATCAGGTTGTAAAGTCATATTTGAATAATCATGATCTATGTATGTCTATCAGGTTATCCCAAGGTTCATATCCCTCCTCTCTGAAGACAAAAAATGGTGAGTTCCTAATGTAATGGCACATTATATTTTCAACACATACATTACATTACATTACATTACATTACATTACATTACATTTTGCATTACAGTTGCGCACATTCACTGAAAATTGTTTCACAAAGGCTAGGTGACCCTAACTGATCCTAAGTACCGGTAGTGGTAGTGGTAGTCTCTAAGTCTAAAGCATATATTGCCAGCTTTTTCCCTTAGACTACCTGTAGTGACATGGAAAAAAATGTGGTCAATGTGTGTTTCTTTAGTTTTGTCCTGCAGATCTTTTAGGATCTTGACTCTGTGCAGATTTCTTCAAGCTTTGGCCTGGGCCAGCCACGCTTACATTGCTGCAGTTTAGTCTTTACATTTCATGCTGATAATGAATGTAATAGCCCCCACCATTCTCTTTATGATAATGTCATTAATCTGCTCTTCCTACATACATTTTGTAATTATTTTTTGATCGGTCAAGAAGTTGGACTGGTTTTCTATTGAACTAAGAACATATCTCCAGACACGTGTGAAAAGACAAAGTGGCCAATGGTAGTTGATGATAGTCTATAGACTATAGACTTTATGATAGTTCAAATGCTTTATGGTGCAGTTTATTATTGCACCATGATATGGAGTCTAATAAAACATAGCTATATGGGTCAATTCCATAGTAAGTTCTGGCAGCCAGAACATACGTTAACACAGTAATCTGTTTTTCAGCACACATTAAATTGACATTAAATTGTTAAGGCATCCTCTGAAAAAGAAATTAAGGAAGTAAAGTGTTTTCATGTAATTTCTCTGATGCCACTCCATTCTTTTATACCATACTGGACATTGAGGAGTCGGAGCTAGTCAAGCATTCCCAGTCGACATTACATTACATTTTAGTTCACTATTACATTTTAGCTCACTTAAAAATAAAGCCAAAATTGTCATGTGCACAGTGGAAGATTACTGTTATGCTGTTATGTTCCATATAGCACAATTCAAGGTTCAGGCCTCCAGTCACGCCATTTTCTGTTCGTGGAGGATGTCATAGAGGCCTTCCTGACTGTGATGGAGCAAGGCATCTTGGGAGAGATTTACAACATTGGGACCAATTTTGAGATTCCTGTCATACAACTGGCCAGAGAACTCGTGAGGATGGTCTGTATTTTTATTTTTAAATATCTTCACTGGGTAGTGGCAATTAAAATAGAATGCTAATGCACATTATTTTTGTTTTTTTCATAGTTTATTTAA
Organism: Alosa alosa; assembly: GCF_017589495.1. Classification (NCBI taxonomy): domain Eukaryota; kingdom Metazoa; phylum Chordata; class Actinopteri; order Clupeiformes; family Clupeidae; genus Alosa; species Alosa alosa. The sequence continues at coordinate 4,383,007 of NC_063211.1, read as the reverse complement.
CACTCAGCTACACTCAGCTGTTCTCTCAAGTTAAAAAACAAAAGCCAGAGACCATCTTGTGAGAGGGAATGTAATAGACCTCAGGAATCCTATGATTCTGTTATTAGAACCAGAATTTAAGGACAGGAGTGATCTCTGCTGTATTTGCTTTGTTAAAGCTGCAGTTGGCAAGATTTTTTTTATCATATTCACTGAAACTGACACTATGCTAGGACAGAACAACATAAATCAGCTGGTTTTAGAAAAAAAAAAACACACTTCTACCTCCATCTAGAGCCTGTTATTTGTTTTGCAAGAATACACAGCTCCCAGTTTTTCTGGTCCAATCAGAGCAAGGCTGTGTGAGATCTGACTGTCAATCGCAGTCTGGTGCGCACTGACGAGCACAAACTCGATGAGAGGGTGCTCGGTGGTAGTGGGGGAGGGGCATGAGAGTTGTAGACATTCAAAATCTTTGCTATGTCCCCTCAATCTGGCAGACTTGCCAACTGCAGCTTTAAGTCATAATTTTCAGTTTAGGTAATGTTTGTCTTGCCTCTGACAGATGAAACACTCTTCAGATGGTGAGCTTGATGATTGGCTGTTGTTTGTGAAGGACAGGTTAGTAGAACTCATTATTATGGGTTGACCCATAACCTGCCAGTATTACACGTCAAAATACTGGAGTTTTTTGGCAGTGTGTGACTTTTATTGTATGTGACTTGTGACTATGTTTAATGTCATGGTGGTGTGCTGTGAGATTTACCTGTTGCCATGAGATAAAACAAGTTTGGGAAACACTACCCCAGGGGATAGTCTGATTTTAGATGACCTAATGGATCAATTGAAGTAGCATAAAGTAGTCTTGTTTTGGTTTTTGCACATGGGACAGAAACTCAACTGGTGGTAATTAACAAAAATGACATCTGCACACAGATATGTTTATCTTTCTTTTCCTTTGCTAGGCCACACAATGACTTGAGGTACCCCATCAGCTCAGAGAAGCTGCACAAACTCGGATGGAAGCCCAAGGTGTCTTGGAGGGAAGGAATCTGCAGGACAAGTAAGTTCCTGATCTATTCTTATTTACCTTGTAACTTCTTAAAGTCTTTACTTTTACTTTACTAACTTTTTTTTAAGTATATTTTTTGGGGGCTTTTTATGCCTTTAATTCAATAGGACAGTGGAGAATGACAGGAAGCGAGTGGGAGAGAGAGTCGGGGTGGGATCCGGAAAGGATCGCTGGCGTACGGTGCGGGTGCCCCAGCCAGTTGCGCCACGGCTGGGGCCTACTAACTTTTTTTAAGTTTTTCACACAGTAAAGCACATTGAGTTGCCTTGTATGTGAAATGTGCTTTAGGGAAAAAAACTGCTTTGGCTTGCATAGTATTCTGATATAAACCCCCCTTTATTTCGGGTAGCCTGTTGAAGTTGGAAGAGTTTTCCAAGAATGAAATAGGAGGGTGGAAAAGTAGGAGGTAGATTCCTTTTTTCAGGCATGCCGGCAGAATCAGCCATTTACATCCAATGTTTTATGTTGTCACGTAATCTAATGATACAATTTTAGCAGCCAAATAAATGTCCAATTTCCTTATTGGAAGGAAAACCTGTGTGCCGAGATTTTAGTCTAAGAGATTTTTTTGCCATTGCATGTGTGGATTGCTGGCCAATTCTTTAATTGTATTCTGACTATTGCCACTTTGCCATTATATGTTTCCACAATACATAGTAAATGGAGTGCAGTGGAGTTTTGTTATATGTTTATACTTATATTTACCATTTCTGCTGTAAGTGCATGTTGTTTGTGATGTCTGTATGCTACTGAGACCTTGAATTTCCCCTTGGGGATCAATAAAGTATCTATCTATCTATCCATCTATTGAATAGCAGGAGGTAGCCAGATGAGCCGATGAATTTATATCATAACATCTCACTAAATAAATGAATGACCATTTCCATTTCAGGAAGTAGTTCATTCTAGAAATTAGAAACTGAGATATTTGTTCTCTTTCAGTCCAGTGGTATGAAGCCAACCCCGATATGTGGCCAACATCGCAGAGTTTCCAGACCACTCTGCAGAATTCATCTCAGACCAGTGTGCTGAATTTAAAGACACTCTAGGACCATGCAAATCAAAGAAATGGGAACGAATGTAGCAAAAAACAAATCTTGATATCTTGAAACATTTCTTCAGCAAATCAAGAATGAATATAACATATAGGTTATGAGGTTTTGTGCTTAGGAGACCAGATAGAACTGTGCCAAGCTGTCCAAAATGTTTTTTACTGTCCAAAACCTTTTGTACTCTTCTACTGATTTTTTTTTTAAATTTAAAAAACTCTATTCAGTCTTGTCTTTTGCTCTTAGTGTTCTCTTAATGCAATAAAATGTAACCAAAAATAGTGCTCATCATTCATTTTCTTCACAAACCTCTAAGGCTATGAGGCATGAATTTTTGTTCTGTCAGCCTACTTTGATATGTGGTGATGCAGGGGATTTCTTAAAACATCTATTAAAATTTGATGAGAATTTTATCGAAGTCACTACAACCAAAGTCCTTTTAGGCAACCCCCACACACACACACACACACACACACACACACACACACACACACACACACTTGGCGGCCATATTGCAATGCACTTTGGGCAGTTATTAGAGACATTAGAAAGTCTGCTACAACTGACAGTAAATTGATTGAATATTAGTTATACAAGTGTATTGTGTCTACTGTCCACTCATTTGTTAACCAAATTATTCAGCATTACAGCATTAAAAAACTAGGAAACCTTTCCTTACAGTTACTGATGTGTACCTTTAAGTTATTTACCATTACTTTCAAAGAAACAGTCCATCTGTCCAAGTCTCCAAGTGAAATTTTTGTTTTTGAGTCCTACCAAGGGGGATAGAGAATGTCTAATCCTACCCATACATCAGAAGACTTTGACAAGATTTGGGAAAGATTCTTGAAAGATTAGAGTTTTTCAACTATGCCCCCCATTTAAGCTTTACTCAAAAGACTACAATCTTTCAAGAATCTTGTCAAAGTCTTCTGGTGTAAGTATGGCTTTACATGTAGATGAGAATCGTTGAAAATAACCTAATGTTCTGGGCAGATGTTTTGTCACCTCTATAGCTAATGTATACTTTAATTTCAGTTTGAGGTCTAACATATTTGTTTGTAACATATCATGTTTTAATTCTAGGGCATTTGGTGGGCAGGGGGAGCACCTTGAACTTTCCATCATTTTCCATGACCCATTCCCAAACAATGTGAGTGTGTTGCGTGGGATAGTGGTTGTTGGCACATTGCAAATTAACACACACGTAAATGCCAACATACCAGGACTGCCCAGAATGTCACATGGGGGGTGGGGGATGTAGAAGGATGCAGTACTAACAGGGAGCCCCAGAGAGCATTTATTATCATCAAGTACGCTAAATAATGTAGTCAACTTTATAACTTTGTGTTGGTTTAAGTTAGAAACAAAACATTTACAAACTGAACAAATCCATGGTTCTACATCATTGTTAGCTAAATGAACTGATAGCCTTTATATTTCAGCCCTTTCTATCATTTACTCTTGCGTAGGCCTATACTTGCTCTTCTATAAATTAGTTTTGTTTTAGCCTACAATAGACTGTATTGCAATATGCTATAATGTATGATATTTATCTCAATTTATCAGTTAGTTTCCACAGAAGTCACCATATAATGGGTTATTTTTCAAAATGTTATAACGGGGAGGCATGCCCCCAGACCTCCCTAGCATGTGGGGGGCCCAAAATTAATTTCTTTTCTAGCAACAACCATTCTCACAGTGCACAGTGGATTTCAGAGAACGCAGTTTGCAATTCATATGATGTCCAATAAAATTGGTCAAAGGAGTCCAGATGACCTTATATTTCCAAGATTCCATTGTGCTGCGTGTTGTGTTGTGTGATAATCGTCAGGCCTGTCTCTGACTCTGCTGGTCAGTCTTCATGTTTGAAAATTCATGTTTTGAGACATCATGTCATGCACAGTGGTATGTCATGCACAGACTATGTTTTGTAGGCCTATGTCGTATAACACACGATTTCACACAGAAGACCTGTGCTATGATCTGGAAGACTATTCACAGAACCTCTTGCCCTTTATTTTCTGAAGCGCTGTACGTTTTCACTGTTTCACAATATAACTCCTCCCACTTGATAGGTCCACCCATTTTATGTGTGGCCACGCTGCAAAGGTAGGCCTACTCCTGTGACGCCGACACGATACATTCACTTGGACGTTCGTACCAATACATTTCCTTCCTGTCGGCCTAGATTATTTTTCCGCCACGACTAAAGCCGTCGAAGCTTAGAACTTGACTCTGGACGGATTTTTCTTTTGTAGACAACTCATCAATAGATATATGTTTAAAATTAACCAATTAATTCAAGAAACTCTTATTACTCGTGTAGTTTCACCAGGTTTTGGAAGTGTTTGAGGAGATTGAAAACGACGTCGACGACCAAGAGGACGACTGCATACCGGCAAACAAAGAACCCTTCCTTCAGATAATTTCTCTCTTCTCTTTAGTTAGCTATGAGTCATGTGGCCGTTGAAAATGTACACGGTCTAGATCAGCAGGTGGGTTTACTTATGGTCCTCATTGTTATTTTGGATGTACTATTTCCTCGGGAAGCCGAGTTACAAAGTATTAAGCGTTGGATTGTTCAGTCTGTTCAGTCATCTTGCTAACTAGCTATGCTAGCTTATTGCGTGTCGTCGTAATCTGCTGGTTAAAATGGAGGTTGGTGGTGGAAGCTAGTTATGGTTTCTAATGGCGACGATGGCTGAACTCCCATGTTTTGTACTTTTACAGCGTGTAGATGTTTAGGTTATTCACGACTCTTCAACAAAAACAAGTAAATTGTCTAATTTTCAGGTCACATGTCACCAAAATGCTAGCCACGTATAAAGCCGGGTAACGACTTGTAAAATTAGCTAGCAAGGCTAGCTGCGTAGGTTAGCTGGCCTAACGTTAGTCTTGTGCTGCCTTCACGTGCTATTGGATTTATCATTGACGACTTAACGTTACGATGTTACGAAACGTTTTAAATTACACAAACTTTTCAAATAGTTTGACTTGTATGAGTTAATTAACATATAACGAGTGTCGATATAGCCATGTATCATGGTAAGAAAACAATCTTGTTGGTGATTGTTAAACTCGATCGCAGTGAAGCGCTTGCCTGCCAACGTAGATGTACTTTAAACTTGAAAAACGGGCCGACCAACACTTGAGAAGGATTGCACGTTTTGAGAACTCCAGATAGCTTCTAACACGATGTTAACATGAGAAGATCTCTGATGTAACTGTTTAATCTACAGACTGTTGACAGTCTGTTGCCTCAAACGTTGGATCAGTTACTAACTTAGCAGAGCATGCATCTGTTAATGAAGGTTGGATTAACGTTAGCTAACCAGATGCAGAGGATTCTTGCAGTCAGATCTCATAAAGGTACATTCTCCATAGAATCCCAAGGTCTTAAGTCGGGTTACAGCTTTTTGGGGTGGACACCTTTTTTTGGTATCACATTGGGTCCTAAAGATCCAAACGGAGATAGGTTCCACTGTATTTGAGCATGATTTTTTTTTTTTTTTTTTTTTTTTGAGTTTTAGGCACCAGGTAAATAAAGTAAGCAGGAACAGTGGTGCATTTTGTAAAAAAAATAATTATAATACTAATAAATAGATTCTATAATGAAACTTTGTTTTTTTATTTTATGTTTAAATTAGCAAATGGGTCTATATCTACCTAAACATACACGCATGTTAAAACTTGAAATCTGAATATTGGATGAAGCCATGTTTAAATTAAAATTGTGATTTCATTTTGTTTACATTTTGGTGTCTACGTTTTAGAGGGGACTTTGAAAGTTTATGATTCCATAAACCAGAAAATAGGCTGTGGTCATAAAACAAATCTTGAGGATAAATTGTTATACAAGCTATGAATTATTTCTAAAGAGACTCCTCTACAAAAACCAGCAGAGTAGATGTTAATGCAATAGCACAGTGTGGTGTAAGTGCTAAGGGTTGTGCTAATGAAGACAGTGACCTAGTCTCAAAATTAAGAGTTTTTGCCTTTATTGTATTACCACTTTTTAGCATGTGAGTGTTTGTTACTTGACATGGAGGAGAGTGAATTCTGTGACTTCTGCCTGACTGTTGCATGCAGTCACAGGTGTAACTAGCTAATTTAAACTAGTGGAGAGATGGTTTAAGATCTTTGAGATGAGGGCAGTTTAGTGTGTTGCAGTTGTGCTGCTGATCTGTCTCACTCACTGTAGCTACTGTTCAGTACTTTCTACTGGCCCTTGTAGAAATTGACATGGCAACATTGTTTTATCTAAATATTGTATTGAATAACATGTAATTAGTGCTAGATCTCAGTAGTTAACTATGCAAGTTTTGATGAATATCTGTCAAGCAACTTGATAGATATGACATGAAGGACCATGTGACCTTGACCTTTGACCCTATGAAGTAGAGTACTACCTAATCTGTGCATCTAGCCTTTGTAGTGTATTTTTTGCTAAGAAATCAGTGTTGACACACTAAAGCCTCTCTGAAGCGGCACCTTTTAGCACAGCTAAACAAATCTCATCCAAATCTGGCTAAAGTAACCTAAGCAGGTTTTCTGTTCTAAGCCATGTTTTGACTTACCCACTTGTCTATGGGATCACATCACAATTTGCCGCAGGCAATGTGTTCATGGCAGAGGCCCACTTATTTAGAGAATCGTTCCTTGCATCAACATTTTTTTTATTCTGCTCTGTAAGTCTTGTAATACTTGTCGAAGAACCCATTTATTCCTCTCTTAATTCATTATTATTATTATTTTTTTTTTTTATAGTTGGCTGCTCTAGACTTGAACCCAGACCTGCAGGGCGGAGGTACTGGCCGTAAGTATTTGATTTTTTTTTTTTTTTTTCACACATATTACCAGTCTGCCAGAAAAGTTGTTATATTTTAAGAACTGATAATAATTATGATTATAATAATTGGTAATTGACATGCCGTTAATGTTTTGACTTAACTGTACCACCACCAGGACGTTACATTCCACCTCATCTAAGGAACAAAGAAGTCTCCAAAAATGGTAAGGAGTTCTCTAGCTTTGGCCTTCTAGGTCAATAGTGCAGGTGACTTGGAAACAATTTCTATTTAATTAAAACAAATGAAATAATAATGCATCAAGAAATACCCCTTCCAATTGCTCTGTAATGTTTTGATAGTTTATCATTGTTTTGCGTGTAAGGTAATTTTTAATATAATAAATGCATAATTGACCTGTTCCCAATTCCAGTCTTAGTAGTGTGAGTACTTCGAGCAGTCATAAGGGACAATGGGAGGTGTGAAAGCCCACCCATCCCTGCACACCTAGTTTCTATAGACAAAAGGTCACACCTGGGAGTAAGCAGAGGTGCTCAAGAAGTCTTCCTTTCAATCCTATATCTAAAGGAAGTTATAGACAAGAGAAATAAATGGCCAGTGTTTCCTCTACGTTTATTTTAGCATGGCGGCCCGCCACGGTTTAAATTAATACCGCCACGGTATCAGAATCAGGGCAGACGCACAATGTAGTTGCAGTTGCTTTTTAAATAATCCTGCAGACGTATCCTCCCCTGCTGGCTGCCACTCACATTACTAATTTAACAATAAGTGTACGTATTGTATTGTATTGATGTAGCCTATTTAAAACATTAACTTTCTTCTCAGTGTTTCCTCTTCATTTAGTGGTGCCACTGCTTCAGAATTAGGGGAGATGCACAATATTGTCCGGCCGCATAGTAGGCTAAATGCCCTCCGCTGGCTGCAGAAAATTGCAGTTTAACAATAAACAGCAATGCTAATCCGAGATACACGTCTAGTTTTATTCCATAAATATATTGTTTTTATAGACGTTAGTGGCATGCGCTATCAAGAGCGAATGGCCTGCCGCCACTGAAAAAATCTAGAGGAAACACTGAAATGGCTGATAAACATAAGAAATATACGGCAGGTTCATATATACAGCAATGAGTGATTCACAACTCTTTTAACAGGCACTAGTGTTCTTCAAACTGGTCTAACAAGTAGACTGGATTTCTGTTAGCATAGTTACCCATTCAGTACTTGAATATGGTGTGGGTACGGTGCAATTCTGCAATCTAACGTTAGCCTCGTACCAAACTCAGTTGGCAGTAGAGACTTGTTTAATGTATCATGGCTTAGACAACTCACTATCTCACCACAAGGGTCCCCCAGGGCTCAGTGCTGGGCCCCCTTCTCTTTGCTATCTACACCACCTCTTTGGGACGGATTATCCGTTCGCATGGCTTCTCATATCACTGCTATGCAGACGACACACAGCTCTATCTGTCCTTTCCACCTGATGACCCCTTGATCTCGGCATGGATCTCAGATTGCCTCTTAGACATATCTACATGGATGAAGGCACACCACCTCAAACTAAACCTCTGAAAGACTGAACTGCTGGTCCTCCCAGCTAAACCTACCATACATCATGACATCAACATCAAAATGGACTCTCTGTTGCACCTACCAGGGCTGCAAGAAATTTAGGAGTCGTTCTCGTCAACCAACTAACCTTCTCTGATCATGTTGCCTTGGTCGCGCCATTTCGGACTTAAGATGCTACTTAACTCCTGGTACAGGCAATAGTTATCTCACGACTTGACTACTGTAACGCCCTTCTGACAGGTCTCCCAGCCTGCACAGTAAAACCCCTAAAGATGATCCAGAATGCGGCGGCGCGTCTGGTCTAACCAACCCAAAAGGGCACATGTTACCCTACTCCTCATCTAGCTACATTGGCTATCTATGGCTGCCCGCATCAAATTCAAATCTCTTAACGCTTGCCTACAAAGTAGTCTCTGGTTCTGCTCCCACCTACTTGAATGCCCTCATACAGGCATATGCTACCTCCAGACCGTTGCGCTCCTCAGACAGACAATGTCTAGCTCTGCCACCGGTACACTCAGGCCAATCCAAACTTTTTTTTCATCTGTTCCTCGTTGGTAAAACGCGTCACCAGTTCCTACTAGAACAGGGACATCCCTCTCCATCTTCAAAAAGACCCAGCTCTTCAGAGAACATCTCCTCGTAGCACTACTTACAACTAGTCTTGCTGATTCTAGCACTTACCACCTGACTAGAACTGACACATGACTGTTTAAAAACGGCACTCATTGATGCACTTATTCATGTTGAACTCTACCTTTTTTTATTGTCCTAGAATTGTTGCGAGAATTGCTTTAAAAAGCTTAAACTGTTTGCCATGTTAAGTCGCTTTGGCTAAAAATGCATCAGGCTAATGTAATGTAGACACAATGTTCGATATGCACTTTTCTCTCTCCAGCTACAGGTCTTTGATGCTGCTACTGTATCTATGGCTCTGTCTAGCTCTGTCATCTGCCCCGTCTGCCATCTTAGGCGGACTTGGGTCTTCTGTTGCTGAAAAACCCGATTACTAGTAATCAGGCATCACTCTACAGTACAAGTCAAATAGCACTGTTGACACTGTAGTGGTGCATTGAAAACGACTTGAATCTTACAGAATTTAACTGAGATCCTTTAATTTATACAATTCTAGTGAGAAAAGCTAGAAACACTCATGGTGCTTGTGCAGCTTCATCCTTTGGTATGAGTTTGATGGTCACTTTGGCCATGTAGGTTATGTTTTCAGTGTGGTAAGCTGCTACCTCAATTTTCGTGAGACTTCTGGAAAGAGTCTAATGATGAACGCATTCCATTTTGGAGCAGGTCCAACTCATGGGCGATCGCAAGAGATGTGGTTTCGCTTTTGCTACTTTTTCATAATATGGATTCCTGCCCTGGTGTGCCTGGTGTCTGTGATGACGCACAATATGGCATCTAGTGTTCAAAGCCAAGGAAAGGCAATACTTGCCTAAAATGGAAGGGATTGAACTTCAGACAGGAAACCCTCAGAATAGGTTTAAGACATTTAGTACATGACTTATTTATGTAAATGCAAAGCAGTATACTTAGTCTTGGTGGATTAGGGCTGCTTATGATTCTGCGGCTGCTGTTAGAGGCAGCCACTGCCAACCTAGTATTGACGCTGCATAACTGCTACTACTGCTGCTGCTTCGGCTTCTTAGAACACAACAAAAGAAAGAGACGTCATTACCAAATAAGAACATGACGCCCTCTCTTAGCTCGGGCAGGTCGAGACAGGCTCTATCATGGCATAGAATTTTGACCATCACCCTTCTAGAGCAGGTCTGACGTTTCTACAGTCTCAGCTGCATTTAATCATCATTGCATCATTGCTGATTGCTCTGATATTTCCTGATTACATATTTCTTCTCTTAGCAGGAAATGCATTTACCTCTGGTAGACAGAGCGGGTACTCAGTTGGGCCTGGGAACAGCTGTAAGTGTATCACAGCCTTTTTTTTTTTTTTTTTTTTTGAGAGAGAGATATACTTTGTTAGGTGTATGTTCATGTTAATGCATGATTATCCACTATTTCCAAGACACGTCCAGTCAGAGTTGTGAAATCCCTTGTGTGTCAATACAGAGTCTTGCTGTTGGATACAATCACACTTTTTTTTTCATTCCCCAAATACAACACTCCTTCTAATTGACCACCACTCCAGCATTGTATTTTTGTAACTTCTACAGATAATGTTACCATTTGGTGGCAATGTTTTCAACCCATTTCTAAACAGAACCTTTGTTTTCCAACTTTCTAAATTTCAAGTAAGCAGTGGAGCAATCTTAACTTGGAGGTTGAATGATTATTAGTCTTTTGGCCAGTGTAAATGTAGCCTTCTGCTTATGTGTTGGGTGACATATGCAAATACATGGTACAAACCTGATCACCATCCTACCCCTGAGATTTGTGTTGTGACTAATTTAATCATTGAAAATAAGCTAGAAATGAATCTCTTGCTTCTGATTGGTCTATTTTGTGGCGTTGCGCCTCTGCTTGTGAGGGCTAATGTTAAAAGGAGAAGCGTGTAAATGTAACCTGTTCTCACTCATTTTAAAGATGAACGAACTTGGGCGAACCAACAGTGGCTCCCACTACCACTGAAAATGGTTTTGACCAGTACGACCAAGCGCAAGTGTCCCAACCAAATTGTTGCTTGAAGTTGCTAAGAACAGGTTTGGTAGGCAGAGGTTCATTTGTGTGACTATACTATGTGACTATACTATTACACCATGATGCTATACTTGGGAGCAGTCTTCAAGCTTCCTAGGCCTACAAGCAGCCTTGCTGGTAAATAAAAATGTCTCAATTGTGTTATTCACATGCTTCTCCACAGATGCTGGAGGATGGGATGGTGGGCGCAATAATGGCTTTGTGAATGGATACAATGATGCGAATGGCATGAACGGACGTGGCGGCATTCGCCAGGACCGTGGTGGTGGTCGCGGAGGATTCCGTGGTAGAGGTGGAAGTTCCTATAACCCTGCCCAGCCTATGCAGAATCCAGGTGAGGATATTATTTTTTTTTTAATTTTTTGTTTGTTATATTGTAGTACAGGATGAACTCCTCATGCTTCAAGAAATACCTATCTGGTATTTATTTATTTTTTTACTTTTACATTTTTTTGTTTATAGGATTTGGGTATGAAGCCAAGGACAATGGCGGTGGTTGGAATGTTCAGAAAGATGCTTACACAAGCTTTGGCAGCCGTAACGACCGAGGCAAATCTGCCTATGATCGTACCTCTACAAGGGGAAGGTGAGCTACCTGCATGACATGACTTACTGGCCAGATACAATAATCATGTTCCTATTCTGTAGGTTGGTATTACTGGAACAAGTCTTAGTATTTGTATAAGATCAGTTACATATTCGCTTGTGATGTGATTGGTAGATATGAACGTGGAGGTTTTGGAGGTGGAGGAAATGGTCGTTGGCTGGACGACTCGAGAGAGGAGGAAGATTGGTCCAAACCTCTGTCCCGCAATGAGCGAACAGAGAAGTGAGTTCACATCACCCAAAACTTAACAAAAAAAAAAGAACAGAGCTCTGTTCTACTCTTTTAACAAGTCTGTGACCATTCTTAGTTGGGAGACTTAAAATGTTCTTTTTGTTTCCAGCGAACTGTTTGCCGGGTGCAACACAGGAATCAATTTTGATAATTATGATGACATTCCTGTGGAGGCAACAGGACACGACAGCCCTTCTCCCATTGATATGGTAAGTTGACTGCATTATTTTGTTTTAAACAACAGTATACAATTTGAAATGCCATTTAGTCCCTTTTTGTGTGTGCTTGAACTCTTATTTGAAAGGGTTGATACTTATGGACATTTTTTCATCCTCTGGCAGTTTCAAGATATTGATATGGGGGAGATCATCATGGGCAACATCGCACTGAGTCGTTACACACGTCCCACTCCGGTGCAGAAGCATGCCATTCCCATCATTAAATCCAAGAGAGACCTAATGGCCTGTGCTCAGACAGGTGAGTCACACCTGTACACCCAAACACCTGTAAACCCACACACCTCTAGACGCATGCCCCTTGCACAGCCACCTTTACAAACGGGCTACACCAGGTCCACAATTGAAGCGCTCTATTCGAGGAGCGTAAAAATAGTTTTAGAAGACTGGTCTAATTTTTTGCGAACCAAACACTTCAGTTATGTGGCTAGTGTAGCCTGCCTGTTACACTCTCTAAAGCAATAAAACAAGTTGTTGTAATATGCTATAATTTGTTTGCCATGTGAATTTCGTTACAGGTTCTGGGAAAACAGCCGCATTTTTGCTGCCTGTGCTCAGCCAAATCTACACAGAGGGACCGGGAGAGGCCCTACAGGCCGCTAAGAACAATGCCCAGGTACTGCCGAATGAGCATGTATTAGGAGTTAGCAGTGGTAACTGGTATATGTTGACTCGGGTTCAATTCACGAACACGTCACTACACGGCCATGTCTCTTTGGATAAAGGCGTCTGCTAAATGAAAAACTTTTACTTTAAGAAGCAATAGTTGTTTCAGTAACATGAAAATGTTGTGTTGACAGGACAATGGTAGATATGGCCGCCGTAAGCAGTATCCCCTCGCTCTGGTCTTGGCCCCAACAAGAGAGTTGGCATTGCAGATCTATGATGAAGCCAGGAAGGTAACTAAGCTGAAGTTATTTGTTATGTTATTTATGTTATGTGTTGGAAGCTTATTCATTTTCTGTTGTCTTGAATATTTATTTTTTTTTGTCCTCAGTTCGCATATCGATCCCGTGTGCGTCCATGTGTAGTGTATGGAGGAGCTGACATCGGCCAACAAATTCGTGAATTGGAGCGCGGTTGTCACCTTCTGGTGGCAACGCCTGGACGTTTGGTAGACATGATGGAGAGGGGCAAGATTGGCATGGACCACTGCTGGTACTAAAAAGATGGCCCTTACATACTAAAAAAAACTCATACTAAAAATAAAGAGTAAAAACTAGAGTAAAAAGATAACTCATCACCAATATGTTGTTGGATAAATGCTGCATTGTCCTGCTTGCAGTTACCTGATCCTGGACGAGGCTGACCGTATGTTGGACATGGGTTTCGAGCCCCAGATTCGTCGTATCGTTGAGCAGGACACTATGCCACCCAAAGGCGTGCGCCAGACCATGATGTTCAGTGCCACGTTCCCCAAAGAGATCCAGGTGAGGTTTTATTGCACGGGAGGGAGGGTGAGGGAGTAGCGAACAAAGGTTGTATTAGCTATCGCTAATACAACCTTTAACTGATTTTCCCCAGATATTGGCTCGTGACTTCCTGGAGGACTACATCTTCCTTGCCGTGGGCCGTGTGGGCTCAACTTCAGAGAACATTACACAGAAGGTGGTTTGGGTTGAAGAGAGTGATAAGAGGTCTTTCCTGCTGGATCTTCTTAACGCTACAGGTGAGCAGTCATGACCTGTTCTGACCCTTTGTTTCAAGGCCAAATCCAGTATTCTACAAGATGGGCAGGTGTATTTTTGGATGATAAAGTGTACATTTTTGTTTGAGACCAAATTATGTTAATCAAAGCAGTAAGACCAGAATATGCATTTACAACAAGATGGCATATAGCATGCCTGTGAGGCAAAGACAGAGGTTCTGTCTTAGGCAAAACTGCTCCATCAAGGTCTTTTTGGTCCCCGATGAAAATTTAGACCATCTAAAAATACACCCTAGTTTGTAGAATATCAGATTTATCGTTAAATAGACTTTAAGTTTCTCAAAATTAGTCTGAAGGGCATGCCTACTATATAAAACACCAATAATACAGTGACAAACAATTGTCCACTTGCTGTAAATGTGTCTTAATTGTGTTGTGGGGAATGATGGCGGCTAAAAATTCAAAAGTTTATTGCAAGGTTTGGTTTTATTCAAAGTTATGCCTAGCGAGGGTCAGGAACCAACTGCTGAAAACCTCGGGAAGCCTGGTGAGTTGAAATATTTCTCCTTACCCTGTGGACACAGAATTCCCAGCCCATAGTCATACCCTGTTTTCATTTCATTTTCTGTGAACATTGTACCAACCAGTTTAGATTAGTGCCTACTCTTATGCAATTTTTGGTTGTGGTGATCTATTGTATATGTAAAGCTTTATGTATTTTGGCCTTTTTTTGTCACATGATGAATGTTTATTCATATCCATCCCTCTTTCTTCCTCTCAACCCATACCATCCCTTGTAGGAACCATTATTATCATTATTATTGTTGTTTAAGAGTGTCACGATCTCGGTTTTAAGTTGAAAATCTATTGATATGACATCACAATCTCGAGCGTCAAAATCATAGGTAGAATTGACGATGCAGCCACACCACCAATGTCACGTCCAGCATGGATGCCAAGAGGGAAAAACACACGTGTTGAAGTGCGGCCTGTCAACATTCTCCTCAATTTGAAGATATAGCCAGTTATGAAGCATATCAATCAAACTGCAACCCCCTCCTGCTTCTCTGAACTCACCAATGTGGACGTATTTTGAGGTTCATTCGTTCATGTCAGTTAACACTAACTTGGGCTACTCAACTTTGCAAGTGAAGTTCTAGATAGTCCAAAATTACTTTAAGGTATAAAATGCACATTATCAGTGTAATATTCCGTGAACATTAACCTTGTGTCTCTTCGGAGTGTGCTATAACAATCAAATTATTATTCAGTGTTATTTAATTTCACTATGTTCATGTTTGTCTGTTCTGTTTAGTAGCTTGCTGTAGGAGCGGTTTCAAAATAAAAACGTGGTTTCAAAATAAAAGCCTCCAAAACAGAACTGGAAATACGGCAAGAAAAGTAAACAACAAGAAATGCATTAATAATATAATTTAAAAAATATCAAAAATTTAATTGAATCATGACTTTAAAATTGAAAATGAAATTGAGAATCGTGACACCCTTGTTGTTATGAACTATGGGTCCATACTCCAGTGTATAACAATTGATGTCTTGTTTTCAAACCATTTTCTTGTCTTTTCCGCAAAATTTACTTTGAGGCAGTTGTGACGACCACGTGGGAATGAAGTCACTGCGTATCAGAAAACTTGTTTAGTTTGAAGCAATCACATTCTTCATTGTCAGCTATGACGTCCATTAATCATTAATCTTTATTAGTATTTACCGATTTCATTAACCAATCTTTCTCAGGAATTTGCAAACATGGTCTTCTGAGCCCATGTTTGGTCACGGGGAATGTGCCATTGGGTATACTAGAAGTATGTGTGCCATTGGCTTCATGTTAATTTTGGAGTTGTTTTGTGTTCCTGTCCAAGATTAGGCTGGTTGTGCACCCCACCCACCCCTTACCGTTTTTTCCTGTGGCCTTTTTTGTCCTTCTTTGCTAATTTCACCTGGTGCCTCTTTCCAAACTACTTGTTTGTGTTGTCTCAGGCAAGGAATCCCTCACTTTGGTGTTTGTGGAGACCAAGAAGGGTGCTGATGCCCTGGAAGACTTCCTGTACCGGGAGGGCTACGGCTGCACCAGCATTCACGGTGACCGCTCACAGAGAGACCGCGAGGAGGCACTTCACCAGTTCCGCTCCGGAAGATGCCCCATTCTGGTGGCCACAGCTGTATGTTCTTTTTTTTTAAAAAAAATCTTATTTAATATATTATATTTTTTATTTTATTCTATATTTTATAAATAACATTTTATTACTATTGGTATTTCCCTTAAGGTTATTATTTGTATGCTCATTAAGAAAATCTATAAAAAAAAAAGAATTATTGGTATTAAAAAATAATAATTTTCTGTAAACATTTTAGTATGTTACTAATATTGGTATTTTTGTATTATTTAGGCCAGTGGTTCTCAAACTGGGGGGTGCGCCCCCTGCTGGGGCGGGAACATGTTGTGAGTGGGACGCGAGAGCGCGGACATCTCACTCGCATAATGAAACAATATTTCTGTGGGGCGCATGCCATGGACTTTGCCGTTGATAATGCAATGGACATGAATCGGCCTATATTTACATGAACGATAACAGACATCACTCCTCAGCTTGGCCAATTAAAATGCATCATTTTAGATCTCAAAGACCGCTCTGTCAACAAATAAATCAGACATCCACAGAAAGGACATTATGCAGGCTATTTGATTTGAGTCAGGTTTGATTGCAGATGCGTTCTTTACAGTTAAAAGCAGCCTTTCAGGGCTCCTCATATTCCTCCTTATTTTAGATTTAAAATGTGCAAGCAGCATAAGGCTTGATTGGCTTCTACAGTAGGTTCTCTGGAGTGCATTTTAACAGCTTCTGATTGGCTTCTACAGTAGGTTCTCTGGAGTGCATTTTAACAGCTTCTGATTGGCTTCTACAGTAGGTTCTCTGGAGTGCATTTTAACAGCTTCTGATTGGCTTCTACAGTAGGTTCTCTGGAGTGCATTTTAACAGCTTCTGATTGGCTTCTACAGTAGGTTCTCTGGAGTGCATTTTAACAGCTTCTGATTGGCTTCTACAGTAGGTTCTCTGGAGTGCATTTTAACAGCTTCTGATTGGCTTCTACAGTAGGTTCTCTGGAGTGCATTTTAACAGCTTCTGATTGGCTTCTACAGTAGGTTCTCTGGAGTGCATTTTAACAGCTTCTGATTGGCTTCTACAGTAGGTTCTCTGGAGTGCATTTTAACAGCTTCTGATTGGCTTCTACAGTAGGTTCTCTGGAGTGCATTTTAACAGCTTCTGATTGGCTTCTACAGTAGGTTCTCTGGAGTGCATTTTAACAGCTTCTGATTGGCTTCTACAGTAGGTTCTCTGGAGTGCATTTTAACAGCTTCTGATTGGCTTCTACAGTAGGTTCTCTGGAGTGCATTTTAACAGCTTCTGATTGGCTTCTACAGTAGGTTCTCTGGAGTGCATTTTAACAGCTTCTGATTGGCTTCTACAGTAGGTTCTCTGGAGTGCATTTTAACAGCTTCTGATTGGCTTCTACAGTAGGTTCTCTGGAGTGCATTTTAACAGCTTCTGATTGGCTTCTACAGTAGGTTCTCTGGAGTGCATTTTAACAGCTTCTGATTGGCTTCTACAGTAGGTTCTCTGGAGTGCATTTTAACAGCTTCTGATTGGCTTCTACAGTAGGTTCTCTGGAGTGCATTTTAACAGCTTCTGATTGGCTTCTACAGTAGGTTCTCTGGAGTGCATTTTAACAGCTTCTGATTGGCTTCTACAGTAGGTTCTCTGGAGTGCATTTTAACAGCTTCTGATTGGCTTCTACAGTAGGTTCTCTGGAGTGCATTTTAACAGCTTCTGATTGGCTTCTACAGTAGGTTCTCTGGAGTGCATTTTAACAGCTTCTGATTGGCTTCTACAGTAGGTTCTCTGGAGTGCATTTTAACAGCTTCTGATTGGCTTCTACAGTAGGTTCTCTGGAGTGCATTTTAACAGCTTCTGATTGGCTTCTACAGTAGGTTCTCTGGAGTGCATTTTAACAGCTTCTGATTGGCTTCTACAGTAGGTTCTCTGGAGTGCATTTTAACAGCTTCTGATTGGCTTCTACAGTAGGTTCTCTGGAGTGCATTTTAACAGCTTCTGATTGGCTTCTACAGTAGGTTCTCTGGAGTGCATTTTAACAGCTTCTGATTGGCTTCTACAGTAGGTTCTCTGGAGTGCATTTTAACAGCTTCTGATTGGCTTCTACAGTAGGTTCTCTGGAGTGCATTTTAACAGCTTCTGATTGGCTTCTACAGTAGGTTCTCTGGAGTGCATTTTAACAGCTTCTGATTGGCTTCTACAGTAGGTTCTCTGGAGTGCATTTTAACAGCTTCTGATTGGCTTCTACAGTAGGTTCTCTGGAGTGCATTTTAACAGCTTCTGATTGGCTTCTACAGTAGGTTCTCTGGAGTGCATTTTAACAGCTTCTGATTGGCTTCTACAGTAGGTTCTCTGGAGTGCATTTTAACAGCTTCTGATTGGCTTCTACAGTAGGTTCTCTGGAGTGCATTTTAACAGCTTCTGATTGGCTTCTACAGTAGGTTCTCTGGAGTGCATTTTAACAGCTTCTGATTGGCTTCTACAGTAGGTTCTCTGGAGTGCATTTTAACAGCTTCTGATTGGCTTCTACAGTAGGTTCTCTGGAGTGCATTTTAACAGCTTCTGATTGGCTTCTACAGTAGGTTCTCTGGAGTGCATTTTAACAGCTTCTGATTGGCTTCTACAGTAGGTTCTCTGGAGTGCATTTTAACAGCTTCTGATTGGCTTCTACAGTAGGTTCTCTGGGTTCTCTAGAGTGTATTTTAACAGCTTCTGATTGGCTTCTACAGTAGGTTCTCTGGAGTGCATTTTAACAGCTTCTGATTGGCTTCTACAGTAGGTTCTCTGGAGGGTTCGGAGCCCGGGACTACAGGCAGACGAGCGGCACCGGAGGCAGCAGCGCCGGCAGCGGCGGCGGCTTTGGAGGCCGAGGCGGCCGCAGCACCGGGGGCCACGGAGGAAATCGTGGATTTGGTGGTGGTGGTGGTAAGTGTCGGTCTCACTGTACAAATCAAATCCTCTTTTGTTGCGTCTGAAGAGACCGCACTGTTCAGTTATGTCGGCGCAAGGCCTCAGACTGTCGTCTTCATTTTCAGGTGGCTTTGGGAATTTCTACGGCAATGACGGATATGGAGGAAGCTACTCTCACTCGCAAGTGGACTGGTGGGGCAATTAATAATTCAAATGCCCCGAATTTTTCAGACCTCCACTCGATACATGTTGATGGGCTCATACAGCCCTATTTGCTGAATGAGAACCACATGTTAGCCAGTTTGAATAACCATATGTAGCTTGAGGACCCTATCCGTACATTATAAGTTGTGATTCTTTGTGATGACTTGGTTGGGGGGAAAAAAATTGTGGCACGCATCACAAGAACATATCCACAGTTTACGTGACAGAAAGAAAACATCTACTGTCTACTGCTTGTTCTGTGACACAAAGATGAATGACCAAGTCAAAGACTATGTTATTTGCATCTTACTTATCTTTTGCAGAACAAAGAATCACTTGATAATGTACTGTCTTTTTTTTGTTTTTGTTTTTTTTCCTTTTACATTTGCTTTTTTTAAAAAGCAATGTACTTACTGACACCAGGCCATGAACTTCAAGTTTTATATTTTCTTAAAAGGCAAATAATTGAGCTCAGATTAAATCAAACCTTGGCAAATGTCTTGAGAAATAATGACTTGTCAGTCATTATTCCATTTTGAACTTTTCAAATTTTGTCACCAGCCATCCTGTGACCTGATCATAGGTTGCGTTCCTTTATTGGAAGCAATGATCTGGCAAAAAATGCATTTCAAATGAAAACGTGATCTGTTCACTAGTTCTTTAAAGGTACCCTTTGGATTTTGTTGATCAAGCCATTCCAGTGCATAATCTTAATATTCAGTCATTATTTAATTTTCTCAGAATGTGTTTACAGAGCTGCAAAGGCACTTGGTGCTTCAACTTAAAGGCCATTCATTTTAGCTTATCTGCAAAGGCAGCTAGTTGATTTTGAGAGACTAGCATGTGAATGGTATGTTAGCGCATTCTTACTTGAACTGTATGGAAACAGGATGGATATCGAGTAAATGTCTATCTTAATCATAATGTGAGATTGGAATTGTACAAAAGCAGCATTTGCAAAAGTGGAATGGCTACATTATTACCACAGGAGTAGAGTGTGTGTTAATGCTACCACTGCAATGGTCCCATGCTAGTGTTTTTTGTTTTGGTCAAGGAGACAAAATCTACAGAAGGCTTTTTTTTTTTTTTTTTCACGCAAATCATAAAACAATCTTTTTTTTTTTCACTTAATTTTCTTGGTCTCTTTTTTTTTCTTTCAAGCTGCGTTAAAAAAGACATACAGACGTAAGGCGTAACTCGTTTGAGGCACAGTTCCACCCGCCATTAAACTCACGGCTGGGTGTTGTTCCCCTTTGGAAGCTAAGCGGTCAGCTGAGGCTAACTGTAGAATATGGTAGGATATCAAAAAACATAGGAGCTTCACAAGGTGTGGCTTTTGAAGCATAATTACTTTTTTTTGTTTTTGTTGTAGTCATTCTTTGATACAACTAATGTTACCATCTGATTGGGTGCTGTTCGATGCTTGTTCCATTCTGACTGTGTATTTTGGCAGCTAATGTGAGGAAATCTAGAGTTTGGGTTGCTGTTAGTGTACTGTGGAGACTATATCAGTGGTTCGTGGCCGAGTCGTCGAGGGGTGTCCCCCCCTAGGCAGGCGGCATAATTTTTTCTCAAGGAGAAAGTCATTTGGGAGTGGGCATGAGAAGTCTTTTGACTGAAGTGCAATATATTCACTTTCAACTGTGTTGTGCCTTGATATATTTCAAATTCTTAGCCCAATACCAATGCACTGACAGTGTTGTGGTAACAGAAGTTGTGTGGTGCTACAAGTTGGGTCTAGATTCTCTTACATTACACCCATCAAGTTTTATTAAAGTTATTTTATTGATTGCACGTGTGCAGTTTTATAGATGTCTCGTACATGTCCTTATGTGTAAAGATTGTTAAAACGCAGCTTGTTTACAAAAGGGGAAAGGGTTCTCAGTATTTTACCTGGGTTTATTTGGGACCAGGAAATTGGCAGTGGAGAATTTAGCCATTTGCACAGATTACTAGATTCTACTTTTGCTGCTAGACTGTAATTTATTAAGCATTTTTGAAAAGTATTTATTTTTATATGCCTAAAAAGTGATACTTTCAATTAACTTGACCAAAAGACGGTAAAAACACTGGCACTTGAATGTTTGTCACCTGAGTGAAAGTTGTTTATTGGGATAGTGTGAGGTTGTTAGTGTCAACTATCGGCCTCGTGTGCATTTGGATCAATTCAATTTGGCTGTCAAAATTTGAAAGCTTACCACCATGCCAAGGTTTGGAAAGAAAAAAAAAATAACAGTACATTGTTGTCAGTAAATAGTGTTTTGTTTTGTTTTTTTAGCCCCTTTTCCCCCACCCCACCCTTTATAACTGGCACATGAGAAATTTATAAAAGAAAGCATCCTACATGTGGTGTATTATAATGTTCAGATGGATTATTTGGGCATCCTGAGGAGGAGGCCCTCTTTGATGTGTGTGCTACTCTAGCAGCCAAGTGAGACTTTTTATTGGGCTTCTCACTCCCTGTAGAGGTTAGTATTTGCTTTACGGAATAGTGTAGATACTATGCACTACATGAAGACAACTGTCAATTGTAAGATTTTACCAAATTAAATTTTGACATTGCAAATGCATACTGTTGAAGTGTTTCTTTTCCTCCTGACTCATTTGTCTCCACAAATTCCACATTAATGTACTAATTCATCACACACACACAAAGCATAATACATTTGGAAACTAGATGTACCGCAGAGCGGTACAAAATATGACCGCCGCCCTGTCCAGCACATTTTTTCCACAAAAATAAATCACGCTGAAAGGCCTATGATTCTAACTGTCTCACTAAATTGCATTATCCACACTCAATTCTCACTGGTATCTGCTAGATAACAAGTACCAAAACATGATTAGTTCATAGATTTCACATGTAAAAATCATTTTATACAACCCCACCCCCATCTTGCCTGTTCATAATTCTGAGAAATTCTTGAAATGTGTGTGTGCGTGTGCATGCATGCGTACATATGTCTACTGTGTGAGTATGTGTCACGTATGATCACTGTGAATGTATGTGTGTGCGTGTGTATCTGTTTATGCACGTGTGCACATGGAATGGGTTAACATGACCCCTGGAGGCAAACATACGGAAAAAATTGGTCATCCTAGGCCCTACGGTTCACAAGATATTCACAGAAAACTGTGTCTGCCCTACCCTCCTTTCGGGGGGTCCAGTCCAGCGGGGGGGCTACAGATCAAAACGAAAAGCGATGGTTCCATGCTATCCATGTGGGGTTACATGCCCACCAAGTTTTGTGTACCCCGGTCTTTCAGTGTCCCGGGAATCCTTGACGGACATTTGGACATGCGAAAAAGAAGAAAAAATCTGACTAAACCTATAAGTCTTGTATTTTGCAATGCCTACAATGGCAATATACATGGGTGACTAACAATTCAGCAATATAGTTTGTTGTGGTCAACATGCCAGAGCACTGACAACTGCAAAGGGTGTGGTTGTTCCTGATCAGCAACGGTAAACACGGTAAGGCTCCAGTGACATGGGTAGGTGGGCAGCAAGCAGACATAAGAACATTTAGTGGAGCGCACTCATTTGACATCACAATGACAATAACAGAAAAATGACCAATCTATCTGTATAGAATACTGCTACCAGGTGTAATTTGAGATGTGTTAACAGGTACAGGTTGCATACCAGTGTAGCGCTCACTCTTCCCTGAATACATAATGAAAACACTTCATAAACGGCACAAGAAAATTACAATATTTATAACATTGTGTTCAATGCAATTCATGATTAAATTGAAACTCTCTGGACTTCAAACATCTTATGTGAAACTGTCATTAAGATTTGCATAACCGCAAACAGTACGATCACACAGAGCCTACATTCCAGATTTAAAATCCATTTATCTCAATCTATTAACACCCTGCCATCACCATTATACTCATTCTTACTTCACACACAAATACACATGGTGGGATTATTTCCAAGTTGATACCATTTTCCAACTATAACAAACATCCTGACAACTGTTTCCAAAACGTTTATAGTCGGGGCCAAACCCCCCAGGCGAGCCCAGGCAGGAATAGGGCAATGAGAAGCGAGGAGAAGAGGTTTACAGCATTGTTGTCCAGGATTGGTTTCCCACATATTCTTTTGGTGGTTTTGGACTCATAGTTCACAACTTTGCCAGTACTCTCGTCATAGCCTGTGAGGATGTAAGAACATTTGTTTACCTAGTGTTACAATGTTGACAACATCAACGACATATTGTCATATCAATATATTACAGATGAACTGGACAGTTCTATGCACCTGTTGACTCGTGGGATGCCTAAATGATTATAACTGGTGTCCAACCGCATTTCGCTGATGTTAAAATTATCTAGAGTTTTTTTTTCCCCCTGGCTGCTCTCCTCATGTTTCTCAAACTGAGATGAGCCTCTTTATACAGATCCTGTTGACGCAGTCACTTCGTCATTTAGTATATTGCCAACATTCTGGCTGATATGTTAGTACTAGGCTTACCTGAATATTGCATTTCGGCTCCCAGAAGAGAGTCCAACCCTGATCCAAGAAGGCCCGCCACTCCTCCATAGACGATGACTGGCCACTGGGGAACAGCCAGGTGCAAGTCACTTACAAACAGAATCTGGGAGATGAAGTAAGATGCGCCCACTGTTAATCCCCCCAGGAAGCTGGCCACTAATCCCACCGGAGTGACTCCTCCATTTGTTCCTGCAGTAAAGAGACATTAGTTAGTACTAGTGGCATTATGTTGCTAGCCATAATCCAACACCCCCCCACCCCCCGTGGCTCCTTCATCTGTCAATGAGTCACATGCAATTGTACTGCTTATAGCTGTAGAACATGGCCATGACTAGATCTTAATTTACCCATAATGTAGTTTATATTCTATATTTTATATAGAAACTATATTGTCCTTCATCTTACAAGGTCTCATTCATTTTTTATTTCAACTTTCATTTTAACCTGAGACAAAACCTTACGCTGAACCCGGCCTTATTTGAAAAAAAAAAAAAAAAAGGCCATAGAAAATGAAAAACCGTAGAGATGAATATGACCTTGGGGTCGATGCACACCTGTTGGCACCTCCTTCCAGGTCGTGATGAGCCTGGGCTTGGTCTGACTGAGGACGGGCCCCACCTCTGATGCCCAGGTGTCCCCTGCACTGCAGGACAACGCTCCCAGAAGGGACAAGCATATCCAGGATGCCGAGTACTGCTTCCCAAAGTCCACGGGAATCTCCCCCGACCCCACCTCGATCATGTAGAGCAGGGCTAACTCCGTGGGAATGCCACCATTGCAGAGCACCTGAATCCAGTTTCTCTGCCCACCTGTAAGCACAACCAGAGACGGTTGACGCTATTGGTTGGTTTCAATGTGATGTGTCCGCAAAATAAATGATTGGCCAGCATTAAGAGACAAGACAAACAGAATCCATCGACATCATTTGAAGACTCAATGCTCATTTGTTAACAGTGTTAGACCAGTCATTTTGACATTGTAATTACTTCAACCCGAAAACATCAACTGAGGTTGGTATTCAAAGGATCTTTGGCACAACCCAAGTGGGGATCACATGAAACAAACAGATTGTTTTGCTTGCTCTTCATGGGTTGAAGATGAAAATTAAAGAATAGATAGTAAAACAAGAGATTATGCAACAGGCAATGGAAGAGAGGAACAGGTATAGGTCATCCACAGGCACAGGCCACCAGAGGTTGGTCTTGAAATGTGATGTACAGATGCAAGATAAGTCATGAAACCTCAAATATACATGAATCAATGTATTAGTGGTTCCCTAATCTATTAAGCCCGCGCTACACCAGGTCCACAGCTGAGGCGCTCCATTCACATGGCATAAAAATAGTTTTAGAAGATTGGTCTGTTTTTTTATTTAACGTACACACCGCTATCATGTCTGGTGTAGCCAGTCCCATTGATTACAGTGGAAGCGAATTGCTGAGGCAGGCCCTGTGTAACCTCCCTGTTAGAATCTTTTACAACAACTTTTGTGGCTTTTAAAAACTTAAAAGTTGCATGCATTTCTGAACCAAAGGCAATTTCATAGAGCAACATTTTAAGATGAGACGTGGATATTGACAAGATGCTGAAATTGCTACTTAAGCTTGATTTCATACCACCTGATAAAACTAGAGAGGTTTTCAGCCTAAATTGTCTTTTGCCTCATCTTACCTGCCTTCAGTGCTTGTTATACACCTGTTTGAGGCCCTGTATTTCAATGCTATTTTACTAAAAGAAAACAAAGGCACAGCAGTGGCTATTGTAGCTCAGCTCCCCCAGTACTCGTAGGTGCCTCTCTCAGTGAAAAAAATCTTAATTTGCATAAAATTATACAGAAGCTTTTATTTGCAGTGAACCTTAGCTTACAATTACCTTCTTTATATTCTGAGTCCAGACGCTTTTTAATGTCACCCTTCCATTTTGTCAGCTTGGATGAAGTGATGAAAAAAGCAAACAGTGCGGAAAGGAAACTCCAGTTGGCCACGGTGAGAATGACGCCAACAACCATCGCTGTGGAGAAAAAGACAAAATCAAACCTTAATGCAACAACAAACCAACCCCTCAGAGAAAGGAATGGGACAGTATTAGCAAATAGATTATCTTTATACCTTTAAGGTAGCAAGGGAGTCCAGTGATGCACGCACTTACCTCCAAGGGCCCCTGTGTAATCGAGGCTTCGCTTTTTCACGGCTCGCAAAGTAAGCGTGAGAGGGAGTAACACAGAGAAGAGCCATCTCCATGCTGAAACAGGGTACCCAGTACCTAAAGACAAAAGTAAAGCAAAGGCATTGCCCAGGTCGTGTTTTGAAGAGTTTAGGAATACCTGGGGCTATTATGATTGATGATGCTATGATACTTATAATATTAGGCAAGCATTGACTTGCATATATTTACAATGGGAAATATATCAGCATAATTGTGGTTCCAACATGAATAATGTGGTGCTGGTTACAGTTCCTTCTGTGATGCTGCAATTCTTTTTTATTAATAATAATGCTCAATAATTTTATTAAAGATAATCACCATCATGATGAGGGCTGACATGGGAAATCCCAGGGCAATTCCATGCAAACCTGTCTCGTCCATAATGCCAACACAATACCATGGTATGGTATGATGTGAATGATGATTACTTGAATTTTAGCATAATTCATTCTTCTTAGTTGTAGAACATAGAAAACTCTTCACATAATCATTCGCATCATATAAATACCATGGCATTTAGTTGCCGTTATGGACGTGACAGTTTTGCATGGAACTGCCCCCACACTATTAATGACATATATTAAAATAAAATAAAAAAAACTTTTAAACAAGGATTTGTTTCATCCCACAAAAGGCTAAGAAAAACGACAAATGTAATATTCAATTTGAGAGAAAAAGACTGGGAGCACTGAGATTTGTAACCTACTTCACTACTGTATCCCTCAGTACAGTACTTTGGATGATATTGTTTTTACATATCCTATAACGATTTACTATACCTTACCCGTCAATAATTACCTGAGTATGAATTGGTAATTATGGAAATGATCCAGAACATCAGGGAGAGGCCCAGGGTAAAACACAGTAGTATCATATCCGTCAACATTTTGGAATATTCTTTGATTAACAGCTCATCTTCATTCAGAATTATCCCTGACATGGTAAACACCTGTAAAACAAGTAATTGTGTTAGGGATTTTAATTCACGTCATGTTGCGTGACTAAGAAGAGGGGAGGCCTAAGAAATAGAGGGGAGTAGGTTATGGCATTATATAGTGATGATGTCCCGAGACACGTGGATCATTCAAGCAACTTTAATCATGTCAGAAGCAGGGAGCACTTAAAAGCATTACAAGGAACACACAGGGGTAGTTTCTAACACTCACACAATACACGCACAGGGACAGGGTAGTAACACTTACGCCGACACGAGGGTTACACGAAAGGCAGAACTAAGGAGGGTTAAACACAGAACACTACACCATACTCATAACCTTAAATAAGAGCTAAAATATAGCGTGTCTGGCTCACTTGATGGGCTAAACAGACACTGGTTAAAGTGCACCGCTACACCCTAGTCCTAGGCTTACATGGCTTAGCGTTACTGAAGCAAGTTTCCCCATCTCTGATTAGAACTACACCCCAAGACCTTTGCCTTCCCAACAAGGCTGTAGTTTGCTATTTGACTGGTCTAAATAGTAGTAGGCAGCTATCCACAATTAGTTTTGTTTGCCTAATCGGGTTGGGGTTGTTTTGTCACTTTCAGCTGACAATATTGGCGGCTAAGATGGCTGGTCAATAACGTTCTTTACCTCCAAATATGAAGTTGTGATATTTAGATGTTGGCCTGTCCATCTTGATTTCTACTATAAATGTCTTCCCAATCTGAAATTCTGTACAGATCTATACACGTCCAGCTTCTTCCTGGCTGCGAGTAGACAGCGCAATTACAATCCTTACGACGGTAGCAGCTAGCAATATTCGTCAAAAGAAAAGCCCTGCGTTCTTGGTTTCTTGAACACGTAGCCCTAACAAGGTGGAGTTAGCGCTATAGGCTAAGGCCGATAGACTATGCATGCTATTTCTATGTAGGCCAACTGCAAAAAAAAATAACCTAATGCTTTAGGTTTACTTTTTTTGCAAACCTTTATTTTGATTAAGCTGCGTGGTCTGGCTGAACGCGGTGCATACTGGACTTTTACGCAACGCAAAGAAGTCCGGACTCCCGCAGCAGCCAAATCTGTGCAACATGGAGTCGAATCAGTCTATTTGCAGTGCCTTTACACTGCCTTTACAGACACGTTCTTTCCCCTCTTATGGTTCAAGTGGTAAAGGCAGATTTGGCAAATGGTGCCAACTATCATACTGTCACCTACGGAACTCTGGAGGGGCCATTGCAAGATATTATATTATATCCAGAAAACGTGTGAAGTTGTGAAATTGTGTGCTCATATTACTAAATTGACATGCTTTACTAAATAGTGCGCTTATTGTGTTCTCAATTTAGTAAATTGTGTGCACGATTTAGTAAATTTTGCGCACGTTTTACTAAATAGTCTGCTCATTTTACTAAATTGCAGTCATTTTACTAAATTGTGGTCTCATTTAGTATATATAGTGTGCCCATTTATTATGGAGCCCAGAAGGTGGAATTGCAAGATATTTTTGTGTTTTGAGAGAATGTGCACTCATTTTAGTAAATTGTGCACTCGTTTTACTAAATTGTGGTCTCATTTTACTAGATTGTGTGCACAATTTAGTATATTGCTCATTTTACTAAATCGTGTGCACGTTTTATTAAATAGTGTGTTCATTTTACTAAATAGTGCTTTCAATTTAGTAAATTGAAAACATTTTTTTTACTAAATTGTGTACACGTTTTACTATATTGTGCGCACATTTTAATAAATTGTGCACTCAATTTACTACAATTAAAATGAGAGCACAATTTAGTAAAATAATAGTAAAACGTGCGCATGATTTACTAAATTGAGAGCATGATTTAATAAAATGAGCACACTATTTACTAAATCGTGCACACTATTTATTAAAACGTGCACACAATTTAGCAAAGTAAGTGCACGTTTTCTGGATATATACCAAACAATATCTTGCAATGACCCCTCCAGGGTTCCGTACTACATTATTGCTTACTCACTTAGTACTTGTTAAACTCAATACAATTAGACTATTTGGTCCAAGCCGCCTTACTATCTAGCACCAGTTTTATTTGGCATGCACACACAGACAGCCAGCTTAAGGACCGTGAAGCAGAAGTTCATTAAATTCAACAGTATTTGATATGACATTTTAATTCTCACCTGAGCTGAGTTGTTTATGGAATTTGTTTATCATGCTTAAGGATCCAAAGACTTTGACTCAAATTGTGCATATCTTTGGCAGCTCAGCTACAGTTGGCTAAGTTAGCTGACATCAATAATAGAACACATGAACATTCCATGAAAGTCGGTCTATAAGCTGCTCTCCAGCATGCTTGATTTATGGTGGTTAAATGGTTCTGAATGGGTCTATAAGCTGCTCTCCAGCATGCTTGATTTATGGTGGTTAAATGGTTCTGAATGGTTTTCTGTTCTCAACATTTGCAAGTGGCATGGTGGAATAGTGACTGCATTACAGCACTGTTAGTTCCCGGTAATATTGCGTTATAAAATTAAAACTGCACTGGCCCTTCCAAACCTCTTGTGATGGCAATATGCCCATCTAGCCAGCCAGTGATTTGCTTTAGGCCTTTTTTCTACAGCTGTTCTCATAACTTGTCGTGAAAGAATATCACAAAAGGAGAATTAAGATTTCTTATTTGAAAAGTCTCCCAGTTGCTTGAATAGTCAGTGCATCCTATCCTCTACAATGAATCATTGACAATTAAAATAAGTAAAACAGACCTTGATCTTACTTGTATTCTGTGCAGATCCTGTTAATCCTTGTTATTTTTGCTGTTTGACTAATATGAACACCGGTCTTGAAATCAAGTCACTTTAAATCCATTGCATATTATTAGGGAAATTCCAGTTTTCTATCAATTCACATGACGCAAGTTGTTTTTTGTCCACCCACGATTAGGAATGGTGATTTCTGTTTATTTCTGAGGGCATTTTCACAGTGTTTCTCTAGAGTAGCTTAATCAACCTTTCAGAGAAAGAATATCCCAAGAAACATAAAAAGTATAGGGTAATTCTTTGTAAAATCTGATGTGGCTGTTATAGAGACCCGTGTCAGGTTTTGGTAAATCCTCCTTGTGGGCCTTTCTAACACAGAACTCTATTAACTCCCACTTCACCACAGTCACTCCATTCATAGTCACATGTGGCAGTGGGTGGGCACTTGATCTTGATTGGTACAGCCGTTAACTTTGGGATACACTCCTCGGATGTACAGTGTGCAGAGTTGTACTTTATGTTCTATTTGCTTCTAGGCTGTAATATGTTATCTCCATGTTTCTCTTAGACAGTATGAGAAAACTAGTAGGATGAAGAAAAATCACCTAGAAACAGGCTTTCGAGGCTTTCACCCACATCTTCCAAGCTGATTTTGATCTTGTGACTCCATTCATTGCCCATTTTCAATGAACGAAATGATTCAAACAGTGGCACGCATAGCTTGAAGCATTTTTTACGTCCAAATTGCGGCCTGCCATTTGTGTCATCAGCCTTAGCAATCATGTGCAAGGCAAAAAGTGCTTAAAGGAACTGAAATAAAAGCCTCTTTGACTCTTTCTTTGATTTATGTTATAAAAAGTGTTTCCCAATTTTTCTGGGATGTCTCCTTTTTGTTTCCCCCAATTGTTATGCTTGCAATT
Source organism: Alosa alosa (assembly GCF_017589495.1). Taxonomy (NCBI): domain Eukaryota; kingdom Metazoa; phylum Chordata; class Actinopteri; order Clupeiformes; family Clupeidae; genus Alosa; species Alosa alosa. Next base: position 4,352,586 of record NC_063211.1, on the reverse strand, counting down.
GACAGCCTAATAAGTGCCACTTAGATAGATAGATAGATACTTCTATCTATCTATCTAAGTTGCACTTATTAGTTGTTAGTTATTAGTTGTATTAGTTATTACTTGAACGTAAAACAGAATCAGATCGTATGTAGTGTAGGCCTACATAGCTTTGGTCAATGTCACTTACTCTGGACCAACCGACTTCAGGAATCAACAATAATGTCTAAACTTTGACCATTATGTCAAGTCTGGCGGTGTTGGATCCGCGCAGGATTGCGTCAAGTCGAACGCACCCCTTTCTTCCAATGACGTCTCCAATCACGTGGTAATTTGGTTTGTTCGAGAAAACTCAGGTTTAGTTAATTTTCCTTGGTCCAAATTGGGAAAACCCCTACATGTAGCCTATATGGGGAAAACTGCTAGAGCCACTATGAAGTGGGAGCTCCAACTTTAAAACCTGAGGGAATTCGATTAACCTTGACATCTGAGATTGCGTTTTAACGGATGAGGAGGCAGTGTTTCAAAACGAGCAACATAACCGTTGGTGGCCAACAATTGAACAGAAAATTCACTGATGAACCACGCATGTGGTCCGAACATTATCCGAACTGTACCCTACCGAACGCACCAACAGGAAAAGTTTTACGCCGAGGGTAACAGACTAGGCTTACTGTATATGCTTATAGCACATGACAGCTTTGCCTTTCTTCTTCAGAAATGTGGTATTGTGAGATGAGCGGCTCTGCCACCATCTTCCCGTTGAGCCCATTGTCTTCTCAATCAAAGGCACGACTCGTATTTCTACTTTTCTGCTGTAGCCTAACCTATGTTGGTAACGTTATAGTCAAAACATCCACCACCGGCTGTCGTTACCTAATCAGTTTATTACTAGGCTGTAGCCTCGTTTTATAACTTTACATCACGTTGCTCTTCTAAACACATGTGCGTAGTAATTCGTAGTAGTTGTAAGTTGATAGTGTAATTGTGTAGGCTATGTGTCTGAACAGGTGTTGTAGACCAGCGCCATGGGAGTACACGGACTTTGGAAGTTGCTGGAGAGCACCGGGAAGCCCATCAACCCCGAGACGCTGGAGGGGAAAATATTGGCTGTTGGTATCCTTTTGGCATCAATTGAATAGGGTACCGTATTGAAGGGGACAATACAGAATGTGTCTCTGCTTGCATTTTTGACATTTTGACATGGTTATTGGATGAAACGTGTGCTTTTTATCAACTGAGGGTAATTTATTTGCATTTATTTTTTATCACTTTTATGGAAGCAAAGACATCAGATATGGTGGACCGACAGACAGCACCATGGGTTTGAACTGCCTTGGGGGTCCATCTGCCTTCCATGGCCGAAGTAGCACACCCCAGTCCACAACTCTGACTGCTACAAAACCATGCATGCAAGCTTGGAAAGCCATATCCTAAATTATTGACAATATGAATATCAAAGTTAGTTGTAAACAGCTTACTCTGACCACAGAAAAGGACCATACATTAGTTCAGAGGGAAGAGAGAGGGAACCCCTTATCGTACAAAATTGTTTTGCTTATTGAATTGGGACCAACAATAATGTGTATGGAAGCACTTTGTGACAGCGTCATTAAAATATTAGTTATTGCCATTGGTGTATAGAATATGCTCTTTTTTAGAACAAAAAAATCAGACTCAAATAATTTGGTGGAACCCCTGAAGCAACTCCTTGGTCCCTCTATGGTGGTCACAGGCCGGTTGAAGATCTTTGCATTAGTTGATGTTGAGCTGCTGTAGCATCTGAAGGCGGTTTGATAGTTCATTTCCATGCTGTTATACGACTCAGAATGATCATTTGGCCAAGTCAGTTGTAATGTATTATTTCGAGTTGAAATGCCTTTACAACCTCCTCCCAGACATCAGCATCTGGCTGAACCAGGCGCTAAAGGGCGTCAGGGATCGTGATGGCAACACAGTACAGAATGCACATCTCCTCACTCTGTTCCATCGTCTCTGCAAACTTCTCTTTTTTCGCGTTAGACCTGTCTTTGTGTTCGACGGAGATGCACCTCTGCTCAAGAAGCAGACTCTGGTCTGTATTATCTTTGTAGATGTTCTGTGTTTAAAAAAGATCTTGAGTTAGATAATCATTTACAAACAAAGGATCCCATTTGTACCCACATTCCCCCTTGCTCAACAATGCGCATGTGCTCCTGTTTTCTGCGATATATTCATTTTTATTTTAGAAACTGCCGATTGATTGATTTATGTTTGTTGTGTGTTGTTCAGGCCATCAGAAGACAACGGAAAGAGGAGATGAGCAAGGAGTCTAAACAAACACATGAGAAAATGCTGAGGACGCTTCTTAAGAGACACGCCATTAAAGCCGCACTGGGAGAAACCAGGTGGGGACGTCAGGGAAATCCAAAGCTACTTATGATGTACCAAATGACTACTACAGCAGTTGTTTGGTGATGTATCGAATTTAACAGAGAGCTTTGTTACGGTACCAGAGATCATCAGGTAGTCACACCCTCAAGTTGGGTATGGCAGGGAAATACATTTATTCATTTAGTAGATGCTGTTATCCAAAGTGACTTACAAAATGAGAAATTACATTCAAAGATGAGGAATAAAATTCAAGATATAACATTCAAAATACATTAAAAAAACATTCAAATATAGAATCACCATGACATGCCGGAAAAGCTGTTCTTACATGTTTACATGATTTATTCCCATCAGTCAGGAACCCATGCCCAGCATCTCTACTCTGAGGAGAGATGAAGCTGATGACATGTACGTCCTTCCAGCGTTACCGGCACCAGTTGAGATGGAGAACAGGTGTGCATTGGAAACAGTCTTCCTGCAGTAAATGACTGTGCTCTGCCTGTTGTACTACTGTATATTTCATATGTTATACATTGTGCGTATCTCTTAAGGATAACTCACTACTTGCTTACATGTTGATTTCATTCATTTTGTTTGGCCTACCAGCCTTGATGAAGAAGAGGCACTAGACTGGGAGGAGTCTACACAGGCCCTTAACAGCTGGCAAGTAAGTTCAGTCTGTCAGCTGCTTTGTTATTGATGAGTAGTTAGTTACAGTAGGTGATATGGACAAAAATGTATGTTTAGTTAAATGCATTTAATACTGTTGATTTGTTGATCCCTAGAGGTTTTTGACACTCATAATGAACTATGAGAGATTTTCTTCAACCTTTTCTCAAAATTCTTTTATTGTGGCCAGTCCAATAATCATGCTTTTCAATCTGTACCATAAGACTTTGTTTCCTAGAAAGAATCCAGCCTGCTTCACATTGTGTTCTTTTGCAAGTGTTAAGTTACAGTACATGCACTATTTAGTTGTCTAATGTAGGATGAAACTCATAATTTGAATGAAGTTATTTGTGTAATGTAAAAATTAAATTATTTGCTAGATTTTCTAGAATTTCCTGGATGGAGCAGTATATCTCAGTCAAATGATTCATTTGTAAGTGTATTAGATTTGTTACTATGACTTTTATTGATTTGAATGGTTGTATTTGTGACAGGAGAACATTTATGAAGACCCTAGTTCAGTGGACATAAACTCTGAGCAGTTCTCGCAGTTACCCCCGGAGATGAAACATGAAATTCTCAAAGACATGAAGGAGTTTGCCAAGAGACGCCGGACCATGTACCAGAAACCACCAGAGGTAGCTCAAGCACTCACCTTGTTACACAAATACGCATTAGGGCTGACTGGGTATCTGTCCATCTAGCCAAACATTTACACCTTTACAGTAGTATGTCATCATCATACCTTGGCTTTTGAGCATAATAAATTAAATTGAAACCAACCCCTACCAGTATTGATACATAATTCATTATATCCCCCCAAAATCAAAGTTAAAATAACAAGAAAAAAATATATTACTTTTCATTTCTGAAGCATGCTGTTTAGAGCACTGATTTCAAACTTGCTCGGGTGAAATCATTCCCCACAGCACACCAGATGGTTGGAAAGGTGGCGTCAAAGCAGCTTTGGGATAAAGTTGTGGAAAGACACAGGTTAGGATACAGATAAAGTTTTCAGAGGCTTTGAACTATCCCTCCAAAAGTAAAATAAGAGAGAGTGATCTGCACACCATATAGCTCCCTCGAAAGGTTTTTTATTTTGCGTGCAACGTTTCGAGCCCCTGGCTCTTCCTCAGGGGTAGCCTGTGGTACTCACGCCACTCCGCTGGCCACGGCTCTGTGGTATGTGTTGAGGGAGATGTTTCACACTCACTTTCAGGTCACACACACACACACACACACAGTGTTGTTGTGACCCTGCCCTACTTCCTGCAGAAGGCAGCATTTTGCATTTTTTCAGTTGCACTATACAAACCTGCATAAATGTGTACATATGTACACACACACACACACACACACACACACACACACACACACAGTGTTGTGACTCCGTCTTACTTCCTGCAGAAAGCAGGTGACTTCTCCCAGTACCAGCTGGCTGGGCTGCTGCAGCGACGGCGTCTGAACCAGCGCCTGGAGGGTGTGGAGCAGGAAATGAATCAGCAGGCCTCCGCAGGCCTCGAGCTCCCCCAAGACTCTCAGCAAAGCGTGGAGACGCGGCGCCTTGCTTCAGAAGACTCCTCACACTATATCCTCATCAAGGGTGAGCCCTCATGCATGTGGCTGTTATACCTATATTTAGTATAGTATACATACTTAAATATTGGTGTCTAGTATTGCAAACACACTGCAATACTAGATAGAGTCCTCATTAAAAATGGTGCAACACACCAAAATGGTGCAACACACACACACACACACACACTGCAGACTCATATTAGAAAGAGGGAAAGATAGTGTGTACTGTGTGGTGTGTCTGCCATCTACAGTGTGTGGAGCCCTATTTTTTCCAATGTGTCCCCTTAGAATTATAAGGTTCTATCTGACATCTTTGGCCAAATTGAGTTATTTACATATTCTTATTCTGTGACGACTTAAGAAGGTGAGGTGAGGTGTTTCTTGTAGATGCTTTTTTTAACATTATATCTAAAGAGGTTTGTTCCGCTTATCAGTATAACTCTATGGAATCTTAAAACTCTGAAGCTCTATATCTCAGAACTACTCTAAATGTACATAGAACCCTATTACTCCAAGGGGACTGTCATTTGGTTTCATTTAGATCATGAAATTCATTTGGATTTGGTTCACGTTGCTACTGTGTACGTTATGATTCGGTTCTTTTTTTGTCGGCGTCTCTCAATAAAATCCATCGTTTATCGAGAGCTTGTCAGTTGAACATTTCGCCACTGGTGTGCGCGAGACGGAAAGTGTCATCCCACTCATGTCGGTGTCTATATGTGGACACACACTTTAAAGTTTTCAGGTGCTGTGCCAGTTCATGTCTGAAAATGGATAATTATATATGACTGCTTCTAGAACTTGAGAATTTCAGCCTCAGAATTTCTGTTTTTTTTTTTTTTTAGTTCTGTCCAGTGACGGGCAGAATGGAGCGCACCAAAGACTGCTGAGTTTAAAATCGTTATAAAACTCAACTCTTGATTTCTGGAAAATATCATATATTATTTATTGCAGTAACCTTTCTCTACGCGCTGCTGTCCCATATGCATACGGGTATATGTTGTGGATGTGCATGACAGATTTGTGGCTGTTGGAGAAAATGCAATTTCATGCATTCACACTGACTTAGTGTCATGAGACTTGGAAACGTCTCACAAGGGACATGTGACGCACATCCAGTTTCTTCTAGGTTTGTGAATTGAGACTCCAACTCCTAACATTGCTACTAAAATTGACCTTTAATATGTAATAATACACCGGTCAAAAAAATGAAGGGAACACTTCAATCACACATTGGACTTTTAAGTAAGTACAAACCTGCATTTTATGTGCCGATTGTTTGATTTTGCAAGAACTGTCTGTCAGACGTTCTGTGAAATGTAGTTTGAGAAAGAAGGAAAGGGTGGACAGCTTGAAAAAAATGTGAAAAACTGTAACTGTTCATTTTTTTGAGCAGTGTAATACTTTTATATATAACACATTTATAATACATTGTCACCTATGCTCCTAGGGTCTGAGAGGAGCACCAAGCCTGCTGAGAGCCAGCCAGCAGTCTCCTCCTCAGTCCCTCTGGGCCACTATGGGAAGCACAAGGGCAGGCGACCCGACATTCTCTGGACGCCCATATCAGAGGAGAGCCCTGAAGAGGACCATCCCTCCTCTCCAAAACCTTCCGTGTCTGACTGTCCCTCCTCTCTGAAACCCCCCATGCCTGACCGGGCCTCCACATCAGACTTTCAACCCCCTTCGCCGCGGACCCTCAAGGCCATAGAGGCTGCTATGATGGGCAGCAGTTCGGAGGAGGAGGGCGATGCGGAGCGAAGAGACTTCCCAGGAGGTGCCTGGGGTGACATGTCTCCTCGTACACTGTTGGCTGTGCAGAACGCCATGCTAGAGCCAGATCGCAAAGGGCTCTCGATGGACTTCCCACAATGCACCTCCAAGCAACCTCAGTGTTTAAACACGGAGCCTTCCCTTGAATGGAGCAGTCTCTGCACAGAAAAGCGTCATGGCAGTCTTTTACCACACGGTGGCGCTGTAGTCATCAGCAGTTCAGAAGAGGAGAAGGAGGATGCTGGAGCCGATGACTCTCACATCTTAAATGGGAACAAGAATTTGCACACTCAGGAGCAGCTCAACAAGAACATGCAGAGTCAGGAGCAGGGTGAGGGTCTGTCTCTGAAAACACTGTGTACAGCCCAGAGAAGTTCACCTGTGGCAGAGGACCACGATGACAGGGTGGGTGAGGATAAGGGTGTGCTTGCTAAGGCTGCCCAGCAGGGGGAAGTGGTGAGCACAAATGCATCAGTCATCAGAATCCCTTCAGATGCAGGAGATACAAGCACCACGTCATCAGAAAGCGAATCTAGTGAACTAGAATCAACTACTCTGTCAAAATCACTGCAGCCCTGCACTGCATCTGAAAGACATAAAGTGATCTCCACAGTACAAACCACCCCTGAGGAAAATCCTGGGAAGCAGAGCTTTCTTTCTAATGTCCCCCAAGGGAATGGACAAGGAATCAAATTTGAGGAGAAGGAGAAAAGACCTTCCGAAGATGACTATAAGAGTGAGACTAGCGATGAAGGTAGCACAGAACGTAAGACTGATTTTACAATTCTTTGTGCTGCTGGCGTGAGATGACTTGGTTTAATAATAGTATTAATATTATTGTCTTAATATTATTATTATTCTCAATAATAATGTAAAAGTAGTAATAAAGATCATAAAAATCTTGCTGGTTTTCAACAGCTTTTTTAAAAAGGCGTTGTAGAAAGTAACTTTGAAAGAAACAAATTCGATCAGAAATAGATAATTATATACAAATAGATAATTATTGACAAAGTCCATAACGTTTTTTTTAATTGCTTTTGAATTTGACAACATTTTATCGGATCACATATTCTTCAAGCAATGGAATGTTTTGTACTTTCCTGCAATGTATAACGAACCGTAACGGCCTGTTTCAGAGAACTTTATTGAAGTGTCCGAGGGAGAGGAGGAGAGTGAGGAGCTTGACCCTGATGAGTCTGAACTCAAGCAAGACGTTTCCCTGTCTGTTGTGGCTCAACCTGAGGACCTGATCCATAAGGAGGAAGCCAACAAGATGGAGGAAGCGATGATTAACGAGCCTGAAGAAGGCCCGTCACAAGAGAGCGGAGAGGATGAAGATGAGAAAGGACTGAGCTCGACACCTGCAGCTAACGAGTGGGACCACATAGACCTGGTAAAACCTCCTCGCAATTATATAAACATTTTTACTAGTTGGATATATGATATGGGAGACGCATGAAATCTGTGAATAAATGCCTAAGTGTAAGAGAAGACTTCCATAGTATAAAAGAATACCTGTCAATGACCTGTCAAAATCATGTACATTGTGTGCTCACTTGAAACGTAAAGCAACAATTCAAAATTGTTGACAAACCAGCAGAAAAAGAGAAAGCAACATTCAGTGTCAGTCCATTTGTCTCCATGTTATGAGAATGTTTGCTTACTGGTTTGTTTTATTGTCTTTGTGTGTATTCCTACAGACGGAGCTGAGGCAGTTGGAGAGCTCCCTGGAGGAGGAGCAGCACAGCCTGAGAGGGCAGCAGCAGCAACAAGAGAGAATAGCCGCCTCCGTTACTGGTCAGATGTGTCAGGAGAGCCAGGTAAAACACATACGTTATCCTGCACACATACGTTATCCTCCACTAAGCCAGGTAAAACACATACGTTATCCTGCACACATACGTTATCCTGCACACATACGTTATCCTCCACTAAGCCAGGTAAAACACATACGTTATTCTGCACACATACGTTATCCTCCACTAAGCCAGGTAAAACACATACGTTATTCTGCACACATATGTTATCCTCCACTAAGCCAGGTAAAACACATACGTTATCCTCACCTAAAACACATACGTTATCCTCCACTAAGCCAGGTAAAACACATACGTTATCCTCACCTAAAACACATACGTTATCCTCACCTAAGCCAGGTAAAACACTTACGTTATCCTCCACTAAGCCAGGTAAAACACATACGTTATCCTCACCTAAGCCAGATAAAAAACATATGTTATCCTCACCCAAGCCAGGTAAGTCATACGTTGTCCTCCACTAAGCCAGGTAAGATACATATATTACCCTCCACTAAGAAAGACCTGAAGACAGAATATCCAAAACAAGTAAAACTCCAAGGCACTCTCTTTTTTGAAACAGTCCAAAATACTTTATTTTCTTGCCTTTATTTACTATTATTATTATTATTATTATTATTATTATTATTATTATTATTATTAACGCTATTTGTTATAGAGGGACAGTGTACACTAATTGACATTTTACAAAGAAAATGTAAATGCACCCAGTTATAGCCAAAAGGCTAGTTTCCATCGGTCCCCCTGCCAGAAGGAACATGGCAACATTACCTATTCATTATAAGAATAAATTACAGCAAAAAAGCAAGCAAAACAAAAATAAAACAATTACAATATATATAAAATATTAACAACCCACCCAAACCCAACACACACACATCCACAAAAGATACACACACACACACACACACACGCACACACACACACACACCAGAGATACACACGCTGGTGATTTTGATGGTACATATGCTTGGTTATTGATTGGTCACGGTGGGAAATCCCCTACTTACAGCAATGTAATACCCTTCCTGTGTACAGCGGGGAAAATATGTATTGAACACGTCAACATTGTTTTCAGTAAGTATACTTCCAGTGAGGCTATTTGCATGAAATTTTCACCAGACAATAGTATTAACTTAGGTAACCCACACATATAAAATCCAAACATTAATGTACATAAGTAGAGTTATGAGTAAAAAAGTGGAATGCCACAGGAAAAAAGTATTGAACTATTGAAATTTCTTAAATACTTTGTGGAAAAGCCTTTATTTGTAATGAGAGCTTCAAGGCATTTCCTGTATTACGAAACTAATCAGTTGCAGTATTCAGGTGTGATTTTGGCCCATTCTTTCAAACAGATAGTCTTTTAATATTGAAGATTCCAGGGATCCCTCTTGTAAATCCTGATCTTTAGTTAACTTCCAAAACTGTTCAATTGGATTCAAGGTCAGGGCCTTGATTTCCTTTCTCTGAAACCAATTGAGAGTTCCCTTTGCTGAATGCTTTGGATCATTGTCCTGCTGGAAAGTCTAGCCATGTCTCATCCTCATCATCCTGGTGGATGGCAAGATTCTCCCAGAAAAAATGGCTCCATTCATCATTCCTTCAACTGTATGAAGTCTGCCAGTACCATGAGATGGAAAACAGCCCCACACCGTGATGCCTCCACCTCCAAACCTCACAGTTGATATGGTATTTTTAGGGTGATGCACAGTGCCAATTCTTCTCCAAATATGGTGTGTAGTATGACATCCAAAAAGTTAAATTTTGCTCTCGCCTGATCAGAATACATTCTATCAGTATTTCATAGGCTTGTCCAAATGTTGTGTCGCAAACTTTCAACGAGCTTCGACATGTTTTTCTTCAGTAATAGAGTCATTCGGGGTGAGCGTGCATAGAGGCCATGGCGGTGGAGTGCATTACCGATTATTTTCTCTAACAATTGAACCTGCTGCCTCCAAGTCTTTCTGGAGCTTTCTCCGAGTGGTCCTTGGCTCTTAGTCTACACTTCTGACTATCCTTCTGATTTCCTGGTCAGAAATCTTGCAAGGAGATCCTGTGCATGGCCAGTTGATGATGCAGTGATGTTCCTTCCACTTGCAGATAATGGCTCCAATACTGCTTTCTGGATGATTCTGAAGTTTTGAAATGCATCTGTAACCAGTTACATTGATAAGTTTTCCAACAATAATGTTGCAAAGGTCTTGGAAGAGCTCTTTGCTTTTACCCATCATGAAATGTTTCTTGTGTGACATCTTGGTAACGAAAAACCTTTTTATAGCCCATCAATATGTACTAACCCAGCTTATAATAATTTGCACAGATAAGAGGGATAATTACTCTTTAACTACGTATAGATTCCAGCTCGTTCCTTGCCATTCCGTGCCTTTGTGTACTGCTTTTTCTTAGCGTGTTCAATACTTTTTCCCTGTGTCATTCCACTTTTTTACTCATAACTCTACTTGGCCATTAATGTTTGGATTTTTTAATATGTGTGGATTACCTAAGTTAATACTAATGTCTGGAGAAAGTTTCATGCGAATAGCCTCATTGGAAGTATACTTACTGAAAAAAATGTTGACGTGTTCAATACTTATTTTCCCCGCTGTATATCAAACAAATGACACATCCCAATATGTCTCCACGTTTATAGGAGCTCTTACGACTGTTTGGAATTCCCTTCCTGGTTGCACCGATGGAGGCTGAGGCCCAGTGTGCTGCGCTGGACCGCGCAGACCTCACCCACGGCACTATCACAGACGACAGTGATATCTGGCTCTTTGGCGGCCGCCACGTCTACAAAAACTTCTTCAGCCAGAACAAGTATGTGGAACACTACCAGTTTACGGACCTTAAGAACCAGCTAGGTGAGTTGACAACAAATGAATACCTTTGTTATTTCTTTTTGAAGGAGAACTCTGTTGATAATTCACACAGATCTCCGTTTCTTGAGGTCACCAAGTACTGTCAGTATATATGCTACAGTGCTACACTCTGGGGGCATGTTCATGAGCCCCCATGTTCAGGCCCCCAGAGTGTAGTGCTGTAGCTGCCTGGCTACTTTAACTGTTGGCTGTAGCAACTCGAACTAGATAAAACCGTTTGTTTTCGTTTTTTTTTTTCTTTTCGTACTGACAGTACTCGGTGACCTCGAGAAATGAAGATCTATGTGAAAAATCGCCGCAGTTCTATTTTAAGTTGTTGCACTGATTGATGACACTATCCAAAAGCAATTAAACACTGGAAACAGAGTTGTCATTCAATGACTTTCAGAACCCAAATATGCAGTCAATGCTTAATCACAATGTAAAAATACTGTACCATTTAGTCATTTGGCAAAATTGACTTTGAACTGACAATGAACTGAAGAAAACATTTGAACGAGATATGTTTTTTTTTCCCTTCTTTTTTTAATTGCTGGAACACAGGCTTAGACCGGACCAAGCTGATACACCTGGCTTATCTTCTGGGCAGTGACTATACTGAAGGCATTCCTGGGGTTGGTTATGTCACAGGGATGGAGATCCTCAATGAATTTCCAGGCACTGCAATGGAGCCACTCATGCAGTTCAGGTCAGACATAATAGACTACGTGCACGAAAGGCTCCTCAGCTGTGTTGTTACAGCATCTTCTGTTACAGGTTCAAACCTGGCTGTTATAGTCGGCTCCTTATAGCCTGACGAGCCAGACCCACATTAAAATGTAGGGTCTAGGCACTCACCGTTCACAGTGCTCTGTCCGAGGGGCGGGATAATCGGTTGTCTTTCAAATACCCTCTGCACACAATAGGACAGCGCTATGAGTCCCATGCGTTTTCCCACCAGCGGAGACAGTTGGCTAGTTCAAACTTTTGCCAACTTAAAAAAAGCTTAACTCGTGTCAGACTGTTCGCCAACAGCAACATCCATCTTCTTTGTTTTCAAGTAGCAGGGAATTCAAGCCAAACCGTTGCAACTCTGCCATCAATCATTATGTTAAGCCCACCTAACGACTCCATACTCTATATATTGGCCTGATAGAAGTTTAATTTTTCGAACTCGCAAGCCAACGGAGAGTTGCTAGACTAGCCCTAGTTGCTAGACTATTACATTTGCTGCCGCTAGGGTGCGTCTAGATTTGTAGGATAGGCTCCTTACATCTTCACTCTGAATGTCTTGTTTGCCCAATAAAAAAAAAAAGTATATTTGTTTGGCCTTTTTATGCCTTTAATGAGACAGGACAGTGGAGAATGACAGGAAGCGAGCGGGAGAGAGATAGGGGTGGGATACGAACCCGGGTCACGGGTGTACGTGCAGGCTGGGGCCAATAATATAAATTTTAACAAAACTCATAAATCCTTTTTTATCGTAACATGCTGATTCACTAGGTGCAACACCCAACTGGATCCGTGTAGACACTAATTGCATTAACAATAGCGGCAGGTTCAAACCTGGCTCCATCGGAAACAAACAAGCTCACAGAGCCTTTCATGCTCGTAGCCTATACCATGCATTTTCAGACAGTGTATTGATACATCATGTATTGTACAAGTGCATGTGTGGGTATGGTTAGTACTGGGTGGGAGACCTCCTGGCAAATTCAGTTGCTGCTGGAGGTGGTGTTGGTGGGTTAGTTTGGGGCAGTCATCCCTCATAGAACATTGAACATGGAACATGGTCATAGAACAATCCCAATACTCCAGTGCAATGACGAAAACACCTTGTTGTACGAGATGCCGACCTTTAGACGAGAAGGTTCTGACCTCACCAAGGTCATTAAAAATCCCATGGCACTTCTCACAAAGAGTAGGGGGTTGTCTGGTGTCTTGGCTAAAATGAGCAATCTGGTTCATTCTATCTGGCCCTCTAATTAGATTAGATTATATTCAACTCTATTGTCATTGTGCAGAGTACAAGTACAGAGACAACGAAATGCAGTTTGCGTCTAACCAGAAGTGCAAAAAAGCAAAAAAGTGCAATGTGATGTACACAGTATAGACAGGTGGGGCATAGACAGGACAATAAATATAGTGCAGTGTAGACAGTAGTATACAGTTGATTTACAGAAGGTGGTTCAGACTAGTATAAATTAAATATAAATATGCGCAATGTTTTAGCAGTTACCTTAAGAGCAGAATAAATATAGCTATGTAATATGAACAATGTATGCACAACATGTACAGATATGTGCAATGTAGTAGCAGTAACATTATAATAGTAGTAATAATAATGTAGATATATGCAGTGTATTAACAGAATATAAAATAAGAAAACAGAATAAATGTGGATATTCAGTATGAAAAATAAAGACAGATATGTACAGAATGTTAGCCCCCCTCCTCCCCCAAGTGTAATTGGTTGTAGTGAGGTTGTACTGTATAGAGAGATTTCATAATTATATTAGAATATGTCTTAGTCTGAAAGCATAAACAACAGATGTATTGTTTTCAACTTGTTTCTTCTGAATTCAGCAAGTGGTGGGCAGAAGCTCAGCAGAATAAGAAGCTGGTGTCCAACCCCAAAGACACCAAAGTGAAACGGAAGCTGAGAGGCCTGAAGCTTCATCCAGGCTTCCCAAACCCAGCGGTCGCTCAGGCGTACCTGCATCCAGCTGTAGACCCATCGGAAGGATCCTTCAGCTGGGGCCGCCCACACCTGGATCTCCTCAAGGAATATCCTTCCTCTGTGTTTGTGTGTTACTTGCATATATATTACCATGGTGACGGGGAAGTAAACAGAAGGCAAAACGTCATGGTTACTTACCAATATGGCAGTTGTTGTGTAGACAACTGCCATATTGCCGTTACGACCTAACCCCATAGATTTCTATGGAAGATTCTTTGAGGTTTTTTGCCTCCTCCCTTATAACATGTGATGTGGGTGTTGAGTTCTGTTTGTTTGTCACCACACGTTGTAAATCTTTAACTGAGGCCTCTACATTTTGTCAAAATCGTTTCGGTTGGACCCGTAGAAAGACTGAGGAGACTCTGCAGCCTGTTCTGAAGCAGCTGAACTCGCAACAAGTATTACATGCACATATGGACACATGTATAGTACACATATACATACAGTCACATCTTCTAGACCAGTGGTTCTCAACCTTTTTTCAGTGATGTACCCCCTGTGAAATATTTTTTCAGCCAAGTACCCCCTAACCAGCACAAAGTATTTTTACTTGAGAAAAAAATACTTAAAACAGAGCACTGTGCCATCAGTGTCTAATTTATTAAACTTTGGAACTGATAAACACATACAAAAATATTTTGAGCATTTTAAATTTTAATAATCCATGACTAAATTTATTGCAAATGATTGTATATTTTGCAAACGATATGTATATTTCAAAATCGTACCCCCTGGAGTGCCTTCATGTACCCCCAGGGGTACGCATACCCTCATTTGAGAACCACTGTTCTAGACGAGAGCACTCTGATGACTTTGGCTTCTCTTTCCTCATTTCTCTTTTTAAGACGCAGCTGCGCATCGACTCCTTCTTCCGTCTGGAGCAGCAGGACAGGCAGACGATCCAAAGCCAGCGCCTGCGCCGAGCCGTCACCTGCATGAAGAGGAAGGAGCGTGGGGAAGCGCCCGACGAAGATGAAGATGAAGATGAGCTGAAAGACACGAAAAAGGGGAGGACCGGGCGGTCAGAGCAGATGCAGGAGCCGGTCAGCCGCCCTGTCGGGGCATTTGAGGGAGGCTTTCTTGGGTCTCAGGAACCAGGGGCTGCTGCTTACATGGGAGGTCCTGAGGAAGAGCCAGTGGTGGCGACGGAGTGTAAAAGGGAAAAGAAAGTGGAAACTCCCAAGTCCCCACCGAAACACTGTGCTCGGGAGGCAGTCCGGGTCAAGTCCGCACCGAAACACTGTGCTCGGGAGGCAGTCCGGGTCAAGTCCGCACCGAAACACTGTGCTCGGGAGGCAGTCCGGGTCAAGTCCCCACCGAAACACTGTGCTCGGGAGGCAGTCCGGGTAGACTGCTGCAACAGCAGCAGCTCGGACTCAGATAGTGAGAGTGGTCAGGCCGTTGCCATGGTCACCGCACAGTCTGTCTTCAACAGCAAACCACAAAAGAGAGGGAGAAGAGGGGGCCGTGGCAGAGGCAGGACCGCGCACTGAGAATTATATTAATAAACACCAACACAGTCACACACCACATTTAGATCATCATGACATCTATCTGTAAAAAAAATATCTCAGGGCTTTCTTAAGATGTTACAACTGTCATTGCTTTAAGTTGTCAGATTTTGTTTCATGGAGATAGCAATGCTGCCCCATAAGTGTTTGTATGTCAAAATCCCCTCGTCTGTCATCTTTTGCATCTGTAAATGCGGCCTTATTTAGTATATAAGACTCGTTTACACCATATTGTCAGAATGATCACGTATCTCCAGCTCCAGGTTACAATAGTTTTGTAATGATTTGTTCTTTTACAATTTTTGCCCATTGCTTACACATTAAAAATGAATGCTTAGACCAAAGTATCAAAACCTGAACTTTTATTTCAACGATACCTTAAACACAGTGTAACATACCTTAAACCATACCAACCATAAACACATTTTCTGCTTTGAACTTTGTTTGCAATTCTGCAACACAATTATTGCGAAACAGTATACTGTTTCTTACAATAGACACTTAAAGGAACCGTATGTAAATGTATTTCAATTAATCATAAAATGGCCCTGATATGTCACTAGACATTAAGAAATCATGTTCATTTCAAATGTTTATATCACTGACAACAGTAGTCCGGCCAGGATATTGTCATTTAAAAAGTGAAGTTGCAGCCCTCAACTGATGTTGGTGTTGTGTTTTGGCCTGATGCACCACCCTCCACCTATCTACTAATCACAAAGTCAGTAGTGTTTCACCATCCGGGTTGGCAACCTCGAGTCAGGGGGCAGGGGGAGGGGATACACCGCTCTACAGTAATTTGAAAGTGATTGCAGTACCATTTCTGGCCACAATCTTACATATGGTTCCTTTAAATCTCTTGCAATCTTTGGGGAAAATACTTCTATTGAAAATGCAAAACAGATCTGGTAATTGGAAAAATACCCACACACAAAAACCTATTGAAGAATTCTTTTCAGCGTGACAATGGAAAGGATATGATCACCTGCCACATGCCTCCCTGCCTGCCTGCCTCTAACAAACAATGGAAAACGCAAGCAGAGACATTGAAGTGGGGTCAGTTGAAGGATGTATTTTCTACAATTACATTTTCTTAGAGATACTGTATGTTGTTTCACTGTTGTTTTGTTACAGTACAGTAGCACACAGTGCTCAAGGTTCAAGGTTACTTTATTAGGTCTCCCAATGGAGAGATTTGTTTTGGATAAAGGGTAAGCTGCAATAAAATACAAAAGACATCACAGGACACAGCACTTATGTTATACATAGTACTAAAACATCTAAAATACAAAAAGTGCACACATTCACAGCCATCCGTCATGACATAAATTACACTCACAGCATTTTAAAAGCACAATAAATACCCCATAAATAGCAGTCTCTCCCATATACAAGTGATAACACGTTCACCCGAGGCAGCCCTAGAGCACACAATGCACAAAATAAACATCCCAATTACAATTAGCACACACACACACACACACCAAACGTGTGCCAATCATCATAGAGATTGCCATCTATGCACGGTGTGAGAACATTGTGTTTAAGGCCTAGTCCACACGTACCAAACCGATCTTTTTTTCCTCCGTCTTCTCTGGAACCGTATCAAGAATATTTGCGTCCAAACGGATCCATCTCAACACGACTCAACACGTTACTTCATACCCCAGGCCTATAGGTGGCACTGTTTCTTTACAGAAATTGACCAAAACTTGCGCTTTACAAACAGACAGAATAGGCTACGACGAAATGGCTAGTGCAAGGAAACCAGAATTGTTTGTGTGGACTGATAGTGAACTGTCAACTGTAGTCAACTGTAAAACTAATAAACGTTATTTTACGGTTTGTGAAGGGTGCAGTCCCGTCCTTTATTTGGCTAACGCAGGTAGGCCTACTAATCACCTTTACTTTCTTTGGTTGTAGGATAGTCCGTGATTCACATTAGTTTTGGCTATCACCGCAATTAAGCTACTAAACGCAAGGCTTACCTAAGTTCTTGGCTATTCTGTCGCCACATTTATAATATTGCTATAAAACCTTCGTTAGTAACAGTCAATACGTTTGCCTACATCAAATCGCTCATTTGCAGTTCTAAGCGTCTTTGTATGCTTCAGGGCTCTCAAGTGTCACTCATTTCAGTCTTTTGTCACGCTCTCCCGCCACACATTGTATTTCCCACACAGAAAAACTTTTTCAATATTTAGTAGGCTATGCGACCGTAGCGCCCAAAATGTCTGGCCGCGCCGCTCTCACTATGGAACCGAATCAAGCGCGTCTCCCCTGGAGTTGAGCCTGTCACTTATCAGCCAATCAAAAATAACGAGAGGGGCTACACAATAGCCAATCAGAAAATAGCACTATTGTATCTGGGTAAGATTTAACGCAACAACCAATGAAAAAACGCGTGTCCTGGAATTGTTGAACGTGAATTATTGAACACGAACCTGTTACCTACTTCTTCCAAGTTTCGTTCACCTTGAAGCTTCGAGCATCAGTTCATGGTTTCAGCACAGAGTAAGTCATCTTTTAATGTTACAACAAATCCACAACTAGTTTGACACAAACAATGTCAACGTGACTGCTGCTAGAGAATGTTTCCCAGAATGTTTCCTTTTGCCCCATTTTGACTTAGGAGGGCATTGCTCCTACATACTGTAGCCAATAATCAAATGCCTGCTCTCTTTTGGAAAGCTAAGACACTGTTGGGAAAAAATAGGATAACTGCGTGATGTAGCCTACTGACACAAAGTTACAAAGGCTAGATTATTATTATCTTTTTCTACTGGATAACAAGCATCTTTGAACTGACCACATTTCAGCCCTCTAGGTCTTGACTTGATATGACTTGAGTCCTAGCATTAGGTCTTGTCATGCTGTGTGCAAAAGTAGATCAATATAGAATGACAACATGAGTACTTTAGACCATTATTTGCCAAGATATGCTCATGCATTTGGTAAAATGCCCTATGAAAACTCCCCATAGGACTTTGGGTTATCCAAAATGTATACTGGCAATCAAATGCTTTCTGCATATGAACCCCTTTTAAGCATAATCTTGGCCTCAAATGAAAGGTAATACTCTGAAGTTTCATGCTTGCATTTGGATTGTAGGCTACTTCAGGTTCTGATATAACTACACTAAATATGGAATAATTACAAAAAAAACAAATCTTTACCATTTCTATTTCAATTCAATTGGTGTGTATAAGATGGGCTATATTTCTGCACAACTAATATTGGATCAACTGTTAACCGACCTGGGGCTGGTGTATGCTAGCTGGTGATGCTAGTTGTGTGTGTAATTCCTCACACCCCTAACCTTAAGAACGGCTCTAACCGCTGAGTTGGAAGCTTGGGCTTTTAGCTCAGTGGTTAGAGCGCTCGACTCCCATGCCGGTGTGTGTTGAGGTGGCGGGTTCGAGGGCCGTGAGCGGCGGACGAAACGACCTCTGTTACACTGGAACATCTGAAGGCATATTAATAACAGCAACAAAAAGTTGTAGTATTATTAATGAAACACCCCCATTCTCGCAACCCGTCTGACCAGCCACCCCTTTATCCCCCGGACGGATTTGTCGACGGGGAATGTCACTCTTAACCTGACCCTAGCCAGATGAATTTCGCTCCGCCTAGCTCCACTCATCCATCTGGAACCGATCCATTAAAGTGTTGCTTCAGAAGGCTGGGCCTAATCAAAAAATGCTTGCATATGATTGAATAAGCCACTTGTCCGTCATCTATTGACGTGCTACTTCAACCACTCACATCGAAGCCAACCCGTGACGCTAATAACAGTCTCACAGTCGCTTCTACGCTATGTCACATCTATGAAACTCCCGCCCTGCGTCCTGATTGGCTGAACCATAAAGTCGGTTGCAGAAATCACTCTCAATGGAAGAGGTCCCAGCTAAGCGGAACGAAATTCATCTGGCTAGGGTCAGGTTATGTCACTCTTGCCTGTCCTCAAAACTTGAGAGCCCTGCAATGCTTATATCTGATTTCACTTGACTGTGAATGCATGTATATATGTTGTAAGACATGTAAAATAAATGAATGACACTGGCACTACGCACAAATTAATGTAGCCTAAACTTACACCGCACTTTCCTAATAACTTAAGTTCTCTCGCGTCACTGACAGCTAGAATGCATAAAAAAACACAGGGAAAAACAGTGTTCAGTCCACCAAGTCATAAGCTATCGGCGCTGCGCAGCACCAGTTGTGATATTTATCTTACGGAGTGTAATCGTAGGTAATGTCATGTATGAAAACTAGTATTGTCCAGGGCAGCTGAGGTGTGGCGATGACATCATCGATACGCAAGCAGGATGTGCGGTTTCGCTGTCTAAACGAATTCAAACGGGCTACGGTTTCAGATTTTTCCACTCTGGGACCAGGTTTCAGAAAAGTGCGGTTTCGGGCAGTGCGTTTACAGAATTCGTTTGGACGCTCGGCCAAGACGAAGCAAAACCTCTGCGTTTAACCTAAAAAGCGTCTCCGTGTGGACAGGCCCTAAGAAACTGCACACACAGACACACAGACAGACACATGCACACCCCAAAGGTATGTCAATCATCATTTATTTTGTTGACTGCTTATGTCCACTGAAGATGTGGCCTAACATTTGTCTGTCTATGCAACACTCACTTTATGACCGACATGATAAAATGTTCAAGGGTATGTCATCACTCACCTTACAAAACTATCATCTGTGTCAAGTCAAGTTTTAATTCCACCTCATTTGGACCCATAAACTGTTTATTCTGTTTGATATGATCTGTTTATTGTATTGTTTGATTCTGCTGTCGTTCATGTCGTTCTTCCTTGTCGTTTGATTCTGCTGTTGTGCTTGTCTTGTTGAAAGGTGTGTCCATGTCGTCTCGTTGAATTTGCACATGTGGGTGTGTGTTTGTGTGTGTGAGTGTGAGGATATGGCGTGTACGTCTGTTGTAATTTGTCTGAGACTGTGGTATGTGTGTGTGTAGGTATTGGTGTGTGAGACTATGCTGTGTGTGTTGTATGTGTGTGTAGAAGGCTATATGGTGTGTCTGTGTGTGGTGTGACGATAGTGTATGTGTGTGTGTGTTGTGGTAATGTGATCTGGTATGTATGTGTGTTTGTGTGTGCATGTGTGTTGTGGTAAAGAGAGAGATACATGTTCACCCGAGGCAGCCCTAGAGCTCACAATGCAGTATACTTATTTTGGCATTACCACATCAGGAAGTTTCAACATGGCAGTGAATACACTAAAAGCAAAAGCAAAGCAAAAAGCACTCTACACCATACAAAAAGAAAAATTCACAAAATAAACATCCCAATTGCAATTAGCAAAATATCTATCTATTGTGCTATATGGAAGTGAAGTTTGACCACAAAGCGGCACCACCATCCAACTTAAACCCAACAAGCAGAATTCTGCCAATGCAAAAAAATCAATTAAAACATTACATTACATTACATTTGGCTGACGCATTTTTAACCAAAGCGACTAACAACATGGTAAACAGTTTAAGTTTTAAAGCAATTCTCTCAACAATTTTAGGACAATTTAAAAACTGTAGAGTAAGAATAAGTGCATCAGTGAGTGCTGTTTTTAAACAGTTGAGTGTCCGTTCAAGACAGGTGGTAAGTGCTAGGATCAGCAAGACTTGTTGTAAGTGGTGCTATGAGTATAAGTATATATACTCTTTTGATCCCGTGAGGGAAATTTGGTCTCTGCATTTATCCTAATCTGTGAATTAGTGAAACACACTCAGCACACAGTGAGGTGAAGCACACACTAATCCCGGCGCAGTGAGCTGCCTGCAACAACAGCGGCGCTCGGGGAGCAGTGAGAGGTTAGGTGCCTTGCTCAAGGGCACTTCAGCCGTTCCTACTGGTCGGGGTTCGAACCGATGTTACAAGTCCGAAGCGCTAACCAGTAGGCCACGGCTGCCCCATGTGGAGATGTTCTCTAAAGAGCTGGGTCTTCAGGAGTTTACAACCCCTATTGAGGTACATAAAGTATATTTTTGAAGCCTATACAAGCAGACCTTCTCCCTCGCTCTCTGACACATATCTGCCACCTGTGAACACTTTTTTGGATGTGTGCACCACTTCTCTACAAACAGCAGAATTATGCCATTTGTCATTGGCTTTACCTTTTCAAAAGAATCTTAAAATTCTGGGTCTAAACAGACATCCCAAGAACACACTCCAGTTTGAGGCACTGATAAGGAGGAGTTGAATCCTGAGAAAAGTCCTCTGAGCCAGCTGGTACTGAAGTTAACTAACTCAATAGCAACAACTAATACACATCAAGCTCAGTCCAGCTCCCAAATATCAAGCTCAGTTCGCTTCCCAAACATTAATTAGAGTCAACAAAATAATGAATCAAGCAAAATAAGTATATTTAGAGAATTGGACAAAAACACAATTTCCAACCAAAGCAGAATATATCCCAAGAGAATATGAATTAGCAGAGTCTCTTTTTTATATTTATTCATTTAGCAGACACTGTCTAAAGTCATTTACATACGTCAACTAATATACAAGGGATTGGGTTTAAGGGATTGCCTTGCTCAAGGGCACAACGGTGGAAGCCAGGAATTGACTCCACAGCTTTCAGGCTATTGCACGCTAGCCCTGCAGCTCCTTAACCACTACACTACCACCGCTTCATCTCTGTTAGAGATACGAAGCGAAGGCAAATCCTGACCAAGTGCAAGCTCAGTTACCATCTGGCAGTTGAAACAGGCAGGCTTATGTGAGGCGGTGGGGTGTGTGTGGTAAGACTGTGAGTGGTATCAGACTATGCTGTGCGTGTGTGTGTGTGTGCGTGCGTGTGTGTGTGCGCGTGTGTGTGTGAGGCTATGGTGTGTTTGTGTATGTTTTAGGTGGTTTGTGTGAAGACTGTAGTGTGTGTGTTTGTGTGTGTTTGAGGTTGTGGTAACAAGCAACATTGACATCTCTCTCTCTCTCTTTCTGTCTCTTGTGTGCATGCACTCACACACACACACACACACACACACACACACACACATTGAAAGTTGCCAATCATCACTGAGATTATCATCTGAGCAGTGTGAAAACACACCATCATGTGCAAATTTTTAATAGTTTGCTGGATAAGTTAACAAAGTTACCAGCGAGAGTTGCAACACATGGAATTAAGAGGAAAGAATAGAAATTATTTATTTTCAAACAAAGGATATCTATTAAGGCCTGAACAAAATATCTTTCCACTTCAGGAAATAACACAAACTCAGCCAGCTGCTAACTAGCCAGCTAACTGTTTAAATGATTAAAATTTCCCTCAGGATGACTAAAGTATCTATCTATATATCCATCTATCTATCTATCTATCTACCTGTGCACACACCTTGGAAACTAGATGATAATGATGGTGGTAGTTGTGAATAGTAGCAACCAAAGTCTGAAGTACCATCACAGAGGCTAGCTACTAGTGTTTCTTACTGCAGCTTCTTCTGCTGTGTAACGTAGTTAGCGTTAATATTTTCACAACAGCGACACCTCTGTTCAGGAGAATATTGCAACTAGTGTTGCGACCACCACGCGCGAGTATAAATGGTTACGGCGCTTCTGTGACGTCACATTGTCGCGCTACAGGTCGGGTGCGTCGAGTATGTGGGACGTTTAAGAAATCATGTTCATTTCAAATGTACAGTAGTCTGGCCAGGATATTGTCATTTAAAAAGTGAAGTTGCAGCCCTCAACTGATGTTGATGTTGTGTTTTGTCATGTCATGTTGTGTTTTGGCCTGATGCGCCACCCTCCACTTATCTACTAATCACAAAGTCAGTAGTGTTTCACCATCCGGGTTGGCAACCTCGAGTCAGGGGGGGAGGGGGAGGGGATAAACCGCTCTACAGTAATTTGAAAGTGATTGCAGTACCATTTATGGCCACAATCTTACATATGGTTCCTTTAAATGTTTCTTAACTGGTGGGTCGGGACCCAAAAGTAGGTCGCGGAATCGTTCTGGGTTGGTCACGGAGCTTTTGGTGAAAAATAAAATCGCCCATTTAAAATGCTTCCTTATCAGATCTAATATCAGACCTTTATTTTAATAGACTTTATTTGTATGTCAGTCATTGCCATAGAAGTAGACAATGTCTATGTGACAGGTCATGTTAGACATCATTTTAGTGGTAAATGTAGGCCTAGGCTATGACCCTGAATGTTAGAAGTAAGATATGGATTCACTTAAATTGAGGACAAAATTGGATAGAAACCCCAGTGTGTGGTGTGCAGTGAATTGCTGGCACATGAGAGCATGAAACCATCAAAACTAAAATGCCACATGGAGGTGATTCTTGCAGGTGCAACACTGAAGGAGCGTGGTGTGTGTGTGAGTGTGTGTGTGTGTGTGTGTGTGTGTGTGTGGTGTTGTGTGTTGTGTAATTCTTGAAACACTGAAAGTGCAAAAGTGCAGGCATTGCTAAACCCTGATGTTCCTCCTATACAGACAAGACACACACACACACACCCACACACACCCACACTCACACTTACACAAGATGTCCACTGAGGGGTGTGAGCAGAAAGTAAGAGATGAGGAGGCTATTTAAGGGCAGCTGGGGGACAAAGTTTCCATACTGTTGACACAACACTGCTGTTCCTTCTGAAGGCACCATGAAGCTCAGCATCACCATCGCCCTCTGTGCTCTACTTTACTTCGCTGGTAAATACTCTTGCGCTCTCTTTGTCTCTCTCTCTCACACACACACACACACACACAGAAGCACACATATACACAGAAGCAAACACACACTATGCACACACTCATTTACACATCCACATAGTAGGGGATGGAGTACGAGATGTCATTTCGATTGACAGGATGATTTATTTTTGTCGAGAGAATGTGCAGGACTGGGCTGCGGTCATATTTTGTGCCGCTCTGCGGTACATCTAGTTTTCTCTCTCACTCTCTTTCTCACCCACACTCCTCTCCTTTCCTCTTGTTTATTTTTCTCTCTGTTGCAAATCAGGTCCTGCTTTCGCCGTATTACCACTGAACCCGGGATCACCGGGACCAGTGGCGGCAGCGGAGTCATGGCTGCCGGGAAGAGAAGTCAACATGTCCACTAATTTTGATTTTTTTTCCCTCTGATCACCTGTTCCTCTGCACTATTCTGTAGCATCCTCCGTGTTAATGTCTGTTAAAAACTACAGCAGAATGGGGATTTAAAAATGGCACAAATTTACGATTTCCACTCAAAAATAAAATCTGGTAATGGGTCATATTTATGTTGTCAAAACAGAGAATGGATAAAGGGTTGGTTTTTCCAGTGAGTGTGATTATACTGTTTGTGTGTATATTTCTTTTTATGTGTGTGTATATGTGTAACGGTAGCCAGTGGGTAGTAGCTTTGGAATAAGTAGATAAACCTCGCTCTCCACACCTTGAGGTATGTGTACAGTGAGTGACGGACACGAACCTTGTTATTGTTCAGGTTCGAGCCAGAGCAGATGCAGGGATAAACCTGCAGTGGAAACACAATGCAGGTTACATGCATATACGTGCATATGCATGTGTATGATATGTCACTCTTCTCTCTGTTCAGGATTACTGTGACAATTACTTCTCAGGCTTCTGGACCTGCCATGGCTTCTTCCAGCGTGTTTGTGCCACTGATGGCAAAACCTATGACAATGTCATTTTTGGTACATAGCTCATTTAGATACACTTATGGGGTGGGGGCTTGTGTTTCTTTAGAGATCGCCGTCTTGGTTTGTATAGAAATGAATATTAAGTGACACATACACGGAAAAGGGCCGAAATAGGTGACGTTCCATAGCATTTATCAGCGGTCTGCAGAAGCAACAATGGCATCGAGTGATTTTTGCAGGTTTTGCAAAAAAACATGAAAGTGAATGGTATTACCACCCACTCGATCGATTTGTTTGCTAACCGAAAAAAGACGGTTAATAAGACAATAAAACAACCGTTAAAGGGAATTGGATTGACAGAGAGAAAGGTCGCTTCTCTATTGTCATCGTTTTAAACCTACCAATAGCGCGCCAGGTGGATAAGCCAGTTTGTGATTGGTCCCGGCAAAATTGTAACGGAAGCAGCAGAGAAAGATGCACAGGTTTCCAGTTTCCAGGACGAAAAAATAAATCGCCGGCAGATCAGGCTAGGTTTACCCAGTCTAGTGCAGGGCAGCATGGAATGCAAACAGTATTTCACAGGCAGGAGAGGAGAATAGGAGGAGAGAGGAGAGAGGAGAAGAGGGAAGAGGAGAAGAGGAAAGGATTCCACAGGCCAATCAGGCTGCATCCTTGTGATGACTTTCCAGAGGGAAGAGAGAGTACAAAACAGGAGAAGAGGGGAGGAGAGGAAAGAGCTGAAATGGAGGAGAGGAGAAGGGGAGAGAGGAGGAGAAGAGGGGAGGAGAGGAAAGAGCTGAAATGGAGGAGAGGAGAAGGGGAGAGAGGAGGAGAAAAGGGGAGGAGAGGAAAGGAAAAAGGTGATTTGAGAAGAGAGAGGAGAAGAGGGGGAGAGGAAGAGAGGAGAAAAGAAAAGAGGAGGGAGGAGGAGAAGAGAAGAGGAGGAAGGAGGAGGGAAGATGAGAGAGGAGGAGAGGAGAGAGAAGGAGAGTTGTAAATAGAATGTAAATAGAATAGTGGATATAGCCCAAATACAGTCCTTCCCTGTATCCAGCAGTGGGGCCACAGCCAAAAGAAATGGACTCATCCTCTCCTCATCATTCTAGTCATATCAAAGTCAAAGTCTGCTTTATTGTCAATTTCTTCACATTCCCAGACATACAAAGAGATCGAAATTATGTTTCTCACTATCCCACGGTGAAGACAAGACAGAGCAGCAGAAGTGTTGTGTTTTCAGGAGTGTTCATATCTAATATTTGTAATGAGTTTAAATCACCATCTCGCTACCCCCTAGTGTCTGTGAGCGGAAAAGCCTTGCAACTTTGGTCTGGTGAGCCACCGGCCTCAGAGTCAGAAAGTATTGTGGTCTCCTGATGTAATGAATAGCTTTACGGCAATACACACATACACGCCAGGCACCGGCTAGAACAAGGTAGCGATGGAGTTTAACAGACATCCGTCATGGCAGAGCCGGAGACAAGAAGCAGAAAGCGAGTAAACCGTTGTCATAGGAACAGGGAAAGAGGAAACGGCAGACTGACCGATTGAGGAGTGTCGTAAAAATAATCTGAAGCTGTAGGGGGAGCTCTGTAGAGAAAACTGTGAGCAAAAAGCAAGAAAACAGCAATGAAATTGCCAAAACTGCATAGGGGTGAACAATTAGACCTCTGAAGTTTGCCTACAAAAAGTTGCCATCTTTGAGATCCGGTATCTGGCAATTTTTCCTATGGGAATAACATGGGGATTTTGAATTATCGCACCTCTCGATAAATCAATTTTGAATTATCGTTAAACTCTCGCGGGGACAAAACAAGTGTAAAATGCAGACGTTTTCCTGAACACACTTTTGTCCTCTGCCTTCAAGTGGATATTGTGATCTCCGGTATATGTGAAGGCGGCACACTTTGATTTTTACCCTAGAGCTAACTTGCTAACTAACTTACAGTTTTTGCCCATTGCTTGAACACTATAGACACATGCTTAGACCAAAGTAACAAAACCTGAAGCTTTTGTTACTATACCTTAAACACAGTGTATACCTTAAACAAAAGTGCTGCTTTGCACTTCAGTTGCAATTCTGTTTGTGTGTGTGTGTGTGTGTGTGTGTGCGTGTGTGTGTGCGCATGTGTTTGTGTGTGTGTGTGTGTGGTTAAGTGTGCGCGTGTGTTTGTGTGTGTATGTGTTTGTGAGTGTGTGTGTGGTGTGTGTGTGCGCGTGTGTTTCCTGAGGGGTTTTCTCAGGACTATTGGTGTGTGATCTAAACAGCCCTGGCTGCGGTGTGCAGATTGGGGCTGGGCTCAATGTGATTGGAGCCCGACATTGAGCTCAGCCCACAATGGTCACGGTTGAATACATCAGGCCTGACGAGACTTTGCACAAGTGTTTGATTCAACATAAACAAGCACTGAACACTGTTGTTATGTGAGCAGAGCAGAGTGCCTTGTTTGCTTCATTGCCTGATGGAATCGATGCAAATTTGTATGTGTTTCATTTTCTATTCAACGTTTAGTTTTTACTTTCTATCTGTGAATGACTTTGGGTGGATACTCTATGCTTACTGCCTTAATACAGCAGGTTTTGTATACACATCCTTGCTGACAGGATAGGACGTCTGACTCACCCACGCACATACCTCATAACACATGCTTCATACCTCAAAGCCTGTTGCAAATAGTTTCGACCAAACATTTTGTTCAATTGCAAAACATGGGACTTGGGGTGACGGAGCCTTATCCATGGCTGCCCCTCTGAAGCTCCTTTCCGAAACACATCCCTGACTAGACTGATCTGTCCAGATTCAAATCATCTCTAAAAACTCACCTTTTCAGAGCTGCATACCTGTCATACCATCTTGATTTATGTTTGTATGTGCTTTGAGTGGCAGAGGCAGCTGCGGTAGGCTACTACTGGGATCTGGACCTGGATAACTGTGTGGCCTGGATGGCTCTGTCTCAGTAGGCTACATCTACGGCTACGAGTAGGCCTACCTGCAGGAGCGTGCCCTCGCTTGGTCATCACTCCGCTCACGGTGACCCTCCTAGGCCTCGTACCTCCCAGCTCTCTGTTATAGCTCTTATTGATTCACCTTACACTTAATTCATTAATTATCTTAGAGTTATGGTGTGTATGTTGTTGTATGGTTTTTGGCCTATATGGAAATTCATTATTTTCATTGTTGATTTGATATTGTTATTGATAATGTTGAACATTATTAGCTTTATTATTAGCATTATTACATTATTATGCTTAATGTAGCCTAGGCTTTCACTTGAAACTATTCATTTGAAACTATTATTTTAACTAATAGGCCTAGTGTATAGGCTAGGCCTATAAGTCGTTTTGACAAAAGCGTCTGCCAAATAGGCCTACCATAACCATAACCAACACTCAGGCCTTCTCGCAGTGGACAAGCTGCGCTGAAACTGCAAATCAAGGTGACGTCAGTCAGCTTACCTGTTTCGGGGTGTGGTCGAAGATGCGACCAAAACCACACAGGATAACTAGTTAGAATTTGAACGAGTCGCGGTGGTGGGAAGTCAAAGAGGCGTCATTACGCAGTTTCTTTATCTATTTATCTATTTTTACCATTTCAATTCATGACTATTGGATGTTTTTCCTTCATAAGGCTATACACAGTTTTACATTTGTCGGAGACGATGGCTCGTCGAATAGGCCTACTGACACTGCTGCTTGTGGGCTTCATGCATACAGGTAGGCTAATTGTCCCGCTGTTGTTGAGGTTTGAGATTAACTTGTCTGGGCAAACTATATTGGTCAAAGTAGCCTAGGCCTACTCTAATTTAACAGAGACTGAAGCAAAATAATTATTGTAAACAACGGTAACGTTATGTCGTGTTCAGGAATTACAGATAACGATAGAGATGTCCTGTTCCCATGCTTTTAACCCCAGTATCGGTCCCAAGACGAATTTGTTTCGGCTGATGGTAACATTGTTTTCGAAGTGGCGCATGGTTTGTTTTTGGGTCAGTGCCTTTGTCTTTAGCGGACAAAATGGTTTGTATAACTTATATCCGTGTTAAGTTGTTGTTTTGGGTTTATGTTTGTGGGTCTGTTCTCGAAATCTAGACTAACATTTGGATGAGAAAGTTAAATTATAGGCTAATTTAGCCAATTAATGAGAACTAGGCCTAGGCTACTAGTGACTAATGAAAAGTCACATAAAACTTTAAATCTGCAATTTGAAATGGGCTATGTGATGGAATAAGTAAGTGCTTGCAGTGAGTGCGTCCTTTGTAGTTGAGACATAATGGTGTTGAGTTGGCCAAGTGAAACTGAGAAATTAAAGAATTTCCTGCTGCCTTTGTCTGACTTTCCTGTTCTTCTGGTTTAGCCACTGTTTTCCCCTCACCCCTCCTCTCATGTCTCCCTCTGTCTCTTTGGTTTACACAGAAGTGTCAGCCATCCAGGTGATTGTACCACAGACAGACAGAAGCACAGCTCTCTTTGCCTCGGTCATCTTGCGTTGTGACTACTCCACATCAGCCAGTCAACAGGATGTGTTGGTAACATGGCGGTTCAAGTCTTTCTGCCAGGACCCTGTGCTGGATTACTATTCTACAGGTGAAGCCTCATTGTACCTTTTACTGTCCAAAATCAGGCTTTAGGCATGGTGTGGGCCATGCAGGTTCCCTTTGTAGCTACATTGTACTTGTTTTACATATTACATGGAACTCTGAAACAACACATTTAGCCCACTTCTGTTACTTCAAGCGTACTAAAATCACCTAATGTGTGTGTGTGTGTGTGTGTGTGTGTGTGTGTGTGTATATATATCCTGCTTCTAAACATATATTTTCCTCAATATATAGAGCAAATCTTGAATACAGTTTAATTCAGACTTTACATGCATCAAAGAGCTCATGTATTACTCAGATTTTGACAGTTTTAAGTTTGAAAAATGGGCCTTTAAAGCAATGATCAGAGTTGAAACAGAAAGCCGCAGTGGATATGTGTAACACTGTTCAGAGTCCTATCTGGTTGCAAAGTCACAATTAGCCTAATATTCACAGTCTGGGTTTCATGTAGAACCTATAGTTGTAACAACTGCACTTAACAACGCTTAAAGGTTTAAAACGTATGTTGTACTGAATGTATTATTCAGTGTTTCCTTCTGGACTATGGGGGAGTTCTCACTTGAGCCTTGTTGGGTTGGGGGCAAGAACATTTTGTGTATTTTGAAGTTGAAGATTTTGAAGATACATCAGTCTAGTGCACTTTGGCCCAATTTTTTTTACACACTTTTAAAACATGTTAATGCTTAGTTTGGTATAGTGTTGCGTGCATGTCCCAGCTATCTTTAGACCAGGTGCAGGACAAAATATACGATGGTAAAGCAAAAGATAATGCCCGCACATCGGAGTAGCTCTCAAACTAAGAAAGGGCATCATTTCGATTTAACAGGGACTTCTTCAGGCTTCTTCGCCTCTGACCTTTCCTTTTGATATTATTTCTTTGTTTCATGCCTTTGTCATTTTAGAGTAGGGAAATACAAACTTTTACACCAAACTGTATTTGTCAAAATGCCAAAAGTCAGAAACTTTATAAGGAGGGAGAGAAACTACTAGCCTAATGGGGAAATTAATGGGGAGTCTAAGACTAAACATGGTTGATTTAGAACTGGAAGTTCTGTCCCGTTTCATAAAGAGCCAATCGCATTATTTGAAAAGGCATAACTGTATTTTGGCAAACCTGGACATTACTCACGTAATTCATGTCTGTTTGAACATCTTATGTGAATAAACAGCATTTCTCCACATTCATTTATGCTCTTTTTCACTTCAACCAACGCTGAAAGGATTAACCTGGATTCTCTGACCCTGCTTTGCTCTGGAGGTGGACTAAACAGGGGTCCAACCAGAGTTTGGAATGGCACAACCTGGGTTGCTAACGATCATGCTTATTGCAGGTCTTAGATATTGCAGGTCAAATTAATCAGTGCTGAAAACAGCATTTGACTTGAATCCCTCTTTTTGTTGTAGCATACCAGTCAGCGCTCCAGCTTGGTCAAGATCCATCTAACGACTGCCCAGATCGCCAGCGCACAGTCCGCACAGTTGTCCAGAAGAGGGGT
Organism: Alosa alosa; assembly: GCF_017589495.1. NCBI lineage: Eukaryota > Metazoa > Chordata > Actinopteri > Clupeiformes > Clupeidae > Alosa > Alosa alosa. The sequence continues at coordinate 4,321,576 of NC_063211.1, read as the reverse complement.
AGCAATGAGGCCACACTGGGCTCAGATTACCGCGAGCGCAAGATCTCCATCCAGAACAGTGAGTATTATGCCATATTGTTCTTATGCATGAGTCCGTTTCCATGTTATTAATGTCTCCCAATGTACTTTAAAGAGCGACGGCCTAAACTGCAATGTGTACACGTAGGTGACTCGACCAAGGGGTTGTTGCATTGCTAGTGTCACAAGGTCGGTTCGTTCGCCACTCACAGGCCTCGAACTCGCCACCTTGACACACACACCGGCATGGGAGACGAACGCTCTAACCACTGAGCTAAAAGGCCAGGCTTCCAACTCAGCGGTTAGAAGCGTTCTTAAGGTTAGGGCTGTGAGGATTTACACGGGCAACTAGCACGCTAGTTCAGTCTGCCTCCGTTACACTAGCTATGCACACAATGCTTTGCACAGTAGTTATCTAGCTACGATTTTGTCTCGTAGGAACACGGCCACGCAGTGTGTGTGTGTGCGCTTGTGTGTGTGTGTGTGTGCGTGATGAAAGTGGGAGTTTGCGCCATTTCTTTGGAAAGTCTCTTTTTTTTTTCCCCGTCTACATTGAAAACCCCGGAAAGTGTCCTCTCTGTAACCAATTCATAAATTGTATTTTCAAGAAAATAACTAATTCCCAAACTATGATGCCGACTGACTGTTGAATCGCCTTGTGTTACCCGTGTGTGGCAAAAGGTGTGTGCTCCCTGTAAGAATAGCCTGCCATAAGAAACCTGTGGCCCAGTTAAAGGTTGTATCAGTGATGGTGGGGTTAACGTCACTTCTGTTGACGTTCAAACAAAACAGAGAGCTAGCTCGCTACTCCCTCCCCCTCCCTCCCGTGCAATTGAAACTCTCCTGAACATGCATCTCATCAGTTATTGGTTGGAACACTTTATTTTGCCTTTTGAGTGGTTGGCAAAACTTGTTGTTAGCAATTGTTTTTGTGTGCAGATCTCAGAGCCTAGGCTGCCTACAGAGACACGTTGTTTTTTACTGCTTGCTTATGGGGCGGGCAGCTAGCGGATAGCGGATCATTAGGGAAGATTAGATGAATGTGATCATTTATGTTTGGGCTTTTTTTGAGCCTACAATCGCTGATACAACCTTTAAACTGTTTGAATTTTTATGTCAGTAATACAGTAATGTCAAATACCCCCCCCCCCCCCCCTTTTCATTATTTATGAAAACCCCCATTGCATTGCATTGTATATTGTCCTTACCATGCAGTACCTATGGAATGTGTTTACCCGAGGGTTTGTCTTTTACTGCATTTCCTTACATTTGCTATGGTTATGGTGTTTTGCATAAGCTTTTGTCCAAAGCGACTTAGTCTATGAACATTACATTAGTTAAAAATAATTGTTTTTAAAAAAGTAGTCGATAATACTCATAATGTCAGTAACAATATCAGACATCAACAATGGGGAAAAAACTGTTTTTATTTTAACAAAACCATAAACATACAAACTCTAACTCTGTAAGATAATTAATTAATTAATTAAATGTAAGGTGAACAAATGAGTGTTTAAACGTCTCTTTAATTTCTGCAGAAGCTGATTTGGTCATTAACGAGGTAATGTGGTGGGACCATGGAGTCTACTTTTGCTCCGTCGATGCCGCAGGGGACACCAGTGGAGACTCGGACAAAGAGATCAAACTCATTGTTTACCGTGAGTAGCTGTATTATAAACCACCCTAAAGAAAAAAAGAACTATTGGAATAGTATAGTATTTTGGGACAAAAAAGTATAGAAATACTATAGATGTTATAGGGATCTTAAAGTATGTTGGGACATACTATAAAACTGTACTATAGGAACACTAATATTGTAGAAGTATTATACACTTCTGTAGAAAGATACAGTGTCAAATGTTCAGTCATGCCAATAAAGCTTTTTGAATTTGAAAAAAAAAATAACCTGAATTTGAGAGAGAGAGGATGGGATTGGGAAATGACCACAGGTCGCATTCGAACCCGGATCCCCTGGGTAATGGACACTGCAGCTGCTTGTGCCACATCGCCCCCTGCATGGTTGAACTTATGTTCCTTGTTGTTCCAGACTGGTTGACTGTGCTCTTCATCGTCCTTGGTGCCTTTCTCCTCATCATCCTCTTGTGCGTCTGCTGTTGCCAGTGCTGCCCGCAGCGGTGCTGCTGTTATGTACGCTGCCCGTGCTGCCCTCGGCAGTGCTGCTGTCCGGAAAAAGGTACAAACCTGATCACTCAATTCAAAAAGCGCTTTTGCACACTTCTTTTTTGCGGGACAGGTGTGTCGGAAAAGGTAAGGGTCACCAGTGATACTTGTTGAAGAAGTCCCGCACACTATCCATTACGCATGCAAATAACTTTATTTCACAACGTTTCGGTCAAAAGTGTGACCGAAATGTTGTTCAAGTATCAAAAACCCCATCACTAAAGACCACCTGAAAATGTAAAGCTGTGGGTTTGAGCGGAGTTCTTCAGTTTGTTATCTATCTGGAACTCGAGTAAATCACCTGCTTACCCACATATGTCATTTAACTCATTTGGAGTAGGCTACATTAAATAGGGGGTGTCTGCAAACCTACTTATGTATACATATAGCATGAACACCTATCTAATAATAACTAATAATATGAGTACAGTACTTTATGTGCCACACTAGCAACACATGTGATGAAGCATTACCAATCAAAATGACAACGGCAGATGAACGGCTCTAGTTACTAATTAAAATAAACTTATTTCTTTCAAATATAGTTTTTGAATAGATTGACCACATCTGATTAGTTAACATGCAGAGCGCGATACCACTGATTAATGAGCATGACTGTCTGTCATACAAGGCTGGCGTGAATTAAAAAAAAAACATTATGGACCATTGAATCAGAGTTGCTAACGGCACAATTAATTTCAGCTTTTCTGATTTGCTAATTGCATTAGTGCACATTTTTGATCTTTCAGCCCTACATCTGTGTCACTGTCCATTTTGTCCGAATGACGAAACTCATTATTTTACATAACTGTCTATCTCTCACGCTTGCTCTGCAGCGGTTATGCAGCATCGGATGATGAAGGAGGCACAGAAGGCCATGTCTCCCTGGATGAATGGTGGTCAGCCTGTCTACGCGCCCATGAGCTCCCATAGCTCCTATCAGATGAACCCAATGCTTTATGCAGGTTAGAGCTTTATCCTGTAATGTTAAGCGATAGTACACCCATGGGCAGTCATACCTCCCAGTTTGTGTACAGGTAAATCAGCTGTCTCAAGCAAGCAAGCAAACAAACACAGGTGAAAACAGTCTAGTTGGCAGAGGATCTGTAAATGATCTAAAGTGCTTGGCAGAGGTGAATAGAGATGCACTATACTTGTTGTTGTTGTTGTTTAGACAGTGACAAATGTGATTGTTTATACAATCACATAAATCTTATAAATCCTGGTGTGATTGCTCTATTTCGTTGGCTAGGCCCTAACTCTGGAAAGATGTCGATGACCCCCATGCCTCTCCCGACTCCCCAGCCTCACCACCCGCCCAGCATGCATGGAAACGGCAGCCTGGCTGCAGAGAGTGGCCGCGGCACCAATCACATGCTGGATTACCTGGAGAGCCAGGTGCACGGTATGGATGTGGCCAGTCCCCTGCTACAGCCCCAGCTCTCTGTTGCCCCCCACCACCAAATGCCCCCGCCACCCCAGCACATGCCTAAACATGTGCCTTTCTCCGCTGGGCCTCCCAGCATGCTCTCTGCCCTGGATGATGGCCCGATGACCCGCAGACCGCCACCCAGTGGCAACCGCTGGGACTACGACGATCGTTCGCGCCCCCCCATGAGCCGCAGTTACAGCCACGAGGACATGCTGAGCGATCATGGCAGGAGAAGCAACCCCAACGAGAGGGCCGGATATCGCCCGAGGTCCCGTTCCCGTGACAATCTATTCGACATGCCCCAGAGGCAGGAAAGGCGGTATTCGCCGCCTGCTGGGCGACGACGTGGATCGTGGAGTTCCGCCAATGACGAGGATAGCAGGAGAGGAGGCGCGAGAGGAGGTCGAGGGGGACGCTCGGACAAGCCCCCGAGTTACAACGAGTACGAGCCGGGTCAGAAACCACCCAGACGCCCGGACCACTACTCGGTAAGGGGTAAGAAACGTGAAAATAAAACGCACAAAAACAGGCAGTGGTAAGAAAAATGATGTGAACAGACCTCTGAAGTTCAACTACAAAAGGACCCAAAGCTGTTATCTTTGCCCATATAAGGAGATCCGGACGGTAAACTGGATCTCTTTATATGGGCAAAGATGGCGGCTTTTGTGTCCATGTCATGGATAAACTTCAGAGGTCTATCGACTGGTTTCCTGCATGTGGTTGGTCATGAAATGTTATATGATCATTGTCTAAGTCACTTGACAAACATGATTTACTTTTCATTATTGTCTTGTTTTGGACACACAACACTAAAGCATTCACAGTACTGATGGGGAATTTCAGTGAACCCTTGGAATTATTAACTGATTTTTAACCTTGGCAGCAATAACCCCAATGAAACATTGTTAGTTAGCCTATAGCTCCCTTTTAGCTTTCAGAGGTTAAAATCAGACAACTGGTATAAAACCCATTATGCTAAGCTAGGCTAACGCTGTCAGAGTGGGTTATTGCACGCACAGAGAAGAGATGGCAAGGTGTGCTCTTATCTAACTTAGATGGCAAATAAGATAATGTCCCAAAAAGTTTCTGAGTTCTTTTAAGTGTTTTTTTGTGAGGGAGAGGAAGTACCTCCAACCAACATGCTCAAACTTGTTTTACTAATGTAACACCAGATATTCTGACCTAAATGAGCTTTTGTTGAAGCCACTCAGCTTGACGTTCACTTTCTTTTTCCAATTGACATTGGGAATGTTTGAATTATGTATTCAAAATGGAGAAAGATCTAATATAATAATGAGTGCGCCATCAGTGACAACACAACACCCTCCATAGCCTTGTCTGTATAAACATATGCAGCTCTATGTAGCCTAGGTTAACAGTTCAGAACCAGTTACACAGTCTAACACAGTGGTTCTCAAAGTGTGGGGCGGGCCCCACTAGTGGGGAAGAGAGACATGTCAGGTGGGGCGCAATAAACAAAAGGAAATTTTGTTTTGTTTGATCTTATCTTTAATGCCTTTCTTTTTTTGACAAGGAAGATCATAGATTCAAAACAAAGTAGCTACACACAAACATAGGAGTCATAAACAGACCGACATATGAATTAAAATGTAAAAATAGCATCTGATCCAGTGGACCGAGACAGGAAATGCAACGTGGAACCATTTTTTAAACATTATCATTTTAATGTTATTTTAAGTTAATGGGGTCAGGTGAGGCTTGACAATTCCCCACCTCCAAAGTGGGGAATGACTAAAAAATGTTTGAGAACCACTGGTCTAACAGACACTTTTCTTTGTTTTCCAGGACAAGAGTTCTCGCAGCGGTACCATAGTGATCTGATATGACCTATGATCTATGACCTCCTTCACTACGATGCTCATGGAGTGAAGTTACAGACTTTCTGCCACATGCAGATCCAGTCAAACACGCTGTATCCTCACCTTGTATGAAGCTTAAGTAAACGTGCAGGGAATGTCCGCTACGGAGGACAAAATGGTCAGCTATTTGTACCTCCTTCTACTATATTGAGGCACTGTTTTTTAAACAATAGATTTTTTATTTTTTATTTTTATTTGCCTAATCAGTTTGTGGTTACTGTGCACTTTGTCTTGTAACATGTTTTAGGACATGGCTGCACCTTGAGAATACCTGTAAATAACAGTTTATTTTTATTTTTATTTTTATTTTATTTAACATTTTACTGGTCGTTCTGTGACCTCAGGTTACCCATCTGATGATGATGATGACAAAGTTGATGGTGGTAATGATGATGATGATGATGATGATGATGATGATTTGTTATTATTATTATGTTGATGATGATGACATGTTTTTTTATTTTTTCAAATGTATGATGATGAAATTTCTCTCAAACTATGTTTGGTGATGGGTTAACTAATCGGAGTCTTATTATACTGCAACAGACATACTCTTAAATACAATCATGTTGAATAGGCGTGATCTCAAAACGCCTACTTGAATGAGCTCACTGAATAAACTCATCCTGTGCTGACGAAAGAAACCAGACATAACGACTTTTAAACCCCATTTCCAAAACAGTTGGAGGTGGGTGTATTTACCCATGTGAATCGTAAATGTGCATGTGAATTGATCTATCAAACTCTTATTTTTGCACAAATTTAAAATAACTGCCCAGCTCGTCTTTTAATTCAATTTAGCATTGGTTACTAGGTTTACTTGTTTTTTTTAATGTAAATATTGTTGTACATTACAGAAAATGCTTAATATCCCTTATTTGTTTCATTGTCATTGCTTTTCACCAAGGCACCAGTCTCCCCTTAGTTTTTATGTGTGACTTGAGCTAGATGTCTCAGGAGCTTCGACATGGTACAGATAAACCCACTAAATATCTAATGGTAATTATCGGCATTGGCCCTTTGAAAGAAATACATATTGGTTAACCCCAATTTGCTGTAGTAGATCTATGTGTATGGACAATCCCACTATTTGTGTACAGAGGATTTTTTAAATCAGTTAACAGACAGAAGGTACAGATCACATCTTCCTCTGCGGCCACTACTGGGTTCACCTGGGCCAAGCTGCTGTCAGTGGTGCACGAGCTGGCCAGTTTGGAGCAGGACCAGGGGGCCCTGGGCTTTGTTGGGAGTTTGTCGCACCATCATAACAAAGCCCTAAAAAACAAATGGGTTGGTTAACTTCTGTTCAGTCAAATTCCATGCATGTGTCAGTGAGACCTTTTATATCACTGTTTTGAATGACACAATTTGTAATGTGCGATTGTAAAGCTATGTCCAATTTAAATGCCAAGCTGATCTATGCCAATAAACATATTTAAATAAATGTACTGAATCCAAAGTTACTGTTCTCTGCCATTTTCAGGAGTGGATGATCTAATGCAGTGGTTCTCAACCTTTTTTCAGTAATGTACCCCCTGTGGAATATTTTTTCAGCCAAGTACCCCCTAACCAGTGCACAAGAATTACCGCTACGCTTCAACCACGACTCCATCATTTGAGTTTTGACAGTGATTGACAGGTGATGATGGCGGGTGGCATGTGACAGGTTGGGTCGAACCATCCTGGTATGGGGGGGGACTCTGGGTTTTTAAGATAATGAAATTGAATAGCCTACTGAAATATAAAATTCATTTTATGAACTTATATTTTCCTGAAATATTTATTAAATAATTGTTTTTAAAGTGTTTTTGCATGGATTCTACTTTTTAAATATATGTATATTTTAAAATCTCACGTACCCCCTGGAGTGCCTTCACATACCCCCAGGGGTACATGTACCCCCATTTGAGAACCACTGATCTAATGTGATTTTGTGAGGGATGTTCTTTGCTGATGCAGGGGTATGGCTGCTGCAGCGGTGCTTAAAGGAGAATTCTGGCAATATTTCACATAGATGTCTGTCTCTCCAGGCCACAGAGTACTGTTAATACCAGACACTGTCAAGACCAAGAGCTAATCCTAGATTTTAGGAGCAAGCTCCCCCTCTGCAACCTCTGTGGATTAAAGGCAAGGTAGTGGACCGTGTTGACAGCTTTAGGTTCATGGACCTGCACATCTCTAACAACCTGAGCTGGTCAGCAAACATCACAGCCACCATCAAGAAGGCTCAGCAATGGCTTTACTTCATCTGGGCCCTGAAGAAAGCTGGCCTGAGTCATCAGCCTCTTGTACAGGCCCACAGAGGTCTGGTGGAGAGTGTCCTTACCAGAGGTAACACTGTAGTATGGCAACACTACAGTGAAGGAAAAGGAAGGCCCTGCAGCGCACCATCAAGACTGCACAGAGGATCACTGACATACAACTCCCCTCCATAGACACCTTGTTCACACAGTGCTGTAGGGGCTAACTGGAAGCTCTCCTCAAGGACTCACATCATCTCGCATACTCTGTTTAGATGGACAGAGTCCAAATAGCAACTGTAGGATGACATTAGAAAAATGTGCAGTGATCTCTTCATTTTGATCATAACCATATGTGTATGTGTGTGTGTGTGTGTGTATATATATGTATCTATATAACGGGGTGGTGGTAGTGTGGTTAAGGAGCTGGGCTAGCGTGCAGTAGCCTGAAAGTTGTCGGTTCAATTCCCGGCTTCCACCGTTGTGCCCTTGAGCAAGGCACTTAACCCCAAGTTGCTCCGGGGACAATGTGATCCCTTTTAATATAGCTGACATATGTAAGTCACTTTGGTCAAGACGTGTCTGCTAAATGTAATGTAATGTAATGTAGAGGTGCTGGTCATATAATTAGCAATAATTATAAGCAATAATTATTAATTATCAAAAAGTTGATTTATGTCAGTAATTCCATTCAAAAAGTGAAACTTGTATATTATATTCATTCATTACACACGACTGATATATTTCAAATGTTTATTTCTTTTAATTTTGATGATTATAACTGACAACTAATGAAAATCCCAAATTCAGTATTTCTCTCTTTACATACACTTTACCAATCTTGTGTTTCTATTGTTTTATATTGTGTTTTTACATTGTTCTTTCTATCGTTGTGACTGTGAGACCTGAACAAGAATTCCAATGCATGTACTTGTACCTGGGCAAACAAAGATGAACTGAACTGAACCGAACGGACACCGCTAGACAAGTCACATTGGTGGAATATTAGTCCTTCACCAGTTAGAACAATATCTGCCTCAGAGCCGTAGGCCTATATCTGATTTGCCTGTTTGGAGCCTGTTTGATCTGCCTGCAAGTTCCTGATTTTTTTTCTACTACTATTCTATACACCTTTTTAATCTCTGGGTGTTTGGCCTTATCACGTAAAAGGAATGCCACCTGTTAACCTCAGCATGTACCATAGGTCTTTACAGTAATTCAACCCACAGGCAGAGTAGGCCTAGGCTATAACTTAGCCTAGTAGACAAGCAACCCTCCACCCAGGCATGAAATTCATAGCCAGTGTTGACTATAATTTGGTTAATGAAAGTGAAAGAGGTAGGCCTTTGATTTTCAGTTTCAATATAGCAGCCCACATAAACCTTTGAGGGAAATTCACTCTAAATAGGTCATTTCTTCAGTCTGTTTGGGAATTGAGCCATTAGTTGGTGCCCCTTGGTGTGGAAAAACATGGAGAAACGTTTTTATTTCTTCCAGGGACAAGAAAAGTAGGCTACCACAGTTTACTGACATGACGGCACATGACACCACCGCCAAAAACATTTGGAAACTCTGTTGCGCACCTATGCACACGACTAAACTTGTTTTTTGAACCCGGACACCGCAAACCGGTGCTAAATCTTTTGAAACTGAACATGTCTCAGATTAAGAAAAATATATGTGCTTCACTCGGTACGGAAAAGTTCCAGTCGAATTTCAATCACGCTTGTCCAGTGCACGCAGTCGAATTCAAGCACTTTTTACACTGCTTCCTGCGCAGCATTTTGACCAACGTTTTTGTGAGGCATGCAGTGCAGACGTCTCTCATCAGAATTCCCTACAACTTAAGGTTCACAGACAGTGACCTTAGAGAGAAAAAGTGCTTGGCTAGACATCGTGGGCCCTCACCTGTCCTACCTACTACAGATAAGCAGCAACACATTAGCTCTCAGCCCTGCTGTATTCTACAATCCTCCTCGCTGCAACTGCGGCTGTGCAGTGTGGCACCGCGACGCGCATCAAAACGTCGCGTAAATGATGACGTGGTGCTAAGTAAGGCTCGTTTTTGCCACGTCGGTTTCTGCGCTGTGTGAACTCAACTGGTGCACTGCAGATGCTTCTAACTTAACTTTAAAACTCAGTATTTGCCATTTTCAGAGTACAGGGAACGATATTGCAAGCGGTTTTGTTTACACAAGCTTCCAGTCTGATCCAAGATATCATCCAATGGATACAAATGTTCTTCCCAACTTAATTTGTTGGTAATTCACTGATGTCTTTTAGTCTACACCACCAGCTCCTGGCGTTAATTGTCACGGTAAGTAATGTGTTTAACAGGTTGAATACAATGTTAATATTTTTTACCCTATCTATGACGGTGCATTAACTATTAGCTAACGTCACTCTACCATGCATTTTGCTAATCAGTCAAATTAGCTTGGACAGGTCCCTGTCCTAGGTCAACTTTAGCAGAATATGGTCATGAGGCCAGGTTTGACGCTTTAAAGCTACGGGCTCAAGTTTGCTATAACGTTACATTACTGTTACTCATAATTGTGAGTGGTTGGGTATTCTGCTCCGTAACTATCCAACCATGCTGACCAGTTTTAGGTAAAGAGAGGGGTTGACTGCATAGACTCCGATTTATGTTTATAACGGTGCTGAAACCGTTACCCCCAACACGGGAAAAATACGTTCATTTGTTTTTAATTGTCGTTAGTAATACTAGTTCCTGGCCTAAATTATAGGCTATCTAAATGGCTTTTCATGATACAACTTCAAAACCTAACTGACTGTGAAATCTGTAACCTTTTCGCACTTTTGTACATCTTGATAGCGTTTATTGGTCAACGATTGTTATTGTCTGCTTGCGTGAAAGTAAAAGCCAATCGCACTTCAAACATGGCATATAGTTCTATTCAGAGGTAGTAAAATGTCCGCTACTAACTGCCATGCAATGTGGCCAAAATAGAGGAACCGAACAGATACACAAAAAGGATGCTTGACCCTCCCACCCCCTTGTGTCGCACCGAACACAAAAAAGAAAATGAAAGCGCAGAAAGATGTGGTAGACTCCAATCAATACATGAGCTGGAACCTTATTATACCAACGTTATTGTGTCAAAATATTTTTTATTTTCAGAGGCGTGGAGGCAGGGGGTAATAAACAAATCTGTTTCTAACTTATAGCCTATGTTTAATATCATAGTGGTGTGGGGATCATTTCTCATAGTAAGTAGAATGCTGCGAGAGAAAATTGTTTGTGAAACACTTCCTTATTGAATTAAGGTAAGATTATAAACAAAAAACGTATTGTACATTAATAAATGATATTATATTATTATTATTATTATATAGATTTTTTTTTTGCTACTAGGCTCCCCCAATAGTTGTGGAGTATGTAGTTTGTATTTTACACAACTGTCCTGTGTAGGCTAGCACTCATGACTTGCTGTTGTAAAAAACTTCCATAGGATTGCTAAGCAATGATCAACATGCTGGCTCGCTCTCTCTCTCTCTCTCACACATACACACATACACACACACACACACACACACACACACGCACACGCACACACACACACACACACAGTGTGTTTAACTAGTGTCTGGAGCGACGCTCTGACTGGTGGTTAGGATTCGAAACAGGGGACTTACAGGTATTACATTAATATACAGGATTAGATGTTAAAATCCCTTGTGCCAAAATCCAAGGTAAAAACACATTCAGAAGCCCCTGCTCAAGTTTAACTTTAAAAAGCACACTACCCACAAATCCGCCAACAAATGGTCACAAACACAATACAAATGGCCCATCCAACAGCAGTATATAGTATGCATGTCATTAGGGTTATCAAGTGGGCACCCTCATTCACCGATGTTTTCGTTAAGTTAGGCCCACGACACCTCATGAAGGCTTAACAGTGAAACCAGCGTCCTGGAGACACTCCCCTCCATGCTGCCACCATATTACCACATTGAAATATCCAATACCCAAAATACTCTTAACCAGCCCAGGCATGGTCAAGGTTGGCTAGGTTGGTCCGTCCCGTTGATGTGGACTGAACCATAGCCATAAAAACCCTGGCCAACCAACCATCAACCTAGGCACAGCCCATCACAAACACAAAACAAATTAGCCAGTTAGCTTAGGCCCAATCACAAACACAAAACAAATTAGCCAGTTAGCTTAGGCCCAATCACAAACACAAAGCAAATTAGCCAGTTAGCTTACGCCCCATGCTGCCACCATATTACCACAACAAACATCCAAATACCCTTAACCAACCTAGGCATTTTCAGAAAACTGTTTTACAGCTCCTTAAGTGACCGTCCTCGGAAACCAAAATCCAACAGCAGTATTGTGGGTGGCTTTGCTACAAAACCTATTTCTACTGGACTTCTGCGTGCTTGCCAGACACGTTCCCTTACTTGTGCTACCAGACCTGCATACTTTACTACTTCCTTTTGAAGGCTTCCTCCATCTTATCTTCAAAGAGAATAGTTAGCTCAATAAAGTAGACGATGCGCTCGCACTCTTAAGTACAACACCATGTCTGGTCTCAAAGCAGTCACAGTAATACGTTGTGGAGGTTGCAGTTGCCTTCCAACATCCAACAGGAGTTTCCAATCCTGAACTTTGCCCGATGGTCACTTCTGTCCCTCCTTCACAACAAAACTCTACTGTCCCTGTCAATCGCCAGTGAAGAGTTAACAATAGAACAGCCAAAAATGTCAAAACTACTAATACTACCAAGGTGGTCATTTTGACTGTTGGAATTTAAACTCAGAATTTCACCAGCAGAACTATTTTTTTGAAAAACAATTTAGCGGTCAAAATGACACGTCACAGCCTTTCTAGTGTTAAAGGTATCCAATGCAGTTTCTTTCTTTCTTTCTTTTTTTTGCTAGTGGGCTTCCCCCTGTGATTGCAGAGTATTATTTTACACAACTGTCATAAATAGCTCTCAAAGCTAGCACTCTTCCCCCTGGACAAGGTACATGTGGATTTGTTTACAAACAGCCATAGATAATTTCAGAAGAGTTACGTCAACTGACGTGGTAATGCGTCACGATTTAATACAAATAGTAGGATATTGCACAATTGCCGTAAACGTCATTTGTGATTGACCAGCTTGGATAGAGGATGCACTCAGTCTTGCTCAAAATAAGATCTTTACACATCTGAGAAGCTTATGTTTAACATCAGCACCCAATGACTATACTTGCCATCTTAATCATGCGTTGCAGCTTGTCCTGGTCTTGCTTGCGCATGTGACCAAATATGACCACAGATCAAACCAAAGGACAAGATGCTCTAAAGAACGGCTTTATAAAAGCTACTATTACAAGTTTTGTTTATTAAGGTAAAAAACTGCCTTAGGATGAGGATTAATCTCAACTCTCTTGTTCTCAAACAAACCCGCCAGTGATTTTTAAAACTTGATTATATCTCCAGGTGTAGTGACCCTGGGGTCAGGCGAGACAATGTTTTGAGATCTCTGGAATGTAGAGGTCGTTGGCAGTCCTTGGAAAGTACCACATACACTGCTCAAAAAATTAAGGGAACTTACAGTTTTTTCACAATTGCTAAAACACATTTTTTGAAACCTTCCACCCTTTTCTCCTTTCTCAATTTGCATTCACAAAACGTCTGACAGTTTTTCTTGCAAGACCAAACAATCGCCTCATAACAGTTTCACCTCTTTACACTAAGCAATGTCAGAATTTTTTGAGCCGTGTGTTATAGAGGTATTACAGAAGTCCTGTCCTGTACCCTTTAAAATTGATGATTCAACCAACGGCAAGAAACAACTTTGTATCAGTTTAATTGTACTCCCATGGGCATCATGGGGGCAGCCGTGGCCTACTGGTTAGCGCCTCGGACTTGTAACCAGAGGGTTGCCGCCGGTTCAAACCCCGACCAGTAGGCCATGGCTGAAGTGCTCTTGAGCAAGGTACCTAACCCCTCACTGCTCCCCGAGCGCCGCTGTTGTTGCAGGCAGCTCGCTGCGCCGGGATTAGTGTGTGCGCTTCACCTCACTGTGTGTTCACTGTGCGCAGTGTGTTTCACTAATTCACGGATTGGGATAAATGCAGAGACTAAATTTCCCTCACGGGATCAAAAGAGTATGTATACTATATATACTATATATACTATACTTATTTTTAAGAGTGCAGCATGGTTCCTGGGTGCAGGGAAAATAACCTACCCCTAAATAGGAGCTATAATAGTCTGTAGGGATGCACCGATATATCAGCCAACATTGATGTCAGACAATTTCAGCCTTGTTGTTGACTCATCAATCAGTTATCGGTTATTGTTACATTTATATGACATTTACCGATGGCAGTGATTGATGTTTAGCTGTTATATTGCATCAATTCTGCACTAGGTAAATGTTGTGCTATGAAAGCTGGGAAGAATAGTTTTCCTTTCCATTCTACTAAAGGATATAATTAATGACAAAAACTAAGTAAACAAATAAAGAATAAAATATCGGTATCGGTTATCATCCCAATCGTTATTTTATACATTTGTATCGGTATCGGTTATCAGCTCAATCGTTATTTTATACATTTGTATCGGTATCGATTTTGGCCTAGAATTTCACAATTGGTGCATCCCTAATAGTTTGTTGTTATAGGAACTATGGTCGCCCCTTGTTCCATACAGGGCAAACATGACATTGCCTCGAAAAAGTTACAGGAGAAAGTTCTCCTGGTGCTAATGCACCCAGACACTGAAAATGAAGTTCAGTTTTGACTTTGCCAAATCATCTGTGCTCACATCCTGTTAATGTATGGCTGTTGTAGATTGGGTCAGTATTATATTGTATGCACTAATGAATATATTCCCTTAATACAATTTTTCTCTCTGCAGTGGTTGCTCTGTGTTGAGCAATATAAAATGTTCTCTCTGCAGTGGTTGCTCTGTGTTGAGCAATATAAAATGTTCTCTCTGCAGTGGTTGCTCTGTGTTGAGCAAAGTTGTGGAAACGTGACTGGGAACTGCTGGGCTTGTAGTTACCGTGGATACCGGCCATGCCCGGAGGGCGCAGGGGTCCGAGCAGACAGCAGCTGAGCCGGTCAGCGCTGCCCTCTTTGCAGACATTGGTTGGTGGAGGCCTCATCAACGGCACAGGGCTGCGCAACAGGTAAAGTCCCTCAACACGTCACTTGTTTACACACGCAGACTACACTCATTACACAGTGGTATATCACACACTATACAATAATAATGAAATGTGAGGATCTATGATTATAAATAACTAGACTTGATGGATTAAGGATCCTCAGCCTTAGCAATTACCAGCCTTAGAGGATCACGCCAATGTTTTGTGAAATTAACTTTAACAGTTTACCTTTAAAGTTAGATAAGAGAACACACACCTTTCTCTTCAATAACCAAGTGCAATAACCAAGTCTGACACCGTTAGCCTAGCTAAGCATAATTTACTGCAAGTGGGTTACACCAGTTAGCTCCCTTTTAGGAACAATGCACAGTAACATCAATAGGTTTATTTTAATTATCGTTATGAAGATTTAAAGGGACACTAGGCAACGTTTTTGTGTTAATTACTCATCTTCGTAAATCGGTATATGGTTAAATGACTCATTACAGTGCGGATGAAGACTCTCTCGCCCGACCCTACTGCCTGTAGGAAGAATATCCCGCTTGCAAGTTCAGTGTATCCTACCCGCTGACCGAAGCAGGATGAATTACATCCTGCATCCACAGCACAGAGGCAGGCTAACTAAACGCTAGCGATTGTTGCAAACGTGTGTATAATGGCAGAGCCGGCGAAGAAGCAGCGAAAACCCTTGACGGAAGATGCAAAGAAAAGGAAAAGAGCTTCAGACTGAGCGAGGGGGAGTTTCGTAGAGAAAAAGTATCAGGCTTGCCTGGTGTCCCTTTAATCCACTGGCTACATCCTAGGTTATGTGAAGGCTTTGTATACTAGCAGACCTTAACAATCATTTTGCATACAATATGTGACCTTTACACTTAAAGCAGGTGATGTTGGGGGAAATACGGCAGAAATTTAATGCGAACTCCCAGAGTGACCAGAATGTTAATGCAATCTCCTATGAAAACACCAGGAGTTAACCGCAAGTTAACGAGGGTACACACATTATGAGGTTATAGCTAGTTTGTTGACGGTGATAGAATTGACCACCTAGTTATTTGCAGGGGCAAATTAAGCGGTTGCAATATCTAATTTAGTAACGCTAAATGCTGCTTTGTCTCTGCTGTTGTAGAATGCCAGTGGACATAAAAATTAGTGTGTACTGTGTATGTAGATAGATGGAGAGATAATTGATTATTAAGGGCTCTTCTCTTACACCCGGTGCAACATGGTGCCAAGCGCAACGCAAGTCTTGTTTCTATCTTACACCTAAGGCAGTGATCGATTTTTCGCCATGCGGTCCAGTTCAGTTGAACATTGCGCCCATGGGGGTGTCCGTTTTAAAAAAAATAGGTGTGGTCAAGTGCATGATCGAAAAATCGTTATCTTACAACCACTAAAAATCATTACGCCACTAAGAAAATCCTGGTCTAAAGCGAAAGGCGCATATGAAGCACAGCTATTTTAAAGACGCACTGTCACGAGATGCGATGAGTCCTAAGCAACAACTCGTCTGCAGAATAAATATTCTTAGGATTTTTATTCAGTCATTCGAACATTATTGGTGTTAATGTTGTTTTTTTCAGGCTATGTTTTCGATTGTAACCCCTTGTCAGTCCATAGTGAAAGTAAATACATGTGTAGAACTGTTTTGTCATTGTCTGAGACCACGGTGACGTTAGTTTCACTTTGCCTGTGAGTTCAAATAATAGGCTAGTCACACAGGTTTTAGTAAAGCAAAGTTTAGTGGAATTCTGGTGTTGCATACACGGTCCCGCGTGCAAGCAGATTCTTTCAGATGCACTGACTGTCAAAATATCAACGTGTTGTTTGATGTTGTGCTGCTTGCTCTTCAAGGGAAAGCCAGGTGATCCTCTCATTGGTTTAATTGATGTTACAGCCAAAACACAAGAACAACCCTTTTGAACAATGCTCCTGGTGTCTGGCGAACTTATTCGGCTGTTAAGATAGTGATTATGGACTGGCCACGTCCTAAATGTATTCAAAGCATCCGCTTCAGACCATGCGTTTCAGATCGTTAAAATATAGCCATTAGTCTGTATGTGTAGTAATGGAAGTGTGTTTGGTCTTCTTTAGTTGCGTTGGGGGGAAAACGGACACCACAGTCTATCTGTGTCTCGCTGCTTGCTTTGTCATTTTGAAATTTAGAAGAAATGAAAGCAAGATAATTCTGTCCCCCCTCCACCTCAACCTGGGCCTTATTGTTTTACTGTTTTTGGCTCATATTTTGAGAATTTAGGTACAGTTTAAACTGAAAAAGTTTCAGCTCATGTTCTGTCTGTGACCACAAACCAACATAACACATATTTTGGACAATCAACTTATCTATCATTGTTAGAAATCAAGTGTGTATCTGGAAAAAAAGGAAACATTTACAGTACAGTACATCACTGTAAACTCTGGATATCTCTGCCTGTATTGGTCGCAAATCTGAAATATCTGTTCGGATTGGTCGCAAATCAGAGACTTCAACCATAACATCAATTTTATCAATAGCAGTTAAATAGAATAACAAAAGAGACAGTGGGCACTGTGGTGCCAGCGGCTGCTCGTGCCACATGGGTCCTGGGTATCGAATCCATCCCACAGCCACTCTTCACTATCTGAATGAAGGCAGAAGGCTCCAAAATATTCACTAGCGACAGTATATCTGAGTGAACTTGAGCGGCATGTTTTTTTGTTCTCTTTTAGGAGCACCAACTCCGTGGGACTGTCAGCGCCTCCGTTGACAGCCCTGATCACACCGGAACCAGTTCGTCATTCGCGTATTCCAGATCTCCCCTTGGACAACAGTTTACTGTTTGAGTTCTTGCTCTTTCTCTACCTGTTGGTTGCTTTGTTTGTGCAGTACATCAACATCTACAGAACTGTGTGGTGGTATCCTTACAGCCAACCTGCTGCCTCTACCTCGCTGGTGAGACATTACTGTACATGCATTAACGGCACTTTCATGTTGATAAATCTTGATGTCACTGCCTGGTGTGTTTTTGTTTGTTTATTTTCTTTGTAAACCACTATGGTTTTACATGTGCTATATAAATAATTAAAGCTTATTTACTTACTCAAAGAATCATCTACAGATGATTCATGTGTGCATTTTATTACTCAAGAATAGCTACTAGTGTTTTGTGTGTTCGCAGAACTTCCACTTAATGGATTACCATCTGGCAGTATTCATCACTGTTATGCTAGCCAGGCGACTTGTGTGGACCATCATCTTAGAGGTCTGTATGAACAAACAACAACAACAACAACTAAAAACACCTGTTGGCTTGTGAACAACACATTGATCTTTTACTTTTTTGTTTTTACCTAAACATCAATCATAATAAAATCAGTGTTAGTATATTAGCATATATTTCCAGTCCCAAAGGTTTTACGTAGTGTGGTGTGTGCGTGTGTGTGTTTGATTTTGGGCCTAGGCTTCTCAGACCAGCCCCTGCTCCCTGGTCCGGTACGTGTTGGTTATAGCCGCGCGTCTCAGTCTGTTGACGCTCTGTGGCTGGGTGCTGTGCTGGACACTGGTGAACCTGTTCAAGAACCACTCGGTGCTCAACCTGCTTTTCCTAGGCTATCCGTAAGTACCACTAGTGCTAATAATACATTTATTTTGTATTGTGCTTTTCAAGACACACAGATACTTAACTTAACTCACAACTATGACTACAGTAATTTCCTGTGTATTAGCTGCATCTTGTATGAACTGCATTGCGGCGTTTTTTTGCAAACTAAAAAAGACCGCACCCTTGTATTAACCGCAGTGCCCATTGCCCAATTATTCAGAATCAGATGAGTGCTTTACAAGAGAGAAGAATGGGGAAGAATGTACTCTCATGTATAGCCCTGATCTGTGTAATAACCTCATAGTGGAAGAAATTTAGCAAAATTGATGTATAACCCTTATCCTCGGCTAAAAGACGGGAAATTGTGGGTACTACTCTTAATTTACTAAGAGTATAGTGAGAGAAGTGAAATGAAAATGGAAAAATTGTTTCAGTTGTATTTTGTTTATAAGATTTTCTAGGGGTGCCAATAATTGTGGCACATGTGATTTTCTTAAAACTGATTGCTTCTTGATGAAGGATTTTTTTCCACAGAGAATAATTGTACTTTTTTTGTGAGATTCCCCAAAAGGTGAATTTTCTATATAAATTTTTACTCATCTTTACCAGTAATGCCTTTGTAGTCAACCCTCAACATTCAAATCCCTTCCTCAAAGACCCTCAGATTCCTTGGCATTTACATCAGCAGGTATCTGAAATTGGAAATCGATACCAACCACATAATTTAAAAGGCCCATTAAATCGATACCAACCACATAATTTAAAAGGCCCAACAAAGACTGTACTTCCACGGGCAACGGAACGAGGGAAGTTTCATGTCAACAAAGACATGTTGGTACACTTCCACTAAGCCATTATATGGACCATCCTCACCTCGGCTCTAAAGGTGTAGGTTTTTGAACATTCTAACGTAAGATTCCGTTCCGCAACAATTGAAGGTTCGTTCATTTCCCAACATTCGTGTCACACCGATGTGACGATACCCCTTTAAGGGTTCAGGTGATGATACATGGGGGAACTTTTTGAGCAATGCTGCTGGGGAACCACACAACTGGTTCCATGTGTTTTGGATGGTCATGATAATTTGGCAACTGACTAGTTCTGCAGAGGAAACAAATTATGATCAATATCAATGGGAATGTGCTGCAACAACGATACTCAGGAACATTGCCCAACAATGTTGTTCAACAGCAAAACTCAGGAACATTGCCCAACAACGTTGCTCAAATAAGTTGCCTTGTCACAGCCATAGCCTACTGGCACGGCTGAAGCCCTTGAGCAAGGCACCTAACCCCTCACTGCTCCCTGAGCACCGCTGTTGTTGCAGGCAGCTCACTGCGCCGGGATTAGTGTGTGCTTCACCTCACTGTGTGTTCACTGTGTGTTCACTGTGTGCTGAGTGTGTTTCACTAATTCACGGATTGGGATAAATGCAGAGACCAAATTTCCCTCACGGGATCAAAAGAGTATACAGTATATACTATATACTTATACATCAGATTTACTGTCTGATCTATGGGATCACAGAAAGCCACACCAAGAAGAAACCATAGCGGATTGTCTATTATACAGTGAGTGGTGTTGTCGCTGAATCTTCCAATATTATTGGTTGCTACCTTCCCTCAGCGTATTCTCTTTATATGTAGTGCCTCATCTTTTCACAGTACAAACTAAATAATAAGTTACCCAACCCACCACTTCCTCGAGTATCTCCTCTCTGGAAAGGTCTATGCCAACCTAAACCACCCATTTCAAAAATGCCATCTCCTCTTCAGCTAACTGGTTGCTTAGCACAATATAAATTAAGAAGAAGGTGAATATTCCCAAGTTCCAATTTGTCCAAAACTGAAATATCACAAGGTAAACATAAACACGATGGGGATGGAGCAAGTTTAAAAATTAGCAAGTTTAACTTTTAATTTTTATTTACTTTTTATTTTAGTTCATGATGCAAAAGTGGTGTGCACCACAGTATTGAGTCATCAGTTTTGAGTCATCATTGGCTGGATGTATGGCTGGACTATGGCGTTCTTAGACTGCTTTGTTTCACTAATGTGCTGGTTGGTTGGTTTGTTGGCAGGTTTGGGGTCTACGTACCATTGTGCTGCTTCCACCAAGAAAGCCGCGGAGGTGGCGTGGCCTCTCCGACCGACTGTGGCCTCTCCGAACGGGACGGTGTGGAGGGTGGTGCGCTGATCAGGCCTAGAGAGTTTATGAGCCTCCTGCGGGAGAACCTGCGGGAGCAGTTCAGTAGCCCGGCCCCCGTACCCACACACACCTGCCCACACTCCCCCGAGCTTATTCGCACCGAGGTAGAGGAGCTCAAGACCAACTTCAACCGTCGCATCAAGGAGGTGCTCTTCAACTCGCTCTTCAGTGCCTACTATGTGGCCTTTCTGCCCCTGTGCTTTGTGAAAGTGAGTTTCATGAGGTGGTGGAGGATCTCATTTTACTAAATCAATTAATGAAGTTATGGTTTGTATGTTTATAGGTTTTAATATATATTTCTGATATTTGATATTATTATTGATAATGTTATTACTATTATTAATATGCGTAATATAAGTAATAAGTGTTCATATACTGTAAGTCCCTTTGGACAAAAGCTTCTGCCAAATACCATAAACGTACACATAACACAAACTTTGCATGGTATTATAATATATAGATGTAATGGTATGAAAATTTAACATGACTAATATAGTGACCAAAATTATCACGGTTGTCACGGCGTGTGCTGAAAATGTCTCTAAGCCTACCACCAATGATGGACAGAGCTGATAATAGGCCAGTCCTGCATGCACAATAGCAACAAAACGGAGTCAACAGAATAGCACAGTGTCTTGTCAGAAAAGTGGTGTGGCTCCTTTAATAGCAGAAGGCTCCCTTGTTTTACTCGGTGTGTGTTAGTGCGGAGGGAGAGAGAAAGCGCATACGCAAAACTAATAGAAGTTAGATGGGGTGGCGGCTGGGTTAAAGTTAGAGAATTGTTGGTCACTAAATAAAGCTGCAACGACTTTGATTGAAGCTGTAGGCTGAATCTTGTGTGTGCATGTTGCTCACAACTAGCCTACCATAAGGGTAAGCCAAGACGATTTAAACACTTTAATTAAACATAATTTACAAAGGGATCATGCCACACTGAAAGCTAATATTTTCTCACTAACAACCTACATGTCAACGACTGTCCTCTGTCAAATACAGTTGCATTTTCAGCTCTGAACAAAACCGTTTAGGAATTATCTCAACAGAAGCGGAACGTGCGTAATGTTTCATTAGTACCTCCTGGTCGGGATGAATGAAAAAGGCATGGGAGAAAAACATACAGTTAAAAACTTGTCTATGTAAACTTCCGACAATTTCAATATTTTACAATAAATCGTGAATGAATGGCCGTCACAAGTTGCCGTTAGTTGTAGCCTAGTAGATGCCACATTGTGTTTATGACGACAAACTTCCAATATGCAGTAGGCAGCTGTATGCGAGTGGTAAAAAAGTTGAAACGCTCAAAAGGGTTATGCCACATTCTATACATTTGGTAGATTCAACGGAGAACCATTCCTGTGAGAGTAGGCCTGCGAGAATGCACTGCAGATACAAAAATCAAGCTAGGTTTATTTGTGTTTGCAGTCATAATGAAATATGCGTATTAGTGGCACCTGATTTCAAACGCATAACAAGGCCATGTTGCATTGCTGCGCCTGTGTGCCTACTTTGGCGGACTCGGATCATGCTGGAAAGAATTCCACACACGTTTTTCACACCGTGATGATAATGCACCTCGGTAATTAAGATGATTAAAATCAAAACGGTAGTTGTTATCATCGAGAATTTTACTGTCGTTTAACGTTACACCGGTAACCGTTACATCTCTAATCTACATCCTATATATATTATGTCTGTATGTTCCCCCTGACGGTATGTGCTTCCTCTGGTAGAGTACCCAGTGCTATGACATGCATATTGGTCTTATAATGTCTACTAGATAAATGTCTGTATGTTCCCTTTGACTGTATGTGTTTTCTGTTTGATAGAGTACCCAGTACTATGACATGCGCTGGTCGTGTGAACACCTCATCATGGTTTGGATCAATGCCTTCGTGATGCTGATGAGTCAGCTGTTTCCGCCTAGTTACTGCGACCTGTTGCATCGGTCGGCCGCACACCTGGGACGATGGCAGCGACTCGAGCATGGCTCCTACAGCAACGCTCCTCAACACCTGTGAGTTCTGTGTCACTCAACTGGGTTTTTAAAAAAAAGAAAAAAAATTAAAATATATTTTTGGGGCTTTTTTGCCTTTATTTGGACGGGACAGTGGAGAGAGAGATGGGGTGGGATCGGGAAATGACCGCAGGTCGGATTCGAACCTGGGTCCCCTGTGGGCACTCGGGGCCCGTGTATGGTACGGGAGCTGTAGCCGGTTGCGTCACAGCGCCCCCCTCTCACCTGGGTTTTATCACTTAAGACCCCCTGCACATAGGCTCCGACATTAGTGGAACTACACTTTCTTTCTGACACTTGCACACGCTGCGCTGAAAATTTTGAGCTGGCAAGCATTTGATAAATCAGTGATTCCCAACCTTTTTTACTAAAGCGCAGTTCACAAAGATTCACGACGAGATGAGCTGCAACATTCTATAAACCAGCAACTTGCTGCAACGTTCTAAAACCTTGCAACTGCGACTAGACATGGTGAATGCTTTGCGACGGCTTGCAACAGCTGGCAACGATGTGCAACATTTAATTTACACTGCTGCAACTCCTGCAACTGTTTCGCCTCGTTGCGAATCTTTGGTGTGAATTGGGCTTAAGAGCCCCCTTCACATGTAACAATGGAACCCAACACCCCAACCTGCACACACAAACACTCACACCATCGATTCAAAATTCAGTTGAGATTTAAAAAAAAAAAAAAGCCTTATATTTCATACTTCTATTTTTCTCACACTTCATATGTGAATCAACACATCAACATGGAAGAAAACATTAGATCTTGCGTCTAGTCTAGTCTTGCACTTGAACTCATTAAGCTAAGTGTTCAGTCTGTTGTCAATACCTTAAACCATTTCACATGGTAAACCACAATTTGCAGATCTCACAATTTTTAGTAAAACTTTGAACACATTCTGCACTCTAATGCACATTCATCCATACTGGTAAACACAAATGGCAAAAATGAAATAGAAATAGACATACACATGTCATGTCATGTCAAACACAACCACTCAAAATTGCTTTCACTTGTTTCAAATGATGTGATAAAACCAATATAAGCCATTTCAGAGAGCAAACAGGTTGTTGAAGATGTGAATGAGAATGGATAGAAGAAAATATGTGAGAGGACGAGGATGAGTGCATATGCGAGGTGGGGGACCAGTAGGAAGGGGAGGATGGCAAGAAAGAGGATGTTTTATTGGACACCGTAGTACAGTGCATTGCAGGCTGTATACTGTACAATACTGTAAACCAGTGTTTCTCAAACTTTTTCAGACTAAGGACCACTTAACCAATAAAAAAGAAACGCACGGACCACCTAGCAAAAAAAAAGAAAAAAGATTAGACCTACTTCAACAGTATAATAGCCTACACAATAGGCCTACTCACTCACCACCTTGCTTATTGTCTTTGCACTTTGCTTATTGTGTCAGAGGATTCATTTGATTTACACTACATAGACAGTGTTGCAGAACTGTTTGGATTTACATACAAGTTGGTTCAATATTGCAAACAACTCATCTATATTATATTTTACCACGTCTGCTCGCGGACCACTTGGGATAGTTTGCGGACCACCAGTGGTCCCCGGACCACACTTTGAGAAACACTGCTGTAAACAAATCGTATGGCCCTGAACATTGTGCTTACCATTTGTTTACAGTACTGACTGCTCAATAGATTTTGACTGGTTGCAAGTTCATATCAACAAAGAACAAGAATCAAAGGACAAGTTTGTGAGATGCAGGATACTGTAAAAATTGGGGTACAAGGAGGAGGAAGAACAAAACAAATGCAAAGAGCAAAGCAAATTTCTACTTGATGTTTTTGTTCATCAAAAGACAATGACGGAAAATATAAAATTTGTTTTGAGATTAAAAATGTACTTCTCCCTGAGAACTATATGTTTTAAACAATGTGTTTTCTATTTTCTGGTGTATTGTTTGGTGACTGCTTGATGGTGTATATCACTTTGATCACTTTATTTATGATTTGAGAGCAGTGTTTGATTTTGAGCACAAGTAAATCTGTTTTGAGGTGAAAGTTCGATGCAAGAGGAATCAGAGGTTTTGTAAATTATGCTTGAAGCTGAGGTTTTGTGTTTAATGTTTTAAGAAAACGGAGCAAGGTTTCAAAAATTGTGTTTTAGCAATTGAGAAAAACTGTAACTATATAAAATTGTTTAGCTTTATTTGTAAGTGTTACCAGCAGGGGGAGCTGTTGCGCAGGCTGCTGTATGCCAATCATACACAGCGACCTCAACTCAATTCTGACTGGCTGTCACTTCCTAATTCCACTCCTCTCTCTCTCTCTCTCTCTCTCTCTTGAAAATTCACTATAAGAGGAATGTCGACATTGTGTCTGTCTTGAGATGTCAGTGTCATTTTAATTGAAGTGTGTGTGTGTGTGTGTGTGTGTGTGTGTGTGTGTGTGTGTGTGTGTGTGTGTGTGTGTGTGTGTGTGTGGATGTATGCTTATAATCTGTTTCTGACGTTTTGTTTGTTGCTCTATCTCTTTGCAGTTGGTCAGAGAACACCATTTGGCCACAGGGGGTGCTGGTGCGCCACAGTCGCTGTGTGTATAAAGCAGTGGGACCCTACAATGTAGCATTGCCCTCGGATGTGTCCCATGCCAGGTTCTATGTGAGTTCTCCTTGTGACTTTTCAACTTCATCTTAATCAATTCAGTTCAATTCGATTCAAATCAATAAGCTTTGTTGGCCTGACCACTCAAATAAAAACAGGGCCGTTGAGTTTCAAGAGTTCATGTCAAATGCATGACATTTTTTTTAATCATATTTGGTTAGATCAGATATGGAATTGCACACAGGTGCACAGAAACAAGTCAAAATATACAAGTTATTAGAATCTTTATTTCTTTATTTGAAGTTTAGACAGTTTCCTATGAGCTTCAGACATAGAAAAAAATACATATGGAACTGTCATTTAAATTACCTTATTATACGGCCCTTTACAATGCTAGTAGAATACTCCATTGACTTGAATGGGATTTTCCAAAGTTCTACCGGTCATTAATTTCGTCTAAGGACTTCTGAATAATGACCGCTGTCAATGTCAACGGATTTTCATTCAAGAGTGAAGGCAGACAGTTGATCAGATGTGTTCTAAAGAATGTTTTATTGAAGTTCAACGTGTGTTGCAAACTATTTGTGTCTCAGCAAAAGCCACAGCGAAACGGTAACAAATAAATGTAAAGAGACATATCATTTTTCCGTTTTGGCAAGTAGCCGTATAATAAGCGGGATAATGTATACTGTAGAACACCGGTCATTATTGGCGTCGGGGTCCGGTTCGCCCTGTCGGGACTTATTTTCCCAATAATGACTGGCGTTCTATACATGATCCCTTACATAAACAAACTTTCTGAATTCTGGCTCATTTATTTATGTGTACTCTTCATACATTGTATGTTTACATTTTTGTCTCCTCTTTGACGCTATCGATCTGTTTTCCATTTTTCTGCCTGCAGTTTCTCTTTCACAAGCCGCTGCGGATTCTCAACCTGCTGATTGGGATTGAGTCCAGTGTGATCGTGTACCAGCTGTATTCTCTGTTGCGCTCAGAACGATGGAACCACACGCTATCTCTCGGCCTCATTCTCTTCTGCAACTATTACGTCCTCTTTAAGTTGCTTCGGGACCGCATCGTGCTGGGCAAGGCCTACTCCTACCCACTCGGCAGTAACAGCCTGAGCCTGAAATCCCAGTGATGACCTGAATGGCCGATACCTCAGACTAACTGCCCTCCTTCCATAACCATCCTTTGGGATGTCGGGACATACGATGGAGTCGAGGAAATAGAGTAATGTGTGTGTGGAGGAGGAGCTTCCAGGGAGAAGACTGTGAACTTGTGTGTTTTGATACGGTTCTATTTTCGTAAAATGTTTATATCTATTTAAAATTATATATATTTTATTTTGTATACTGTTACTAGATGGGGCATTATGACATGTTGCTATGATACTACCCCTTTCACTTTCCTACTGTTGTACATGGAAGTGTCACAGGGGTTTAGGGAGGGATTTCAGTCCCGTATGGTGAACATCAACCACTTGCCACCAAAGTTTCTCACAGGCCATCTGCTAATTAGCATGTCTTTGGCTCAACTGACCAATCACGGGAAAGTTGATGTATTTTTAAGGTTTTCGATTGAACAGCCAATCATCCAGTGCCATCTCCTTTATTTATGAATGCTGTACATATATTTCATGTGCTGCTGTTTATTACAAGCTTTTGTACAGTCCCCCCAAAAAAAAGATCATGCCTTTCTTGCAGAATCCGTTGCTTTCATCGTTTTGTTATAACATTTTGTTATATCTGTTTGTTCTCATCTCAAGGAAACTTTGTGCCAAATCCCAGGTTTGGCTGTTGAATTTGCGATCTGGAGTATTTGACAGAGGAAGCCATTGTTCCCAGTGCCAATAAACATGTCAACTGCCTTTTGTGCTTATATTGTGATGGTGATCATCATTCTGTATTAAAGAAGCCCTATGCAACAATTTTAGCAAAAATGACCTTAACAAGGATTAAAGTTCTCCGTCATAGGACGGATTTCCGTCAATTTGATTTTAGAAATGTCATATTTGAGATCGATGCAGATCCGATGAGAAAAAAAAAAAAAAGAGGGGGGGCGGCGGCGGCGGCTATCACCTTTGCTATCACCTTTGCTTTTCCAAAGAACACATATGGAGGACTATAACGGTCTAAAAGTTGGATTATAGTGACACATTAGAGACAGCTGATGAGGTTGGCCAATCCGTTTAACTTTTTTGGATATGATATTGTGAGCTCTATGTGCGAATTCGGAGAAGAAGCGTAGGCTGTGTTCTTTCCGTGCATCAATGTAGACAATTTCTTACTATCGCGAACTCTTGTCAGGGGAGGTCATTCATTTTGGGTGTCACCTATGACTTGAACAGATAGCCTTCTATGCCACCCGATGTAGGCTACTATTATTGTTACAGTTTTTAATCAATGCAACTAACATTATGTGTAAAGCGACGCAATATAAACCGTAGCCTATGCAATTTTTTATCCCGTCTGTTATGACATGTACAACAATGTTTTTCAATTTGCGACGGAAGGTTTTGACTGAGCGTGTTAGCATAAAAAAAATAATATCACTGTCATCATCGCATGTTGACAAAAAATAACCATACAATTAAAATAGTCAACTTAAAACTTTGCTATAAAATATTATTCATTTATAGCACAAAACCATAACCAGTAGGCCTACCAGAACCTCGCATATTAGCGTCATGATTTGTGTGCGTCTATTTGGCAAGGCCACTAGCTGTCATGGATGCGTTGTTGTTAAAGGAAGGCAGGTGTCAAAAGTTAAAAAAATAAATGGAGATGGGCAGCTGTTGGAAACGGGGGAGAACTAACAAGCCATGGTGTAAAGAAATTAAAGCGCCAGGGGTTTGCTTTTGCGCGGTTCGCTGCAAGAAAATTGTTTATGGATGCAATAGGAAAACGTTTTAGCACGCCACCAATCAGAAGACCGCCATAAGGTTAACGTTCGTGCACTTCAGGACATCTTCCCTACCTGGTGCAACTAGCCACCACGACAGAGGTAGGCTACGTTTATCTATGGCTGACCGTTTTTACGTTAGAAAGTAGGCTACGCATGTTCTTTCATAGCGCAACCCTTTTGTCAACCTTATACAATCTGTTGCTGAAGACAAAAGCACCATCTCCAGATTGTCGTTATCAAATGCTGCATGAGCACACACAGTATTGCTGCTCATTGGAAAACTGAGTTGTCTGTAAAACTCAAAATTACCATGTTTTCATTAAATGCGGATGAGGCAACAAATGGAAATATGAACAATATCTAGAATGTTCTGATTCGTTACTTTGATGAGGAAATGGGAAGTCTTACAAACTTGATTTTATAGATTTTACTTGGTGTAGAATTGCATATTAACAAGAAAAAAATCTCCCCTTTAAACACTTTTGGCCTGAAGTAATTAAATAAGAGTGTGTTAAAGCCTTTCTACAATATTGCTGCAGTAGAAAAGAACAGCAATGGCTAATCAGCAATGGTCAGGGATGGTACTAAGATATATTTTTGTTCATCAGGAAAACTCAAATCTCAATCAAGAACACTCTCAATTCACCTTATTCACATGGTGGCCATTGGCGGCTAAAACGAGGCTACAGGGTACACAAACCATAGGATTGTTATGTTCTATGCATTCACCTGTAGGTGGCATTAATTTTATAGTAAGTGTACCCTGTAGCCTCGTTTTGGTTTAAACAATGGCCGCTGTGTGAATAAGGCGAATACTCCCTTTACTTTGCTGTTTGCATCTTTTTGTACATTAAAAACCAATAGGTCGCGACCGCAAAAGGGTTGCTATCTCTATAGGTAGATATGTATGACTTATGGCCTGAAAAAAGTTCAGTCAAACGATTTTTTTTCACTTTAATCCCTGCCTTAATTATGCAGGTTGAGAGTCGTTCTGATGGTTCTACAACACTTTCTGGGATGTTTGGTGGGTGCTTCGTCTCCCCCTATCGCTTCTCCGCAAAAAAACCGAATATGCAACTTTCTGAACCCGGACCAGGTAAATCCGGATGTGACTCAGTGGAAGTATCCAATCGCGCCTCGAAAATGTAGTGAGATGTAGTCAGATTGTTTCTAAGAACACTGCAAAACGGACGCTGACTTGGCTTTGTTGCTGTTGAAATTGTAGGTAGTAGCCTACCCTTGGGTGAACTTCGTTTTCGTAATGTGGTTTGATAGTCTCTTGAACAATGTGTTTGCTCGACCGTTTTATTGTGAGCCCTGTATGTGTTTAGCTTGGTTTCTTGAAGGCTAGCTCGCTAGCTAGTGGGGGTTTGGCGTAGCAGTCACTTGCTACCGAAGCTGCAGGGGGAGCTATGTCGTGAAAAATGCAAGCCCAAATGCAGCGAAAACCTAGAAACAGCGAAGGAATAACCAGACCTGCATAGGGCTTCTTCAATGTTCTGTGCTTCTGATGGACTTTTAAGCACATGTAGGTGTATGATGATGATTATGTATAATTTTACTTATACATTTTGCTGACACCTTTATTCAAAGTGACCGATATTCCAACCTTATTCTACCCTGGAAATCCAAAGTTCTCTTGAGAGCTGAATTTGAATTTGCTCAGCGTACTGACGATGGCTTAGGCCGAAATACGTCTGTGGACGTGGCATTGCTCACTATGCCCATGAAACCGAGCTGCACTAATCACATCGGTGAATCTAAAATAGGTAGACCAGAGGTGAGCTAAACAGATGACGACAGTGCTGCAACGTTGAAGTCTGGAAACATTGGTCGTAGTGTTATCCAATTGTGTCGACGTCCGGAATCAGTCCGTAAACATTGGTCGTGGTGCTATCCAATCGCGTGCAGTGATATTTTCAAATGCATGCTTGGTGCCGCCCCTCGAGTTGGGCCATCTTCATTACTCGTAGCCAGACCCTTAGGGCCCTATCATGACAGTCAAAAGCGCATCGTCACTCGTCAAAAGCTTATTTAAATTTAGTAGGATGTCTCCAGTCCACATTGGGAGGGTTTTCGTTATCAAACATTGAGCGCATGGCACAACAAGGTGTTCCTAGGTTTTTTAATCAGTCCTGGGTGTGTTTGGGGCGTATAACATAATTTAAACCAATGAGAATGACATCTGTCATTCCCTTTAACGGCGCAAAGCGCAATGTCAAATAAATGCATCTGTATTTTGACATTCAACGGCGCATTTGAAGGAGGCTGCTTGTGAGACCGTATGGAATAGTCATTCCACTAAACCATGCTTTACTAAAACCTAGCATATATAGCCTTCACGCATTTGCACACCTCTATTATTTGAACTCATTGGCAAAGTGAAACTAACTTTACCATGGTGTCAGTCAACGACAAGACAGTTATATGCAGTTACTTTCACTATTGACTGACAATGGGTTACCATCGAAAACATAGGCTGAATATTGCTGAATATTGCTCAAATGATTATCCTGCAGAGGAGTTGCTTATATCTTGTGACAGTGTGTCTTCAGCTGTGCTCCATACGTGTCTTTTACCTCTCCCTTAATCACTTTTAACCGTCATTACCAATTTGCAAATGGTGGTGAATAACTACTCATCATGAGATGTACAGTATTTCGTAATATCTTTATTCTAATTATGTTTCCTATTGTAATCGTGCAATTTGTAATGTTTTGCTTGGACGTGGCTGGTGTGTGTTCATGGATGATACAGTAATCTGCCAATATGACTGTTGACAATGCGCTCTTAAAATAACATATAAACAACCCGCCATAGACTTCTGACCAGGTGTACAATAGCAATTTTTAGACAATGCGCTAAGCCACTCCCTAAGTTGTTAATTGCCACACCCCTGGGTGCATTGTTTAAAAATTAAACGTGCAAAATAAGGAATTAAACTTTGCGCCGGGTGGAAAACGAGTTTTACGCCAAGGGTTGGATTGAATCATCTTTAATGCCCCCCCAAGGGGCAATTTGGTTCGTAACATGTAGCCAGAACAAATACGCACTGAATCACAGAAAACAATGTAATAATTAAGGACATCCATACACATGTACATTATAAAAGCACGTATAGTAAATCTCAAGTATATTCCTGTGGGGTTGTCTGGTTCAATGCTGTTAATAATTGATGACGAGGCCATAGAGCAATTGGGCGGTTTACCACTGCCTGGTCTTTCAACTAAACCACATTGTTGGAATAGCCTTTGGGACCACTCTCATCCAGTAACAGTTACAGTTAAGAAATTATTAATGTATTGAGAAGCATTACAAACAGCAACAAAAGAAGCCAGCAACATGTCATTTGTTAGGCGATAAGACAAAGCAAAAAAAAAAGGAGATAAATATAATATTACACATTTAAATACATTGTAGAAATATAAATAACGAAAATAACATACGTACAACAAGCAGGAATCACCGTCCATGCAGTGTATGAGAATTTCAATCCACTGTTGCAAAATGTGTGGCATTTGTAAAGGTACAACTATTGGATTTGGTGTGCAATGGAGGAGATAGATGGGAAGAGATCTCATGTTGGATTCTAACCTGACTTCCTATACACGCGAAGTTCGCCTACAAAAAGGACCTAAAAGCTGCCATCTTTGCCCATATAAGGAGATCCGGATCTCTTTATATGGGCAAAGATGGCAGCATTGGGTTCTTTTTACCCCTTACCTGTTTGCATCCCAGATTGCTGATCCTTGCTAGCCTAGAAATCTAGACGCACCCTAGCGGCAGCAAATTACATTTGCTTCCAGGGCTAGTCTAGCAACTCCGCTGGCTTGTGAGCTCGAAAAATTGAACTTCTATCAGGCCAATCAAATCATGTATAGAGTCGTTAGGCAGGCTTAACATAATGATTGATGGCAGAGTTGCAATGGTTTGGCTTGAATTCCCTGCTACTTGAAAACAAAGAAGATGGATGGACTGTTGCTTTTGGCTAACAGTGTGACACGAGTTAAAGGGAAACTTGGCAGGATTTCCCCCTCTGCTGGAGAAATTGTGCATTATGCTATTTCAAACTGTGGGAAAAGGTAACGATAAAGCACATGGATTTGTTTACAAGCTAGCGAGAGCGGTTAGCATAAGTTTGGCAGAACTATGTGGATGTTACAAGGTAAGAAACACGATTTAAAACTAGTTTCTTGTTTCTCACTTCTCTTTCCGGACGGTAGTCTCAATGTTGCAAGGTTGGTTTTTTTCGCCTGAGGGGCGAAGAAGGGGAAAGTCACCATTTTCACCGGAACAGGTCATTTAACCATCCAAATGATTTCTAAACGGGTTTATTACGTTGAAATAGTTGCCAAGTTCCCCTTTAAGCTGGTTTTAAGTTGGCAAAAGTTTGAACTAGCCAACTAGCTCCGCTGGTGGGAAAACGCATGGGACTCAGCGCTGTCCTATTGCGTGCAGAGGGAATTTGAAAGACAACCGATTATCCCGCCCCTCAGACTGAGCACTTTTCATGAGCGGTGAGTGCCCAGACCCTACATTTTAATGTGGGTCTGGCTTGTCAGGCTAGATCCTTGCACTATGGAAGATGGGAAGACTTTCCCCTAAAATAATTAACATTTCAAGAAAATTGTGAAAATTGTGATAAAATCTAAAGATTTTGTATAATGACTTTTAGGCTACTCTAGCAGCTGGAATGCAAGTAGGTAGGTTAGCCTAGGAGCTTGAGTTGAACCATGTATGTGTGAGAAATGATTTTATATACCATGAATTAATTAAGCATTGAATGAATCCCAAATACATTTAAATATTTTATGTATACGAAAATAATCATTCAGGTGTATGACCATGCCTCCCGGATATTGTAGGAATACGGAAGGGTAAACCTCTCGACATAGTGAAAGATAAAAACAATTTACTTGTTTCATGCATTAATAGGTCACTTCATTGTTTATTTACATTATATTCACAGATGGCTGTATCCACAGTAACATGTAGCCTAATGGATAATACTATTCCATGGGCCAAAATGTGGTGCTATGCTAAGGCACAATGTGTATCTTGGAATGTATTTATCAGAAAATCAAAAACACAAAGAAAGCTATTTCAGGCTATATCACAAGAAAGGATTATATATTTAACTAAGCATCACCACAATCCATTTAGAATATGATTAAAACCAGGCTTCAAAATATGAAGAAAAAAAAATCTAAAAAAGTCCCATATTTAAAATTTTGAATTATAAAAAAAAGATACTGGAAATACATATCCTCCTTTGTCACGATCTTTATACAGTGTTGCCAGATTGGGCTTCTTTTGACTTCGTCGGGCAGGGGGAAAATAAGCTTTAGGCGGGCAAATAAAATTTTGAGTTGAATGGCTCTCTTTGACAAAATCATTGTTGGGGCGGTTTTTGGCTGAAGAGGGCGGGTTTTTGAACTTGACTGGGCGGAAATCACTCAACCCAATCTGGCAACACTGTCTGTATATTGACATGGGAAAAATGGAGAAACCAGGAAACAGCAATGTGCTCCTCTGCTTAACGGCCAGGATATTTCATTGAGGAATCGAGAAATCAGGCTACTAAATTAAAATGAGGGCCAATTTAGTCAAACGAGCCCACAGTTTAGTCAAACGAGAGCACTATTTTCAAACGAGAGCACAATTTAGTAAAATGAGTGCACGACTTAGTAAAATTAGCACATATTTTCTGAAATGGGTGCACGATTTACTAAAATGAGCACACATTTGTAAAACGAGTGCACATTTTCTTGATACGCAACAACAACAAAAAAATCTCTCAATGAGACCTCCCAGGCTCTATAGAAAATTATATGTAACATTTCTAGTATATTTCTAATTTTCAGAGATGAATCACCAGAAATACCTGGTTATTGCATCAGCTGAAAATAGATCACCACAAGTTCAACTTGTTCAGTCATAATTTCTCGAGGGCTTGTTTATAGGTACGCTAGGAGGCCCGCCCCTATCATTGTAACGATTCCGACTGGAGGGACGGTCATCATCGTATTGATCACTGTCACGCCGGTCATCATAACGGTCATCATATCGATCATTGTGGCGGTCACGTCGGTCATCATAACGATCATCATATCTCTCATCTCGGTGGTCATCCCTATGAGAGCGGTCGCTACGGTGGTTGTAGTCACTCTGGCCGTCATAGTCAGATTCACTCCGCTCATAGGGGCGATCCCGGTCTAGGGTTCTCTCACGGTTTCCTCGCTCAGCATTAATCTGGCTTTCTTCTGCAGGCTCCCCGTCATGATACTTTCCTCCCTCTGGCTCTCTGGAACATCAGAGGGAAACACAACAGGATTTACAACCAAGAGAATCTCAAATGACTACAACTCATCACAGAATATCTTTTTCAAGATGCATGATGGTAGAAATATCTATTCAAAAGCACAGTTGATCTGTGCATGCCATGATCAACTTTTAATTCTTTGATATGGAAACCAAGTTCATTATTTTGGGCTGCTATTACATTAGAATTTCAGCCCAAAATCTAACATCGTATTGTACACCACCATCTGAATGTATGCCACCATCGTAATTCAATGTGCATAGAACTTCATTGAAGAAACAGATGGCTTGATTCTGTGACCTTGACCTTCAACCCCATACCTAACCATTTATTTTCTGTGATTTGCCTTATTAGCCTTATATTGCACATCCTGTGGAATGTATTGATTAAAGAAAACAGTGAATTGAACAGTGGCTTTTGATAATGTGTAAATGTTAGTTGAGTGAATGAGGACATACCCCATGGCGTATTCCTCGTCCACCTTCTTTTTGCGGCAGCAACAGCAGTAGATGATCAAGATTAGGCTGAGGATGGCAGCGACTACACCTCCGATTATCCCTGCGGTCATACCCATGTTCATGGTCACTGGAGCGAGAATGACCAGAGAATGGTGTTAATACCGGTCGGGAGAGAGTTGAGAAATGATAGAGCACATGTGGAGATTAAAATGTTAAAGTAAACCAAAGAAAAGAAAAATCCTCAGACTTTCCTACGACATTAAAGGAAAAATCTCAAATTTCACATAGATCTTCTCGAGGTACTGTCGGTACGAAAAAACCCCTAAAACAATCAGATTTGGATGCTTCTAAGTTCAGTCATTTTATAGCACAATAGATTAAACGATACAAGAATACACAGGATGCAGAGCTCATGCAAATGGATACTCGGGGACATTTCCAGCATGGTTTTATATAATGCAAAGGACCCTTGTCCCTTACCCTAACCCTAACTCTGAACCCTAACCCTAACCCCGAGCGGGGAACATAGGACCCTTTTCCCTAACTCTAACCCTAACCCTAACCCCGAGCGGGGAACATAGGGCCCTTTTCCCTAACCCTAACTCTAACCCCGAGCGGGCAACATAGGACCCGGGTGCTAAGTGGCAAGCCCCCAGAGTGTAGTGCTGTATCCTCCTGGCTGCGTTAGCTGCTACACTCTGTGGGCATGTGTGTGAGCTCCCATGTTCATGCCCCCAGAGTGTAGTGCTGTATCCTCCTGGCTGCGTTAGCTGCTGGCTGTAGCAACTCGAGTTAGGTAATTTTTTTTTTACATTTTTTAAGAAAATTATGCATTTTCAATATAGACTATGAGTTTTGTATTACAGCTTAAATCTCTGGTTATTTGCAAAATTACTATAGTGGGACAAATCCTAGTCTGAGGGTTTAACCAGAGACTTTTTAAAGAAGAGAGACGGTACTCAAAGAATCCTCCATAGAAATGCATGGGGTTAGTTTGTAACGCCAATAAGGCAGTAGCCTACACATATCCTTCCCCTTCTTGTATGCCTCCCCATTCACTTGAATAGTGAAATAGTTGCCCGATAACTGCCCTAAGTGCATTAATTGCAAGATGGCCGAGTGGGGGGACTTGCCTAAAAGGACTTTGGTTTAACATTATATCCATGGATAGGTTCCCAGCAGGACCAGATCCTTCTGTCTCATCTATACAGTGTGTCAACCGTACTGCCTCATCAATACAGTGTGTCGACCGTACTGCCTCATCTATACAGTGTGTCGACTGTACTGCCTCATCTATCCAGTGTGTCGACTGTACTGCACTTAGCGCCCAGCACTGCTCATAATCACATTCTAGTTTTTTCTAAAATACACATTGTGCCTCAACAAACGATATACAAATAAATGTCCTATTTGTGAATACTAAGATTCTTCGATTCTTCCGTGAATTAGCTCACCAGCAGTGATATGTCAAGTTAGGATATAGTATAAGCCACTTTGGAGACACAAATGTGTATTGGTCAGTGTGGTGACAGAGCGGGATTGTGGGACTATACCAGTTTGAGCAGGGAGGATGCATCGTCAAGCACACTAGCCTTAAGACCAAAATTCGATGGTACAACATTTGCTACATCTGGAGTTGACTTCTCTTATGTTTCCTCTTACCAAAAAAATTTGAGAAATGTAAATGAACATTGCATGATGTGGCCCATCATGCAGAAAGAAATAAGGGCAATCTCACTTGGCATGACAGAAAGAGTCATGTTGCAGGTGGCCGATCTTATCTTATTGGAGGATGTGCATATGTAGTAGCCAGATGTCTCCATGGAGATATTAAAGAGGGACAAAACTCCGCCTTCTGCAAAATATGATGATGTTGTTAGTGGGACTCTGCAGCACCCTCAATGAACTTCCGAGAATAAATAACAGTTGAATGAATGAACAAAAACACTTTCACACATGTAATTACTTACGGTCGGTAGCTCTTGGGGGCAGAGGCCTGGGTGTGTTTCTGACGTCATGGCTTTGCCACTTATATATGGGTGGCGGGGAGCCCTCCTCTGACCGACAGGTGAGTTTGATGTCCCGGCCATACTCCTGCTTCCCCTCAACCGCACAAATGGGTGGAGATGGAGCCACTTTGGAAAACGGGAAGATTATCGAATTTCACATTATGGCATCATTTCACAGTGTAATGTCTACTTTAATATTTTGAATGTTTTTGGCTCTGAGTGAACCCAGATATTCTTTAGAACGTTCATTTTCCAACATTCCCGTACCCCTTTAAGGGTTAAGGAAGTGCTATGCTCCTCTGTGCACATTTGCACGCGTTGAAGATGTGCGTCATTGACACACGATTGCAATTGTTGTGCGGACAAATGCGGACAGCCCGCCGCGCTGATGATGCAATTCTCGTCAGGAGTGGGGACACAGATATAGGACTAATACCAGGCCTATCACTGTGATGAGTGAAACACAAATAAACGCACCAAATTCATTCAGCAATCATCTCCGCACAACCGCTAGCTGCCCATTCCGTGATTACACTGTAAACAGCGGTGAATTTCTCCAGGAATACTGATGGTAGGTGGTGAGCTACTTCACTGGCGGGTTTCGTTTGGTTCTGGTTAAGATATGTATGTTTTTGTTTTGCACAAAAGTGTCTGCTATTGAATGTAAACATAAACAAATGTGACTTCCTGCTAAATCCTGACTGTGCCTTTAATTGTTCACACCATATGTGACCGACACCACCCATGGGTGAAGCCCAAATCAATCAATTGATGTGCTTTTGATAGTGGAGACCAAATTTCAAAATACTTGCCACACATCTGAAGGAGCCTGGCTGGATGGAAGTTAGCTTGGCCAGAGTTGACAGTCATCACACCACATTTGTGCATTCCCATGTCAATGTGTATTAAAACATCTGAGCGCATTAACTACAGGCGAGTGTGTGACATTTTTCACTTTTAAGTGCAGCAACACTATCTTTGGACTTGGCAAACAAAACTTGGAATGTTAGCAACACTTAGAAACACCTTTAGAACATTTTAAAAGCTCATATTGGCAGGCAGACATGATGAAGTTTCTCACATTCAATAGAAAAACATTTTCATACGAAAGGCTAACACAATGGCCTGGGGTGAATGAAGCCATGGACACTGTAACCACAGTGGCCAAGAAAAGGAGACAGCATGTCACAGCTAGTGAAATACACAGATTTCTCGATTTCTGACTTTTCATGAAATGTACCATCTGACTTGTCTGAATGCCCTTATCTCAGCAGTGTCAATATCTTTGTGTATGCATCATTGGGAAGTTTTTCTATGGCCTTTCATGAAAACATAATAACTTAATTTCAATGTGATTGCTTTTGCCATGTAAGGGTCACATAAGGTTTCAATTCAGTGCTTATCATTTAAAAGTGCAGTTAAAGGAATTATCCGGAGTAAAATGCACTTTAGATCAATTTACAGATTGATTGGGAGTACATCCGTTGAGTTGACATCAAAGTCGATTGCCGAAATTCACAATTTCGTCGCCGTTAAAAAAAAAAAAAGAAAATACTGGACTATGTTTTTTTTTCGACGAAATTGTGAATTTCCAGAGCGTGTTACTCCACACTTGGCAATCGACTCCTACAGACTTTCCCCTAAAGGTGGCAGCAAAGATGGCAAAAATCGAACTTTCTCAAAACACATCCGAATGACATGATTTTGATGTCAACTCAACGTGTGTACTCCCAATCATCCGTAAATTGATCTAAAGTGCATTTTACTCCGGATAATTCCTTTAAATGAATAAGGCCTGAGATAAACATTATTTTTTTATAAATTTTAAATTGCCTTACCTAGCACCACCAGTCTGGCAGTGTCCGCCGGTTTACCCTCATCATCTTTAGGGACTTGGATCTTACACTCAAATTTTTTGTTGTCCGCAAGTGCTATATTGTTCAGCTTTAGGTCAGCTTTTCCTGCAGCAATGTTATGAAGTAGATCAACCCGACCCTCATACACTTCTGTGATGTCCAGCGTTTGTGAGAAACTGTAGTATGTTAGTATGGTACGCTGTGGGGTAAAACAAAGGTAAGAAAGGCGAACAGAATCAAGCAACATTTATGATTAAAAGTAAACTTACATAACAAGGAAAATAAATGAAAATACATTTACCTCTTCGCCTTCGTCACCTTCCACAGTCCATGTTACAATTGCTTGGGGACTAGCCACTTTGGTTGTGAATGAACATGGCAGAGTAATATTGTCCCCACGAGCAAACTCGTAGTTGTCTTGAGGGATGTTCACAGTTATAGCCATGACCAAGGAGAATCCTACAACACACATATATTTGTAAAGGAGAGAGCAAATGCAAAAACGGTCAAACTTGACAACCTGTCTCACATTAATGGTGACTGAGTGGTCAGCAGAGCATTGTCTTCAGCTCCATTTTGGTAAACCACAGATATGGTAGATACATGGGGCAACTTTTTAAGCAATGTTGCTGGGCAACCACATAGCCAGTTCCGTATATTGTGATTGGATGATCATAACAAAGATTCTAGAATCTTTGGTACCTACTGATGATTAAAGTTCTTTAGAAAAAAAAAACAGTTGCCCAATATCATTCGGAACCTGCCAGAATCACAATTCGCAGCAATATTGTTAAAAAAAGTTCCCTTGTGTATCATCAAATTTACTCTCACCTGTGACCGGATAAGGAGAGTCTGGCCAGGTGGAGGTGGACTTGTCTGATACAAAATAAAGCAATGGTACATGGCACAAGGTGCTTCTTCTCTTGGCCCAAATGTTGTAGACTTTATTGAGTCTATAAAGGAGCACCTGAGCATTCTGACATCTGAAAATTCTATGGAATCTTATTGTGATTGTATGGAGGAAATGAACAATTCCAAGTCACTGAAGAAGAGTGTTCTTTATAGATCAGTGTTTCAAGTATGTGGTGTTGTGTAAGCATTTTTTTTTTCATTCCAAAGTAGAATGGCGTGACCATACAGGCCAATTTGAAACAAACAGTGATATGAAAATGAGCTGAGAGACAGACAGGCTGGTTTTATACCTCAGTGAAACAGGAAGTCATGGCTTGAGTTCATAGACTTTTAAAAATGATTTTCTTAAAAATAAGAACTTTTTCTTCAGGGTGAGATTAAGCTAATTCACCTAAAGTGCTTATAGAGATTTTTACTCATCTTTCAACATGAGGAGTGCCAATAATTGTGAAGTGTGCTATAGACCCTTTCAACAATAAAAACAAAAACAATGCTTGAACGTTCTATTTGGTTCCCAATCTACTTCCTCTGCATTAAGATAGCATATGGAATGTTAAAACGGAAGCCTTGTGGGGCCACCTATGATGCTGATAATGGAACTCTCTTGAAAGGGCTACAATTCAGAATCTTGATGACAACTACTGACTTTAATTAAGCATTACATAAATATTCGACTACCTGTTTGCATTGTTTTGTCTCTGCCTGCTGACTATTATTCCTTATTTACTTAATTCACACACAAAATCACCTGGGATTAATCTTAGTAAATGAAAACAACAACTACACAATGTTTTAATCACCACGCCACCCTGTAGCCTACACGCCAAATCCTTCCTGAATGTAGATAAAATAGATAGAACAACAGTTCACATGGCTAAACGATCCAGGTTTCATGTAGTTGAGCATGGTTTCAACAATGATGAAGATAACAACAACAACAACAACAACATTTTGATTTGTTTACTGCACAATGGCTACAAAGGCGTTGCCTCCTTCGAGAAACAGTGCAAGCATTTGCAGTCAACGAAAGGGCTGTGGTAGAAGCACATTGTATCTACAATGCACCTAACCTCAGAGATTGTGGCTCCAAATAAGTTATACTGAATTCACCTGTCAGTCCTTCTAAAGTTATTTCTGAAGCTCAAAGTGAATTTAATGAATAGTTGAAATAGCTATGTTCCAAGATGGAGTTGCCTGTTGTTTCATTATTTTATGATCCCATCAAGGAATCAAGAATCTCCTTTAAGTTAATGATAATGATATGAAATGAGGTTTCATACAGGTACAGGGGAGTAGGGTGTGGCAAAAAATGCTTTCTGAGAGATATTCATTTACCCCTGTGAGAATGTGCAGCATAATCATCGCTTCATCTGTTATTTCATGTTCATTAAAAAGTATTTCAAAACCACATTGAGGCATACAATAAAATTCCATTAACAGTTTTGTTGTCTGATAAATATACTGCATAACTCAGAATAACTGCCTAAGTGAGGTGACTGGAAAAGTATTTAGCAAAAAATAGAATAACTTTAGACTTACCGATCAAAAAAACATAAAATGTAAGAAGTGCGTCTCCCATTTTGGTCATTTTGGTCCGTTCCAGGTGAACATCAGAGTTCAGTTCCAGTTAAACCAAGAGTTTCAGATTATCTCCCAAAGAGTTTCAGTTATTTCTAAACTATGCTTTCGAAAAGGGAGTGACCCCGCCTGCAGCAGTAATTCTTTCACATGAACGTAGATTCGCCTTTTAGTCAAGTCAGGTCTTGCCTCTCACGTTAGCCTCAGTGTCAAAATGGCGGGCTCAGCTCAGGTACTGTGCTGGTGCCCTAATTGGCTGTTCAGTGAGATTGGTGTCGAATGCTGATATCTAAGAATACATTTGGATGTTGAGCTTAAACCTGACAGTATCTTAACCCTTATGTTGGCAAGCCCCATAATAAAATCAGTTAATCTTGGTAAAGTATTTCATTTCATGGGATAAAAAGGGCAAACAAAAATGTAAGTAGGAAACAGGAAGACACCTACAAGGCCATATATGACACTGCAACTGGTTCAGCAGGTTTAGGAGCGTCTTTATTTGCAGCTGCTAAGGGCGGTGCTGACATACACACTCAAACACTCACACATTCACACACTCCCAGTTCACAGAGGATTTACTTAGCTGTTACTTAATATTCTGAAAGACAGCTAAATTAAACGTGTGATTTCACACTGTGGTGTAGCACATGATACGAGAGATTACCTCGAAGAAAAACAAACAGAAGGCCTCGCATTAAGATGGAAATGTCTGTGTGTGTGTGTGTGTGTGTGTGGGGTGGTAGTAGTTAAGCTGATTGGGAACTAGTCCATAAAGGAGCCAAACGAAGCTGCCTGGAACAACTAACAACCGCAGCAGCAGCAGCAGCAGTTTTTTTACCCTGCAGATACTGCCTTTGTTATCTTATGCTGTTATCTTGATGGCACTTACTTCTCTGTTTTAAGCAAAAGTGCCACATATTGGTTACCTCCATTGGAAGATAAATGAGAACATGTTTTCATGAGAATATTTTTACTCAGTAAAATAAGCAGTTCAACATTCCACTTCTCTAACAAGTAAGATATATTTGAAACCAGGGAGAAGCAGGTTTGCGAAAACAAAAAGTTAAAAAAAACAGACACAGAGTCATAACCACGGATATCATAGGTGCAGGGAGGGGCTCTCTGGCCTCCAAACAAATGTAACTGAAAATATAAACTGATACACTTAAATTGTGAGTTTCAACTTCAAGTTCAAACTTGCAATTTACACTTTTTACTCTTATTTGTTTGAACGCACCATTTTATCGTTATTTACCCCATTTTCTCACTCAAATGTTATGAAATTGCTGTTCTCTCACTTTGAATGAATGGAATGCTGTTGGATTATTCAATGCAATGTGCAGAAGGATTACTAGGTAAAAAAGTCTGAGTGGGGATGTCCTTAGACATCGCCACTCTTGATGACTCATAGAATGCACCTCCAATCAGATATTAATAAATAGTTTGTTGTTCAATAAGAAATAGCCTACTATATTAAAACTGACAGGCTAGTAATCTGCCATTTTCTGTCATAGCCTACTGTGTAAACTGTGTAGTGTAAACAGGAAGTTGATTGCCCAGTAGGAGGGAAATCCAAAATGGAGTCCTGCATAGGGCGAGTCCATTGAGTTCTGGTGCATCCTACTTCTATCAATGGCCCTTGAGATGCTTCCTTAACTTGACTGGAGTCCACCTGTGCCTAATTGAATTTATTAGACATAATTAGGAAAGGGACACACCATTACGATGAAAAGGAGATGAATACAGTTGAAAACTCTGGGTTTGCATTGTAGTATATACAGGCTTAATATTGTAATAGGCTTATAATATTTCTATATGTAAATTAATTAATAACTCAATAACTAAATAAATACAATCCAATACATTTACAACAAATAAAAAAGGAGTGCGTGTGTGCTGATGGATAAAGGCTGTTGACTTAATTTGGTTTAGTCACTAATGAACACACACACACACACACTGTGGATGCTGTCAACATCATTTGGTTTAGTCACTAATGCACTAACACACACACACACACACACACACACACTGTGGATGCTGTCAACATCATTTGGTTTAGTCACTAATGCACTAACACACACACACACACACACACTGTGGATGCTGTCGACTTCATTTGGTTTAGTCACTAATGCACTAACACGCACACATACACACACACACACACACACACACATACAGACACACGTCCACATACAAACACGCATACACACACACACACACACACACACATGTCCACATACAAACACGCACATGTTCAGAATAGGGAAGTGTTTTGTGGAAGTGCTTTGATAGTGGTGAGGACATACATTGGGACAACAATGCTTGTAGACAATAACATTGGTTGTGGACAATAACATTGGTTGTGGACAATAACATTGGTTGTGGACAATCGCAATACTTGTGGGCAGGTCAAGTGCATTCAATAGGCCTTTATCACGGCAGCCGAAGTAGGAAGTGAACAGCCCTGTTCCTGTGTGAGCACAGGTGTTTCTAATTAAGTGTCAGATTCGGCCACAGTTACTTCAACCAGAGGCCTCGTTAATGTTTTTAGGAACACCTGTGGTTTGCCTGCCAACAGGAAATTGAACAGCCCTGCTTCAGCTGCCCGTGGGCTGCCGTGATAAAGGCCTATTGTGAGTGGTCAGGATGTTTGTGGGAATCAAAATCACATTTGATTTCTAGAAAGTACATTTCTCCTCTATGCTATGGGTGGGGGCCTTTTCCTTTTCTTGCTGTCCACTTCGAGCACAGCAAGAGAAAACCTGTTAGCACAGGTTAGTACAGTGGAAACCATGGGACTGTGAGCCAGCTCGCACAAATAAGGGTCAATATGTTTGTGCTGCAGGGGATCCTACTCACAGTCAGAGGCGCACCTTGTCAACAGGCGAGGCAGGCAACTGCTTGGAGCCCCGAGCCGCTAGGGGGCCCCCGACCTGGTCTCAGCGCGTTTGCCGGTGGGTCAAGCGAGAATTTCGTCCATAGAGATTGAATTATATATTTTGCGTGCTGTACATCTGTACATGTGTAGGCCCTATGCTATGGCCTTATAAACAGCGGATCTGTGTTCAAAAGAGTTCAAGGAATCCGCACATATTTGGGCTACTGTGGTAAACGTCAATCGAGGGTGCACTGCAGTGATGACTGAACATCGGAGTTTGACATTTAGCCTACTCAATGAAGTTATAGTAGGCTAGGCTAATGTTAATCGGCAGAAAGATTGAACATGGTTTGCTACATCT
The DNA here is from genome assembly GCF_017589495.1 of Alosa alosa. Taxonomy (NCBI): domain Eukaryota; kingdom Metazoa; phylum Chordata; class Actinopteri; order Clupeiformes; family Clupeidae; genus Alosa; species Alosa alosa. Next base: position 4,277,020 of record NC_063211.1, on the reverse strand, counting down.
AATAGGCCTACGACAGTAAACTTCAGCTAGCTAGTGACAGTTACAACTAGTTAAGCAAGGAGACGGTTAACGTTATGTTTGTATTAGGGCTCAGCCATAACATGTTAATCGCGAAGCAGTAAGCAGTTACATTGCTCCGAAACTGTTCATCGCAGCAAGGCGAAACATCTATTGCGTGACAGAGCAGAAGTGGGGCTTTCCAACGAGACTACTTGCCTGTACGATCAAGTATGAATCAAATGTTATGAAATTAAATCAAATTGCATCTTACAGTCTATACTTCTCTGCGTTCACCTGCATCCTGCACATTACTCTCGTTTGAATTACCCGCGAACCTGTGATCGCATAGATATGGCAAGCATATCAGATGAAAGAGGAGACACAGGGCTGTCCATTGGTACCATGGTCCTTCTGCCTTATAAAAACAGACGAAGTGACTACAAAATAATAACGTCATGTACACAAACCAACGCTGCACACCCATTACTCTTGTTTGAAACCCGTGATCGGATAGATATGCCACGCATGTCAGATGAAAGAGGAGACACAGAGCTATCATTCGATACCAAGTAGGCTACATCCTTCTGGGTTATAAAACAGACGAAGTGACAGCAAAATAATAACTACATAGCTGGACTTACCCCACGTTTTTGTCTGTTTTTGTGGCAAAGCATGTTTATAATCCAACACTATCTGTGTGTTTCTCTATGGCAAAGCATGTTCATAATCCGATTTTGATATCCTAGCAAATTCCTGCATGACATTCAATTCAAGTCTCACATTGCATTCCAATTTGTTCAACAAAGAAACCCCTTTTTGCCTCTAGGCTACTTTGTTCATGGCAATGCAGTAAAAAGCTGTTTTAGAGAATCATTATGAGTGCATACATCATAGGCACACACAGGATAACATGCAAACTCGGGTCAAGTCACAGATATGGAGCGCAGAAAGGTCATTTTTTTTCATCACTAAATTAAAAAAATGCCATTTATTTCTGTAAGGTGCACGCCACATGTCTGTAAATTGCTCAGCCCCAGAGAATCCCTCCACCATGGCAATAATATTGCCAGATTCAGGACAGTCTGCTCTACACACATGTAAGTCAAGTCGAGCTGCCAGCTTGCAGTGGTGAGATACATGTCAAAATATAAGATTTTTTTTTAATACGCTTTTTGTATTTTTATTATTTAACATAATAACCTAATGGTGATATAATGGTGATGGCACTTTTCGGTAGGGCCCCCTTGGAATTTTTGCTTGGGGCCCCCACAGACTCAAGAATCGCCTCTGCTCACAGTGTGGTACATTTGGCCAAAGACGGCCATGGAAGCCACTTGGTTCCTAAAGCTCTTCCACAACTGCAAGGTCTTATGAAGGTCGCTTGCCCACCCTGAACAGGCCTCACCTGTGAGCAATAAAGATAGAAGAGAACCCAAACCAAAGTCCCCACTCGTCTGCCATTTTGGTAATGCGCTTCGAGCAGTTATTTGGGGCAGCTATTGTCCTACTCAAATGAATGGGTAGGCATACGTCAGGGAGTTCATACTGGCATAAAAAATCAGGCGTGTCAATTTCTGAATTGAACTATATAAGTATCTCCCCCCTAAACTGCTATAATAAGGCTAAGAAAGACAAGCCTGTGTGTGTGTGTGTGGGTGTTTTGGCTGGCTGATAATAATGAAACCTATAATGCAACATTTGATTTGGTACAGCTATTGAAAGGTAGCGTATGGTCTCTATTGACTTCAGTTCACTCCATTTGAAGGTATGTCTATTTGCCTAAAATAGGCTTAGCTGATTCAAAAATGTTTATTTTTCGCCTCTGAGGAGGATAGAATAATTTAGGTAGTAAGGATGTTTAGATTACTGTCTCTGCACGTAAGTAAATGATAACAAAGTTTTCCTTTTTTGAATGGGGAAACACAGCTATTTCTCTAAAAAATAGCGAGAGTAGGTGTGGTGGACCAACTGAACGCAAATATACGCATGCACCCATGTGTGAGTGCTTCCCTGTTTTATACAGTCTATGGTGCTTCCTTATCTCGACACATGATGTCATTAAGAAAGCACTTGCCATTGCAAAGATGCACATAGTATGATTATACCTTTATATTGTCTTTATAACCAAATTCATTGAAAACATCTTTGCAAAATTGCCCCCCCATTTCCAATCCACTACTAGTAGGCTGTTCATCTAACGTCTATCAACAAAAGAAGCAAACAACGAGTAGGTTATGTTAATAATTATAAGGCTACCATAATTAAAATGATAACCATATTAGGCAGACAATCTGTTGTGTTTTTGCAAGTAAATACATTTAGGAAATAATATATAAATGGAATAAAGCTCTTAAAAAAATCAGGTGGAGGTCTGATTTAAATGACAGCTGGCTGAACCAATAAGACAACATAATTAATATTAGAATTGACTAACCCTGGCTGTTAGCCTGGCTGGGACCAGGCTAGGTGCACAGAATAAATCCCCATGGTAACTTATGTGCCATCTCTTTTGTGAAACCAAGTCAAGGCTAAATTCAGCCAGGATAACCAAGAAATCCCAGCTTAATCCCTTATCTAGGTTTTGTGAAGTACCCACAGATTCCTGGACAAGCTTCCACTTCCTTAGGTTTTACCCCAAATGCCCATATGGAAACGAGCCTCTCGGCCATTAGCTGCGACAGGTTGCTGCAGAGCAGAGCTGCCTTTTGATCAGCTCCCCTCGCTGCTTTGATGTTAAGCCTGTCAGCATACGCATGACCCTTGAGCCAGCTTTTCTGCTCCCCAGTTGCTTCTCTTCTGACTCACTGACTCTCATCATTAAATATCACATTCCCAACGGGCCTGGCCCCATAGTCACATACCCCCTCCCCACACACACACACAAACACACACACACCATATCCCCCCCATACAAACACACAATATACCTTTTTAATTACTACTTTCATAATCCAATAAACTACTTGAACTAATCATCCCCCAGTGTAACTGGGATCATTCAATCTGCCCCCTTAATCATACCCCAGTGTAACTGGGATCATTCAATCTGGCCCCCTAATCATCCCCCAGTGTAACTGGGATCATTCAATCTGGCCCCCTAATCATCCTCCAGTGTAACTGGGATCATTCAATCTGGCCCCCTAATCATCCTCCAGTGTAACTGGCTCATTCATTAATTTCCTCACTCTCCACCTTAAGCTGGTGTGTGGTGAGCTGTGGTGAGTATAATGGCAGGTGGGTGCTACACATTGGTGGTGGTTAGTGAGGTTTCCCCTTCACCGTAAAGTGCTTTGGGTACCTTGATGAAGCGCTATATAAATGTAAGTTTTGGTTGTTGTTGTTTTAGGGCAGACAGCACCGCAAAGCACTCTGACATGCTATGGTCTTCAGCAGAGGACTATGCACCTACATGTATCGCTTTACTCCCTCACTTGTTGCTTTTTTCCCTCATTTTCATTGTTTATTTCATTAGGCTATTGATTCAATTGACATTGTTGTTAGAGGGGATGCATCCCCTCTATTGAAATCCGAAAACTTCTTCTTATTACAGTGCATGAAAATGCACTGTACTGTTCTTCCTAGGCAACTTCTTCTTATTATTATTATTCCGCTTACCACTTTTTCCGCACGCAATTTCTCTTGAACAGTTTAACTTAGAAACTTCATTCAAACTTTGTAACGTAGGTCTTCAAACAGATCGGGTTGCTATGTCTTTTCAACTTTGAAACTTTTATACTTTTTAAACTATTAAAGAAAAACTTTTTAAAATCCCCATAGACTTAACATTGCCGATTGTGACATCATAAATACCCGTTAAGCAATTAGAATCCTATGGCAGGTGTTCAGGCCACCTGCAGCCTCAGGCTTTAAGCATACAATCTGGGTCAATTAAGACTACACATCCTATTCAACTGTTTCCTCTGCCCAAAACTATTTCAAAATAAAAGTCCTCACTACAATAATCCACTGTTAAACAATGTAACCCATTAAACTACTGAACTTTTTACATTCAACTTTTAAACGGTCTACTTTTAAACTATCATTAAACTATCTATCTATTAAACTAGCTGTCTATCAACAACTTTGAAACTATCTACATTCAACTTTTAAACTTTTAAACTATATACATTCACTAGCTGTCTATCAACAACTTTTAACTTGTCATCAACTGTCAACACTTTTAATCAACTATGACTCCTACCCACTGTAGCTAGTTAGCATGGTTAACAAAGTTAGCATGTTATCATTGCTAGCATTGTTAGCATTTTTAGCAAAACTAAAATGATTAGCTAGGTTAGCTAAGTCACATGGTTAACATAGTTAGCATGCTAGCATGTTAGCATGCTAGTTAGCATTTTTAGCATAACTGCTAAAAATGATTAGCTAGGTTAGCTAAGTAACATGGTTAGCATAGTTAACATGCTAGCATGTTAGCATGCTAGTTAGCAAAACTGCTAAAAATGATTAGCTAAGTTAGCTAAGTAACATGGTTAACATAGTTAACATGCTAGCATGTTACCATGCTAGTTAGCATAGTTAGCATAACTGCTAAAAATGATTAGCTAAGTAACATGGTTAGCATAGTAAGCATGCTAGGATGTTAGCATGTTTAACAAAACTGTTAAAATGATTAGCTAAGTTAGCTAGGTAACATGGTTAGCATAGTTAGCATGCTAGCATGTTAGCATGCTAGTTAGCATTTTTAGCAAAACTGTTAAAAAATGATTAGCTAGGTTAGCTAAGTAACATGGTTAACATAGTTAGCATGCTAGTTAGCATAACTACTAAAAATGATAAGCTTGGTTAACTAAGTCAAATGGTTAACATAGTTAGCATGTTAGCATTGCTAGCATAGTTAGCATGTTTAGCAAAACTGCTAGAAAATGTTTAGCAAAACTGCTAGAAAATGTTAGTTAAGTTAGCTAAGTAGCATGGTTAGCATGTTAGTATTGCTAACACTACTATAAAACATTAGCTAACTAGCATGGTTAGCAGAATTACAAATCTTAGCATAACTGCTAGCAAACATTAGAGCCATTCCAACTTTCAGTTATCGTCAAATATCTACCTATACACAGCCATTAAACTATTTGAATATCAACATTCATTAAACTGCTAGAAAACGTTAGCTAAGTAGCATGGTTAGCATTGCTAGCACTGCTATAAAACATGAGCTAAGTAGCATGGTTAGCATAGTTAAAAATCTTAGCATAACTGCTAGCAAACATTAGAGCCATTCCAACTTTCAGTTATCGTCAAATATCTACCTATACACAGCCATTAAACTATTTGAATATCAACATTCATTCAACTTCCAGTCTGTCAACAACTTTTAAACTATTTACCTTCAACTTTTAAACGGTCTACTTTTAAACTATCATTAAACTATCTATTAAACTAGCTGTCTATCAACAACTTTTAAACTATCTACTGTCTATCACCAACTTTTAAACTATCTACATTCAGCTTTTAAACAGTCTACTTTTAAACTATCAACTTTTATTAAGCTATGCAACCACCATGTCTATCCTAGCATCACCGTAGTAACCATCTCGGTATTATCTGTTTTAACTATACATGATATTTTACATCACAACTTTAGCATTTTCATGCACTGGTAATTCCTTGGAATTGCATTTCTAGTTATTATTATTTTTTTCTTTTTACCTTTTTGTGCTTATTCAGCCCAAACCGCTTAACGTACAAATTTGGTTCAAACACCGTTCCGTAGATCTTCCAAGGCTTTACCGTCCTATCCGTTTTTCATTTTTGAGAAGTTTATACTTTTTGAGATATTTGCAATTAAATGTGTATTTTTCCCCCATAGACTTGAATGGGGGCTGTGATGTCATAATAGAGCCAGCTGCGCTCGTTAAGTAGTTCTCAGAGCAGTTCCCAGGCTAATCAGAACACTGGCACAGGTGTCACCTGTGAGGAATTCAACTGTCTCAGCCTCTAAGCATACAATCTAGCTCTACCTGAACTACACATCCTGTTAAAGTGTTTCCTGTGTGTCAAAATAAAAGTCCCAGCCAGTCCCCGCAAAGCTTCAGACACCAATCTTGTCTGTTTACATGGGGTACGTTCTATTCCGTTCGGGTGCTCTCAAGTGCTTTAGAATCTTTGATCGAGTATAGGCGTTGTTGCCTAATTTTCCTTGAGAAGATACAGCAGGCAATCCAATTGACCGTATACATGGCTGTTCAATCAGAATAGACACGGAATACACCACCTCTTTCATTTCTGATTGGCAGTTTTATTCCCATCAAGGTGTGTATATGTGTAATTTCTATTCCGATTGAGCTGTTATTCCGATTCTAATGGGAATAGAAGTGTCCATGTAAACCCACCTAGTCACAATTATGCCTTGTAGGGGATGCATCTCATATACCACATTCATTACTAAATGAGTATTGCTATTTTTTCCTTAATGTAGTCATACCTTTTTAATAACTTTCACTAAGCTAACTTTTTAAAACTGTTTACTGTTCATTTCTAACTATTGTATTGTTTTATTTGTAAGTCGTTTTGAACCAAAGTGTCTGCTAAATTCCATAACCATAATCACAACCATAACTCAGAGGATGGCCTGATGATGGCAGTCTGACCCTTCTTGCATAGTTGGAAGAGCCCACATAGTCAACCTTGACATAGTCCAGAGTTTACCAAGCAGCTGAGTCAGCTGGAATTGCTAATTTATTTGACTTATTTTATCGTTTTAGAGGGGATATTAGTGGATAGCAGGTGTGTGTGTGTGTGTGTGTGTGTGTTTATGTGAAGTATATGCAGTATGTAAAGTAAGATAAAAAAAAAACTCAGATACAAAGTTCAGATAGTCAGCCAAGCAGAGTTAACATCCATGAAACCTATTTATAGAGCTGTGCAAGTGTTTTGACCCCACTGTTAATGTAAACCAAACAACACTGTCACAGACTAATAATCAACCATAAACATTGAGTCAAGGCACTCCAAAGCAACCAATCAGATATAATGTCCATGAGCATGGTTATCAAACTTGGAAACATGTGACAGTGTGAGATAGATATACATGGCATGTAACAAAGTCTCATTATTTCATAATTTGGAGATTGTTAACATATGTAACTTGCCAGCACGTGCCTCTAAAGGTCACAAGTACACATGGCATGTGGCAACAAGGGTGTAAGTTTGGTCTCAGCTTCAGTATCCCCCAAACAGAATGTACAATAGCATTTACAGTACATTTGAAAAAAAAAATAACTTTGGGAAATTTTGGTGCAAAATATATATATTTCAATGTTTCTACTTTTTGGCACCCATAATTAATAGGCTATATTCCATGTTTTTAATTTTTGAAGAGCTATTTTTCAAAACAAGGATACAAGGAAGTTTATTGTCACATGCATATAGTTACTGGAAGTAAGAAATGCAGTGAAATTATGTCTGGTGTCAGCCTATTTGTCAGCCTACGGGGGGTGCAGAAAGGCTAGGCAATCAAGGACATGGGTAGATGGAGGAGAAATCAAAAATAATAAATAAAAAGTTCTATGGAAATGTGCCAAAGTTGGAGAAAGTCAGATATGTGTGTGTGTGTGTGTGTGTGTTTTGACGTGTGATGAAATAAGAAAATAAATAAAAGGTCTGTAGCATAGGGAGGGATGTAAAAGTGCTAAAAGTCTTGTGTGTGTGTGTGGGGGTGGGTGGGGGTCATGAGCTGAGGAGTGAATGAGTGCAAAGTCAGTATAGTGTGACTTCAGAGTTGGGAAATGTTTGAGAGTGCTGAGGAGTGAATGTGTGCAAAGTCAGTATAGTGTGACTTCAGAGTTCGGATGGCCTGGGGATAAAACTTCTCCTGAGTCTCTCAGTTCTGGCTTTGTGACTACATAGGCGCGTCTCTTGATTTCAGTGGTAGGAATAATCCATTGTTAGGATGAGAAGAGTCCTTCAGAATCTTTTGAGCTCTTAGGAGTACTCTTCTGGAATAGATATCTTGTAGAGCAGGGAGTTGAGTTCTTATTGTATGCTTCAGCTGAGCGCACTACTCTCTGCAGAGTACTACAATCTCTAACTGTGGAGTTCCCATACCAGGTGATGATGCTACCAGTTAGAACACTCTCAACTGCTGAAGTGTAGAAGGCCTTCATGATGGATGTAGAAACTTTGAATTTCCTTAGCTGAAAGGAAGTAGAGTCGATTGTCTGGACTTCTTCAGAACATATTGAGTGTTAACAGTCCATGTTAAGTCTTCAGTAATGTGGACACCAAGGTATTTAAAACTTGTGACTCTCTCTACAGGTTGCCCGCTGATCATTAGTGGGGTGTAACTGTAGTTCTGCTGCTGCCTTCTGTAATCCACTACCATTTCCTTGGTTTTATTGATATTCAGTGTCAAGCTGTTAGATTGACACCACTGTGCCACCTCATCAACCTGATCCAAGTAGAGCTGTTCATTGTTGTTACTAATCAGGCCCAAGATCACTGTGCAATCGCACAATCTGCAAACTTGATGATGGAGGTATGACTACTGTTGGCTTTGCAGTCATGTGTGTAGATGTTGTACAGCAGTGGACTCAAAACACAGCCTTGGGGAGCACCAGTGCTGATGGTTAATGAGTCAGATGTCAGACCCCCCACTCTAACCACTTGTGAACGGTTGGTGAGGAAGTCAAATATCCAGTGGTGGTGTTCAGTCCTAAGGCCTTCATCTTTGTGACCAAGGTGAGAGGTACTATAGTGTTGAATGCTGAACTAAAGTCAATGAACAGCATCCTCACATAATTCCATGTTCCAACATGGTATGGTTAAAACATGTTCCAAAATGGTATATTCACCATTTTCATGCATTTTCAAAAATCATTTTTCTTTTTTTGTTTTCCAAGTAATATCAGTGGAACTGCATTGGGTTAATGTTATTTGATTAATCTTTACTCAGTCAAAACAAACACAAAAAATGGATTCATATCGTTTTGGAAAGAGCTCTTTATATACTTTATGTTTGCTTGACTGCCTTTGTTTGCCTACTTATGCTCTGCATTATGAACATTTTGTCATCCCAAAGTGTTACATGGTATGGACATGTCATGGTGCATGCAAACCTACACCCTTGTGTGACAAAGTCCCATTGTTGCATATGTGAAGTTTGTTTATAGTTGAATGCAGACTTATCATGGAAGTAATCAATGTTGCACTGCCTTGGGTCCAGCCCCACCTGCACTGTCTTGTGTGCACCGTTCAGTCCACCAGGAGATAAAGTCTGTGTACACATGACCCTGATCAATGGTGTTTTGTCAGCAATGAAGATGGAGTAACCTGAAACGTTTGCTATATGCTATGCTATAAATATGTTTCATGTACAGTTTGCACTGCACTATAAATAGGTTTCATGCATGTGCAGTGACAGACAATACATTTCCTTAGTGGATTCGATCTGTCTTTTTTTGTATGTATTTCACCTCCTGGAGTCCAAATGTCTGAGTTTTGTTTATCCTTCATGCTGTTTTTGGGGAATTTCAAATTAATTTCAATTTAATTTTATTTATAGAGCACAAAACATTACACATGTCTCATGGCGCTTTACAGTGAGGGGTTAGGTGCCTGCTCAAGGGCACTTCAGCCGCTTCCTACAAGTCCGAAGCGCTAACCAGTAGGCCAAGGCTGCCCCATACAATACAGGAAGAAACCTTGAGCAGATCCACGACTCAAGGGCCTGACTCATCTGCCCAGGGTCAGTTACAGACCCATCTGCCCAGGGTCAGTTACAGAACAGTAAGGTCTGTATACATGATAAATGCATAAGTGAACATGGTACTACCGACACGCCATATAAGTAGAACTTTAATTGGGTATTGCTATTTGATTTATCTTTACTCAATCAAAACAACAAAGAGCAATTTGATCACACATAGTTAAATGACATGACTTTTTAATGTTAAAAATGGATTTATAGCCTTTTGGACCCAAACTCTTCATTTTTACATAGAATATATTTTTTTTCTTTTAGAATGTGAGCTGTCTTATATCAGATCTGTATCTTTGCTTTGCATCTGTGCTTTGAGTAAAGTTGCATCGTTAAAATTAATTGAAAAAAAAATTATGACAAAAAAATAAGAAAATGAAGCCATCACTTCCACACACCCTGAGTTGATGCCATGCCCGTCCCCATAATGCCCCCATAATGTCTGTGTATGTTGCAGGAGACTTGCACTACAGGTACTTAGACAGTTCACATACACGATAAAGGGGCATCGGCTTGCTTGTTTGTCACATGCTGGCTAGCTATTTAAAGCCATGAAGTAGCTTTTAAGGTAGAGGATTCAGCATGTAAGACTGGGAGACCTGTGAGATTACCAGCACCGGAGACCGTAAAGATTATCCGCAGGTCAGTCTGGACCTTTAGTGTTCAGTCACCCATTTTGACTTAATTTTGCATTTGGGCACATCTACATTTTTGAGTTATTTTGTTTCGTTTGTTTGAGGGTTTTTCCCCATTTGTGAACACTATGGAAGCTGGACAGCATAAGCCGCGCACATGGGCTGTTCGTTGTCAGCAGGAGAACACGTGGGCTGGTCCAAGGCCATTTTAGATCAATTGTTCTCTGCAGGCAAAGAGCTCTTTGCAGCATCTACATCAAGCGATCCCATCATCCCTTCAGTGCATGGAAGCCCCCCAAATCAGATTCTGCTCAGGGCCCCTATAAAAGGTGTAGTCTGGCTGTCTATGCTTCATGTAATATTTTGATTAGCCTATAATGTGACAAACACTTAGCCAGAAAATAGCCAGAAAAAGCTGTAATTATATACATGCTAGCCAGAAAATAGCCAGAAAAAGCTGTAATTATATACATGCTATATTGTACAACCAGTATATAATACAACCCATTGAAACATGTGTGACTGAATGGGTGGTGAGAAGAACACTGTAGAATCAGCCTGCTGGTTCTATTCTGTGTCGGTCAGCACTAAGAAATAAATGACATATGGGTTGGACACAGACAAGGAACCAGGTGATATTCCAAACCCTATCTTTCCACCAGTGTTTGGACATAAATAAGACTCCAACTGGTGCATAAATGTTACTGCAAAAGTGCTGTAATTGATGTAAAATGTAAATCAGGTTTCTAGAATACAAGGAATTTGGTCTCTGCATTTATCCCTACCGTGAATTGGTGAACACACAGAGCACACAGTGAACACACAGTGAAGTGAAGCATACACTAACCCGGAGCAGTGAGCTGCCTTGCGACAGCGGCACTTGGGGAGCAGTGAGGGATTAAGTGCCTTGCTCAAGGGCACTTCAGTTCAGCCGGTCAGGGATCGAACCGTCAACCCTTCGGTTCCATAACCGATAACCAAGATGTTTATTATGAACGTCGATATGATTCCAGGGCACATGAAACTTGGTGGGCATGTAACACACACACACACACACACACACACAAACACACATACACCAATGAACTGATTGAATTTCAGTTACAGATTTGTATTTGTGTATTTAATTTAATACTTATTTATTATTGTTCATTGTTTGTTTCTTGCCTTAAACAACAATATTGGTCCCCCCCCCCCTCCAAAAAAAAGAAACACCAACAACTAGGCACAACTAGGCAACAAGTAAACAAAAGGCCAATAATTTACACTATTAGTGTTTATTAAATATATTTTTTGTTAAAGAAATGCTGCCAATTTGATGTTTAACTTGAGGAAGTATTAATAAATGGTGCATTGTCACTTTAAGAGAGTCTAAACGGTTCTCATAACGTCCTTTTGCCAGCTGTTAGGCTACTTACAAAGGATAAGGCTGATCCAACTCTAGCCTTGTTTGTTTGCGCCACATTGACAACACAATAGTAAGTTATTACAAGGAGCCTTCATTGTTGGAATATGGAAACATGTAATGAGTTGTTGCTAGCGTGACATTTTTGTTTGCCATTAAAAGTGCAGTAAGAGCATGGTAGCCACCTAGCTATCTGAATGGAATAAGCTATGTTTCAATCGGCATATGCTTAACAAACGCTAGTCTCTTAACATGAATATTTGCAAGCCTCCAAGCACAGACGTCACACTTTAAATCCTACCTGTTGCCTTTCACCATCCACTTATTTAACTGATGTGGCATCCCATGACATGCCATCTATATCTATAATATATATATTTTTTTTACCATCGCTTTGCGCCGCATATAGCGCATACCCACTTTTTGCGCCACTGTGTGCTTCACCTCACTGTGTGCTGAGTGTGTTTCACTAATTCACGGATTGGGATAAATTCAGAGACCAGATTTCCCTCACGGGATCAAAAGAGTATTTATACTTGTACTGATGTCTCTGTGTGTGGAACACTTTGGGTTGCGCTATATGAATAAATGTGACTTGACGCACTGCGTGGAGTCGACGCAGATTTTGCGTTGAATCTACGCGGTAGCCCCGCAGAGCCCTCTGCGCCGTGTAGCCTACATAGCTTTATAATATCTATATCCGTGTACCCCCTCCGAACCATCCGCCGTCGCTCACACAGGCTCACACACACACACACACACACTCAAAACACACACACACAGAAACGCTCACACATACTGCACACACACACACACACATACTGTCACGCCGACTTTGTGACGTATCTTCAGATGGCGCAAGGCAAATCGCATTATACTTGTGCTCGCCACCAAGGAGAGAATTCTCAGAACCTGGCGAGACCCACCATGATTACCCGACTTGGAGCGTAGGTAGGCTATTGACATTGCTTTACATAGATAATCGTGTTCATCGATAACCTGCAGTAGCCTAAGAGCTACGGAAAACGTTTTTATTAACGAATCCTCATCGCAATTTGCTGCTGGATTACTTATTGAACCGCCTGGAAAATTGAAACAGCATCAAGGAAGGGTGTTTTGAAGCCACAAAGTTTTGAAAATAATTGACACCGTGCAAGGATTTCTTTCCAGCGAAGAGGTGAGAACTCAATTTGACCGAATTATTTGCCCTTCGTGTGTTTGTGTTCTGACTTATTTGATGCAATCGTTTACGCGAGGCAGCCGGCTGATATATTTTCATCTTTTATGTTCAGCAATCGTTTTGAATCAAGAGGCATGTCCATGTCTGACTGTGGGATTAGATTGTTAGATGCATTACAGTTTCAATCAAATGTAACATGTCCAGGAATAATGGGTGTTGTTAGGACTAAAAAATATCGCGTAATCCTGCTGAGATATCCAGCATTGGTTCCACAGTGTATTGTGGGGATGAGTGGTGTGCGGAGCCAGTAGCACCGTTTCGACGCATTTTCTGACATGACGATGCTTTAACTGGTCAGCCTTGTGTCTACATGAACGGCAAGCTCCTTTCAAACAAGCAGAAAAAATGCTGTTTCCTCCCAGTCGGTATATTGACTTAAACTCCTCACAATCCCCGTAAATCCGAGGAGCAATGGCGGATTTGTACCCACAACATAATCACCAGAAACGATAAGTTAGAATAGATCGAAAAGCAGAAAACCAATCGAATTAGATATAGAAAACAACCAGTCTGTTACGGAGTGAAATAGATCAATATATTTGCTTTCTGTCCGATCTGTTTTTCCACTTCTCACTACAGGAGGAAACTAGACTTGGCTACTGAGATGCTGGCACACTGTTGCACACCGCACATTACTGTAAAACGCACACTGTTTCATTCTCTTGCTGGTGTGCCACCTGACCGCTCCTACAACCTTATCGTTTGGTAGAGTAGCCTTCCAACATCAGATGGTCCAGTAATCCGAGTCACTTTATGGTTATGGTTATGGGATTTGGCAGATTGTACAAACTTTATTTGAAAACAAAAATATTGCGCAAGGCTCTCATATTTGTTATATAAACATAAATAGGCTAAATATGCTATACACTTATCGTAGGTGAATGTATATATTTGCTATACTTGGCATGTTCTGTAGTCTACTACCTTGTTCTGTTCTGTCTACTACCTTAGTTTACTTGGCTTGAATAAGGTTTCTTACTTAGGCGGTGATGTTCAGTTCAAGCAGACCAAAAAGGTCTGCAAAAACGCATAAGCAAGTTCAAAAGATGACCCAATACTGTATGTCATATTTGAAGCTGAATTATATTTCCTTAGAATATAATTCCTTATACAAATACTGGTGGATAAGTGTTAACATAAATGTCAGTTCTAAAGAAAGTGCAAATAAATGCCACATTTTCAGAGTTTTTCATCCTCAAATTGATGTTTAATTTGAAAATGAGGCCTATATACTTTCAACACAGAAAGGGATGTTGCCAGAATCATTTTAACAGTAGCCTAATAGTAAGAATTGTAAATATTGGCCAAATTCCTGTCAGAAATAACAGCTTCGCCTAAGGCACTAGATAGCTACGATGGACCTGGTTATCTCGTACTCTAACAGACCTGCTTCAAGTGTGAGGATGTTATGAAAATGTTTCTGTGAAATATATACACATGTTCTCCTCCAGATTCTGGAACTGATAGAAGAACTATTCCCCACACAAAAAGTCAGTGTGGGTTGGGCACTCTGTTTTAGAGGATAGTTTGAATCGAGAGTCTTAAACACTACAAGTAACTTAGATAACACCCTTTACAGACAGACAGACAGACACAGACACACACTTATATACACACACACACACACACGAACACACACACACACAAACCTGCACATAGTCTTGTGATAAGGCATATCCTGAAAAGTCAGTCTCAACAGTTGGTAAATAAGGGCCCCTGTAACGATATCGCTAATACAGTTGCAACCACATGTGCATGTAGACTGACACTCACACGGACCCTGAGCACAAATACCTAGAAATGCTTCAAAAACGGTTCACTTTAGTCTATAGTCTGGTCTTTCTTGTAAATGGTTAATATTTGACCAAGATGTGATAAGTGCTCCATCAATAGCCCCCGCCCCCGAGTTAGCAAAGGGTAGAATAATCAGCAGCTGATAGATCAATAATTGTACAGATTATTATTAATGTTCCAATATTATATATGATATATTATTTGCCTCATGTCTTCAGCTTGCTTTTGTGGTCCATTTTCATGACCATACTCATATTTAGGCCTACTCATTTTTGTCCTATATGTTATAAGCAGTAATGAAAGCAGTTTTGAATGCATTTCTTCGCAATCGATCCTTAGATCTACACAATATGTAGTTATACACAGTACACTGTGATGCTGTAAGTAGCTTCACCATGGCGCCCTTCTTAAAGGAGACATCTGATTAAAAGACAACATAGGGTCTGTTTTTGGATGATAAGAAGTGTAGATGCTTGTTGGGGACCATAACAATGTTGATCAGCGCACACCATCCACTGCATTCCATTCAGAATTATAAACACCACTTCGGTTGGTCAGTTTAGCCTATATCATTTCGGAAAAAGAGTGTCTGTGTGTGTGTGTGTGGTTTGTGTGTGTGTGTGGTTTGAGTGTGTGTGTGTGTGTGTGTGTGTGTGTGTGTGTGTGTGAATGTGCAATGTTAAGTTGTTCAACAGTGCCAAATTAATTCTGCATCACATCACACAATGATGACAGATGATTATACTTAATCGCATGCTTCAAGAAAGAGAGAAAAGAGAGAGAGAGAAGGGGAGAGAGAGAGTGTGTGTGTGTGTGTGTGTGTGTGCGTGCGTGTGTGGTTTGAGTGTGTGTGTGTGTGTGTGTTTGTGTGTGGTTTGAGTGTGTGTGTGCATGTGTGTGTGGTTTGAATGTGTGTGTGTAGTTTGTGTGTGGTTTGAGTGTGTGTGTGCATGTGTGTGTGGTTTGCGTGTGTGTGTATGTGTGTTTGTGTGTTTGTATGTGTGAGTGTGTGTGTGTGTGTGTGTGTGTGTGTGTGTGTGTGTGTAGTTTGAGTGTGTGTGTGTGTGTGTGTGTGTGTGTGTGTATACCACTCATTGACCCAGATGGCAGTGTTGTTGTGGTCAGTATGCAGGCATTACTTCGCGCGTCACTGGACTGTGAAATACAGCTGCGCACTATTGATTGAATGTGTGTTTATAGATGGAACAAGCCCTAACTCCAGTGAGCAAATTATCAGATCTATCTGGTTGGGTGTGTTCTAGTTACAATTCTTACCATAAGCCAAATTTGAAGCTTTTGTTATTGTTTTCTAACCTGTGTAGTCAAGATGGAGAAAATCTTGGTGTGCGCTGGTACAGGAACTGGAATGCCTCTATTGGTCCACAACTCTATCTGTCTTCCACACACTCATGCATTGACTCAGATGAAGTCCTTTCTTGTCCTGCACAAGAAATTGCGTTGAAAACAGAGTGAAGACAATAAACCAGTTTGGCAGAGTAAAAATAGACAAGGTTGTCTCGGGGGAGTAATATGGATAGACATACAGGCCGATACATATTACTTAAAAACATTTATGGAGAATCTGATGATGTCGTCATAAACCTTGTTGATATACTTTTTGTGGCGCATAATATGACCACTAAATGACATTGCCACCCACCAAGAAGGTACCAGGGAAGAACCAGGGAAAAAATAAGCTTCCTAAAGCATCAAAACAAAGTGGGATATTTTAAATTATTTTTTGAGTGCAAGTGGACGGCAACACTATGCCGTCCACTTGCTATTACAGGACTATTACAGTGCTACGCACCCATAGCATGGTCCATAACTTGGCTCGCCCATCCTCATCTATTTCCCCCCTTTCACCTGTTTACATTAAAGTCTATTACTATTGAGTGTAATCTACAAAATGAGTTGTAGTGGACTGGCACTGGAACAGGGATTTTTGATGTTTTTTTGATGATTTTTGAACGTCGGGTTGTTTAATCATGAATCTCGACATCTTTAAAAACGTGCTTTCATTTCCTCTTCACAAATACATCATGTTTTCCTTTCATAATGAAGCTGCAAAGCTTATTCTTATCTTACACTCAATAAAGTGTTGATTTTTCGCCATGCACTCCTCTTTTATTAAACCTTGCGCCCAGGGGTGTGGCAGTTGTCGACATAAGGTGTGGCCTGGCGCATGATCCAAAAATCGCTATCTTACACCCTCTAAAAATCATTACGCCACTGACCAAGATAAACCTTGTCTAGGGAAAGGCGCATATAAAGCACAGCTGAAGATGCACTGTCACGAGATGTAAGCAGCAACTCCTCTGAAGGATAAATATCCTTAGGATTTTTATTCAGTCATTCGAACATTGTTGCTTTTTTCAGGCTATATTTTCGATGGTAACCCCTTGTCAGTCAATAGTGAAAGTAATTAACTGTGCAGTACTGTTTTGTCGGTGACTATGAGATTGTGAAGTTAGTTTCACTTTGCCTGTGAGTTCACATAATTGACGAGTGCAGATGCATGTAGGCTATACTCTGCTAGTAAACAGGTTTTAGTAAAGCAAGGTTTAGTGGAATCCCTGTTATATATATATGGTCTCGCGTGAAAGCAGATTCCTTTAAATGCGCCTGATCACATAATCATGCCATTAAATTAGTGAATGTGGACTGGCCTTAAATGTCTGTAAACTTTGCGCTTCTGACCATCCGTTTCTGATTGCCAAAATAGAGCCCACAGTGTTTATTGTGTCTAATTTTGTCCCTTTGTTCAGGTTGCATGGGGATTGTGATTGAGCAGCCATTTCCAAACCCTGAAACACATTCTTAGTTGGATTGAGGTCTGGACTCTCTAGACACTGCCCCCAATACACAGCACATTGTCTCATGAGGAAGCCTCCCCAACACACATATTGCACACTGCCCTCTCCCCACATACACAGCACACTATCCCATCTCCCCTGTCATCCCCCCAACACACACACCAAGACCCCTGGCAGTTGGGTTAGCCCCTTGAGCCATGGATCTGCCCAAGGTTTCTTCCTTGGTAAGGGAGTTTTTCCTTGCCCCTGTTGCTCTCGGGTGCTCCTTGTTGGTGCCCCCCACCCAATCCCAATCCTCCCCACCTTTTTTTTATGCAGCCCTTGCCACTTAATCTACTAAACCCCTCTTCTACTGCACTTTTTTACACCCCCCCACCCCCATAAATGCACAAATAGGCTGACACCAGACATAATTTCACTGCATTTCTTACTTCCAGTAACTATATGCATGTGACAATAAACTTCCTTGTATCCTTGTATCCTTGTACAATGACATTGTTGTTTCCAACAGTTTGTGTGAAAAACAAGCCCTTTCCTCAGGTCACAGGTCTCCTAAAGACTGCATTTCTCTCCAGCATTTATTCGTTTTCTTCACAACCCCTCCAAAGCCGGCTGCAGAGATGCGTCCTCGCAGCAGCCATTGAAAATAGAAAGCGTGCGATTAGAGCCAGGCGACGGCAACGGTTGCCCCATCGTTCCACTTGCTGTGTGCGATGTTGACCCGTTGACTTTATTTTTATTTATTTTATGTATCCTCTATTTTACCAGGTGAGTCCCATTGAGATCTTAAATGTCTTTTCCAAGGGAGCCCTGATTACTTCAATTCTATTCCATTCCATTGGTCGTTTGTCACCGATCGCCGTTGCATCACTTGTCGTGTACAGTATGTTGGCCTTAACATTGGCTCCACCCCTACACCTCATGGTGGGGAGAGAGTGTTTCTGATAAAGTGCAGTGTTTGGTCACCATCTAGTCTGATGGGCAATTTTTCGTAATCAATGTTGGACTCATCAGCCCATCTTCCACTTGACTTCAGAATCTCCCATGTGACCTGGCAAGCTCTAGCTGAGATCACATCTCATACAAAGTTTATTCAACAGAGCACACCAATGTTTGGCACTAACGTTTCTATCCAGCATACAAATACATATTTATTTATGTTTTTATTTACTTCATAAGAAACTAAATCACAAATAATCCTGCACTAGACCCTTTCAAGAGAGTTCCATTATCAGCATCATAGTTGGCCCCACAAGACTTCCTTTTTAACATTCCATATGCTATCTTAATGCAGAGGAAGTAGATTGGGGCCCAAATAGAATGTTCAAGCATTGTTTTTGTTTTTATTGTTGAAAGGGTCTATATCCTTGTTGTATCCACTTTGCCCCTTCTTGTGGCTACATGAGTCAAGACTGAGACTTTGAAACGTTTAATATTATCGTAATGTTAAGGAAAAGATGGTCTTGAAACAACACAGATTGCCCCTTTACACTAAGCGATTTGGATGACGGGGCCACACTGCAACTCCAGTAAAACTCTCTGACTTTGGAGATTTGTCTTACTGTATTATTTCGCTGTACTGTTCCACCAAGTGAAATCCACATGGGCCGGAAATCCCTTGTGCATTTGGCAAATAGAGCCTTAGTCTTCTTGGATTTCTTTTTTCCCCTGATGTGCACTTATGGAGAAAATGGTTTTAATGCCCAGTAGTTGAGCCCAAGACAGGCTTACTGTAGGGACAGCTTTTATTTTCCGTGAAGCTGTTTTTTTTTCTGTGAAGCTGTTTTTCTGTGAATCCACATTATTAAACCATCTTTTAAATGCAATACATGCAGTGACCTCCTGTGTTTTTCCATCAACACTTGATCTAGAAAATGGAATGGCTTAAGACCCTAAAGAACCTTATACCTCATCTATGCACAAAGCACGTAGTGTCTACTGCCTTCTTATGGCAGTAGTAATGTGTCAGTCAGAGAATGTTGTGAAGCTGGAAGATAAAAGATGGAAGATAGTGCTTTGGATAAAAGCATCTGCTAAATGAATAAATGTGCTGCGGTTGCATTACTCTTGCCTGTAATCTATCAGAGATTTTGAATTTAGACATAATTGAGCATATTTTTACATTTATATACATTTATATACATTTTATTATAAATGTAGACCCAAACAACTTCCCACAATGTACCACAAGCTGCATCAACCACATTAGGGCCCCATTTTAGTGATTTGAAATAATATGCTTTATTCAGTATTGCTCAAATGCCCTTATTTGGACAATGTTTGATAGTATGATAAACTTAATTAAATTAGCCTCCTGCACAAAGTAAGCTAATATTTCAGTGCCATTTCGACTGCGTAACCTCATGATGAAAAGGAGCTGTTTTAAGAGTTATCATTTATCTTCTAATCTAATTCCATAAACGTAACAATGACTATTAGGTTATACCTTCGTTGAACAAGGTCAGTGAACATGACTAGTATTCTATGTCGCCATATGGTTTGCTAAATGAAACTAGAAATGCAATTCCAAGGAATTACCAGTGCATGAAAATGCTTAAGTTGTGATGTAAAATATCATGTATAGTTAAAACAGATAATACAGAGATGGTTACTACGGTGATGCTAGGATAGACATGGTGGTTGCATAGCTTAATAAAAGTTGATAGTTTAAAAGTAGACTGTTTAAAAGCTGAATGTAGATAGTTTAAAAGTTGTTGATAGACAGTAGATAGTTTAAAAGTTGTTGATAGACAGCTAGTTTAATAGATAGTTTAATGATAGTTTAAAAGTAGACCGTTTAAAAGTTGAAGGTAAATAGTTTAAAAGTTGTTGACAGACTGGAAGTTTAATGAATGTTGATATTCAAATAGTTTAATGGCTGTGTATAGGTAGATATTTGACGATAACTGAAAGTTGGAATGGCTCTGATGTTTGCTAGCAGTTATGCTAAGATTTTTAACTATGCTAACCATGCTACTTAGCTAATGTTTTATAGCAGTGCTAGAAATGCTAACATGCTAACCATGCTACTTAGCTAACATTTTCTAGCAGTTTTGATAAACATGCTAACTATGTTAGCAATGCTAACCATGCTACTTAGCTAACTTAACTAACGTTTTCTAGCAGTTTTGTTAAACATGCTAACTATGCTAGCAATGCTAACATGCTAACCATGTGACTTAGCTAACCTAGCTTATCATTTTTAGCAGTTATGCTAACTATGCTAACTAACATGTTAACAATGCTAACTATGTTAGCCATGTGACTTAGCTAACCTAGCTAATCATTTTTAGTAGTTATGCTAACTAGCATGCTAACAATGCTAACATACTAACTATGCTAACCATGTGACTTAGCTAACCTAGCTAATCATTTTTAGTAGTTATGCTAACTATGTTAATTAGCATGCTAACAATGCTAACTATGCTAGCCATGTGACCTAGCTAATCATTTTTAGCAGTTTTGTTAAAAATGCTAACATGCTAACTAGCTACAGTGGTTAGGAGTCATAGTTGATGGCAAGTGTTGACATAGTTGATGACAAGTTAAAAGTTGTTGATAGACAGCTAGTTTAATAGATAGTTTAATCATAGTTTAAAAGTAGACTGTTTAAAAGTTGAATGTATATAGTTTAAAAGTTGAATGTAGATACTTTAAAAGTTGTTGATAGACAGCTAGTTTAATAGATAGATAGTTTAATGATAGTTTAAAAGTAGACCGCTTTAAAAGTTGAATGTAAAAAAGTTCAGTAGTTTAATGGGTTACATTGTTTAACAGTGGATTATTGTAGTGAGGACTTTTATTTTGAAATAGTTTTGGGCAGAGGAAACAGTTGAATAGGATGTGTAGTCTTAATTGACCCAGATTGTATGCTTAAAGCCTGAGGCTGCAGGTGGCCTGAACACCTGCCATAGGATTCTAATTGCTTAACGGCCGTATTATGATGTCACAATCGGCAATGTTAAGTCTATGGGGATTTTTAAAAAGTTTTTCTTTAATAGTTTAAAAAGTACAAAAGTTTCAAAGTTGAAAATACATAGCAGCTTGGTCCGTTTGAATACCTACGTTACAAAGTTTGAATGAAGTTTCTAAGTTAAACTGTTCAAGAGAAATAGCGTACGGAAAAAGTGGTAAGCGGAATAATAATAATAAGAAGTTGTTGAAGTTGCCTAGGAAGAACAGTACAGTGCATTTTCATGCACTGTAATTAAAGGTGTACCGTCACACCGGTGTGATGGGAATGTTGGAAAATGAACATTCTAAAGAATACCTGGGTTCACTGAATTCAACCAGAGCCATATAAAGGTAGAGTTGCGACAATGGGTGTTCAAAATTCGTTAAGGTCACGTGGTTCATGTAAACTTAAAAAAGTTCTCGGAAGTGATTGACAATGGATTAGAATGCATTAAATAAGCTACTGTTCAATGAGACAGAGCCACAATTTTGGGTAATTGACAGACAATAAATGCATCAAAAAATAGTTCCCTTTTCAATAGACAGCATCTTGGTTGCTAGGTAACCAACATTCCATATTCCTCGTTACGGGTCTTGGTGGTTTACATGTCTTCTTGAAAGAAATGTTGAAAGTCGGGCTGAAATCACATTCATATCTAGGTTTGCTGAATACATGTTACAAGGACAATGGGCCATGTCATGTAAGGGACATGGTACTGCAAAAAAACGGAAACATTGTCTACATTGCAGAACCACTAAACTTTATTAATTTATGGTGAATAAATGTTATATTACTGTGCACAGCCTGACGTGACGATGCTAGCACGTTAGCAGCGGTTAGCTAATTATGCTAACGTTAGTCTCCTCCAAGTGACAATCATATTATACACAATGCAGGCAATGCTAAGAACAATTAGCATCCTCGTTTATCTTACTTACATTGAGTTGTGACTGAGACTGTGTGGCTTAATCCACAGATGTGGTGAAGCACTGTTTCGTTATGGTTTGCTAAGGAGTAACCCATTGCTTGAAATAGTGGAGAGCTGGGATGAGAACATTGTGTTTTTTATTATTTATTATTAGCTGTGCAAAGTCTGAGTTGAAATGTCCAGGGATATTCCAACTCATGGAACGTCTCTCGGCCAATCAGAAACAATTAAATAGTTCCATAGAACCCAATTGTTGTATAATATACAATATTTATAACACAGTGTAATTATTGTGTAAACTGTGTAGTTATCCTACCATTACAACAATATTAAATTAAATTTCAGAACGTAGCCTGCTAAATATCGGAAGGTGACCTTTTTTTCTCCATTTTAGCTTTTTTTCTCCATTTTTTTTTCTCCATTTTCTCCATTTAGCATTTTTCTCCATTAACTTAATATTAATTTCTGTACAAAACCAAGACGGGAGATTCTTTAGAAAACGCAATAGCACCCACCCCATAAGTGTAGCCTAGGCCTATCTAAATTGTCGTTATAAAAAAATGACCTATGTGACTCAAGAGCTGTAAACAGTGTTTTTGAGACTGCGTGTAGCCTACAAAAGCGCATGGAGATTTTAATTTTGCAACGAGAAACTGTAACACAGCTAGTCTAAGTCTAACATTAACTTGTTTGAGTTTTCTCCCCAACGTTTTTTCTGGTAGTTCTTCACTGATCTGAGATAATGAGCGAACTATCTTAAGTAGCTAGCGTCTCGGGAGAATAAAAAAAAAGTTAAAACGTTTTCTAACATCTCTCCAGTGTAATGGTGGGCATGTTAAGTTAACCGTAGCATTACTTACACAGTAACCCCATGGTAATGCGATGCGAGTGATCATAATAACATATAAAACGTGATATAGTCCTTGATAAATAACCAGGCTATGAACTCATAAACAACAGCATTTTGATGCTAGGCCAATTCTGAAATGGGCTTCAGTTAATACTTTTGCGGACATGTTTTGGTACAAGCTGTCACCCTATTTTTTTTAGGTAGAAGACACCTATAGGTAAGATATTAGGGTGGTTGTCAAGCTGAATTTTTTTTGTGTGACTTGTACAAGCAATTTCAGGCCAATTTTTTGGTTTCCTGCTCAACACGACATGCCAGCAATAAATGTTGAATATCTCCACAACCACAAGGACCATATTCATAAAAAAGGTATCAAATGAAAGCTAACACTCATGGGCTGTCTGCAGAAGTGACATCAGAATTGACATTTATTGTACAGTGTAAGAGACAACAGAACTAGAACATGAAAAAAACAATCTCCGCCTAAAGAGAACCAGTTTTCAAAGTGAATATCAGCTTGGAAACATAACATAGTATCCCAAAACCTCTATCAATCAGTACCCCTATCTATGGGAATGAGTCAAGCCAAGTTTAAAGCTTGTAGGGAGAGACAGTGCAATACTGCACAAGTTATATTTTTTTAATGTCAAGGCGGAAATGTAGAACTAGATGGTGGTCTATGGTAACCTGACTCTCGCCAGATGAATTTCGTTCCGCTTAGCTCTGCCTAGCTTCACTCACATCCATCTGGGACCTCTTCCATTGAGAGTGATTTCTGCACCCGATTTTATGGTACAGCCAATCAGGACGCAGGGTGGGAGTTTCATAGACGTGACATAGCGTAGAAGCAACTGTGAGACTGTTATCAGCGTCACGGGTTGGCTTCGATGTGAGTGGTTGAAGTAGCACGTCAATAGATGACGGACAAGTGGCTTATTCAATCATATTCAAGCATTTTTTGATTAGGCCCAGCCTTCTGAAGCAACACTCCAATGGATTGGTCCCAGATGGATGAGTGGAGCTAGGCGGAACAAAATTCATCTGGCGAGAGTCAGGTTAGGTCTATGGTGCTATTTTACTTCATTAATGTACCAGGTTGTAACACAAATTATATTTAATTAACATATCACTATAGTTATTAATTCCATCCTAACATTACTGCTCTCTCACTTCTTTAGGGTTAGGGGTAAGTAACTAGTTAGTAGTCATAACTAATAGTCGTATGGCAAAGCTATGTTTTTCCCCATCCAAGCAGTGACTCTCAGGTAGGCAGCCAACAGAAGGCACCCAGGGACCATGTCCATGTGCTCAGTCTGAGTCCTGGTCAGGGACACAAGAGAAGAGTTTACCGTTTTGAGAATGAATACCTTCCCGATACAAATCATGCATGCATCCAAGGGCATAATATAAATCTAATCTACAAAACAGGAAAAACAATATCATTCTTGAATTTCCCCTTGGGGATCAATAATGTATGTATGTATCTATCTACATATCTAGATTTATCTGCAAACTGTATGATCCAAAAACAAACAGCACTTCAATCCATGATGTTCGCTGTGCCCTGTTTTTGAAAGTGAAAGCCAATGTGGATACTTTACCACCAACTCAGTGGAAACAGTCACCAGTGACCCATCAACAGTTGCCCTTCCCAACCAGTTGTGGTTGGCACATGAAGGATGGAATTCTTGTCCCCCAGCTTTTAACCAAAGAACCTGTACAGGCCAGGTGCTTGGAGCTGACGATATGTGGATGCAAGGAAAGTGGAAGTCAGTGCAGTACCAGGCAGTCTCGATGTCAAAAAAGTGGAATATTTTGTAGTGGGGCATGTGGATGTGCCTGTGCAGCTCGGTGCAAGAATACTCAGGTACTCGCATCATTATTATTGAGTTTTGCCACATTATATGCAACTACATTGTTTCAGATTATTTGGCATGATATTGTTTTTCCTGTTTTGTAGATTAGATTTATATTATGCCCTTGGATGCATGCATGTTTTGTATCGGGAAGGTATTCATTCTCAAAACGGTAAACTCTTCTCTTGTGTCCCTGACCAGGACTCAGACTGAGCACATGGACATGGTTCCTGGGTGCCTTCTGTTGGCTGCCTTCCTGAGTGTCA
Organism: Alosa alosa; assembly: GCF_017589495.1. Lineage (NCBI taxonomy): Eukaryota > Metazoa > Chordata > Actinopteri > Clupeiformes > Clupeidae > Alosa > Alosa alosa. The sequence goes on along the minus strand of NC_063211.1, from coordinate 4,251,560 downwards.
CTGCTTGGAAGGGGAAAAACATACCAAACAAACATTGCCATACAACTATTAGTTATTACATTACATTACATTTGACTGACGCATTTTTAACCAAAGCAACTAACAACATTGTTAACAGTTTAAGCTTTATAAATCAATTCTCTCAACACTTATAGGACCATATTAAAAAGCTCTAGTACAACAAGAATAAGTGCATCAGTGAGTGCTGTTTTTAAAACAATCGAGAGTCAGTTCTAGTCAGGTGGTAAGTGCTAAGATCAGCAAGACTAGTTATTACTACTAACTAGTTACTAACCCCTTACCCTAATGAAGTGAGAGAGCAGTTATGTTAGGATGAAATTAATAACTATAGTGATATGTCAATTAAATATAATTTGTGTTACAACCTGGTACATTAATGAAGTCAAATAGCACCATAGACCACCATCTACAGTTCTACATTGCTGCCTTGACATTAAAGAATTACAACTTGTGCAGCATTGCACTGTCTCTCCCTACAAGCTTTAAACTTGGGTTGACTCATTCCCATAGATAGGGGTACTGATTGATAGAGGTTTTGGGATAGCCTACTATGTTATGTTTCCAAGCAGATATTCACTTTGAAAACTGGTTCTCTTTAGGTGAAGATTGTTTTTTTCATGTTCTAGTTCTGTTCTCTTACACTGTACAATACATGTTCATTCTGACACTTCAGCAGACAGCTTATGAGTGTTGGCTTTCATTTGATACCATTTCTATGTATATGGCCCTTGTGGTTGTGGAGATATTCAACATTTAGTGTTGGTATGTCATGTTGAGCAGGAAACCAACAAATTGGCCTGAAATTGCTTAAAGTCATACACACACAAAAAAAAGAAAAACAGCTTGACAACCACCCTAATGATCATGCTTGCACATAAATTGGATTATATTGCACATTTGCCCAAAATTACAGTAGGTAACATGGAAGAAAATGAAAGCACTTTGGGGGGGAAAATACGCTTTTACCACTCTTAAGAATATAGTGTTAAAATGGACAAAAAACATTTTCTAAGCTGACAACCTGGCTAGAACACATGTTGAGGGGTTAAATATTAATACTGGATAGGTTGTATGCTTGTACCAGAAAATAGCAATTTGATCAGTGATCATGCATATCAGCGCAAGCTTGGTTTGAAACTGGTTTCTAGGGATGGGGTTTACACGATCCTTCACTGGGCTAGTGTCTGCTGTGTTAATATGACCGTGCTGATGCTAACAGCTGCAGCTCCCTCAAATCTATATAGGTTCTCATGCATATTAGGCTAGCTTTTGCCAATGAAAATGAATGCAACATAAAAAAAAACAGTAGGCTACTGCTCCTAACTGAAGAAACGTTTACGTTACTGTAAGGAAATTATTATTATCATTGTATAACCATTTGTGTAAGCAGAAATATTGTTGTGCTGAGTTCTAAGAACAGAGAGTTCAAGTTAAGTGTGCACCCAGACAGACAGGAACTGCAGCCTGTCTGTGTGTGTGTTAGGGTGAGATAAGAGTATGTCACAATGAAGTCGCTATGTCTTGCTTCCTATTTTCTGTGTGCATCTGTACAATAAAAGACACAGCTTTTGGGCTGCAGAGTCAGAGACTGATGGTGTGAGGAATTCTTCCTTACATTAGCAGGCTCTCCTCTTATTACCAGAGTTTGTGGGCAAAGCCATACTAACGTGTTGTGGTTCTTGTATCTATATGTTGGGGTTAAATTCCCTGACAGTTACCAACAATGTTAACAACAAACTCAGCTTCACTGCTGCAAACAAAGTTGGCTATATGCTTCGCCGTATAACGAACCAGCTAGCCTTGTGATAACAAAATCTTTACCTTTTGTTTAGTCCACTGAAAGTTATCCACATATCAAACGATTAAATACACAGTTATGGAGGAATTGTTTTGGGGAAGCAGTTGCACTATATCCCACTTTTGCTGCCTTTAAGCCACTTAAATCCAGCCTAGATGAGCATGGCCTACAACTTGACGTGATGGTGAAGCTAAATGCCCAAGAAACGTCACGTCATAAAAGTTGTAGGCCTACTAAACGCAAAAACGTGATGACAGCTTGTTCGTGGTGGTGTAGTGCTGCCTAATTGAAATGGGTTTGGCAAGGGGTCATTTATATTCGGTAGTGTTGTCACAATACCAAAATTATGACTTCGATACGATACCTGCCATAAATATCACGATGCTCGATACTGAAACGATACTACGCCGAAATCCTAAGATATCTGGAAAAGAAAGGACTCATACCTCCTCCAAGTGTATTGAGTCATTTGTGTTAAATTCGGTGCACTTTTGTAGTGTGCAGGTCAATTCTGGGTTCTAAACTTCTAAAATTCCTACATAATTATTATTTTTTATAGTCAGTAAAATAGTAGGCCTACTTTGTGTAATTAAGTCCTTTATTGTTTGTTATAGTTCATTTACATTGTGTTGTGTTTTAGCAATAAAGTAGCTTTAAATAGCCAAACTAGGCTAGATCAAGGTCAGTGTTGAAATTACTGCATGCAAATCACTAAATGTTATGCAGAGGGGCCTAATCTTTAGGCCATCTGATGTACAGTATTGATGGGTTTCATCAGGTCCCTTTCCACAGGTGTATTAATCAAGCACCATGCAGTCTGCATTGATAATCAAGGTGCTTGATTTTATACACCTGTGTAAAGGGACCTGATGAAACCTATGAATAGGCTACCCTAGGCCTTCCCGTGTTCATGGGATTTCTTTGACAGTTGCAAAGGGAAAAATGTGAGGATAGTCTTCTTTGCGCCCAGTGTACAAGTACGACGTTCCAACCACTCAGGTCCTCGTCAGATAGGCCTACACCATTACCTGTTGCAATATATCTGTGTGCATTCCTACATTACGTCTATTTCTTTGATAACATGATTTGCTACCACGTAACAATAAGCCGCTATTATTATTAGGACTCAACAACCATGTAACCATGTAGTTGTGTTTTCTATAGCATATTTAACCTGTCGTTCTTTGAACTCCTTTAAAAATGTTGGGATATGTCTGCGAGGTGTTTAGCCAAGTTCCATGCGTAACCTACTGCTTTTAAATGACTTTCAAACATATTTTACAAACGGGCCTCTGTGTACCTGATGGCTTGCCTTCACTATTCGCGATGTATCCGAAATAGTTCCAGATTTCACATCACCTTTTGTTTTATCCACCAGGCCGAGGACTGTCGGCAAAGAACTATGTTTACGTTGCTGCGCCACAAGACTCACTCAGAGCTGCCTGCTTGACAATTTTTTGCCTAGATGCGTGCAAGGAGCAGTGAGAGCAGCAGTTCACACAGACACAGAACGTTATTATTTTAATAAAGTATCGATTCTAAAAACGTCGGAAATCGTATCATTTTTTGCGTGAAGGCATCGTGATACCTTTTTAGTATCGATATAGCCTCTTTTAATTTATTTGATGAGGAACTGATAAAGACTGAGCAACAGAAAAGTCATAGTCGATACATAAATCGTTTATTATTATAATTAGGCTATTAGCCTACTATAACTTTACTACTATTACTGTTATTATTATTATTCGGATGAGGCAAAGGAATGTAAATCTGAGTCTGAAATGTTGGCTACAAACAGTCTATACTGCTGTAACTGCACTGCTGCTATTATTAATTGTTAACTTCCGGGAACTATTTGAGGCTTCCATTTTGGGGCAGCCGTGGCCTACTGGTTAGTGCTTCGGACTTGTAACTGGAGGGTTGCCGGTTCGAACCCCGACCAGTAGGCACGGCTGAAGTGCCCTTGAGCAAGGCACCTAACCCCTCACTGCTCCCGAAAGCCGTTGTTGCAGGCAGCTCACTGCTCCGGGATTAGTGTGTGCTTCACCTCACTGTGTGTTCACTGTGTGCTGAGTGTGTTTCACTAATTCACGGATTGGGATAAATGCAGAGACCAAATTTCCCTCACGGGATCAAAAGAATATATATACGTATACTTATACTTATACTCATTAGCTGCCATTGTTGGAAAAAAATGGAACATTAGCATCGATGGAGTTGTCGCAACTCTACCTTTATATGGCTCTGCCCACACCTTTAAGGGTTATTTTCATAATGACATCTGGTGGATTAAGCGTGTGGCCACACCAGGTCAAGGTGTGCTGAGCTCATTTCTGCCTTCATTAGAACTTTTACTGCACCGCACTGTGCTGGACTGCACTCCTTTCGGACCTTCCCCATAGCCAAGTCAATCCCACACCAGGTCCGCCTCGAAACGCACCGGTTTGCATTTGTGATCTGTAGTCTACAGTAGGCTCCTGCAAGTGTGCGAGGAGAGAAATGTTTCTATGCACCAGTGAGCTTTGCCCCATTAGTCTTATATTGTGTGTCTCTGTCTTACCAAATTGCAATAGCCAGGGATAACCAGACTCTGTGATCACATCACATGAAACAGATCTGCTTATTTACATTGGTCACAGTGGGATTGTCAAGCAACATCAACCAAGACACCTTTCAAAAAAACAATGAACCCTCTTTAAAGGAGAATATATAATATTGACCTAAAGTGTATTGAAACATGATACCGAGTGTGAACGTATGTCTCATAGCCCATCTCGGCTTGTCCCCTGCACTCCAAAATCTGGTGCTAGTTAGCCGATGCTACCAACAGCTTTTTCAATAGTGGTGCTTCGGCATCGGGCTAGCCATGCAAATAAATGCAGATTGCAGATTCCAAAAATAATTCAGTGGAAATGCATGGATTCCAGTTTCTTCCAGTAGCAGCAACTGAAATCCATGCATTTCCACTGAATTATTTTTGGAATCTGATCCCTTATCATACCTGTTCATTCTTACTCGTTGCTCGACTTATTGTGACTAAATTCAAGATGGCTGCAAACGCTAAACTTCGTGAAGATACTGTCTGTATAAATCGTCTTGTAAGTAAACTACCAGTGCTTTTTCAAAGTTCTCAATGTCTCGTTTTAAATGTCAGGGCCCTCGAAAGTCTACCAATGAAGTGTGGAGATACATTGAGCCTCGTAAATGGGTGTAAAACAGTGATTTATTTGCATGGCTAGCCCGATGCCGAAGCACCACTATTGAAAAAGATGTTGGTAGCATCGGCTAACTAGCGCCAGATTTTGGAGTGCAGGGGACAAGCCGAGATGGGCTATGAGACATACGTTCACACTCGGTATCATGTTTCAATACACTTTAGGTCAATATCACACCGGAATTCTCCTTTAAATGAGGTTATGTTCTTAGAACATTCATTGAATGTGATTGAGCATGTCAGATTTTGTGACCCTTGAACCTTTATATTAGATATTGGCACAAACATGTATTGACTGCTAAATTTTGATGGTAGCATTTTTGTTGAGTGCGGCAAAATACCAACTTTCGAAGTTGCACTGTAGCTTAGATGGTTCTTGAGATATAGAAATGTGTAAGTTGCACACTGTAAATCGCCTCCTATGGATGGAATTTCACAACGCTTGATGTTCATGTACTGCAGAGTATCTGTCATTGGGCTCAGGGAGATTATTGTGGGGGAGGTGACATTAATCAATGTAATGACATGCATGGGTTAAGGCATTGTTTTTCTTATTGAACCCACAGAAAACATGCCATAATTAAAAGCAACTGTGGCTGTTGAGAGGCCAACTGGACCTTTGGATGGAATACAATCGCTTTTACGTCATCAACTGCATCTTTGTAAATATATATCACACATTTAAGCCTGCGGGAAGATCATTTCTACCTTGAAAGCTAAATATTTCATTTCATCTGACCACAGAACACGATTCCAGGGTGCGTCACACTAGCCTTTAGCAAATTCATCCATTAAGAAGTGTAATTAAATGGCAGGTAAGGCACTAAAATACTGCAAAATAATCAGCCGTGAGTGTTTTCCTGCTCTGACTGGCCTGAGAAAGAAAGCAAATGTCCACTGGGTTTATATGGCAATAGTTGAGAGTTGTCTTGTTAAGTGCAATTGTCACAAGAAACAAAATCTCGGTGTGGTTAAATGCTGTTGACCCTTACAGTAATACGTTTATTTGCCTCAAACATAAAACTAAGACAGGTCAGTTAGGAATTGTTAGTGCTGACTAAATGCAGCTGTCTTTTACAGGAGAAACCCTTGTTTAACCTCTGAAGTCACAAATTTGATCATGTTGTTGGAAATATATTTGGTAATGTGCGACTTCTACAGTGTAGAAACATTAGACCAACATTAAAGACACATGGTAAAGTTATTTAATATGATTAAGAAAGTCACTATGGTTCAGACTGATTGTTTGAGTCCAGACAAATTGTTACCATGGTACATCTCTGCTTGATTATGTACAATAAGGAGGCCCATTGTATATGTTAAATAAATCAATTCTGTCAGCTTTACTTTATTCTCCAGCAAAGCCTACATTAAGGAATGCCTCTGTGGATAAATGCATATGGTGTGTGTGGGTGTCTAATGTGCGTGCATACATATTTGAGTAAGCAAAGCCTCTTGTCATTCTTGTTGGTCTTTTTAAGCCTTTAAGCTCCTCTAAGCCTTGTCCAATCTTTAGTCTACATCAGCCCCTGAGACTGTGAAGTCTTAGTGACCCCTCAGGGCAGACAGAGATGAATATTACTTAGAGCCCCTATTCTGAAATATTAAAAGGCTAACGGCAGAAAAACTTAGTGAAATGCAAGTATTAGACCAGGATGGAATGTAGCGAAAGCCTGTGTGACAACCATACTGGCAGAAAAAACTAGGTTGGGTTATTCCACGTCAATTCAACCAGGGCCCACACACTTAGGTCTCAAACAAATCTGTAAAAATTACCAGGTGTACCAATGTTACCCAGGAGACACACTGTAAAATTACTTTTATGTAAGATCAATACTTTCCATGATACAGCCAGTTTTACAGAAGGAGGGGGGTGTCAATTTTGTTCGGCCTTTTTTTTTGGTCAAAGTTCACAAGCCCATAGTGCAAGAACTAAACCATGTAGGAGGCTCAGATTTTGCATGCTGGTACATAAATAGGAATAGATTGTTGCAAAATCGTCACATTTGGTCTGGATGATCCTGCATTGTCATAGCTGTCCCTCAAAGTTGATCAAAATGTTATTTTTGGAGTTTTTGGCTGGGCTCTGTTTATGCCTTCAGAAGACATATTTGTACTCAACATAGGCTCTTAATTTATTTTCCTTATTGAGATAAGTAGAAACACTCTTACAAAAAGCAAGGAACAGAAAAGAAATTCCTTCAGGGTCTGAACAGCAGACCTCACAAGTCTGAAAAATCAGGAAGAACATTTATTTATTTATGATACATTATTCATTCACAAAGAAAATTGGTTTCCTTAAAGGTTGGATATTTCCTCATGTTTTTACCAGAGATGGCAAAAGTACTCACTTCCCGTACTCAAGTAGAAGTACAAATACTTGTGTTAAAAAATACTCTAAAAGTAGAAGTACTGATTTAACGTATTTACTCAAGTAAAAGTAACAAAGTACAGGCTTGGAAATTTACTTAAAGTATAAAAGTAAAAGTAGTCTTGTGAATGACAACCATTTTTTATGCAACGGTACCTGACCATACAAATGTTACTAGAGTGCAAGAGTGCCAGTCTCTCTTTTTAAATCTTCCCATAACCTGTTGGGCCATTTCTAGCCTTTAGAGGGCAGTGTTCTTTTGGCCTACCATCAAATGCTGGACATCTTTAGAAAGCTAAGATCCTGTAGTTTCTTAGAAAGCACTGGCACAGAGTTACAGAGCCTAGAATATTGTTTTTTTCTTTATGCCGGATAACAAGCTTCTCTGAACTGACCACATTTTAGCCCTGTAGGTCACTTGATATGATTTTAGAAACACAACTGAGCCCTAGCACCAGGTCTTGCGAAGCTGTGTGCAAAAGATAAAAATGGAATGAAAAATGAGTACTTTAGACCATTATTTGCCAAGGTATGCTCATGTGTTTTGTAATGCCCTGGAATCTCCCCAAAATGCATACTGACAATAAAAGTATGCATTTCTGAGGTTTCTTGTAGACTATTTGGATTGTATGTCAGGTTCTGATATAGAATGACTAAACAAAATGGAATAATTACACAAAAGTCTCTATTTTTGCATTTTCTTTGATGGCTTCATGGGTGTGTATAAATATATATATGCACAACTAATATTGGATAAAACAACACAAATATATAATTCCTATGGATTCCTGTGAATATTTCAAGACCAGGAATGTAGTGGTAAAATAAGAGGTGGGTAAACTATGAATTCTGTGATCATGGTAAGGTGGACTGCGCAATGTGGTATCAGATTTTTTAAAAAGGCATTCAGAACATGTTTGATGATGGTGGAGGTTATTGTCCAATGTTTATAACCATACAAGTGACATTAAGTGGTTCATAGAGTGTTGATGAGTGTACATATTGTTATTGTGGATAAAACAGTGTGGTTTTTAAATGTTAACAGTTGTAATTGCTGAATAAACTCTTTTGAGAGGTGGATAAACTCTAATAAGAGGTGGATAAACTGTGTTTACTTGCGTTTAGCCTCCACTACATCCCTGTTCAAGACCTAATGATGCATACTTATTGCTAAGGATATAGGCTACACTGCAGCTACAAGTTAGGGAAGCACCAAAGGCGAGGAGAGGAGGAGGGCATTTTTGACTAAATTTAATTGAGACATACTACTGTGTGCTAACGTTAACGTTACTACCATCAAGCTGCAATGATTTGCCACGAATGAATGCCGCCCAAATCCAGAGATGGGAAGTAACGAAGTACAAATACTTCGTTACTGTACTCAAGTAGATTTTTCAGATATTTTTACTTTACTTTACATTTTTGAGGCGACTTATAACGGTATAGACTGAAATGATTTGAAACTAAAGTAACGAGCCAGTTTTGTAAAATGTAAGGAGTAGAAAGTACCGATATTCGTGTTAAAATGTAAGGAGTAAAAGTAAAAAGTCGCCTCAAAAATAAATAGTAAAGTAAAAATATCTGAAAAATCTACTTAAGTACAGTAACAAAGTATTTGTACTTCGTTACTTCCCATCTCTGGTTTTTACTTAAGGCATTAAGATCAATTTCCAAAATATAATTTTATATTCCTCTTTTTAGTCAACTTTAGCATGGGTGCCAACACTTATAGCCATCACTGTATATATTCAAAAATAATTGCTCATTTTATCTTCACTTTACTAAATGTTAGCCTTCAACCTAAGGAGTTTCATTCTTGGGAAAATACAGGGGTGGTTCATGAGACTGGAGGTCAAGTCAGTGATGTAAGAAGGCTTGTCTGGTAGCCTACAACATAAGCTTGAGGTTATGATACTACAGTCACTAAGCAGGCTTAGTGTGCTAATCTGTGCCTCTATCCTATAAATCTTAATGCAAAGCAAGAGTCATAGGCTAAACACACACACACACACACACACACACACACACATACACACCCTATACCATTTTCAACCAAGGCACACTCTTAGAACAAAATAAACACTAACTTTTTGATAATAACGAGCAACGAGCAAATTTGCATGCTTCCTACAACATGCACATTACTGCACTATGTCATTTGTGTATTTAGATAGATAGATAGATACTTTATTGATCCCCAAGGGGAAATTCAAGAATTTCCAAGCTACATTTATTAGCTAGCAACACAAGTATTTACAAGCTACATACAGCTGCTCTACTCAGAAAATACTTACTGTAATTAATTAATTTATTGCATAACACAGGGGTGGCCAAACTTTTCGGCTCAAGGGCCACATTAGGTTTTGAGTAGTATAATGTTCAAGTTAGATCTGCTGCAATGGAGATTATAAAGAGTATCATCTCTATGTTACACGCTGTTTTAACATCGACATGGTAAATGTTCTCTAGGAAAGGTGAAAAGCAGTTAGTTTATAGTAAAGCTAACCACGTCGTTGTCTATCGCAGGAAAAAAATAGCGAGCAGCCTGATGACCTAATTAAATGCTCGGCGGACCGGATTAAGGTGCGTGTCGGGCCGGATCTGGCCCGTGGGCCGCAGCGTTCACTGTTTGCGTGTGTATATAATGGATAGACCAACATGCAGGTGTGCATGCAATAAGAGATGTAGGTCTGTGGACTTGAGGAGATTAACTACTGGCTTTATTTTGAGTGTGGCTGCGGTCACTGGAGCAGATTGTAGAACAGATGGCTGGCACGACAGCAAAGGGGGAGCATGCAACGGTACAGTTTGGTCCTTTAATCCATAAGATTGAACTGGAGATTGATTGACATGTTAAACCAAATACAAAGCAAAGGTAAATACTTTGCACACACAGAGTAGATGCTTGATATAGAGCTACATTTCAGTTCTGAAAATTATCTCATGAAATAAAAATACTGAATGTAGGGCTAAGGTATTGGTCTTATTCCGAGAAAATGTTCATTTCTCCCATAGGAATACAGACACTGGACCTCCCGCTAGACTCCTAAATGGGCGTAACAGCTGCGAACCCACGAGGCTACCCTCTTATGAATCGTCTCGCTTTTTCAACCGTCTCTGGTAGGCCTATTATGAAACCTCCCTTGAACTAAACATGACAGTGGTAGGCTAAAGGATGTGTGGGTGGATGTTAGATGTGGACTCTAACTCTGTTAAAACTAACATAAATGATCAGGATAAAGAACCTGGTAGGCAGCACAAGTGATAACAAGCATCCAATGGAAAGATTTATTGAGTAAAAATGCTGAATGAATGCTGAATAAATATTTGTGTAGGCCTATCCACTACCAGGATACCATGCAGGTCAGAAAGATCAGTACTTATCAGGTATGAAAAAAAAGACCTGTGTCTAAGGTAAGGAGATGTTCAGTAGGAACAGGAGCGTCACGGCAGGGCAGAGCGCCCCCCAAAAGGACCCATTTCACATCAGACTACACGAAAGTGTAGGGCTACCAAAGATTGCTCCGCCTTAACAATCTTTGGCCTACCCTTGTCTCATAAGAGTTCAAAATAACGATAGTCTTGCATGCTGCACTGTTTGTAACAGTGACTTTAGCATTGCCCATGGCGGGTTAAATGATTGCAAAAGACATGCTGAGGTGAGTTTAACAAGTGTCATTTCATGTGCATATTATTCCAGACTACAAGGATACAAGGATACAAGGAAGTTTATTGTCACATGCATATAGTTACTGGAAGTAAGAAATGCAGTGAAATTATGTCTGGTGTCAGCCTATTTGTGCATTTATGGGGGGGGGGGGGGGGGGGGGGTAAAGTGCAGTAGAAGAGGGGTTTAGTAGATTAAGTGGCAAGGGCTGCATAAGAAAGGTGGGGGAGGATTGGGATTGGGGGGGGCACCAACAAGGAGCACCCAAGAGCAACAAGGGCAAGAAAAAACTCCCTTACCAAGGAAGAAACCTTGGGCAGATCCACGGCTCAAGGGGCTAACCCAACTGCCAGGGGTCTTGGTGTGTGTGTTGGGGGGATGACAGGGGTGATGGGATAGTGTGCTGTGTATGTGGGGAGAGGGCAGTGTGCAATATGTGTGTTGGAGAAACTTCCTCTTGAGACAATGTGCTGTGTATTGGGGGGCAGGGGCAGTGTGCTGTAAGTATGTTGGGGATGTGTGTTGGAGAAGCTTCCTGATGAAATAATGTGCTGTGTATGTAGGGGAGAGGGGGGAGTGTACTGCAAGTATGGTGAAGGGACTTACTATTGCAAGCAGAGTACTGTATGTATGATGTATGTGAGTGATGATGTGTGTGTGGGCGGGAGGGGAGTGGAGCAGTGACTGTGTGTGTGTGTGGGTAGGTGGGGGCAGTGTGCTGTAAGTATGTAGAGGATGTGTGTTGGAGAAGATCCTGAAGACAATGTGCTGTGTATGTAGGGAGGGGGGGACAGTGTGCAGCAAGTATGTAGAGGAGGCTTACTGTAGCAAGCAGTGTGCTGTATGTATGTGAAGTGATGACAGTGATGATGTAAGTGTGTGTGTTTTTTTGTGTGTGTGTTGGGGATGGGGGGTGGGGGCAGAAAGGCTAGATAATCAAGGACATGGGTAGATGGAGGAGAAATCAAAAATAATAAATAAAAAGTTCTATGGAGATGTGGAAAAGTTGGAGAAAATCATGTGTGTGTGTGTGCGTGTGTGTGTTTTGACGTGTGATGAAATAAGAAAATAAATAAAAAGGTCTGTAGCATAGGGAGAGGGATGTAAAAGTGCTAAAAGTCTTGTAGGTGTGTGTGTGTTGGGGGGGGGGGGGGGGGTCAGTCAGTCATGAGTGCTGAGGAGTGAATGAGTGCAAAGTCAGTATAGTGTGAGTTCAGAGTTCGAATGGCCTGGGGATAAAAACTTCTCCTGAGTCTCTCAGTTCTGGCTTTGTGACTACATAGACGTCTTCTTGATTTCAGCGGTAGGAATAATCCATTGTTAGGATGAGAAGAGTCCTTCAGAATCTTTTGGGCTCTTAGGAGTACTCTTCTGGAATAGATATCTTGTAGAGCAGACTAGCAGCTGACTAGCCTACAAGATGGCTATTTGCCAAGGCTACATAAAGACCAAACTACCAAAATCTGCATATTTTATTATCACAATTTCTAACTATAGGCCTTCCTTATTTGGTGTGCTGAGTAGAGACAATTAATTAACAAACATAGGCTATTCATCACTATTTCAGTATCTAAGAAGGCTAAATCATTTTTTATATTTATTTATTTATTTATTTATTTATTTATTTATTTATTTATTTATTTTTTCGGGACCGGGGGGGACCTCCCTGAAATGGCTTTTTGCAGGTTGGGCGAACTCGCCGCTAGCAGTTAGACTTTATACATTAGTTTTACATTCAGGTGGAGTTCTGCTTCTGAACACAATGATTTGAAGGTGTGATATGAAGATTTTATGTGTTTACTTAACTGTCCTGTACGGTGGCGCATTGCATTCACATCACAAAAAAAAAAAAAAAATCAGGTTATTTCATAATTACGAGATAATTATCTCATAATTACGAGATAACCTGTTTTTTTTTTTTTTTGATGTGAATGCAATGCGCCACCGTAGTCCTGTGTATGCCAACAACCTAATTCACCCTCGAATGCCCAATGTTGAGACAAATTTCTCTGGAAGCTAGGCTATATTTGATGGTACAGTAGCATCATTAGGTTGCTAACTAGCTATCTTTATATTGTCAGTGTAACATATCCAACTGGTTCACAATACTTGTTAAAACTATTCCCACGGACATTGTAGGGAATGTACATTCACGTGAGAATAAATTAAGATGCAAGTTATGAATATGTGGTGTTATGGCAATAGGCTTAGCTTGCTAAACCGAGCTACACAGTCCGGCCATTGAAAGCAGTTCTGTACACTCGAGACAATTCTGGCAGTTTAACTGGAATTAGCGAAATGATGCTGCAGCTGGCGTCGTTAGGGGAAAGTCCGTAGGAGTCGATTGCGAGTGTGGAGTAACGGCTCTGGAAATTCACAATTTAAATTAGCCGTTTTTAAAAAAAAAAAAACATAGTCCAGTCCATACAACTTCATTTCAATTTCGAAAGAAATACTGGACTAAGTTTTAAAAAAAAAAAAAACAGCAACGAAATTGTGAATTTCCAGAGCGTGTTACTCCATACTTTCGGCAATCGACTCCCTCGGACTTTCCCCTAACGGCTCCAGCTGCAGCAGCAACATTTCGGAAAGGTACTGGCTTGATGAAATTCATTCTGGACTCTCTATCCGACCACATAAAGACCTCCGGGATACTTGGTTTGGCTTTAGGGACCCTCTACTCACTACCACGTAAAGTGTAATGTTGTTTGGAACTGTAGAAGAGGTATAAAAATAGCGTTTTGTAGCGGCGAAAATGACTTGCCCTGGTCACTTCCAGGCTAACGAGTTTTGACTAAAAGCGGTAAAATCGAACTTTCTCAAAACACATCGAATGACATGATTTTGATGTCAACTCAGCGTATGTACTCCCAATCATCCGTAAAATTGATCTAAAGTGCATTTTACTCCGGATAATTCCTTTAATTGGCTACAGTGCAGTGAAGAGTTTGGAGTGTGAAGTTATAGGGCAACTTGAAGTTTTATGAAAATAATTTACAACCAGAACATATGGGCCATAACCAGCTTCTATTTTCTTGCAGCTGTTAAAAACACCCGCTAGATAGGCCTAAAAGCTTATTTGTCTACTAGGCCTAGCCTACTGGCTGATTTATCAAACGAGTGCTTTAATTCTCGTTCGTCCTCCGCAAACTACAGGTGGTTCGGTAGAGAGCCATTGAATAAGCAATGCCAAGCAATTTCTAATAACACTTTTTGTGACATTCAGCAAATATCTCCTCACTTAATGTAAGTTCCTTCGGACCTATGTTCTACTCTACGTGGAGTTGTCCTCCATTTCAGTTCCATCAGTTTTCTGATTTTGAAGGTTCTAATATGACAATATGCTTAATCCTTCTTGTTTTCTTTCATTTGTCCAGCTAACTTTTCCATTGAAACTAGCCATTTATGATTGATTACCCAGTCAACATTCTGAGATGTCCTGCACGATCAAGGCCAATTTAACCAGTTATCACGCAGCCACTGTGTCAGCAGCATGAGTGCTGACGGTGACCGTGCGTTTCTGATGTCAGATTATTATGTAGGCTAGCCTATAGACAACATATAGCCTATAGGCTAGCCTGTAGCCTATAGGCATGGACAGATTATGAACTTTCGGGCCCCTGGGCCCAGATGTATTAAGGGCCCCCCACTAATTGTCGCATGTGTGGAAGGGGGGTTTGGGGGTCCTCTCTCAGAAATGTTTTAATTTGTTTGATGTTATTTCTCGATTCTGGTGCATTTTGGGGATGGCCAATACTAAATTCAATCAGATTCATAGCCTACATCCTGATGTGTTGATATTGAGGCAATGATTTCATGCAAAGGCTTGGGCCCCTGGGCCCGGTAGGCCCGTGCAGTAATCCATCCCTGCCTATAGGCTATATGTTGTCCCCCTCCCCACCCCCGGCGATGAAAATAATTAAGCAGAGGGGAGGATATCAAGACCAGAAGTGGGGAAATCCCACCCCCCCCAAATCGCACCCTGGACATAGGTGCTTACTTCACTCTTCTTGTTTGTTTTTCAGTCTTCTCTTCTGTCAGTTGTTCTGTCCATATTTAAGTGTGTTACAGTAACAACTCTAACGCTGTGTCTCCAGATAGCCCATGTGTTCTCACGTACTGGGGCACAGAGGCAAATGTGTGACCTTCTCCTCTCTGATTCCCTTTCACTGATCATGAGTTGGAGTTAAAATTAAGTTTAAAAAATCACATTTTCTGGTAACAATGACCTTTCTGTAGGTCTGCCTACAGGCCTGCCTTTGTGAGTCAGCATGGTATTCATGTTTGTGTGTGTGCGGGTGTGCGTTTGTGTGTGTGTGTGTGTGTCTGTGTGTGTGTGCGTGTGTGTGTGCGGGTGTGTGTGCCAGTATGTGTGTAATATGCCTACAGGAGGTATCCTGTGATCCATCTCATGACTGGTTTGGAAGGAGGGCCTGTAGAATGTACCAATTCATTCTACAAAAAAACAAACAAAAGTTGCAAGACTTCAAATAATCCCCCTTTCTCTCCTCACTCCCGGTGTGCTAATGTTTTGTAAGGAATTATGCGTGCGAAGGATTATATAACCGACCATGATATATTATTAAAACAGTAGAATACTCATTTGGCTATGATCTGACGCTTTGTAGCATGTCATGTTTTTATTTAAATTTTTTTTAATGAAAATTAAATGAAAAATCTTTTGTCTAAAGTGCTGAATGTTAATCTGGTATCCCTTTGTGTGTCCAGGTTTATGGTCGTGTGTGATGCAGTACTCTCTGTTCCTCACAGTCACCTTCCTGGGCCTCAGCCAGGCAGCTCAGGAGCCACACTACAGAAAGGGTAAGTCTAAGCCAGGGGTGCCCAAATTCTTCCCCGTCAAATAAATCTGGGTGGAGGGCCGCGGGCCAAATCTAATGTCATGGACAGGGTAGGAATTTCACGGCGGCCACGACAGCCATGGCCGTCGTAGCCCCTTGCGTTTGCCGTGACGCCCCTTTGAAAATCAGAGGTTTACAGGCCACGGTGGCCTTGGTGCCCCCTTCTTTCAATATTCTGCTTTGCGTCCTACTAATAGCGATATATATTTAGCCTATGGCCTGTCAAAACAATCTTAGCATTCACAGCGCAAATTATGCAGTGGAGAAAGTTAGCGAAAGAAAGTGCGTCCAAATTCACTCATTCTTCTCAGTTGAACTACTTGCGAAGTAGCCTACAGTACTCATCACACAGACATCACAAGTATCACACGAAAGAGCTTTTTCTCAGCTTTTAAACGATGTCAGCCGCTAATTGCTGTGATGAACGGTTCGCGAGAGTATCATTCAATTTAATCATAAATTCTACTGAAGGTTTTGCGTCCATCTCCCTACCCATTCATCTCGGCGGAATACTTCACGAACCCCTCGTTTAACACATGACAAACCATATATCAGAATAAACAGCAGACCTTACCGAACACAAATGTGTAAAGCAGTCCCCTGTACAGTTAGCCGTTCCAGAGTAATCCCGTTTTGAATTTGCAGGAAATTTCAACATACATGGATGTCTCCAAATTTGGGCTTTAAGTTTTACACTGTGTTTAAATTGTTCCATATCATTTCATAACGGGCCAAATACAAAATAAATATTACAAATGTCGCCTAGATATCGGTAAATCAGAGGACAGCTGACTAAGAGTTTGTGAAAGTAGCCTTAATGATCACAAAATGCTAAGCATGCATCTAGGCTATTTGACTTTCTTAAAGCTGAGCTGTGCTTAAATTGTTCAATACATGATTTCATAACAGGCCAAATATCAAATAAATGTTAAATATAGCCTAGATATCTGTAAATATTAGATGATCAGATGATTTACAGTTATATGTAATGTGTCATGTTTCATGTTTTTGTAATGTTTCATACAGTGATGCAGGTCTACTGCAGTGAATAGGCTAAATACAACTTTTATAGCCTACTACTGTATAGTTAACGTTGGCCTTAGTGCCCTGACATGTGGCCTTTGTGCCCTCCACCAAATATGCCCAACTGAAGGCCAAGTGGCCTTGCCCCCAGAATGTTGAAATTCCAAGCCTGGTCGTGGACCATGAAATTGAAATGTATTGCATATTTGTGCAAAATGAATATTCTATTAACTCATTGAGTGCCTTTCCTTCCCATGCGTTGAGTGCCAAAAACGTAATATTACGTGTTTAGCTTTTTTTTTTTAATTACGAAACTAGACACTCTAACACCCCTTATATGTGATTTTGGGAACTCTGTGATGAATGGAAATGAAATATCCATGAAAACGCATCTGGACATTTTATCATAACTCGGTTGCCGCTTTGGGTCGAATGAGTGACGCATGCACGTCAGCTCAAAACCAGGCCATTTTCGGGGGTCTATCACCAGGTGGCAGTCTCGCCAGGTCACTTCCCGGAAACTTTACAGGCAACACTTATTTCATGAAAGACGTTATATCTCCATTTCTAGAAAAAAAAACAGCGATTTTGATGAAAAATAGCCACTGTTTAGCTTGGGATTTCTCAAGAACAGAGGCGTGTAGAAATACACGGTTTGCACCCACTGAGAGCTTAAAGTCTCACCTTTTAAACGAGCCATTGTATGTGTTCATAGCTATAACACAGAATATGCTGTGGCTGTACAAAAATCATCAACAATGGTCTAGATTGCTGGCACTCTAGGACAAAGCTTTCGAAAACAGCTTGGCATTCAAAGAGTTAAAGATTTTTAACTCTAGAGAAATAAAAAAAAAAAACACTTTACTGTGCTTGTCTTTGCACTTTGTTTACAGTACTAGAAATATACGGTGTATATATCTGAAGCAATCAAAATCTTTGAAGAAAAGCATATGGAGCAATTCTATGTCTTGGAAGAAAGTTATTTGCATGAATTAATAATCAATATAGAACATAACATGCCCCTTTGGGACAAATTGAGAGATTCTTTTTTTTCAATCTTTTTTCAGGAATGGAGACATATGTAAATGGAAACTATATTTTGTGCAACACAATGTTACCATAAATTTGAAGTTGAACACATATTAAGCTTCTCCTCAGCCTTCCTCACTCATGTCATCATCATGACTATGGATCTGCGCTGACAGAAGCTCAATAGCTCCCCCTATTGCCCCATCTAAAACAAGGTTAAACTGTGGCCAGATAGTGAACTGCAACCAGTCTTTGAGTGAAAGCAACACCAAAGAACTTTCCCTCTGTCACACGCACGCTATTTGTTTATCCAGCACCGGCTTTGCAAAAAACGATGTCCACAGACAAGGTAGAATATTTTGCATGAAAAGTACGATGTATTGCGACATCAGATGCAAGTCAAATTTGTAGTTTCTTATGTCTCATTCCATCGAACTACAGATCCGCTACCCGATCTGGCAAACTTACATAGTGCGGTTATAGCCGATAGAGGGCTGCGAAGCGAATGCAGAAGTGCCGTTCACCCTGTTACGAGTTGATGAACCACTGAAACAATTTTGGAAACATTATTTTAAGGTATAAAAAACTCTTTGGTGTTGCTTTAAAGAGAAATTATGCAGCAGCGTTTCCCATACATTGACTAATCTGTGGCGGGGCGCCACGAAATAAAAATCGGCCGCCACACATAAATATGTTTAATTTAATTTAATTTAATTTAATTTAATTTAAATATAAGATCAAATCCTTGCATTGCCATTGAGCTGCCCTTTATACGCACGCAGCCTTTCCGTGTCCCGCCCCGCTCTCTCTCGTAGCCCGCTGCCCCTCTGCATGTGCATTTAACAAAATATTCACAATTGTTGAAGGATTGTTGTTGCCACATAGCAGCTAGAAGCATTGCATAGAAGACGTCTGGCTAAATTGCTATTAAGTCCACTTAGCATCGTGACCATGCTGCGCAAATTTGTTCAAAACTGCTGCATTGAAGTTAACTCTGCTAAGATCTTATCACAACATAGTAGGCTACATTGAAGAGACTAAACTAAGTTAAGTTATGCAATCAAGCAGTATCTGAAAGCTAACATTAGAATACTGTTTGGATGTCGAATTTAGCATTTAGCATTTAGCCTACTTACAGCTGCTTGTCAATTTCGTTGAAGGGCTCATTTTATTGACTCTGACACTGAATGTTTGCAAAATCCTGATGTAAATGGAAAAGTGTTTTCCAAAATTCAAAAGTGCTTGTCCCAAGGAGAAGTACGAACCTTTATTTTAACTAGGGCTATGTAGGGTTCCCTCACGAACGTCTTAAAGTGACAGGCACCACCCCCGTTGTCCCCGTTGTCAGCTACCGCCACAAATTGAATCCAGTTCTGTGGGAAACACTGTGCCGTTTTGGCAGTTTTCTCACTTTTTGCTCGCAGGTTTCTCTGCAGAGCTCCCCCTACAGCTTCAGAGTATATATTTTACGACACTCCTCAATTGGTCAATCTGCCGTTTCCTCTTTCCCTGTTCCTCTGACAACGGTTTACTCGCTTTCTGCTTCTTTTTTTTGCCATGATGATGTCTGAGAAACTCCATCGCTACCTTGTTCTAGCCGGTGCCTGGCGTGTATGTGTGTAGTGCAGTAAAGCAGTTTGTTACACCGCCAGGCTGCGAGACTTTCTGTCTCTGAGTTCGTCGGCCGGTCTGCTGGCTCAAAGTTGCAAGGGTGGTTTTTCTGCTCACACGCGCTAGGGGGAAGTGAGACGGCCACCATTCGCCCCAGAAAAGCTCAAATAACCATTCCAATGACTCCGGAGCTGTAAAGTTAAGGTAAAGTGAGCTAAACAAACTGCATAGTTACCCTTTACAGTAATAGAACGTTTAGACAGAAAGACATTTTGACCAGAGCGCAGGTCAAAAAGTGCGGGTCAAATTTGTTTTTTGTTAATATGAAAACTCATTATTTTCAGTGTTGATATTTCATATTGTTATTATATTGTTGATATAACTATTATTATTATGTTAAATGTAGGCTTTTCAACTTTATTTGAAACACGAATGTGTACTGCAAGTCACTTGGACTAAAGCATCTGCCAAATCCTAGAAACATAAACATAGGTTACACATAACCATAACCATAAGTGAGGTTTGTGAGTTTATGGGAAAATATTTCCGTTCCCAGACTACAGTAGGCCTACTTTGTTTTTCTAAATGGTTGTTGAGATGGTTTTTCTAAAATATGAAATTGTAAAAATGTTAAACAATTTGTGAGGCCAGAGCAAGTCTGATGTCATTGACTTCAAAGGAAAGAAGGCGAAACGTGACAGTGCAAATTGTTCCTGTGTTGAATGTAGGCTGTAGTCTAGGAAAGAGCCCTACACCATTGTGTGCATATATTTGTGCCCTGGTATTTTTACATAGCTCTGCTATTTGCTGCATTAGTAGACAGTTGTGTTTCTACAGAAATGTATTTTGCTTTCCTCAACTTTTGTAAAACTCTTCTGATAACCCTGTTATTACAACCCCAAATCAGAAAGAAGCACCTGGCTCTTTGTCCAATTATGTCCAAAGTGCCCTTTTGAGAAGGCTTACCTGTGGCCTTTTACCAATTTAACAATTAGTCGGCTACAGTTAGCCTTGAACATTTAATCATAATTTCTGAAATAATAATTTATGTTAAAATACCTGGCAGGGAGGACAGTCAGTTTCTCACATCGATGTAAACTTTTACCTGCATGACACATATTGGCCACGGATCAGGGGTGTGTTTCCCAAAAGTAACCATAGTTAGTAAGTTAGCAACTATGTTGTTTGCAATGCAATTTCCCATTGCCAACCAACTAAGTTGCTAACAGATTAGCAACTATGGTTTTGGGAAATGCACCACTGATGTGTTAAAAGAACCGAAGTCAAATTTACTTGCTATTCAAGAAAGGTCTAGCTATGTTTCGAATATCAGGCAAATGTCTAATTTCAGGCTAACTTTACCACAACATTGGAGCAGGGTAAGTTCACTGTACTTAGGAACGTTTAGGCTATTACCCTACCATTCAGCTGATGAGATGAAAAATAAACCGTTTATAGCCTAATTTATCTTCAAAAACAATCTTGGTTGCAGGCTACCAGACTCATAAATAGTTTTTAACTAATGTGAATTAATTGAAAACATAATGTTAAGCCAGCAACATGACATTACATGCTTGTCCTAAGCAATGAACGCTGCTTATAACAACCTACTAAGCTATCAATGAAGCACAAACAAACAAGGTGTGGAGTAGCCTAACCTTATTTTTGAACAAGAGCTGGCCGAAGGGCAGTAGATAGATAGATAGATAGATACACTGTAGATAGATAGATAGATAGATAGATAGATAGATAGATAGATAGATAGATAGACTTTATTGTCATTCGACAGTGCTCACTGAACAAAATGTTTTTGCCTTGGCTCACAATATTAAAACTGTAGAAGTGCATTGCAGGAGGGTAAAGTGCTCGTCTAGATAGATAAATATATTAAAAACAAAATAGATAAATATGTTTACAAAAGGACTAATAAATAGCTATAAAACAATGTTGGATTAAGCACAAATCACAATTCTGTGGTACATTGTACACATTCCCTCTAATGCCGTAAGACAGGCAAAAAGACCGGCCCCTGGAATCAGGAATTGTAAGTAAATAAAAGTGCAGTCCGGAGCAGGTGGGATGTGATGAATATGGATGTGGCTAGGGAATGAGGGGAGGTTATTGGGAGTTCATAAGTCTGACTGCATGGGGAAAGAATCTGTTGCAGAATCTGGTGGTTTGGCTTTGGGTGCTGCAAAACCTCTTCCCTGAGGCCAGCAGGGAGGACTGTTCATCATGGTGAGTGTGTGTGTGTAGTCTGTGTGTGTGCGTGTGGGGTCACGGACAGTGAGCCCTGGTCAGGCAGTGTGTGCGCGCAATGTCTTGGATGGAGGAGAGTGCAGTCCCAATGACCCTTTCTGCTGTCCTCACCTCACCTCACCCTCAGTACCACCGCCTCCCAATCTGCTGCCAGGACCCACACCTGACAGAGATGCAGCTGGGCAACACACTCTCAATGGTGCTTCTATAGAAAGTGGTGAGGAGGGGTGGAGGTAGGATGGGCGGGGCTAGGTGTGTTCTCCTCATCCGACGCAGAAAGCGCAGACGCTGCTTAGCTCTCTTAACAAGGGCTCAGATGTGGAGGGACCAGGTCAGGTTGTCTGTTATCTGCACCCAAGGAACTTGGTGCTGTTTACCGCCTCTACCTTGGTGCTGTTTACCGCCTCTACCTTGGTGGTGTTGTGTTAACCACCTCTACCTTGGTGTTGTTGTGTTTACCACCTCTACCTTTGTGGTGCTGTTGTGTTTACCACCTCTACTTTGTGTTGTGGATGATGAGTGGTATGTGACTGGACCAGTTCCTTGTGAAGTTGATGATGAGTTCCTTTTGTCTTCTCGATGTTCAGGGCCAGGTTGTTAGCTTTGCACCAGTCTACCAACTGCGTTGCCTGCTCCCTGTATAGGCCAGTTCCTCTCTGTCTCGAATGAGGCCCCTCCACTGTTGTGTCGTCGTGTCGTTTATGATGGGAGTTGTCCTTGATTTGGCATGGCATTCATGTGTCATGTGGACTCAACATACAGCCCTGGGGGGAGCCTGTGCTCAGAGAGATGGCGCCTAAATGTTATTTCCAACCCACACAGACAGGGGTCTGTCTATGTGGAAGTCAACAAGCCAATTACACAGGAGGTGCTGAAGCCAAGAGTGTCCAGTTTGTTGATCAGATTCTGTGGAATGATTAAATGCAGAAGTCCACAAACACATTTTGTTTGTTTCTGAAGTCCTTTTTTTAATTTGAGCATCTGGCCCTCCAACTATCTCTGCATGGCCCTGCAATATAATAATGATGCTTCCTAACATGAAATTGCAAAGGCTTTGATGATTTCAACATCTACAGTAGATATAATTAAAATATTCAGAAAATTAAATCAAATCTTTGCAAACATGGGACAGAGCTGAAAAACAATATTGGATGGCGGTGGTCTTTTTGACCTCAGATGGCACTGCATTAAACCCAGATCTGTTTCTGTAAAGAAATGTCTGGGCTCAGGGAAACTTATTATAACCACTGTCTATAAGCACAGTTTGATACTCAATTCACAAATGCTAGTGTAAACTTTCCCATGCAAAATAAGAAATTGTATTTAGACATGATACAGAAATGCCACCATCTTATCTGGGCCTGAGCTAATTTAAGATAGACTGAGGTAAAGTGGAAAACGTTCCTGTGGTTAGACCAATCAAAATGTGTAATTATTTTTGGAAATCCTGTGGGCTAAAAAGAAGAAGGACAACCCAACAAGCCAACTTATCCAACTTGTTATAGTGTTCAGTTCAAAATCCAGAATGAATGACAGTGTGGAGGTTCATTAGTGCCTAGGGCATTGCCATCTTGCACGTCTGGCAAGGCACAATCAATTCTGAATGATGTACACAGGTTTAGAGCAACATATACTACCATCTAGAGTAGACAATGTCCCTTTCAGGGAAGGCCTTGAATATTTCAGGAAAACAATGCCAAAATGAATTCTACACATATTTAAACAGTATGGCTCCATAGAAGAACAGTCCAGGTGCTAAAATAGAATGCAGTTCAGACCTGTCTAATTGGGTGCATCATGGAAGGGAATTACCCCTGTTGCTAGTAAAATAAATCAGCGAGAAAAAAAAAATTTTTTGGAGTGTGACCAATCTTTGATTTTCTGTAAATTTCCTGGATCACGCACCCACAAGAAAACAAATGGGATAGCGCAGTGTTTGCAAAAAAGGACTTGAATCATGGAATGAAAAACATGATTAAGAAGATCCCAGACTGTTGAGCAGCTGAAATCCTATATTGGACAGGAATAGGACAACATGTTATTCTCAAAACTCTAGCAAGTGGGTTCCTCAGTTCCTTAACAGTTACAGAATGTTGGTAAATAAAGAGGTGAAGCAGCACAGTGGAAAACATGCTCCTGTCCAAACTTTTTAAAACGTGTTGCAAGCATCACATTCAAGATGAACATATATTTTCCAGGAAATATAGTCAAATTTGCCATTTTAAACATTTGATATGTTATCTATGTCCTTTTTGCAGTTAAAGATGGGTTTACGAGATTTGCAAATGATCATATTCTGTTTTTATTTGCATTTTACACAATGTCCCAACTTTTTTCTGATTTGGAATTGTACAGCAACAACAAAATATATGTCTAGTGTGACGTATAAAAAAAACTAAAGAAAAAGGTGAACACACATTCCAATAGTGTAAGTATCCAGAGCCCTATTTGGTGGTTAATGGCTCATGATTCTGTCACATTATTTTCATTCATCACAAAAACATTAATTAGATTATTTTTTTTACAGTCCAGTAACAATTATACAATAGTCTATTCATTGAGAATACGTGAAGGAAATCTAGGTTAAAGGGTTGTTCTGAATGCGTCTTTCTCTAATGTGTGTGTGTGTGTGTGTGTGTGTGTGTGTGTGTGTGTGTGTGTGTGTGTGTGTAGAGAGAGTTATAATCCATCTCACAAGGCACAGTTGGCACAAGTTAATTTCCTGTGCTTTGTGGACTACTGGTCATGGGACTATCTGTTGCCTGATTGCTGAGAAATAATGAAAGCTTAATGAAGTATGAAGTAGTGGCAGATCTTATCTAGGTCTTATTTAGGTTTTTAGTCATTGAATATGACCTTAATTGGGTTATGGGAATTGGGCTAAGGTGTTCACAACTCATACCCAATCACAATATTTATATAAATATTTAAAATATGTGAAAATGCATTTAAACACCTTGTGTTTGTGCATGAGCAGTAATGGGTGTGAATAGCCTCTTAAAATACCCATATATATCTGTACACAGGTGCAAATAAACACTGAAATGACGCCTGGTTGACCTTGTGACTGGGAAGTCCTCAGGCAGCCAAATCCTGCCTATTTTTATATGGATCTTAAACGCTAGACGTTGCCGAGTACTGTCGATAGTCGATAGGAAAAATAACGACCAAAATTGGTGCTACGGAACTGGAGTAGTTGCAGCTTATGGCCAGTGCTCACAGTGAGCCACAATGCTAGGTCTGGGGGCATCGTCTTAACGTGCCTTTTTTGCCTCTTAACCGACTCAAAATGTCATTAAAAGAAATCGGCCCTAAGTTGTCATGACAACTGAGGCTCGAGACAAACTAATTAATTTTGTTGTATTAATTGTATGATTGAATGACTGGCTGGCTGAGGTTCTCATGAATGATGCTAATTAATGATCCAATTAATTACATGATCGTTTATTTCATCCCTAGATGCTGTTTCGACACCCAGCAAACCTCAGATATACTACTGCCGGTCATCTAACATGGAGACCTTCACATGTTGGTGGCATCCACTCGAAAATACCTCCAATAGCAATGAGAAGTTCAACTACACATTTATGTATACTACAGAGTAAGTTGATGACATACTGTAATTTTCTATTCTTTTTACACCACATTGAAAACATTTACTCTATGCCTTAACAAGTAGAATGTCTTGATTCATTTCGGAACTATTTTAGAGATCTGAAACACACCACACACCACATTCATAGTTTGTTCTCTTACAGTTGAAGCACTTCAACATCACCTTGGATACAGTAGATTGATTCACTGCCTCGCAGCCTGTATTGCAACTTGCAAGCCTACACAACCTAACCCAGTCAGTAGGCTACTTAAAGGAAACCATGGGTCTAACCTATATGTTTTTTTAAAAATTATGTTAATTGCCGTAGAGTAACATCGTAATATAAATTGAAATATATAAATATAAATAAATAAAAGGAAGTACCATATAGCATGATAACTGTGTGGGCAAGCTCACTACATCAAACTGGTCACATTTGATCTCAGTTGTAGTAGCCATCTCTCTCAGATGCCAGGATCAAAACTTTAACTCTGTGGTCTATTATTTTTGTTGCTTTCACCTGCATGTATGTCTAGGAGTAACCATAAACCACAGGAGTGTCCAGATTATGTAACCGGTGGACCCAATAGCTGCTACTTCGACAAGGCACACACACGCGTCTGGGAGATGTATTGTATGAATGTGTCTGCAATGACCAGCAGAGGGACGTTCACCTCAAACAAACACTGCTTGGATGTGGCTGACATTGGTAAGCTGTGCTATCTTATCCTGGTGTTGTTATAGAGCCTTTTAATCTGCTTCCTACAGCAGGTGAAATGTTCAAAACCAATGCAGACAAAATGTTGATTTTAAGCCTTTTTAAAACTTTAAAACGTTTTGTTTGTTTTCTATCAACAAGATACCATTAGCTTAATTTTTCTGTGTCATTGGAAATGCCTTAGGAATGCACATGTTTGTTTCTGCAGCTGAAAGGCCTATATGTTCCTGATGTTGTTTTACAAAAAGCATCATTTTACAGGGATGTTTTCATGTTCTGAAGCTTTGATATTGTGCCACAAGGGTTTTTACAGGAGTGGTTTGACTCTTACCTAGCCTACATATGATACCGTTTGAAGTTTGACTCTTACCTAGCCTACATATGATACCGTAGTCTATGTGTCTGGATCAATTCTAAATAAGTGTTTGTTTTGATGGTGCCACACTACATTGAAACAATTGAATGCACCGATTAGATAGCAAGCCAGATGATTTTATATTTTTTTCTCTCTGTTTTTGCACGAATGCAAATGACAATGGAAACCTTCCTCGACATGACTTCATTCACTCATTCGTTTTTATTTTTTTCATCTTTCTTCTAGTGGAAATAGACCCACCTTTCAACTTGACGTATTCTTTGATGAACGAAAGTGCGGGAGAAGCGGGCCGGACCGCCTGTGTGTCCTGGTCCTACCCGATCCCGTCACATGTGCACATCGGCTGGATAACGCTGGTCTACGAGCTGCGGTTCAGACCAACGGCAGACCCAGACAACTGGAAGGTGAAGGATGAAAGTGGAACTTTTTTGCGTGTCAAGTCAAATTTATTTATGTAGCACATTTCAAAACACAGGGATCATTCCGTGTGCTTTATATAGACCCTTTCAACAATAAAAACAAAAACAATGCTTGAACGTTCTATTTGGGCCCCAATCTACTTCCTCTGCATTAAGATAACATATGGAATGTTAAAAAGGAAGTCTTGTGGGGCCAATTATGATGCTGATAATGGAACTCTCTTGAAAGGGTCCATATAAGGACTGAAGTACACAGAAGGTAGAATAACTAAGAGACAGATTCAGAATTGAGTATGGTAAGAGCATGCAGATGGACTGTCATCAGACAACTCGATGTTAGCTTTGTTACCCTTACCGTCGCTGTTATATAAGGTTCACACCGACACATGTGGTAGCTTCAATTTCTTGTGTCATTTACACAGCGTTTCCGAAAACCCGCTGACAGTTCCAAGTAATCAAACAGTCAGACATAACATACAGTAATGCTCTCAGCACAACAGAGCAACTCAATACATCATCGAACACTAACTCAATACGTGACGATGAAACACTACGTGACATAACACTCTCCCGCCCCCTGTCAGCCCCTCTGTTTGTGTGTTTCCACTCATGTGACTTAAAAAGTACTGGTCCAACGTGCAGGGACAACAGATGTAAATTAGCCTTGTGGCTATAATCTGGCCCAATTACTATATATTTTGAGCATTGTCCCTGTCAAATAAACGTAAATAAAAAAAAAAAACGTCCTTCAGATAATAGGATTAATAGGTTAATAGAAAACTAAATGTCTGTGAACTGCTGTTTATCTGTATAATGTTGCCATGTGTTGTGATATACATGGGTGTGGTGTGGGGTGTGGTGTGTATGTGTCCCTCAGGCCAAAGGTTTACTGTGTGAGGGACTGATGTGCACACTTTTTGTTGGGGTATAATACTAACTCTACCAGTGTATGGTGAGGGAGAGAGTCTGCAGTCTCTTCTAAAATCTGAACCTAAATGTGAACTTCTGTTTTGTCTGTGTGAAGTTGTCATGTGTTGTAATACATTGGTGTGATGTGTGTGTGTGTGTGTGTGTGTGTGTGTGTGTGTGTGTGTGTGTGTGTGTGTGACCCTCTGCAGGTCAAAGGTTTGCTGCGTGAGCCGCAACTAGAACTGCTGGATCTCCCAGCAGGCAGCTATGAGGTGATGGTCCGCTGCCGATCCAAAAACAACAAGATCTGGAGTCAATGGAGTTCCCCACTTATCATCACTGTCCCATCCAGGCATGCAGGAGGTATTTAAAGCAGTGTTTATGGTTATGTTTGTGTTTGTTTGTTTATGTTTATGTTTATGTTTATGTTTGTGTTTGTTTATGTTTATAGTTATGTTTGTTTATGTTTATGTTTGTGTGTATGTTCGTGTTTATGGTATTTGGCAGACACTGAAGTTAAAAATAGTGTCAAATAAAGTTGGAAAAAAAATGTATATGCACACTTTAACTGTGTGTGTGTGTGTGTGTGTGTGTTCTGTATTGCTGGTAGCCTACTGTAAAGAGACTGTTGAAACAAAGATGAACACTCTAGCAATGACACAACTGTACTTCTTGTCTTTCTTGTTTCTTTTGACTGTCCCTGTGCGTGGTGCAGCAGATCGCCTGCTTGCACTGATTTTAATCACTGGAGGAGGGGTCATAACGTTCCTCATCATTGGCTTTGGAGTCATGCCACAGAGCAAAAGGTGAGAATCAGACACCTTTAAATGCTGATATTACCTTTAGATATACACACATAGATCATATGTGTGTATATCTGTAACTGTTCTGTATTAAAGTAGGGTCTTTAGTGAATGAGTGAATGCGTGTGTGTGTGTGCGGGCGTGTGGGTGTGTGCACGTGTGTGTGGGTGGCCGTTTGGGTGTGGGTGTGTGTGTGTGTGTGTGCATGTCTGTGTGTGTGTGTGTGTGTTTGTGTTTGTGTTTGTGTGTATGCGTGTCTGTGTGTGTGTGTGTGTGTGTGTGTGTGTGTGTGCGTGTCTGTGTGTGTGTGTGTGTGTTTGTGTTTGTGTGTATGCGTATGCGTGTCTGTGTGTTTGTGATTGACTATGTTTTCTATATCTACAGGATTAAAGCCCTTCTCCTTCCACCTATTCCAAAACCACGCATAAGAGGCCTGGACCCTGTACTTCTGAAGGTACATATTCCTTCCCAGACCCTTCACCCAAAAATGTTACTAGTTCTCACGCAAAGCACCTGATCATTAAAGCAACCATACCCGCTACATACACTAAAATATAGTGTTTTGATTAGAGTTTGATTACAGATTTGTTTCAAGATCAGGAATTGTTGTTTAGTGGTTGATGGTAGCATTGCCTCCCCAAAACTATGATGACTAGATAATGCATCCCTTAGTGATTTAAATGAAGTATTAAAACAAACTTTTCCGAATATAATTTAATTTGTCTATCTATCTCTGTTTTTTTAGAAGGGGAAAATGGAGGAGATAAATCGACACTTTACCTCATTCCATGGCTACAAATCCCCGCAGTACCGCGAGGAGACCTGGTACCAGGTCTACACAGATGACAACTCGCCTCATGCCTGCAGCCTTCCAAGTCAGACCAGCGGCGACACAGTGGTCCCAAGTGCAGAGCAACCTGTAGAGCAGCCTGCCTTTCCCCAGAGCCAGCAGCAGCCAGGGCAGACGGTGCAGACCAGCGAGGCATCACGCAACTGTCTTGGTTCCACCGCCGACTCTGAGACCCCTGAGCCCTACGTCACAGACACACACGCAACAGCGTTCCCTCCGCCAACCCCTGCTGCCTCATGGGTCGCAGGTTTCGCCCCCTCTCAACCTCCGCAGTTCGGCCCCTCCAATCCTCCGCAGTTCGGACCCTCTCATCCTCCTCCACAGGTCACCTTTCCTCCTAATATGGGCTACAGCTTGATCGTTAACTCTCCCCACGGTGCTATGCCTCTCTCACATTTACCAGCCCTGCACGACTTCTACACCTGTGTCAGTGTTGTTAGCTCCACTGGTGCAGTTCAGCTGGTGCCCTGTATTCCGGGAATGTCCCGAGATCAGGCCAACATGCAACAAGGGGAGCAGGACTCACAGAAGAACGGCAAACTGGTGGAATACATGGCTAAAAAGAAGGAGGAGCTTTCTAATGGAAGGGCCTGTCTGAGCCAGGGAGAAGTTGGCGGAATGCAAGGGTTAGGGTCAGAGCTGGCTACAACCCTATTATCCCAGCCAAAGTAAAATGTTGGTATGTTGGTTTATTATAAATATCATAAAAGTTCATACTTTATAGATATATTCACACATACACACTAAAAATATATGTGTAGTCACACCTACATAAAATGTACTTTTATACAGTGAATACACAGAACTTGTGTAGGCCTACATGCAATGTGTACAGTTCTCAGATCCACAGACCTGACTCCCATCTGGTACACCAGGTTTCAGTTATGTCTTAAAGAAATTAGCTAAGTAAGAGGTGTGAGGAGGACTATGGCCTCAATCCTCTGCGTTCTTCTATTCACCCTTTTGATCTGACGGTAAGACAGGGTCATGAAAACTTGGACCAAAGTGAGTTCCCGATTTCATACTGCCACTACCACTTGACGCTCACAAGCTCAGACATTTAAGTAATTTAGTCTTGAAACACAATTTGCAACCAATTAGCCCTGGACAGAACAATACTGAAAAGTAGGGGGTGTAGGGTGAATAAGGAGCTGTTTTGAAATCCGGCGTATGTTATGCCTGTGTTTTAAACATTAAAGGAGAAATCCAGCCGAAAAACAACCAAAATCAGTGCTACCGAATTTGAGTAGCTGCAGCTAATGGCCAGTACTCCCATTGAGCTACAATGCTAGGTCTGGGGGCATCATCTAAATGTGCTTTTTTGCCTCTTAACAGATTCAAAATGTCATTAAAAAAAATGTTCTGTGCAACATAAACAGGACTCTTACGTGACAAAACGATGCGTTTTCAACTTATTATTGTGAAGAAACCTCAGCATACCTCAGTTTTCACCAGTCGCTTCCAGGAAAGCCCAAAAGAGTCTGTTTTAGAGCTCATGCCGGCTTCGCAACGTAATTAAACGAATTAATATGGTCATATTAATGACTATGTAACTACATAGAAATGGTCCAAATGATACCTGAGCTTGCACATTACTGAAAGCTAACTCTATTCTCGAGCTGAAGTATCGTTGGAATTCAGTTGTTGCAGGAAAAGGTAAGCAGAGTAGTGTGCAGATGTGACAGTACAAACTTTGAATTTGAACAGTTTCTTCACAATTAATGAGAAGAAAACACATTGTTTTGTCACGTAAGGACCCTGACATTTTGAGTCTGATAAGAGGCAAAAAGGCACGTTTAGATGTTGGCCCCAGACCTAGCATTGGCATTAGCTGCAGCTATTCCAGTTACACCCGATTTTGGTCGTTTTTTTCCTATCGACAGTTCTCTGCGATGTCTAGCGATCAAGATCTGTGTAAAAATCGGCCGGATTTCTCCTTTAAGAGAAAGATTGGGTCCCTTTTTTTTATCAGACATTAAGAGAGTGTTTTTTTGTTGAAACATGTAACTAGTGTTGGTCAAGTTACTTTTAAAAAGGAATTAGTTACAGTTACTAGTTACTTCTTCCAAAAAGTAACTAAGTTAGTTACTCAATTACATATAAAAGTAACTAGTTACTTCAGAAAGTAACTATTGCGTTACTTTCAAGTAAATTTTTAAATGCTCAAATGTGACTCCACCTTCACCCCTTTTTAACAGAACTTAATACATGTATAAGTAAGTATATATATATAAGTATATATACTCTTTTGATCCCTTGAGGGAAATTTGGTCTCTGCATTTATCCCAATCCGTGAATTAGTGAAACACACTCAGCACACAGTGAACACACAGTGAGGTGAAGCACACACTAATCCCGGCGCAGTGAGCTGCCTGCAACAACAGCGCCGCTCGGGGAGCAGTGAGGGGTTAGGTGCCTTGCTCAAGGGCACTTCAGCTGTGCCTACTGGTCGGGGTTCGAACCGGCAACCCTCCAGTAACAAGTCCGAAGCGATAACCAGTAGGCCACGGCTGCCCATGTGCATATTCAATTATGATAAATCTGAATAATATAATGAAATGGACACTTAAAATACAATACATTATTAACAGAAACAATGTACACAAATCTAAACTATTTTAATGTTGCTGTGGGACAAAGTGAGACTAGCCTCTAATCAAATGCCATGAGATTATGTTTATATAGTGGATCGATACGAACAACACAATAAATGTTTTGGAATTTTTGATATTTATTGCCCCTCAACAGGCCACAACTGGGCAAAATTCAATTGTGCTTGTTATACCAAAAAAGTAGAACAACAGTGTAACAACATGAGGTGCTTTCAATGTAGGCCTAACTGAAAAGTGCAATGTATTCACTACATACCTGGCTACCAGTTTGTTCAGTTCGGTCTGAGACAAAACATGTGGTGGGGCCTTCAAATCAAGCTTCAGTTGCAGTTGCTTTGAGTAAGTTTGAATTAGGCCTACTTGACCATTTCACAATTACAATTGTTTCCTTCATTTCTTGGAGGGGAAAGAAATGGCTATACTTCTATTTAAAGAAGGCTACTTTTGGATTATTTGGGTTCGCCATACCTGTTTCTCATTGACTGACTCACTTGTGTTGTTCGTTGTGTGTCCGACTATGCGTTCTTTTGAACACCCGCCCAACTCTGCCTCTGATTGGCTTACCATGCAATTTTACTCAACCTTAGCCAATCGTCAGCATTTATGCGCTTGTCTCATGCACTTCCCACTAACCAAGGAAGAACAGTAAAAAAAGAAAAAAAGTCTTCTTTGCCTCTTGGCTCAGAGATCTAGTTGGTCTGATGAAAAAAAACAGCTTCAAACAGTAACGCGATGCATATTTTGGCAGTAACGGTAACAGCGTTATTAAGATGGGAGGAGTAATTAGATTACTCGTTACTGAAAAAAGTAAAGTCGTTATTTATAACGCAGTTATTCCTCTCACTGCCATGTAACTTGCATTGAAGGCCTTTCTTCAGAAAATAACTGGCGTTTCTGCCTGCTGGGTAAAAGCAAATACGCTCCATATGGTCCCTTTATTCTCCATTCTCCCAGGTGGCATACCAACCCCAAAACACGCCATTGAGACTTTCAAAACACCGTGAACAGAATGAAACATGCAGTAATGACTGTTTAATGACATAATTTCAGGAGGAGTGTTAATTGTAAATGATTTATTTTCACTGTCTACCACCTTGGCGTTAAGTTTAAGGATGGGAGGTATGGGTGAGTTTAGTCTTTAATGTCACTCTCATCGTACACTTGTGTATAATCTGACATATATGATGTTCTCTGATTTTGTGTGTCACCCCTTTCTCATGAAGTTCCCTGCTCAGTAAGAGAAGCTTCAGCTGAGTCGCTGAGTCACTAGTATCCTCATGGAAATTTTGCTTATTTCCACTTTCTTTGATACCTCCTCACAAAACACGTGTCGACCTCATGGAGACATTACATTCAGAGACTTCTGACTGCATCCAACATAATTGTACATACACACACACACACACACACACACATTCACTCACTCACACAAACACTCTCTCTCTCCTTCTCGCTCGCACACACACACACACACACCAAAGACCTGAGAGTACCATCATACTGTCCTGCATATACGTGAGCTGACCGAGTGGAATAAATTAATGATCAAGTGCATTACGAAAAAAGTGAGTGCCACTCACCTGATGAATGTAATTGGCAAATGAAACACTTACATGCTGGCTACAGGAAGGAAGGTGGCAAGGGCTTTAGCAAGTGATTTGAGATTACAGAAACATAAAGTGCAATCATTTATGAGGAACTCAAAATCGAAAGATTTCTTTTTTCTTTTTTTTTTTGCTTAATAATACTGCACAACTGGCAGCTGATTTCATAATTACAATTTATTGGGCATTCTCCAACATGATGACAAACCTGCATAGTTTGTGGGTACAAGGTTCTCCACATCACTATTTTAGTACTCTAAACTAAATATGAGTTTTTACACTAAATAGTATTCAAGTGTATAGAGCGAAATCTCTACACACAATGCCTTCATGGGGATGTTTTGATACAAGCATGCCATACTCGTGTGAGTATCTCCTGAGAGGAAGCGTAAATTACAGGTATAGGTGATAAAAACACAGCTATTTTTTTATAATTAGGGCAGTGGTTGTGCAGAGTAGATATATATATTCAGAGTGTCAATTCTCAGACATCAGACTAAATATTATTTCTTTCTCAATGAAAAGTCTCAAGAAAGATTTTTTTTTGCATAGCTAGATGTAAGAAAGTAACATACTTTATATATTATTGTAAATCTCTTCAGTTTGTTGTAAATTAGAGTTCAGCGGACAAGAACAGGACAGAGATTTAACAGAATGACCGTGTATGTAAGACAATCAAGACCATGATTAACTGTGTACTCAGGGCAGCAATGCAAATCAGGGATTTAAAACAGTTTGTCAACAGGTGGTATTGTAATGGCATGGATGTGTGAATGGAAGGATGTAGTTCAGGCAGGGGTGGAGACATGAGAATGGGTGTGTTGGGTAGTGTTCATTTTGAAACCTCATAACTTTCTATAATGTGAAGTACTTAATTTACTATCACAACTGACCACTCCAAACCCTCTCTGTGTATGTGGTAATCTCTGTAGTTTCCATGTGATGTTATCTCTATGTGATTATGTCCTGTTTTGTTTTCTGTGCCTTAGAAATGTGTTGTTTATAGATTTTGGTTCACTAATTCTGTTTATCAACAGTTTAACAGTTTGGTACAACACAAGCACACGCATTGCACTCATCAAACAATATATGCAGAAACTGAAACAACCAGCTAGTCTTGTAAACACAGGTATATTTAAAAATGACGTGATTTTTGTAGCCTGTATTTTTGTGCTGTTTGGGATTGAAGTCTGGTCTCCTGTTTATTTCTCACCTTCTGAAGGCACTTTACTATGTTATAAAATAAAACCATATGGTGGCCCTACTGTGTGTGGATCAATTTATTAAACTCAGACACAATATCATCAATCTTGGATATTAAATAATTTTTCAGAGAACACTGATTGTACAAGGAGTCTTTTACCATGGTGTGTAATTAAAAAATATTGTTTAAATGGAGATTTGACCCCAAGTTATTTAAGTAGGTTATACTTAATACTCTTTATATTATAAATAGAGTATAACTTTATACTCTTCTCACACACTTCTTCATTCTAGTCTGCTTAAAGCCAGTTTGCACTATTGTGTAGAGAAAGTATACATCCTTGTTTGAAATCTTTAGTTTCTTGGCAATTTTTGTACAAATCATTTCACAGAGTGAAAATATATTGTCAAGTTACAGAAGAACAAGTCACTCAGTTGCGACCCCCACATTAAATACCTCACTAAAACTGCATTCTTTCACCTCCGGAACATTGCCCGCCTTCGCCCCTTCCTTTCTACCATGCACAAACCCTGGTTCACTCCTTCATTACATTTCACCAGACTACTGCAGGGCTCTCAAGTCAAGTGTCACGCATTGAGCGTGACAGTCACTCATTTCAGTCTTTTGTCACGCTCTCCCGCCACACATTGTATTTCTCACGCAGAAAAACTATTTATATATTTAATATGCTGCGGCAGCGCCCAAAATGTCTCTGGCCGCGCCGCTTTCACTATGGAACCGGTAGGAATCAAGCGCGTCTCCCCTGGAGTTGAGCCTGCCACTTAATCAGCCAATCAAAAATAACGAGAGGGGCTATACAATAGCCAATCAGAAAATAGCTCTATTGTATCTGGGTAAGATTTAACGCAACAACCAATGAAAAACGCGTATCCTGGAATTGTTGAACGTGAATTATTGAACGTGAACCTGTTACCTACTTCTTCCGAGTTTCGTTCACCTTGGAGCTTCAAGCATCAGTTCATGGTTTCAGCACAGAGTAAGTCATCTTTTTATGTTACAACAAATCCACAACTTGTTTGACACAAACAATGACAACGTGACTGCTGCTTTAGAGAATGTTTCCCAGATAATTAGCATCAGTTGTTCATGACTGTCTGTAACTTAGCCAACAGTTTCACAGCCTGTTCATTGACAACACTTGCTCAGAACAAGTAGCCTACGCCTAGTCATACTTTCGTTCACACGACGACTGACATATTGTCACATTGTAAACATCTCTCTCTCCAAATAGGCTTAATCATTCAAGTGTATGGTTGTTATAGGTCACTTTTAAAATCATGTCATATTATATAATTATATCCTGGCCATGGATGCATTAATCATTGCATCTGTATTAAAAAATGTTGGGTAAAAAGCAATTAAGCATCCTCTCATTCACCCTGAGAGGAAAGCCCCCTAAAAGGTCCAGTTTAGTGGATGCTCGGAGGTGGTGAAAAGGCCCATTATTAAATTGTCAGTGCCATGTGTCAAATCTTTTCTTTTGCAAATCTGAGCAATTATAAATGATACTTTTGCCCCATTTTGACTTAGGAGGGCATTGCTCCTACATACTTTAGCCAATAATCAAATGCCTGCTCTCTTTTGGAAAGCTGAGACACTGTTGCAAAACAATTAGAATAACTGTGTGATTGTATTAATGAAACACCCCCATTCTCGCAACCCGTTTTTCCGAAATTTCCTTTCTTCAGAGCTCACCTCAAGACCTTTCCCAGATAGCAAA
Organism: Alosa alosa; assembly: GCF_017589495.1. NCBI lineage: Eukaryota > Metazoa > Chordata > Actinopteri > Clupeiformes > Clupeidae > Alosa > Alosa alosa. Next base: position 4,214,877 of record NC_063211.1, on the reverse strand, counting down.
ATTTGACCGGCCCACTACCTTGCCTCAGGGTTTTGTGAGTGTTGGCCCAGTTCTGGCTGGGCCTCCGGCCCAACAATGGCCCAGTTACTGATAACCGACACAAAGAATTTCCTCTGGCCCAGATGTGGCCCACACACTGCAAAATGACTCTCATTGTTTCTGTTGGCCCAGGTCTGGCCCACACACTGTAAAATGACTCTTATTGGAACTGTTGGCCCAGGTGTGGCCCACACACTGTGAAATGACTCTTATTGTTTCTGTTGGCCCAGGTGTGGCCCACACACTGTGAAATGGCTGTCATGCATTCTGTTGGCCCAGGTCTGGCCCACACACTATATAGCTGAGTGTCGGCTGGGCCTCTGGGCCTGTACTGGCCCACACACTATAAAACTGATCTGACTGAGTGTTGGCTGAGTGTCGGCTGGGCCTCTGGACCTGTACTGGCCCACACACTATAAAACTGATCTGACTGAGTGTTGGCTGAGTGTCGGCTGGGCCTGTACTGGCCCACGCACTATAAAACTGATCTGACTGAATGTTGGCTGAATGTCGGCCAAAAGTACTTGAAAATAAACACAAATCCAGAACTAGTAATTAAAAGCACAAGCTACTTTTATTAACAAGTTTGACAAACACAACCTTGCAAATAAAACAAACATTTAAAAATTATACAAGCTTTTACTTATATACACTTTAGAAATTAAACAAGTTAAAATATACAATCTACTTTTATCTACAACAATCGACTTCTTTCATATACAAAAACACAAACAATTAAACATTTTAAAACTGTATAATGATTCAAATAAATAAATTATTCTAAATTAACATTAAACATTTACAGAAATATTCTATCTCTCCCTCACTCACTCACTCTAAAAGAGTAATTCCATTGTCAGTAGTTGTGGGTTGTGAGTTAAGTGTTGTGCTAGTGCTTTAAATTCTGTATTTTTGTACCATGTACCATGACCTACCCAGCTACATACATGCACACACACTCACTCTCAAAGTATTTTTCAATAGCAGCAACCTTTGCCACCTGCCTTCTCTTTCTGTTGCCGCTTCATTGTTGCCTCCACCAGTTTCAGCAGCACTACTAGCCGGGGGTGTCTCCAAACTGCATTTAGGTATAAAAGAATATTATAAGATCATTATGAGGTCTAAAGCAAGATTTCAACATGTCATCTGTCAGAGAAGTTCTGTTTGTCCACTCAAATATACTTACAGATAGCCTCAGCTCTCTGTGGGGGTTGATCAAAGAGTTCTTTCCATCCATCCTTCAATTTGAGATGCATGGACAGCATGTCATTTCAAAAGAAAAGAAAAAAAATCATTAAACTATTTATCCTTTACTGTCTGACAAAATATTACTAAAGCCCAGTCTTGCCACTCTGCAGCTGTCTTGGTAACACCTCCCTGGTAGTTATTTTGGGCAACATTGACATTGTGTGATTGTTAAATGCTGATATATTACCAATGACAATCACCAAGAGCAAGACATATTTGTCAACACATACAGACCTGAAGCACAAAGGCTTGTGGACTTCCTTCACAAGAGCCTTGTGGGTGCTCCAGTTGGTTGGCCATGTTTTCAACAGCATGTTTTTCCTGCCCACTCCTGTTCTTTGCTGACATAATGGATGAGGCAAACCAAAAGCATCTAAAAATGACACATCACAAAACACAGGCCTAGATGAAAGCTGATTCCTATGATTTGGCTAATCTAAACAAAAATGTATTACTTATTCTATTAAATCAATGTACAACTTACCAAGAGCTCTTCAGGTCTCCTGTTTTTCCAACACAAGAAATGGTTCACACATGTATACACGGGTAGCCTTCTTCATCCAAAGGAGTGCAGGCAGGTCTCTAGTCAGTGGGGCCTGGATTCTGAGGTGTACATTTTAAAAAAGTCACAGTAACGTTAGGTTAATGGAAGTATATGTGTTCAAAATGATTACATGATCATAAACAACCCCTCAGTACAAAATACAGAACGACCTTAAAATACAGATTTTGATGAGCTTTACATGACCAGGACAGGACCCACCCTGCTACCATCTCTCTCGCTCTCTCTCACACTCACACACACACACACACACACTCTCTCTTAAGGCATACAGTCTCAGTCCTGCCTGCCTAGTGCCTGAAGTAGGATAGATAACGATGAAATGCCCAATTACCAATCGCTATATTCTAAGTCAATACTGGTTAACTGTTAAGCTATTTCTAAAATGATTAGATCACACTTTTCTTTGAAAACCACATAATTATGCAAGTATAGCTAACGTTACAGCACTGAAAGTTTTTGACCACCAACACTGACGTTAACGGTAGCAGCTAATTAGGCCAACAAAGTAGGCTAAGAAATCATAACGTATAACCGCTAGGTTCGTCATCGTCAAGGGGGTTAGATTGAAACACCCATTCTTGTTATGCTACTTGTTAAACTTTGTCTGCAATAATAAGCCTACGTACATTCATAATGATTTACATGCAATAACAGGTAAAGGTAAAGTTGCATGTTACTTACCACAGGCAGTGTCCAAAACGAGACAGTTTCGCGCCGTCCTGCTGGTTTCAAACTGACTCTGCTCGTGGCTCTTCCACATGTAATGGGCCGACAGTCACTTTACAGAATTGGGCCATGTACGTTTAGCGTCCGGCTGTCGCTAAATGTTTAATTTTTGCCGCCAACAGCCGCGATACTGATCAGTGTTCGTTCCTGAAGTATCGGGCCACACACTGTATGAAATCCGTCTGCCGAGATTGATTCGAAAACTGGCAGTAGCCCATCAAACCCCAATCGGGCCAAATAAGACACTTAGTAATCAGCCCAACTACTGCGTGTCAGTGTCGGCACATTCAAGGGGACAGTGCCTCAGCCGACCTGAAACTCCGCCGACAGTGGCAGCACTCAGCCAGGCTCGGGCCGACTGTGTTTACTGTGCTTCAGCCGACTCGGACCTCAGCCGACACTGCCAGCACTTAGCCAGAATCGGGCCGACTATGCTTGCTATCTGGGTTCTGTTTCAGAAACACTTTTCACCTTCCGCTACCGCTTAGACTCATCGCTCATCGCAAATGCCCTTTATTTTGACTGTTTGTTTTTGTGTTGTCTTGCTCTGTTTGTGTCGACTTTGGAAAGTGACCTTGAGTCTGAGAAAGGCGCTATATAAATAAAACGTATTATTATATTATTAAAAATGTATTATTATTATTATTATTATTATTATTAAGAAAGTAATTTGTTTCTGGCCATTTTGAGCCTTTAAAGTAGCCTGGCCACACACTCCTAGAGCCAATATGGAACACCATAATTCACTAACGTTTCCATCGGTCCTCAGAAGACCTGTGTATAACACCTGCCAATCAGCGACGAGAGGGGATGATGCTATAGTTTTGAAATCGAAAGTGGCTGTGGTAAACGGTAGTAGGAGCACCGGCAAACATAAAAAAAATGGCAGTCAAAAAAAGTATACTTACAGCAAAGGCCTAAACACTGTTGCCTGACTGCTAATGCAGTTTAGCCCTATTGTCAGTTTGTAAAGTTTAGGCAGAAAGTAGCGTTAGGAATCCCTGATCAATATAATTGTTCGGCTGGACCAATGATTTCAACGCAAAGTTTATGCCTGTCACCATGCTAGTGTTGGATATCCCAATCATGACACTCTTTTCGCGAAGTGAATGAATCTGATTTTAACCAGGTTACCTTTAAAGACCAGCCAAACCCAGAAAGGTCCTCTAGATTTTTTTTTTTTTACAACATTAGGCTACATCTTAGCAGGCATCTATGGAGGCATAGGCATCTATGTGGGATCTTAGTGTGAGGAGGAAAATGTGTGGCTGCCATCACCAAAAATGAATGTGAAGGTCAATGGTTATCAATTTGATAATGTGATGGACCGTTTTGTCTTGAGAAGCCAGTCATGATTTAATGTACAGCATTAGTTTTAACTAGTTTAGTCAAACATTTCAGTCCACTAGTTATGGTATGTATATTTATGTTTTTTGTTATATGAAAGCTCATTATTTAAATTTTTCATATTTAGGGCCCGAGCACCGAGAGGTGCGAAGCCCTATTGTTTTTGGAAAGATTATTATTATTATTATTATTATTATTTGTTCACCTTTTTGCTATTTTTGAGGTGGTTAACATGGATGAAAAGTCTTGGAATTTGGCACACACATCTGGTATCACAATGGCTACACAGGCATAAAGGCTTGGCCCCGGGCGTGGCCCAGGGACTCAGTAGCGCCCCCTTAGGTGATTGATCCAGTGGTTGGCACATACTTTCAGCTAGACACACCAAATTTGGTAGGTGTGTGTATCTCCCCAAGATGAACAACTTTCGTATGTACAATGCATTAGCCACGTCCAACAGGAAGTGAGGTATTTGGGATTTTGTGCGGACTAAAATGTGATGAATTGTGATGCCAAAAGAGGTGCTTCCCATCGGTGAAAACGCATGAAATTTGGCACACACGTCAAGAGGTACCATAAATACACAGGGGAAACGCCTTGGCACCGGGCGTTGCCCAGGAACTCCATAGCGCCCCCTCATGTCACTGTGACTTGTGGTTGGCATATAGTTTTAGATACACACACCAAATTTGGAATTAGAAGACTGATCCCGTGATGGGCATATACTTTCAGCTACACACACCACATTTGGTAGGTGTCTGTATCTCCCCAAGATGAACAACTTTCGTATGTACAATGCATTAGCCACGCCCAACAAGAAGTGAGGTATTTGGGATTTTGTGCAGACTAATATGTGATGAAATATGTGCTGAATTGTGATCCCAAAAAAGATGCTTCCCATGGGTGAAAACGCATGAAATTTGGCACAGACATCAAGTGGTACAGTGCATAGACAGGGACAAAAGCTTGGCACCGGGCGTTGCCCAGGAACTCCATAGCGCCCCCTTATGTCACTGTGACTTGTGGTTGGCATATAGTTTTAGATACAAACACCAAATTTGGGGGGTGTATGTAACTCCCAAAAACAAACAACTTTTGTATTAACATGTCATTAGCCACGCCCACAGGAAGTGAGGTAATTGAGATTTTGTGCGTTGTGGACATGATCACTTTTAACGTACACCTCCTAGACGGTTGCTCCGATTCATGTCAAAGTTGGTATACATGACGCTGAGATGTTTCTGATATCTCACCACATAAACAGGAAATGTGTCATAAATCACAGTGCATTGAATGAATGGTCTGAAACTTCTCAGGTTATCATGATTATGATGATATCCAGACACCCAATGGGCCTGCCTGACAGCGCCACCACCTGGCCAAGCAGGAAATGTGCCAGAAATGGACAATGCCTTAAGTGATTGATCTGAAACTTTATAAAATATCGGATATCATTATTGTAATGATATTCACATTCGTAATTCACAGGCCTAGCATAGCGCCACCATCTGGCCAAGCAGGAAATGTGCCAGAGATGCTCTATGCTTTGAATGAATGGTCTGAAACTTCTCAGGTTAATAGATATTATAATTATGATGATATTCAGAGACCCTATGGGCCTGCCTGGCATAGCGCCACCACCTGGCCAAGCAGGAAAATGTGCCAGAAATTGGTAATGCCTATATTGGTTGATCTGAAACTTTGCTAAATATTGGATATCATTATTGTGATGATATTCACATGTGTAATTCAAATGGCTAATATAGCGCCACCATCTGGCCGAAAAGTGTATCAGAAATGTTCTTTGCTTAAAATGAATAATCTGAAATTTCTCAAGTTAATTTATATTATGATTATGATGACACACAATGGGCCTGCCTTGCATTGCGCCCCCACCTGGCCAAGCAAGTAAATGTGCCAGAAAATAACATGCAAAACCAAATAGCACACACATCAAATATGTACATTTTACAAATGCACCACGTCGGTGCTTTGTTGGATTCCGACATGTCACGGGTTGCGGCCCGCAGGTGCTCGGGCCCGCCATTGCCGCTTGCGGCTATATTTGATATTGTTATTGTTTATTAGTATTATTACTATGCTTAATGTAGGCCTGTAGAGGCTTTTCAACATTATCTAAAACTATTATTTTTACTTAATGTGATGTTTATAGGCTTCCTGTAAGTAGCTTTGGACAAATGTGTCTGCCAAAGAATATAACCTGAACCATAACCATATTAATCTAGCCATTTTCTATATGATCCTCAATATTTTGCATAGGTAGACTGAGTACAGTTGAGACATGTGTACAGTTGAGACACCTTGAATATCTTGCTTGCACAGCAAGCCCAAGTTGTGATTTTTTGCTATGCACATGCGTATTAGTGCCCTCTTTGATCATGGAAAATTTGAACGACACAAGTATCTCCCATCCAAGGATATCGGCAAATGTTTGTTTTCCAAAAGTAAGAATTTTACTTCACCATGCACCTTCGACAATGAATAGCTCATTACACTTATGTTACTGTTAAACTTACAAACATTATTCTGTGTCCTAAAAACTGGCACATTTTATGGCATTGTGTCATGTAAGGTCGTTGCAAAATCTAGAGAAATGTGTGAGGTGGTCAGCGGGGGACAGTTGAGACACTGGATTGTGTTATTACTTGAACATTCCATTTGTAGGCTCCTGTTCGCCATATCTGTTCCTGTATCACATTTTGTTCATGATGTATTCATTTTAACCAACGCAAATTTAAATGAAATGAATGAATTTGAACTACAAACACAATTGCTATGTTTTTATTTATTCAACTTTCCAATGAACGGTTAGTTAACTATACATCATTAAAAATGGGTGTCTCAACTGTACCAGGTAGGTGTCTCAACTGTACCAAAGTCCTTTTAGGCAAGTCCCTCCACTCAGCGGTCATTTGACAACGCTTTTTGGGCACTCGTTGGGCATCCATTTAAAGCAGAAATGCGGCGTCGCGCTAGGCTTCCGCGACACCAATCTTGCTCCAGCGGCGAGATCACAACACATGATTGGCACGATGTCTTCACAACACACCATATGATTGGCTCAATGTATTCACTTCACACCTCATGATTGGCTTAATGTCGACGTTTTGCCGAGGAAGCGGTGGGATATGTGTAGACAACGGCCATATTGGTGTGACAAACTAGCCCCATGCATTTCTATGGAGTATTTTTTGAGTGCTGTGTCTCCACATTAGAAAGTCTCTGACTGTACTCTATAAGGTACAGTTGAGACACAGTCAAGACAAAAATGCACCTTATGTTTATGAGCTTGTGGAAAATATAAACTACTTATGGGTATTATCGATTGATAATATTTTAGTCTATAAGCTAAGGAAATGGCATGTGGAATGTCATGTGGAAAATCACTTCTTTTCAATAGGCTATCTATTTTTTGTTTGATTTTGTGTGGGCAAAAAGTGTCTCAACTGTACTCAGTCTACCCAATACATGGATTTCTATGCAACATCACGAAAACATGCGTGCGCAACCAAGAGGCAGAAAGCACCATAGAACAGCATAGAGCAATTTATAAGAGCACAAGAATAAAATGAGTTTTTGTGCTGAAAACGGCACCAATTCGAAATCACGATGGTGTCTATGCATAACAGAATGCATGTCTTCGCCAAAAATGGAGTAGTTGCAAAAATGACAAAATACGATGTTATATTAATAATGCAAATGAACGGCAAACTTTGAAATATAGTCTGAAATGAGATGTTATTATCATTGAGACAACAGGGGTATACAAAACAATCCGATTGTAGCTTACAGCAGCCGACTATTTAGGTTAAGTTTAGTTGTGGAGGCCACCATAGACAGTAAAAGAAAGCGTCTTCTGCCCCACGGCTGCGCGCGCATCTAGTTTTGTTGGTAAACGGGAAACCCGTGTATTGCTCTACTCTGACTCTATTTTTAGCCTGGAAAATCCAGACCCTGATAATCTAGAAAGATTTTATACCAAAAATGTTCTAAAAGGAAGACTCATTCTCCGCAAGCGTGACGGCTAAAAGGGCCACGTCACGTGCATCCGATAGGATTACATTCAAACCATAGACTGTATATATAGTTCTATATATACAGTCTATGATTCAAACAAAACTACGTCCGGTGTTCCGTGGCCGAGACTCATGCTAAATGGTAAATATATGATGGGTTGTCCTTGTATGAAAAGACTGCTAATATTGCTATCCCCGCTACCAGAACTAGGGTTGGGCGAATGAAGCCCCATGAGGCTTTGGAAGGTTCTTCCTGATTGTATCGTAAGTGTTTCGAAGTGTCAAAGCATCGAATACAAAACAGTGACATCTGGTGGTTAGCAGACATAACGGCGGCTCTCATTAGCGATTAAACAATCACAGACAAAGCCACATGCCGACCAAATGGCCCTTCTCTGACACTGGTAAAACAAAGCGAGAGACAACGTGTTCTGTTCCTTGTGAGTAAAACTATTAGGCCTACAGTCATTGGAATAAACATTAAAGTTTTGATATGCTTCTAATAATTTGAATTGAAAATGTAATGTGCTTGGTTTTAAATAATGCTATGTTTCCGTGAAAATCTTTAAATGGCCTTGGGAGGGTGGTAGCGTGTTCGTAAACCGCACGCGCGACCGCAGTTCAAATCCCGCCATGTTCATAATTGCCATGTGTTAGCATTATTTGATATTGCATGCTTCTCTGTTGTGGTTATGTTTAAGACTTCATTTGATGTTTTGCAAAAACGAATGGCAAAATAACGTAGGCTAATTGCTGTAGATGACCACAGTAGTGTCAGGTAACAGAAAACATACTGTATAAAGGGCATTGTGAAAACATGGGGCATTGTGTACAATGGGGATTGTGAAGTGCTTGTGTAGGGCTACAATTTTAGAAGGGTGCTTGTGCAACAAAACATATGTGTTGGGGACTTTAAAGGTTTATCGAACCCGTAACGCTTTAGGGGTTTGATACAAGCACCGGTGCCCCTGTGTCAAATGTCCCATTTAAACTTTTCAGTGACGTCCGAAGCTTCGTACGTCATCAGTCACGTGACCTTACAACTTTGATACGCGCTCCGATACATTGTGCCGAAGCAGATTGCTTCGCGGAAGTGATACGAGCTTCGGTGCCTCGGTGTCAGACTTCCCATCCCTAACCAGAACATCGCTGAATACACACAACGCCTTTTGGTCTTTATCGGACACCATACTTTGTACTAAAGCTAGTTGACGATAGGACATCAAATGCCATTCATAACACGAGACAATCTAATGTTTGCCGCCATCAGGGATGATTAGAAAGTTATCGGTGCCGATGTATAATATGGTCCTTCCCTGCATGTTAAACCAGTCCAGAAACTGTCTACGGATCTAGACATTACGTCTGTGCAACAAGCAACAGGCAGTCAAGTTAACTGTGAACCGTGAGTGAGCGACGACGGCGGTCTGATGATGCTTACACATGCTTACGTTTCTTAGCCAGCTAACTGCTAGCTAACTATGCAACGTTAGATGGTCCTTGTGGAAATTTAACGTGCGTGTAAAGTCGAGCTTCTTTCCCAAACAATGGATGAGAGGGACATTACATTACCTAAAATTGGTGAGGCAAACTATTTCGTTCATATTATGGAATTGTTTAACTTTGGCGTCACTGCAAACCTTATCAACAAGGCATGATCTTTGATTTCTCGAGTGACATCAAGGTTTGCGTTTTAGAGAAAGCGAAGGCCTTTTGGAAAAATGTGGATGTGGACGATGTGTTTGAGGTGCTGCTACAACATCTGGCACGTCTAAAAGAGTCAATCAAGACGAACACAGCATCAGACAAAGGTAAGCACAAGGAATGGCTGCAGAGACTAACTTAATGTGTGCAGTTCCATAATGTACGTTCTCTTTAGTTTGTTTATGTCAGTGTTTATTTTGTTGGCAGTGTGTGTATAATGTGTAAGCACAGCAACCCTAAAAAAAGAACCGTATGTTGGTTTTGAGAAGCAATTATTCTGTTAGATTAGATTACATTAGACTTTATTGTCATTGTGCAGAATACAAGTACAGAGAGAAAGAAATGCAGTTGGCGTCTAAGCAGAAGTGCAAAAAAGCAGAAAAGTGCAATGTGAACAGTATAGACAAGTAGTGCTGTATAAACAGTATATGACCGTGCAGTGCAAGATGCATGGTTTACAGTAAGGATATGTGCAGTGTATTAACAGTAGCAGTAATAAGAGCAGATAACTATGGATATGCAGTGAACAATATAGACAGATATGTACAGTTGACTATGGAATATAGCAATTTGGCATTCATTTTATAAGAGGGCAGCCGTGGCCTACTGGTTAGCACTTCGGAATTGTAACCGGAGGGTTGCCGGTTCGAACCCCGACCAGTAGGCACGGCTGAAGTGCCCTTGAGCAAGGCACCTCACCCCTCACTGCTCCCAGAGCGCTGTTGTTGCAGGCAGCTCACTGCGCTGGGATTAGTGTATGCTTCACCTCACTGTGTATTCACTGTGTGCTGAGTGTGTTTCACTAATTCACGGATTGGGATAAATGCAGAGACCAAATTTCCCCCATGGGATCAAAAGAGTATATATACTATACTATACTAAGAGCAGTGGAATATTGGTATGTAAAAGTGTAGTAACCAACCTAACCAACCTAGACCATGCCTAGGTTGGTTAAGAGTATTTCGGACTGTGCCTAGGTCGATGGTGGTTGGTTAGGGTTATGGTTCAGTCTGCATCAATGGGACGGACCAACCTAACCAACCTAGAGTATTTTAGATATATATTGGGTATTTCAATGTGGTAATATGGTGGCAACATGGAGGAGTGTCTCCAGGACGCTGGTTTTACTGTTAAGCCTTCATGAGGTGTTGTGGGCCTAACTTAACGAAACATCGGTGAATGAGGGTGCCCACTTGATAACCCCAATGACATGCTGCATACTGTATACTGCTGTTGTATACTGCTGTTAGATGGGCCATTTGTCTTATGTTTGTGACCATTGGTTGGCAGATTGGTGGTTATGTAACAGAGGTCGTCTCTCCCCTACCTTCGATCACGCTGCATTGTGTTTAGTGGAATGACGGACCATCCTCATTTCAAGGGCCCTTTTGTAATTGCACTGAGAATACAAGAGTATATTATACTGTTTTACTATTGGACCATTAATACCTATCTTCATGCAGGCTGTCGGACTGTTGCCCTGCAGCCTGTTCGCAAGTATGTCCTGATCTATACACCGAGAGTGAATGAAGTTTAGATTATTTTATAGTTTTGTGTAATATGGATGGAATTTGAGCGCTGAACGCTTTTTAATTTAGAGGCCGGAGCGGCCGCTCTGTTCTGCTCCAATACCGCTCACACCACGAGTCTGAGGCCCAAAACCCACCCAGAATTCATGTCTTCCTAATAAAACCAAGACCGTTAAATTTCAAAGATATTGGCCACAGTAGTCTAAATTCGTGGATGGGGATGGAGCTCCAATTTAAAAGAGGGAGAAATAATCTACAAGACGAATTGTCACCTTAAACAGAAAACTTAAATACCAAAGAACTAAGAGCAACGGCAATATATTTCACTCAGAATATTTATTTTAAAAGATAGTGCAACAACAAACATGCTTTACAACGTTATTACACATAAGCCTAAAACTAAAGTGATCAGTGGGATTAATTGCCTAAAGAATACAGGCTTAGCATCCAAGTTTTACTTCAGCCTTCTACTTGATATGAAGCATATTCAAATTGCTCACGTTTTTCTTTGCTCTCCGTCGCATACTCATGTTTCTGCGAAATGTGTCCTCTTAGATTCCAAAATGAATCTTTACTCACTGAAACTGTGTCACCACATGGTTATTCTTGCTCTACATTGTTAGTATCTAGTTGTTTGTAGGAATAGTACACTTATGACTTATCACTTTCTTTTCTAACAGTAGCGTAGCCAGAAACATTTTCAACTGGAGCAAAACACATCTTAATACATCTGGGCCCAGGGGCCCAAAAGTTCATAATCCGCCCATGCATGAATGTAGCTTCTGCACCTCACATGAAACACAATTGAGACAATAGATTGACCATATTGGACAACAAAAGCCTTATCATAGGCATGTTACATTCATGACATGAAAAGTAAAACTTATAGAACGAAAATGACAAATTACACGGTCGGCTAAACATTTTAAACGTGCGTAGTTCCAATGAGGCTATTTGCATGAAATTTTCACCAGGCATTAGTATTAACTCAGATAATTCACCCATATAAAAAAATCCAAACATTAAAGTCCATAGGTAGAGTTATGTGTAATAAAGTGGAATGACGCAGGAAAAAAGTATTGAACATTTCTGAAATACTTTGTGGAAAAGCCTTTATTTGTAATGACAGCTTCAAGGCATTTCCTGTATGACGAAACTAATCAGTCACAGTATTCTGATGTGAGTTTGGCCCATTCTTTTAAACAGATTGTCCTTTAATATTGAATATTTTAGGGGTCCCTCTTGTGAATCCTGATCTTTAGTTAACTTCCAAAACTGTTCAATTGAATTGAAGTCAGGGCCTTGATTTCCTTTCCTTTCCTGCACAATCAACAGACGTTTACAATATATTCATTACATTTCATTCACACAGATAGCAGCTAGTACTGCACATCGTGCAAACTAGCTAGCCTAACTCCATTACACCTGTAACCATGTTAACAGGCTGCAGCGTGATAATAACTTTTAATATTGTGCACCAGCAAGAGATAAAACCAACGTAGCCTGTCTATAATGAACACAATACAATTAGATAGTGCACATTAGCGAAAACACACAAAATACAACTAATTAATATACATAAAAACAAACGATCACACATTTTAATGACACCATTAGGTTTGTGGTATCATGTATCTTTGCCTTCCATACTTCATCTTCATGTGTTGTTATTTTTTTATGTGTTTCTTGCAGAGTATCTTCAGGGCCTGAACTTACTCCAGGACTGTGAAATGAATGAAGTTTTGAACTTGAAACATTATGCAATTGAACAAGTGGTCATTGGCGAAGGTGTGCAGTCCAGATATTTCGAAATATCCTGAATGCTGTCTCAATAGGCAGTTGATATTTACTGGTTAGCTGACATGAATTAGAAAACAGTTAACCACAATGCTGCTTTTTGGTTAACAGATTACTTACAGTCTGATTTGGGCTGTTTACAACTGTCGTTCAAGGAAGAGCAGTTGTCAGTGGGATTGCTGATTCCTGACCCAAATATAAGGTGAAGTATTTATTTTTCCCCCCGGAAACAATCGTTTTTACCTCGAGCTGCTGCAGCCTGGCAGCTACAGCATTACACTTTGGGGGCATATCCGTGTAGCCTGGTCCTACCAGACGAGAGTCTGGCCACTTAACACAAGTGTTAAAGGAACCATATGTAAGATTGTGGCCAAAACGGCAATCACTTTCAAATTACTGTAGAGCGGTGTATCCCCCTCCCTCTCCCCCCTGACTCGAGGTTGCCAACCCGGATGCCGAAACACTACTGACTTTGTGATTAGTAGATAAGTGGAGGGTGGCGCATCAGGCCAAAACACAACATGACATGACAAAACACAACATCAGTTGAGGGCTGCAACTTCACTTTTAAATGACAATATCCTGGCCGGACTACTGTTGTCAGTAGGCATGGGCAGTTCACGACTGATTCGGTTCAGAAAGAACGAATCCCGAAGGTGAACGACGAGAACTGATTCCCAAAACAAGAGAACTGGTTATTTTTTAACATACAAAAATATGGTCATGTAATAAAAGATACTAACAAATAGAGCTTCATCTCCCTCGACCATATATCGCAATTGAGTCTAAAACGTGAATGAGAGTACTACAGCAGGTAGCAACCACGTTGCCATGGGTAAACAAATGATAGGCCTGGCTTTACTTACATGCCTGCCTGCCAGCGCTAGAACTTGGATGACGCCATTTGATTCTTACTGCATTCCATTCAGTATATTTATGAAAAAAGGCACGTATGTGCTTAATATTATGCCTGATATTTACATAAATGATGTAACAGACCATATGACAACCAGATACGGCGTTCTAAAGGATATTTGACTTAAGACAACCGAGACGGTGTTCTAAAGCATATTTTGACTTAGGGAACTGAAGGAACTGAAAGAACGAATCAAACGAACGATTTGTGAAGGTGAAGGGAACTGAAAGAATTGATTCCCGGAATAGAATCATTTGGCCCGTGCCTAGTGTGTATGTGTGTGTGTGTGTGTGTGTAGGCCCATGCCTACTGTGTATGTGTGTGTGTGTGTGTGTGTGTGTGTGTGTGTGTGTGTGTGTGTGTGTGTAGGCCCATGCATAGTTGTCAGTGATATAAGTATTTGAAATGAACATAATTACTTAATGTCTAGTGACATATCGGGGCCATTTTATGATTAATTGAAATACATTTCTTACATACGGTTCCTTTAACTTCCTTGAAGGCGAGTACTCTGTTAAAGTTTAAAACTATTGGATCTGCCCAGAGCCACTCTGGATCTGCCATAATCAATCGCTAACGTTTGGTTGTGACATATGTCTGGCTCAAACTAACGCACGACCTCAACATCATCGTTGTCAGCCACTCCCTCTTTTCTCCCTTTTTTTTAATCAGGGCAGCAGTTTTCAGATTTCATTATGTGCTTACAGTGTACATAATTACAAAAGGGTTCTCCAAAGTCTTCTCAGTTAGCCTTTTAAAATGATATCAGATTAGTAAACAGAATGTGCCTTTGGAACATTGGATGAATGGTTGCTGATAATGGGCATCTGTATGTAGATATTGCATTAAAGATCAGCCATTTCTTTCATGGTCATTTACAACATTAATGATGAAAACAAGGACATTTCGAAGTGCCTCCAAAATGTGAACGGTAGTGTACATATACAGCTTATTTTGTTAATTTTTTTTGTAAGCTTTGTTACTTAGAGCAGTGATTTTCTTTCTCACTAGAATAAAGTTAACACACTCAACAGTTAACCCACATCCCCTTTCATTGCAACAAAATCCATTGCAACTTGCATCAATTTTTTAGTAGAGCAAGCTACTTGAATCAATTATTTAGCGAATTCAGGCATTGTAGGCTGCAACAATCTCAAAAATGTACACTGAAAACACAGAAAACATTTTTCCTTCATGAAGCCTGTATGAAGTATGCATGAATGTTTGCATAAAGTAAGACTGATCCTCTTGTTTATTTCTCCACAGTTATGAAGACAGCCAAGAGTTTGAGCTTGCAAACTATCAGCCCCTTAAGGACCCGGTCACCCCACTGTCACCCCACCCAGACATCTTTGATGTCATGCTACTCTCACCGCCACCATATAGCGTAGAGAATGCCCTGGGGCAGTTGTATTCCCCACAGGCCATCTTCGAGCCCCACGACTGCAGCGCGGCCTGCGTGGTCATTTTGCCTTCCCACCCAGACCACTTCCTGGGCCACAACCCCCTGAGGGCGCCGCTACTGTGTCAGTTCCGACGCCGTTGCTCTAGCAAGACCCGGTTCTCTACCGCGGAAGATGTCCCCGCGCAAATCACCGACGACGATGAGGACGGTGACAACGAGGAAGTGTTTTACAATGCGCCGTGTGGCCGCGAACTGCGCAGTTTCGAGGAGGTGCTGAATTACCTGCGGCAGACGCAGGTGTTTGGTGTGCTTCAGCCGTGGAACTTCAGCTTTCATCCGGCCGTGCGGCCGGAGCGCCTGCCCGTGTCGGCGTCGTCTCTCTGCAAGCGGGATTTGAGTCGGGGGGTGGAGTCTGTCGCTGTGCAGTTGTGCAACGAGGTGGATTCTGCGCAGCCCGCAGAGTTCCGTTACCGGAGAGAGCGGTGGCCTCACGGCTGCTTCCTCAGCGCAGGTCAACTCTTCTCCGCCTGTTGCGATTGCACTGATGGGTGCACAGATAGCCGCAGCTGTGCGTGTCTGCAGCTCTCGCAGAAGGTTGCGGACGGGCCAGTACAATTCTACAATCACCAGAGGCTGCAGCAACCAGTTCCCACAGGGTGAGTAATGCATCCCTACCAGAGACTTTCTTATGAGGAGACACGGCACTCAAAAAAATCCTCCATAGAAATGCATGGGGTTCGTTCAGGGGTGGGCAAACTGCGGCCCGCGGGCCGAATCCGGCCCGCCAAGCACTTTCATCCGGCCCGCCGAGCATTTCATTTGGTTATCAGGCTGCTCGCTATTTTTTTCCTGCGATAGAGACGACGTTGGTTAGCTTTACTGCAAACTGCTTTTCACTCTCCTTAGAACGTTTACAATGTCAATGTAAAAACATCATGTTAAATAGAGATAACATCATGTTAAACTAAGTTAACTCTTAGTTATCTCCTTTGCAGCAGATCTAACGTGAACATTATGCGATCCATTTAATTGGGAACAGCGTCTGCACTCCACGAGGGGGAGAGAGAGCCGCAGGTTCCAGCTGGCTCGTCATTGTTTATAATTGATATCTCCTTCTTATAAGAAACTTTTAAAAGGAAATCATGAAGGCAACAGTAGTTCCCACGACTGACCATTTAAAAACTGTGAGAGGGCCCAGCCGTAGGCACAGCACTAGCCACAGCGGAGCAGGCAGAAGATCATTGAGAAATAAACGTGAATTAAAGCGACTGTCTTAAAGCGACAGTGCACAGTTTATACATGTGTTAAACAGCATGAAATTAGCAGTATTTTTAAGCAATTAATATTTTAAAATAAATATTTTTCATACTAAATTATAGGCTATAAAAAATGTATTTTTTTTATGTGTGTGTCGTGGGGGGGTTGGGGGTTGTTGTGCGGCCCGCCGGCCAATTTTCAAAACCCAATGTGGCCCTTGAGACAAAAAGTTTGCCCACCCCTGGGTTAGTTTGTAACACGTTGTCTACACATATCCCACCCCTTCCTCGGCAAGACGTTGACATGTAAATATATTGGGCCAATCATATGGTGTGTTGTGAAGACATCGTGCCAATCATGTGTTGTGAACTCGCCGCTGGAGCAAGATTGGTGTCGTGAAGCCGTGTGCACCTGCATTTCTGCCGAAATGGATGCCCGATGAGTGCCCAAAAAGCGTTGCTATATGGCCGCCGAGTGGAGGGACTTGCCTAAAAGGACTTTGTCCCTACTCTCTCTTTTTTACAACTGACCACTGAGCAGGAAGCACTGCAGAAATGTTTAACATAATCAGCTAACATGCCCGAAAAAAATACTTGGATCTGAAAGCCAGCATCAACATCTATCTCACAACAAACTCAATAAAGTCAAACTCAATGAATTCAAACATTCCAGGAGGCCCTTTTACACCGAATATGTTTATGTAACAACACCACATTATGTAATATCTTGACAAAATGTGAAAGGGGAGAAAAGGTAAAGGTTCATACCAAACGGTGTACAGAATGTTCGGTTCAATAGAGCAGTTAACAGTAGGCCTTTTTGCATGTGGACCATGTTTCAAATTTGAGTTCCCACACTAACATATTAAGTGGCGGCCCATATGTCAATTTAGTCAACTGACGTAATTTGACACCTTTTCGAAATACCTTTCCCGTTGTGCATCAACAATATTGTCAGTGATTTTTTTTTTTTTTTTTTTTTTTTTTTTTTTTTTTTTTTTTTTTTTAGACTAGCAGTACCTACAGGCTTACCGTATTGAAAAGTAACTGAAGTGTGACCTCCAAGCCGAACCGTGATTTTTGTGTACCGTTACACCCCTAAAATGTACATGTAATACATTTTTACCTCATTATGTAATAACTAATTTCTAGCGCTCTGACTTCTCAACAATCAGAAGAGGTCTAAGGTGACTCTGTGTGTGTGTGTGTGATGTGTGGGACATCAACTCACGTTTTCCAGACTTTAGTGCCCCTTCACTTGCTCTCTGTGAGGTATGGAATTGAGTTCAAAATTCTGTTATGCACTTGCATACTTGTAAGAGCTGCTCAATTTTTAAGCCCCTACCCAGGCCCAGATTAAGTCAATTGTATTGTTAATTCTGCTATATGTACAAGACATGTAGAGGACTGAAACTGCGTTTCTTTCAGGCCCACGGAAAGATAAAACAAGAACAGTAACACAGCGACAATCTAAGAGATACAAATTAAAGCTTATTAAAAGTACCGGTACTACTAACAACGTTTAACTAACAACGGGGATAAGGAGGACTGAAGCCCCAGGGCCCACTGGTTGGCAGAACCCTGTTGGACCGAGGACGTCTACACCAGTTGGTTGTAAATTCGTAGCCCATTTATTATTGATGGATGTGACTGCAATGAGTATCTGGATAGGCTATGTGACTGCAATCAGCCAATACTATTACTCCGACCTAATATTGTGGAAAAGTAGGTTAGCTAACAGCGTGTGTGATACAAGTTTTAAAAACATCTACAAAGAAGCTGCATATCAGCACAGAACATTCTCTCAGACTTAACACTAAAGTGTAGCACCGATTGATGTAATTATATGCTTTTTAAGCTTTTATTTGTTTCGTTATTTGTTTGTTTGTTTATGTGTGTCTGTGTGTAGGCTCTATGAGTGCAGTCCGTGGTGTGGATGTGATCCATATAACTGTCTGAATCGTGTCGTCCAGCATGGCGTTCGGGTCCGTCTGCAGGTGTTCCGCACGCCTGACCGGGGCTGGGGAGTTCGGTGTCGTGACGACCTTGATGTTGGGACCTTTGTTTGCACGTATGCAGGTGAGGGAGGAGATACAGTATGCTGTTTCCATATCCTCTGTATGGGAAGGAAGACGTCACAGGCCCTAATTTAATTTAGCCTTTGATTTAGCCAACAAACAAGCTCTTTACATTGAACTACATCTGGCATGTATGGTGACGATCACAGGCCCTAATTTAATTTAGCTTATGAGCAACAAACAAGCTCTGCACATGACCTAAAAGCCATTATGGCTGACTCATTGCTGACCCTTTGAAACCATTTAGCCAAGTTATCTGATTAGCTTTAGTTCATTTTCGGCGGAATTTACTCATTGTACATTCCTTTGCTCGTTGTCAGTATTGTCAAAGGTATTGGAGCATTTTAATGGTTTAGAAGCAAACTGATAAAACAGTGGTGATTTGCATCACTTGACGACCCCAAACTGGTCATAATCTTTTGGGATAGAGGCATTCTCAATGGAACCTTTTCTTCTCAGGTGTGGTTCTTAGAACAGAGCAGAATTCCGAAGAATCGCCTGTCCTGAAGTCCATTCGGGAGGAGGCGTTCTCAGATGATGAGGTAGAGGTGGTTGAAGAATGGACTCTCCCGACATTACAGCAAACGGGATCATCTGCAACGGCTGCA
Source organism: Alosa alosa (assembly GCF_017589495.1). Lineage (NCBI taxonomy): Eukaryota > Metazoa > Chordata > Actinopteri > Clupeiformes > Clupeidae > Alosa > Alosa alosa. The sequence continues at coordinate 4,195,622 of NC_063211.1, read as the reverse complement.
ACAGATCCTTGCTCTCCTTCCCACATCCCGGTCATTCAGAGGCCCACAGATCACCCAGCTCTGCCAGCAGATGGCGATAAAGACACTGTCAAGACACAGGCAAGTTAATAGATAGATAGATAGATAGATAGATAGATATACTTTATTGATCCCTAGGGGAAATTCAAGGATCTGCCATGAAGTCATATCCACACACACACATCTCTGCAGGGTCAGTACTGGTCAGTAGCACAACTTCAAGGTAAATATGTAAATAAAGATTATTTAAAGTCCCTCCATGTGGAACATGGAGTGATGTTTGAAAATGATTATTCCTCTGGCGACGTTAACTAATCTATCTATCGATGTTTATCATGAAGTCATGCTACTGGAACATGGAGTTATGTGGGAAAGCAATAATAAAGAATGTAGTCATAGCAACACATGTAACATATGACACGTGGCAGCACATATGACATATTTCCAACTCCACATAGGACCCATGACATCAGAACACACAAGCACACAAACCCATATGACGGACAGGAGTAACGCTGGATGTGTTCATAAGTTTGGACGCATCAGAGCCTCATCAGATTGTTTTGAATATAGCTGTAGCCTCTCTATCTCTAAAGGTCTCTCACACACTAGTTCAAATGAAATTTCAGATGTCACTTCCAAATTCGCTTAATTTCAACACAGTCTCACTCCCAACGTGTCGCATATTAAAGGAGAAATCTTGCGAGTTTTCACATAGATCTCCCACAGCTAACGCAGCCAGGCAGCTACAGCGCTACACTCTTGGGGTATGTACATTTGAGCTCACAGACATGCCCTCAGCGTTTAGCGCTGTAGCTGCCTGGCTGGTGGCTGTAGCAACTCAAGCTAGGTAAAACCTTTTTTTTTTTTTTTTTTTTTTTCGTACCGACAGCACTCGTTGACCTCGAGAAAACGGAGATCTATGTGAAAACTCACCAGTTTTCTCTTTTAACACTTAGTAAACCCTTAAAAAGTGATGACAAGGGGTCCTCACCAAGTGTCCGTATGTAATGAGTTGGGAGCGAGACCGTTGTTTATTTATTATCCATGAAGAAGGACTTTCAAGATGGATAGATACATAATTCCCTTTGTTCATCCCCAAGGGGAATTTACGATGTTGCAGCAACAATCCACATAGATCACAGTAATTAACACAACAACTTACAGAGGCATGTTCACAGTAATTAACACAACAACTTACAGAGGCATGTTCACAGTAATGAAAAACACAGCGTACAGAGGCATGATCACAGTAATTAACAACACAACTTACACAGGCAGGATATAGATGTAAAAAAAATACTTTAGTCTAAAGTTAAACTTTAATCTAAATGTAATAGGGCAATTCCACAGAAAATTGACTTTTTGTCACATCCATAACGCCAGTGAAATGCCTTGGCATTTGTATGATGTGAATGATAACATTATTTTTTTGTGCATTTCTTCTCATGTACATTCTTCAACCAGAAATAGCAAATGCTCAAATTTCATGTAATCATTAACATCATACCATACCATCACATTTTATTGGTGTTATGGATGTTACAAAAAATGTAATTTTCCATGGAATTGCTTCCAATAAAAACTTCTTAATCAGCTTGTATAGCTTCTGAGCTCTGAGCAGATGGCTACAGAGAAAGTAGAGTTTTATTTGGAAATGATACAAATTTGATTTTATTCTGTAATTTATGCAATCTAACCCCATAGTGATTCCAAATATTTGTAATGCCAGGTTTCTGTAAATTAACTTATGTTCAAATTTATGTTCAAATTCTTACTGTGATTGTTTGAGCTATTCAGTCTGTATCAACAGAGGTTAGTGGTAATTCTGACACCCCTAATGGTTTGTTTGAGTGTGAATAAAATAATATATCTGATGTGCTTTTTCATAGTCTGACTTTTATCATGTTTTATCAGGATCACGAGACTCTCGTGCCAGCTGGAAAAGTAGGTAAGCCTCGGTCCTTTAAATTCCTGCTGTTTCTCGCGTGCTGGTTTTGGACATATGCATTTGAGTTACTCGTCATTTGTATAGTCACATCTTTCAATCCCTCGGACATATTAACGATGGATTTTGTGTGGAAATGCTCTGTTGCTTGATTAGCTCAAACGACGGGTGAGGAGAAGATGGAGATGGATGAAGAACCCCAGCTGGAGAAGGAGGAGAGGGGGAAGGAGGAGGTGAAGAAGGAGGAGAGGGGGAAGGAGGAGGTGAAGAAGGAGCAGAGGGGGAAGGAGGAGGTGAAGAAGTGTGGGGACTCCAAACTGAGGACGGGCCCCCAGGAGTGGAAATACAGCTGCTCCAAGCAGAGCTATTACCTTGACGCTACAAAAGAGGGGAATGTCGGAAGGTTCATCAATGTAAGATTATTATTATTATTATTATTGTTATTATTATTTAGTATTATTATTACTATATATTTTGTAACTGTGTATATTGATGTCAGGGTGGTTTGGTGTTTGGTGGTAAAATTCGAGTTCAATTTTCAACTTTATCCATACCTCTGAAGGCGATTGGTTTTGCATAGACTGTAATGAAAATATGATCTGACAATTCTACAATGTAAAATCCAAAGCCCCTACCCCTTACCCCCTATTGTTTCAGAAAGTAGAATAATTATGGTGTGTGTGTGTGTGTTTGTCAACAGAGCAGTGGTAGCCCTAACCTCTTCGTACAGAATGTCTTCGTCGACACACATGACCCCCAGTTTCCGGTCATGGCTTTCTTCACAAGCAGGTAAGCAGTAAACCCGATACCTGTTATTTATCATAAGTTGTAACTGATACAGTAAATCGACCGTCCATACGTCCAACACTTTTCTCTCTTAGGACAGTGAAGGCAGGAACTGAGCTGACTTGGAACTATTCTCCTCACGACGTCAATGGCGACTGAGTGGAACTATTCTCCTCACGACGTCAATGGTGACTGAGTTAGTTTGGATGTCATCGGCCATCTTACCTGAATGCAGCTAAGGCATGAAGAGTAGAAACAGGAGCAACAAATGATCTCAGAACTTTTCCCAAGGCCAAGTTGGAGAGATCAAGAGTGTTATTTATGCTATTTTGAATTATGCTGTTTTTTTGTTTATACGTTTTTGATTCTGGATCCCTACCACTTTGATATTCCAGAGTATTATCCAACCATTGTTAAAAACCCACTGTTTGTGTCTCTGATTAAGCCAGATAGGAAATTTCCAAAATAAAGTTAGTCACCACAATCATGGCATTACTTCTACCAACTACGGGTGAAAGGGTTTTTTTTCTTCCTTTGATGAAAAGCATGGGTGAATGAAAATCCCCTTAGTGAGCTGGTGGTTCTTCAATGCTGGTAACTGGTTGGTTGACTTCTCTGAAAGAAAAACAGGACCTGATTCCTCAAGCTGTTCTGGCTATGTTGTATTGTACATATCGCAACTGTGAAATGAATATGCTGTGAAACTTTGTTAATAATTGCAGTAGGCTATCTGAAATTTCATCTGAAGCTATAGATGAAATGACATGCTTCTGCTAGTCCTGTTGAGTTGAGTACAAAACAAACAATTACGATTCATTTGAACACTATGGGACTGGTATGATATACTGTAGTTAGCAATTTGACAAACCAAGCCAGTTAGTTGAGGTGAATTACATTCAGAAAGTTGAGAGTTGAACTACTTGAGAGTTGAACATTTATAAACTGAATAAAGTTCACACTCTTCCTACTGATTTGTGTTGAGAGTAAGTCTATTAATGCTTTGGGTAAGTTCCTGGTAAAGATTGTAAGGAAACTGTCAAGAACTCTATTCATCTGAAGCTAAAATAATGTGAGTGAATAGTGCGAGAAGAATGTGGGTAGGATCACGTGTGGAACAATGTGGTAGTCCATGATGAGCAGATTTGACCTGTTTTGGCGCAACTCTGTGGTTCAGATGGCGTGATCCACCATAGCATGGATCTCATCACTCATCCTGTCACCTTCTCATTTGCACTACAGGACAACACAGGTTCTTAAACAGGCAAGTGGAGTGACCCACCACCCAGATATCTAGTAGCCTGATGTAGCCTAGTCAGTCTCAATTCTATTCAGAATTTGAATTTTACATTTTGTAAAAACTCATTTTGTGGGTGGTTTAAACTTGGACCAGGTCAGATCTACCGGTAATATCTTTTAAAGAAGAGCTCCAATGCAAAGACCTAATTTAATTAATGAAAAATTGTGATGATTAACTAAATTACAATGCTCATTTAGAGCAGCAGACCGCTATTGGTGTCAGGTCTATTTGTGTTTGTATGTGTCTAAGAGTGAGTGGGTTGGGCTTACTCACTTTTAAAAGGTTGTTATTCTTATAGGCCTTTAGTACTACCAGGCCTAGACACATTTTTACCCTTGCGAGAACCCTGATGTCATAGAAGTGTCGTGTGTCACTAGGGGGCCGGCCTATGAGGAATGTCTCTTCAGTGAGAGGACCCTTCTGGGTGGATGACGGACCCCTCTGGCTTCTGTTAAACGCCACCCTTCATGTCCCTATTCCAAACCTAGAGGAATACAATACACATTGACAGGTAAGTGTGTGCGTGGATACTCTACTCTAAGACTAGAAAACTGTAAGGATTAAAACATTTGGGAAAACCCTGGATTGATTTGCTGCGTTAATGTCATACTGTTCCATTTTCTCACGCTATCAGAGTGGCTCTTTCAGCTGTCATGTTGGTGTTGCTGAAGGCTACTCACAGCTGTGTCTGAGGCTATGAATAGAGACACTGGCAGGAGGGCAGTTAGGGAAAAAAAAAGAAAAGCTGAATTAACTCAGGAAAATGTTGCTGTCTCACAGAAATAAATCCGCTTTTATTTAGTTTATTACCAAGTTCTGACCTGTTTCTCTTAAACCCTATTTAAGAGAAATAAGGAGCAAAAGAATAGATTAAGGAGAAAAAACATTCATAGGAGTTGAAGTTGAGCAATGCAAGACCAAGGTAGAAATCTTAATTTTCTCCCATTTTATACGTTTGTATTTCTATTGAAATATTAATGTTAAGTTGAATTCAATTTCAAGAGAGTGGAAGACAAGTGGAAAACCATACTAAGAATGAAACAGAAGTATTTGGCACTGAATTTTCTGTTTTTAAGGGGGTTGGATCTTGTTTTCATTGATTGAAGCAAAAACCTACCAAAATGTCTTTGGGTTTCAAACTTGGTCTTCTGTTGTCCAGAATTGCGTTGTAGGCCAGTCTATTTGAATGATTCTGATGGATTAAATGGTTCATTGTTTTGAACATGGTACATACAGCCTGATGGTTTACTGTGTCTATTCCAATGGGAACACATGTTAATTTAATAGTTGATACTTGATTTAATTCTAAATCTAAAGGTTACTTTAAGCCAGGGGTTCACAGATACACTTTTTCTGGTTGAGGAGTGCTCAGAACACCCTCCTGGATAGGCTATTCCAAAGGCCTGTTAGTAGACCTACATTTGGTTAAACTTGTATTACCTTACAGATTATGTTGATATCATTGAAGTGTGTAAATGTGTAAATCAATTGACTTTTAAGATAGCTGAATAGGTATATAAAAACAAATCTACAGTATACATCTCCTGTCCTCAGCCATGCTGGTGGGCCATGTAAAGCAGTGTGCACCATTAGAAGCCTCCGTAATCTAGATTGCCCTAGTTTCTCTCCGGGACTAGGTAGGGGGTTGGTGGAGTGAACACAGTTCATGCTCCTTTGTGGTCTTTACAGACACAATTCAGATAAGGGGGACTATGTGGTGATGGCCTCCTTAAATTAGGGATAGCTATAAACAGCTACACACGCACCAATCATCCTAATCCAATCATCTGTATCTGTGACAAACCTGCCTGGATGATGAGGCAGATCATGTGACAGGCAGGCACAAAAGGCCCCCTGCAACATGTATGGATTTACAATCTTTGGCTGCTTAATGCTAGCCTGGATAGCTTGGCTAGCTTAATGCAGTGTCTTGCAGGGAATCACAATGATGTTAAAGGATAAATGAAGTTCACTTACATTGCATTCCCAATGATTTGTTTGCTGATTTCTGTTGGAAATGGCTTTGTCGTTGCCATGGGATACAGACCAGCGGCTGGTACATCATGGCAACTCCTGAGAAGGACGAGGAGGTGGTTTTGGATGGTGGAGGTGAAGAGGAGGCGGGTCCTGATGAAGAGCCGGAAGACCGAGTGAAGAGCATACAGTCCCACTATCTACGCTGCCCTTCTCCCACCAGGTATTATCCTCATGTCCACATAGACTGTACCAATGAGCAGGTACTGTACTAAACCTAACTGTAAACTAAACTCTACCATCTGAGGGTAGTGTACACACATACACACACTCGGAGCAGTGAGCTCACCCGGAGCACACACACACACACACACACACACACACACACACACAGTATGTGTGTACACTACCCTCGGATGGTACAGTTTAGTTTACAGTTTGGTTTGTATACACACTCGGAGCAGTGAGCTCACCAGGAGCACACACACACCAGGAGCACACACACACACACACACACATTTATTTTTGTTGGCTTTGAAATAAGAAATGAATGATTGGCTGGCTGTAGATATCCATGTCAATGCTCTGGAAACTGAACTACAGCAATCATAGTAATTAATGGTTGAATGAAACGTGTTATACATACAAATACACACACACACCATTGTGAATCTGCTATTCACATGAGTGATTATCCACTACAAAGGATGTTCTGTAACACAGACACAAACAGTCATATATCACATATTCAGTCTCACTTTCTTCTCTAATATTCCCTTACATCATCCAGACTCTCCACAGCTTCCGACCGGTTCTCCACGATGACAGACAGGTTCTCCATGATCTCAGGATTCTCCAACTCTGAAAGTATCTTCATGGAGCCTATCCACCTTTCCTCTGCAATTGCGGCCAAGAAAATCATCAACGAGGGTGAGTTATCATTGCACTCTACTCTTGGCCTTATAGAATTCTAGAACCCTATAACTCTAGAACCCTATAACTCTAGAACCCTATAACTCATGGGAGAAAACCTCAACCTTGAGATCTAGAGGTTACCTCTTTCTGAAAGTCAATGATCATGTATATTATTATATAGTAAAGTAACAGATCTGACGCTGATAATGGGCAAATGGGCATCAAACTAATGTATCTGAGAACCTTTGTCAATTTTTTTAAATCAAATATGAAATTAAATGAAAAATGTTATCTGGATAGTCCAGGAAAAAAAATGGGAATCACTAATAGGTTCTAGTGTAATAAAATTGATGCGCAATATGCAAACTGCCACTCAAATATGCTCTGCCATTCGGTTTCTTCAGCTGAATTGCCCAGAGTAGCCTATCTCTGAACACTCTGAGGTCAGACATAACAACAACAGCACACTGCATCTATGTAGTGCCTTCTCAAGGTGCCCAAACCGCGATTCACACCCACATGTCTCACTCAACACTGCACTCACTTAGGCTACCTCACTGTGAAGTGCTTTGGGTGCCTTGAGAAGCGCGATGTAATGTAATGCAATGAGTTGTTGTTGTTGTTGTTGTTGGTGGTGGTGGTGAGCAGCGACTGAGTGCTGTGGTGTGTATAGGGGAACAGAGAGGAGGGGAGTAACAAGAGCCTATAAATGCTTGTTTTAATCAGGTCAAGCTCATCTCATCAAGTATCAGTTGGACAAGCGGTTCAAAAGATTTGCACAAAACTAACACACATACAGACAGACATTCCAGGAATTTATAGACGGATAGCAAGGAGGAAAAAGGATCTGTCGAAGATTAACTGGTGCTTTGGCAGATGCCATTTCCGTTAGATGTGTCCACACCACCAGTAGAGTGGGGCTTTATGAATATTCATATGCTTTGTTTTCGTTGAAGGCAAACTTCAGATTGTGCCTGTTTTTGGGTGGGAACATGAAAATAAGTAATTGAAACAAGGTTATTAACCAACTGTCATTCAACATTCAACACAACACAGGCTATATGGCTCCACTTGTTTACTTTGACAACCAATGGGTGATCGAGGAGGGGAAGTGTATGATGTTCACAACTTCAGTTCTCGGTTCACTTTCCTGAGGAGGTTCTAGAGCCCGAGCCGTACTTCTGGTTTTAGGTCCGCAATCACAGAGCCTCCTCTCCTGCTCCTGAAATGCTTCAGTTGAACACGTGTAGGGCACTTAACTGAGCTGTCATTCAAAAGCTCATTAGCCAATGGGGACGCACCAACTCACGTGAGAAGTTTGAAACAAAACTACATCTAAAAGGTCAGGTGGTGCAAATGATAGAGCTGGGAGCATAACCGCAAAGATAAAAAGAAATGAAAGATCAGTGGTTTACACCTTTGCGCAAATAATTTTGTTTTAAATGTTAAAAAGTTAAAAATGTAAAAGAATTTGATGTGATGTTTTTTTGTTTCAGTGAATTCAGTTTTATTTTTTATTTTATTGGCACAAATCTAATTCCATAAAACAAACTTAACTAAAACTTGCTAGAAACATATTTCTCCATTTAGAATTGCCCAAAAAGGATGTGAAGATTGCCCCTGTTCCTGAATCCATGCTGGAGAGCGCCGAACAGCTCATGGTTGAGGATTTGTACAACCGTGTGAAGGACATGATTGATGACCGCAGCCTGTATAACACGCCCTGTGTCCTGGACATTCAGAGGGCACTGATCAAGGATCATGTGGAGGCTCCCTTTAACCCTGTGGATGAGGTCTGGCCCAACATCTTCATAGGAGAGAAGTGAGTCATCCTCAATACTTCCTGTCAGTCTGGGCCTGAGGGGTGTATTATGAAGCAAAATTTCTGGAGATTGGGAGTATCCACTGATCTCCAAAAGAACGCTTTACTGCATGTATTGCTTCTGAAGTGACATATTGTCTTGAGATCAGTGATAATTCCTGAGTACTGCCAGTAACTTCACTCCGTAGTATACCCCTCTATACCACTATGTGTAAATGATCCTTGTTTAATGTCTTCAGTGTTGAGCTCCCATCTGTTCTGTCCACTTTAACTTTTAACTGGCTTTTGTTCTATGTTCTACTGACACCATCACACCTCATGGCTTTTGTTCTATGTTGACACCATCACGCTTCATGGCTTTTGTTCTATGTTCTACTGACACCATCATGCCTCATGGTTTTTGTTCTATGAACAAAAGCCATTTGAACATAGAACAAAAGCCATGAGGCATGATGGTGTCAGTAGAACATAGAACAAAAGCCATGAGGCATGATGGTGTCAGTAGAACATAGAACAAAAGCCATGAGGTGTGATGGTGACACCATCACACCTGACACCATCATGCCTCATAGCTTTTGTTCTATGTTCTACCGACATTTTTTACTTTCCTCTTTTAAGCCTCTTAATCTCTTAAACGTAACAGTGTAGAATATATTTACACCATAAAGGGGCCAACTGAACAAATGATATTTCCTTGTGTCCAGGTCGGTGGCGGTGAATAAAGCCCGACTGAAACGTATGGGCATCACACATGTCCTGAATGCTGCTCATGGGACGGGTGTCTACACAGGACAGGCGTTCTATTCCGGAATGGACATCACCTATATGGGCATTGAGGTGGACGACTTTGCTGATGCGGACATCTCACCTCACTTCCGCACAGCAGCAGAGTTTCTGGATGAAGCTTTGCTTACACATAGGGGTAAGAGGCCAGTACTAATTCCTGCTTTATTTGATCTTCATTCTCCTAATTACGTTAGTAGAAATGGCTATCAGTATACCCGGTTGAATCATATCATCCACAGTTTAGTTTCAATTTCAATTCTGAAAATCTTCTGCGGCCAACCCAAACATTTATTCACAATTCTGTAGTTGGAGTAGACTACTTGCTGAGGCTCCTGTTCTTGGTTCACTGTGATCTTTTGATTTGCTTGAGATGTTAACAACTTTATTCTGAATTAACACACTTTAGTTTAGTGTTACCCATAGCCTGTCAATAACCCCATCAACCCCATCAAATATGTTCTGGATCAACATCTAATAAATTTCACTTCGATGAATCTCTAGCTATGTTTTGAATTTGAACTATGTAATCATTAACTTTTGTATGTATGTCAATCTCAAATACAAAATTGAAAATAAATAAAATAATGTAGGCCACCTCTCTCAGCAATACTTTGACGGCCCACCTGTGGGCCATGGACCACACTTTGGGAAACACTGGTTTAGGTAATGCACTGGGACAAACAGTCCTTTTACTTTTATACACTCTGTACACTTATAAAGTTAAAATTACTTTGGTTTGTCCGTAGGCACCCTCTCCACAGTGTCACAGAAGTATAATGAGCTTATAATGATGTTATTTAGGTGTAAAGGCATATTTTGGTCTAACTTAAAACAGCACCGATTAACATCACTTTGGTCACTGAGTGTACACTCATTATGATCCAAAAATAGATCCTGAACACTGATAGAAAATCATCTAAGATTCATCATAATATTTGTGGAACAGAAGAAGAAAAAAATATTTGATGTACAAGTTTTTTGCACTGTACACCATTTTCTCCCTGCCAGCACATACGTTGGTGGTTTGGTAGTGGACGGAAGAAAGAGTCGAATAAGAGAGAAGGAGAAAACGCATTTTTCGACCCAACTGTTATTAATAAACCCTTTCATCAATAAAAACAAAAACAATGTTCTATTTGGGCCCCAATCTACTTCCTCTGCATTAAGATAACATATGGAATGTTAAAACGGAAGCCTTGTGGGGCCAACTATGATGCTGATAATGGAACTCTCTTGAAAGGGTCTATAGATAATATCAGAATGTAACTGATTCATTTCTATGATTGTCTTTTAGGTAAAGTATTGGTGGACTCCATGATGGGTGTGAGCCGTTCAGCAGTCCTTGTAGCTGCCTACCTCATGATTTTCCAAGATATGACTATCATGGACGCTCTGACGGAAATAAGAAAGAAACGTGCTATCAACCCCAATGAGGGCTTCATCAAACAGCTGCGCCAACTGAATGAGAACCTTCAAGAGGAACGTGACGATGAGGACAACGAAACACTAAGTCAGTGCTCGGTCATTGACACTCTTGCCCAAATGGATGAGGAAGAGAGTCTTATGGGAGTCAAGGCTCACTCTATTATGATGGAGGAAGAGGGGGATTGTGCTAGTGTGATGAGTAGTGTGGCGTCATCTGCTGCGGCACTAAGAGCTGGCATTCAATCGGGTCCCAATGGAGGAGACACAAGGAGTTCATCCGATAATCTGGATCTGCCAGGAAAAGAAGGAGAGGAAGAGGAGGATGACGACATCAACTCAGTGATCAGGGAGTGGCAGCGCCGAAACGAGAAGTATCAGAATGACGACTGGTGGGAGGCACAGTTGATGAGTGAATGTGAAGATGACGGAGAATCTGTCCAAGGTGAACGGAAGCCTCGGCCGAAGCCAGAGGACCTAGACAGTGTGACCAGCGAGGATGTCCGCGTCATGAGAGAAATGCTGAAGAAACGCAGAGACTTTGACTCCGTATCCTCGGTATCCTCTAAATCCAGCTGCAGTAGCTACTCAGACCTTTGGAAGCAGCGCTTGAGAGAAATTGAGGAGCAAGCTGCTAGTCGATACAAAGCCAAAGAGAATGAAGAATCTGAAGGAGAAACAGATGGAGAAAGCGGTTCAAAGATCAGCAGAAAGAAAATCGACGATGAACTAGAGAGTATAATGTCAGACTCCAGCTCCATGTATAACTTCTGCAAGAAAAATAAAGACTCCTTGTCGGTCTTAGAACGCTGGAAGGTTAAACGTATTCATTATGGCTGGAATAAGAAGGAAGCAGAGAGTGACACAGGAAGTGTAGTCAGCGGTGGAGGGCAAGGAGAAGGAGAAGGGGAAACACCGACACCTTCCCTTGAGGACGTTAACTTGACCGCCTACCAAACCTGGAAGTTGAAGCAGCAGAAAAAGTATGGTGGTGAAGAGAATAAGAATGAGCTCTTGGACATATGTCGTGGTGCAGACTCTGCCACCGCGAAGCGTAGGCAGCGACGGGAAGAGCTTCTCGAACGCTCACGGAAGACTCTGGAGGAGAGCCAGTCTGTCTGTGGCTGGGACAGCGCGTCCTCCGTCAGTGGCAGCAGCATTCCGCTGTCTGCCTTCTGTGCAGGAGCATTCCCTGCGGCTAGCGTTGCTGCCGACGACAGTGTTTCCATGCTCAGTGGAAGATCACGTCAATCTCAGGCACGCAGTGTGCACTCCCAACCACCTGCCGCGCCACCACAGCTTCCTCCCCTGCCTCCTTTGCAGACCCCAGATGGGGAACCCATGGTGAATCTTGCTAGCATCCAGAATTGGATCTCCAATGTTGTGGTTGAGACTCTTATGCAGAAACAAGGGGACTTGGATGGCAGTGTCCTTGGCTCGGTCCTTGGCTCATTGGGTGGACGGTCACAGCTTGGGTCAGTGGGTGGACGGTCACAGCTTGGCTCGGTGCGAGGACTCGACGATGACAAGGTATCAATGCTGAGTGGAGCATCCGGCTCAAGTTATCAGTCTCGCTGCAGGGCAGAGTCTGTGCTCTCTGCAGGAGGAACATCCAGACCTTTGTCAGAATATGCGAGTCTTTCTGGCAGGAAGAAGGTCACCACCACCAGTGTGCCCTTATACAGTCTCTTCCAGGACGAGGTCAACTTGAACAAGCTGGACTCCATGGACAAGGAGATGAAGCTGGAGATGAGAGACAAGATGGCGGCTTACGAGAAGAAGAAGATAACAGAGGACAACAAACGCAGCACGTTGTACAAAAAGAAGAAGCCAAAAGACGAAGACGAAGATGAGGAGCAGGGAGAGGCAGAAACTTCCGACATCACATCAAATAGATACAGTTCTCCCACTACGGCTCCTCCTTCAGCTCGTCCAAAAATAAAGCGGGATTATGGACGCTCAGGACGACTCAACCTCTCCGGAATATCAAAAGACGCGACCTGCAGTATAGATGAATGGTTAAAAAACGTAAGACCGCCTTCGAGGAGGCCAGAGCCTGTAGATGAAGATGAGCCCACAGGGTCCTCAGACACAACTGACTACTCCAGAAATGGATTCGCTCACACCAGTGATGATGAGGAGGTTGAATACAGAGGTTCTAGGTACCATGCTAGCTCTGACTACTCCAGAAATGGATTCTCTCAAACCAGGGAGGAGGAGGATGAGGCTGTGTACAGCGGTTCTAGGTACTGTGCTAGTGCTGACTACTCCAGAAATGGATACTCTCAAACCAGGGAGGAGGAGGATGAGGTCGAGTACAGCGCTTCTAGGTACCGTGCTAGCTCTGACTACTCCGAGGGTTTCAGACAGAGTGCAACATCAGAACAGCAATACCAACCAAAACGAGACACTGAAGGAAGAGGCACAAGCAGAGATGATGATGATGATGACGAAGAAGATGTGAATGCCTACATTAGTCAAATTCGGCAACGATGTCGTGAAAGGGTGCAAAGAGAGCTGGAGGAGAAAGAGGATGAGGTTCTTGCGGCATGGAGGACCCAGGAGGAGTTAAAGTCTGCAACACACAAATGAAGGCAAGAGAATTCCTAATCTCTTCAATGAGCTCCGTAAGGGGTATCCTTCTCGTAACAGTCTCTTGTTCAGAGCAAACTTTATAGAAAAAAAGATACATTTCAATTGGTGTAAATTCTTTGGATACACAACAAATTCACATATGCTACCACAACTGAAGAAGTACAAAGCATGGATGCATACTGTAGCCGGAATCATATTGGATAGAACAACAAGGTATTGCATACCACCTCAAACAGAAGTTCCCCTGAGGAGATTAATGAAATAAGAATATATTATCAGAATATAAAAATTTGCAGATGATCAGATCTGGAAAAGCAATCTACAAACTATTACCTACAGTAAATTCAGTAATAACAGACCCAGCTACTGTATTTCACTCCTCTGAACTGTCCAAAGGAAGTAATCCTACAGTACTGTATTTCCATCCACACAGCATTATTTTATCAAAACCTTCAGAGATCTCAGTTTACTCTTCATGACTATTGCATAGTTTTCACTTCAGGATATGCAAATGGTGTCATTAATAGTTTATGGTTATGGTTATAATATTTTTCAGACACCTTATCCATAACAGCACATAGTTTTTTAAAAACAGATTATTGCAGCACGTTTAAATATATAATTGTAATGTATGTGTATTAAACATTTGTGAAATCTTTTAACTTATTCTTCGTATTTGCATTTTATTTTCACAGTTGAAAGTATTAACCTGTAAGTTCCACATTAGTATGACTGTTACACAGTATGACTGTCACAGCTCACAGCTCAAATTGCCTAGACTTGTGCCCCAGTGGGATTGAGGAGGACTCTTTGGGTTAATCATAGCATTTATCCTTTTTTCCCATGGAAGTTAAAGTTAATTTTTAATTATTACTATTTCATTATTCTACTACTTATTAGCTTCACACATTACCGTTTTTTTTTTTTTGCCCATGGTTTACACATTAAAATGAATGTTAGGCCAAAGTTTCAAAACCTGAACTTGTTTCAACGATACCTTAAACAGATTGTAATCATACCTTAAACACATTTTCTGCTTTGCACTTTGTTTGCAATTCTGCATCACTTATTAAGAAACAGTACTGTTTCTTACATTAGACACTTTGTTAAAAAATTATGTGATCATTAGGATCACTTCTATTCAAAATGCAAGACACATCTGATAATTGGAAATACCCACATACATACCTGAAAGCATTTTCACAGAAAACTGAACACCAATTAAATGCAGGTAAGCTGTTGTGTACCTGTTCAATTGTGTACCTTTACATTGTGTACTCATATAATGTCACAGTTTTGCCTCTTGTCCCTTTACAGTTTTGTACTTACCCCATTTCTAATACCTAATTCTAATTGATAGTTGAGTGCCTATAAAAGGTTTCACATACGACTGTCAAGAGAAATCTACAATACAGACAGTAAAGATCACAGTGTTTTGTATAAAGCACATCAGTGTGTTGTTGTTGACCTGTAAAAGTAACTCAAATGGTGCATGTGTGTATCATTTTGTTGCAAGAGTGACATTTTGAAAAAAGATTCTTAGGTTTCAGCTGCAGGGTTTCACTTTGACATAGATGTGAGTTGTTTATCTCCAAGTGCTATGTCTGATTTGCCTTGTGTGTGGAGTGTTGATAGCCTGACAAGCCAGACCCACATTAAAATGTAGGGTCTGGGCACTCACCGTTCGCAGTACTCAGTCCGAGGGGCGGGATAATCGGTTGTCTTTCAAATTCCCTCTGCACACAATAGGACAGCGCTGAGTCCCATGCGTTTTCCCCCCAGTGGAGCTAATTGGCTTGTTCAAACTTTTGCCAACTTAAAACAAGCTTACTCGTGTCACACTGTTGGCCAACAGCAACATCCATCTTTTTTGTTTTCAAGTAGCAGGGAATTCAAGCCAAACCGTTGCAACTCTGCCATCAATCATTATGTTAAGCCCACCTAACGACTCTATACACGATTTGATTGGCCTGATAGAAGTTAAATTTTTCGAGCTCACAAGCCAACAGAGAGTTGCTAGACTAGCCCTGGAAGCAAATGTAATTTGCTGCCGCTAGGGTGCGTCTAGATTTCTAGGCTATAGTGTTGACACAATGAGCCAATTTCTGCAAAAAGTGTGTAAGCAAATAACAAAAATTATAGTCTTCTTTACTAACAGGCATCTGAAGAAGACTTATTGTGGAGACGAATAATAAAATAGAATTGACGATATTTACCTGTGACTGGAAGACGATGGGCCGAGGTGTTACTATAGAACATACTGTACATCAATCACTGCAATAAATAGTTTCTCTCTACCCTCTGCCTTTATAAGTGCTAAATAAATGCTACACAAACATAGTATTTGTTTCCCTTAAATAGATTGTGATGCAATTAGATCAGCACGCAATTCATCACAGGATTAAATCCAGCATGAACAAAGCTAGCCACAGGTATCATACAATCCTACCAAAACAAGATGGGTATAATGTTAAAGTTAAAGCCAGAGATGCTTTCGAATTCGGCAAGCAGAGGCAAAAGCTTGTGACAATTACCTTGGTGCTTGTCATTTTGTTAAAAGTGAACAATGGACTAAGTAGCAAAAATCTAAGTAGCTTTATTTAACCTTTTCCTATGCTTTGTTTTAGTTCAACTTCTTCAAGTGTAAAGTCATTAGTAGCTTGTAAAGCTATGCTCTCAAAGTAGTTTCCCCAACACACCATGATGATGATGACCTTAAAGCAGCATTACAGAGTTTTGGTCCAAAGCCAGAGGTGGGGGACTTCAGACTTGCTTGACTAACACTTATAAAAGACTTGACTTGACTTTGACTTGATATTCATGACTTGAGTCAAATGACATGACACTAGGATTCATGCATTATCATACTGGATAGGTAACCATCCCACCTCTTTGTAACATACACCTCAGGTGGCTTTAAACACCATGTTCTATTCTCTACACCTAACTAACTTATTCATTTATCATGTATACAGACCTTACTGTTCTGTATTGAGCCTAGGCAGATGGGTCAGGCCCTTGAGTCGTGGATCTGCTTGAGGTTTCTTCCTATATGTATCTCCATCTATTCTATGGAGTTTTTCCTCGCCCCTGTTACTCATGGGCCTTTTCTGATTGTTTAACACTCTGTAAAGCGCCATGAGACATGTGTAATGTTTTGGTGCTCTATAAGTGATATTAAATTGAAATTGAAAATTGAAGCCTCCTCCAAGAAACATTATTCACAGTTAGTTCAGACCTTCTGTGGCAGTAGATCCTACTGATTATTTCATATTTGGACATTATTTTCTATTATTGTGCCTTAGTATCTATTCATCGTTGAATTTTTGTTGAATCTAATTAGTGCCAATCAGCCGTTAGATTCGGTCATAGGAAAGTCACAACCATGATATCCTTTAGGCTTATACCTGTGAGTCTGGAAGTAGCAGAATTGTTCAGAGTTAAGCTTTCATAGTTATTTTTATTAATCTAAGTTCAATTAGGGTAAGAACAAGGGAAACCATGTTTCCAACAGCAACAACATATTTAGATACATAACCAAAGGTATACAATTATTCACAACAAATAAAAGCCTTAAGATATACTTGTGCAGGGTTTACATGGCAGTAGGTTACATGTGGTAATTAATCTAAGACAAGTAAGCACATTAGCACAACTGACTAGTTATTTAGTCAACAATATACTTGGTAATGGCAAAGTTAACTACTGTATATTTGGAAAGCAGAGCACCAAACTGTTGAAAAGTGGACAGCCAACTAGAAGAACTAGGTTATTTATCTGCCCTTTTTTATCTGAGATTACCTATACAAAAACACACAAAAAAGGGTGAAGCCTGCATTGTGTCCCTTTACTGCATCGACTGAAAGACACTCAAGTGTGGATACATGTTGGCACAATTGTGATTGCCTCCCCAAAGAGGTTAGCTGGGAGTTTGTAACCCTTTACTAAGTCCTAAATATGTTATGTGGCCTATCATGCACTTCCCACAGTTAAACCTGTCCCATGTGTTCGGTGGACCCTAGATATTAAATTTACATTCAGCTCCTTAACTTCTTTTTGTACTCCATACATCTATGAAGCTTTTTGATCGCCAATAGTGTGAATGTACAAAACAGATATTGAGAAAGCTGCAGAGGCTTGTTCTTCAACACATAACCGCAGAGGATGTAAAGTAGGCTACACTATGGCTGATGAAGTCATGCTAGCTATGGCTAGCTATCCATTCTAAACAGGTTACACTTTATCATTTATTCTAAGCAGGTTACATTTAGTGTGTATATCAGCAATCTAGTTAAGCTATAAGATAACCTTTTATCAGGCACATGCAAGAAACAAAAACTTCAGTTGATACAAGAAAATCTTAATCTGCTGGTCCAATTAGCCTATGGCCTCATAATTTCAACATTGGTACTAGAGAACAGTAGGTTTACGGCCCAGTGGAGGCTTTCAAAATCATAAATGTATATGTTCATCTGCAGAATTAATCAATTCAAGGACACGATAACCTTCTGGTAGGTGATTTTAAGGTCAACTCTTTCATCAATATTGACTACTTTGATAGCACTTTGACAGTAACCTAGCCTGCTTTTTTCTGTACAGCAACTGACCCAACTAATAAGCATTACGCATATCAGCATTTTAAATGTAAATGTGAATTACCATTTAAACAAAGCATCCATTAGGCTACTATGTGCATGTATACTGTATGAGAGGCAGTTGTAGGCTAATTGTATATGTATGTACATGATATTCATAATGTTGTTCTTATAGTTCCAAATAAATTAGTAAAGCTTTGTCTCTTGGCTTCTCAGGAACTGTCAAAATGAGTCCTATAGCTCTTGTCAAGGTCACAAACCCATAGCATGAAATGCTCAAAACAGAGATGAAATGGTTTGCTAGTGACGGTCACAAGATTTAGTTAGCTTGTTTGTGATAGCTGTGAAGCTATCACTGCTGGTACTGATGCTACTCTAACTAGCCATTTTGTCAATTTCTTTCTGTTTAAGTTTCTGTTTTTCTGTATTTTTTTTCTCTAGACTAAGAGTTTCATACGTGAACTAACCACTAATATTAGATATGAGTAATTAAGTGAAGAGCAAATAAAATCAGTGGATGAGAGTCATTGGTTTTGTATATTGAATCAAGGGGAAAATAGAAACTCATATCCGCTCGTTTCAGTTGAGCTAGTCATCTTAGCGCGGGGGTGGATGGCGTGGCTTGGCGTGCAATCTGTCATACGTGTCTTTGATGCCAGGTTTCAAGTCCTGAGTGAGAGAAGGAGATAAAGACACAGGGAAACATAATATAACAAACATAAACACAAACATAATACACAATGGTAAATAAGAATAACACATTTAATTTAGAAAAGCGCCTTTCAGGTACCCAAGGGCACTGTACAATAAGGTAGGCATAAGAAGTAGCCATATTATAGCAAGCAATCATGGTTAGATTACACTGACAGTAGGATAGTACATTCAGACATACAGGGATGAGAGAACAAGCATACAGGAAGGACACGACACAGGCTGGACATGGATACAAGGGACATAAAATGCAAAGATTCAGAGGAAACATAAAACAGCCTCAGAGGGGATACAGTTAGTACACTGAGCACAAAGTGAAGACCAAGTGTAGAGTATAAGTATATATACTCTTTTGATCCCGTGAGGGAAATTTGGTCTCTGCATTTATCCCAATTCGTGAAACACACTCACACAGTGAGGGGAAGCACAGCACACACTAATCCCGGCGCAGTGAGCTGCCTGCTATAACAGCGGTGCTCGGGGAGCAGTGAGGGGTTAGGTGCCTTGCTCAAGGGCACTTCAGCTGTTCCCACTGGTCAGGGCTTGAACCGGCAACCCTCCGGTTACAGGTCCGAGGTGCTAACTAGTGGGCCACGGCTGCCCCAGAAGACAACAGATTAAAAACAGGGAAAATAAAAGAGGCAGTACAAGTAGGGGGGGCCACTTGCAGGGGGCTAAGAGGAAAGCTAAGCTAAAATGATGTGTTTTTAACTGAGTTTTAAAAGTGGATATAGTTTTGGAGCAAGTGGGGACTGCTAAAAGACATGTATCTGTAGAGCGAAGGGTGGGGGATTGCCGGTATGGGGTGAGGAGGTCTGATAGATAGGATGGGGCCAGATTATGTAGGGACTTATAGACATGGAGAAGGATTTTGTATAGAATGCGGTAGTGGACAGGAAGCCAATGCAACTGCTGGAGGATGGGAGTAATGTGATCCCACGGCCTGGTGCGGGTGAGTAGCCTTGCAGCATCATTTTGGACATACTGCAACCTATTTAGGGTTTCAGCTGGGATGCCGTAAAGTAGAGCGTTGCAGTAGTCTAGCCTAGATGTAATGAATGCATGTATAAGTGTTTCTGCTGCAGATGAGTTGAGGGAGGAGTGGAGTTTGGAGATACTTTTGAGATGGAAGAAAGATGTTCTGGTGATATTTTTGATATGTGAATCGAATGAGAGAGTAGGATCTAGGATTACTCCCAGATTTCAGAGGTGGTAGTGAAATAGCTGGGGATAGATGCAGATGTTCTAGTTTTTTCAGAATGTTAGGGGTGGAAATGAGAACAGCTTCTTTCTTATCTTGATTGAGTTTGAGGAAATTATGAGTCATCCAGTTGTTAAAGGTGCCATGTGTAATAACTGAGGTAAAAATATCCAAAAAATGAGCTACACTCATCAAAATTATGAATAATTAACGAAATTAGGGCGATGATGTCATTTAAAAAATGACAAGGTATAGTGCTGCAGAGATATCAACCTGAATTAGCATGCTAAATTACTAGCCACAGCCCGACAGGTGTCATAATACCAGTTTCGGCCATGGGAGGCGGTATGCGGGCAACATAACCATCAGCCAAACTGCAATACACGTGTCTCGGTTGTTACTCTAGGGTAGACCAACTTACTTTCTGGAGGTATACTGCCCCCATCTTTTATGGAATTTGGAGTATGAATTAATTTTTTGTCAGACATTACACATGGCACCTTTAATGGCATTTAAGCAGTTGAGCAGGTTGGAAAATGATAATGTGTGTAACATAACATAATCATAGGCTGCATGGTGAAAACATTTTGGATTTCTGATTATGCTTGGATCTAGCTCAGGTGTTCCGACTGCTCAGATCTAAAGTTTACTATTGAATGTGTAGAATTTCAGTTTTTACCTGGTACACCTGGTCATCTTTATGACGACGACGCTGTGTAGAGAAACAAACATTACAGTCAGCAGAGATCACTTAGTGCAAAGGCAACAGGAGCTTACTATATGAGTATAATTTATTTCCTATACAATGAAATTAGCGAAGATTAAATATTTCCAATACGGCAGAATTGTATTTTGATACTTGATTGAACTCTGTGTGTTGCATTACATTGTGATGATAGGTGTTATTACATAAGAATAATCATCTTACATCTTTCTTCGTAGTGATTTCTTTGTAAGTATCCTCTGTAGTTTTATTCAAGCGCTGTGGATATAATTCAATTATAAAATCAGTATAAAAGTCAACATTAAACAGTTTCTGTAGGCAATATTGCTTTATTTGACTAAGTGCAAATAATAAAGTGTGATAGGATATTGAAGTCAGCAAAAATAGTTGCATCATATATACTGTATGTGTTCAGCAGTGTTAAGTACAGTAATAACAGTCTTGTACAAGTTGATAAGATTTACCGCGTATGGATCCTCCTCTTGCTGTCTACGTCCCTAGTATCAAGTAAACAAGGAATGTCAGGCAGTGTCATGCAAGTTCACACTTCAAAAGAGCTAGCTCAATATTCAGTTTACACAGATTAAAATGAACATAAAGTGAAAAGTGTATGTTCTGACTAAAGTCCCAGTTCATTAGGCTACTTCAGTTTTCACAATAATGCAAAAACCTGAACGTCGCTCAGGTTCCTGTTTTGTAGTTGCCAATGGATACAGAAAACATAACTACATTCAACGAACGCTCTCCTTTAACACCTTCATATATGTAAGAATACTAATTGGTTACATACACCCAATCATATTTTCCTCCTGCTTTTATAAAACAAAATGTAGGCCCACTACAGATGGACAATTTCTATGAGTTAATTGTCTGTGAAATTTCATAGTAAAACTGTAAACATGGATGACAGTGAACTTTACCAAGCCAACCAGTTCTACCATGAAAGCTTATGGTAACTGGTGGTAATTTGGCAGTTTGATTTTTCTAGCCTACAGTAAAATTCAGTGTTCATAGTAGAAAGTGTGAACAAATGTTTCACCGTGAAAGTTCACAGTACAAATCTAAAGGTAAATATCTACATCTATAAATGAGTAAATCTAAATCAAAATCTGGCAGTTCTATAGTGAAATGCGTTGACCCAGAGTGCCAGACTCCTTGGAGCAACTCCAAGTGCCTAGCTCAATGTGCTGGCTGGGAATCGAACTCACGACTTTTCAGGCTTTTGCAAGCAAACTATGCTCAAAACTATCATAATGGTTGCCAAGCGTGCCACAGTAATATAGTATGAAATGCAGTCAATGTGAAGGTTTACTTTACAATGGCATCGAACGCAATTCAGTTAATCATAATATAATTTATAATGTCATTTTGAATCAGGCTCATTAAGTTAGTCTATAAATTGACGGATACATTTGACTAGCTGTAAGAGTTCCTCATTCATTAACAACAGCAAATTAACAATAGATTTATCACTGACTTAACAAAAGACACCTTTTTTGTCAGCAGAGTTTAATTTAAAAAATGATGATAGCATATCAGTGCCTTCCTTGAATACTTACGCGGTTAGAGCCACTTTCCACATCACGACCACTTCCTGAGAGTGCCTTCTCTGAGCCTTGGGCGGTCTTTGGCCTGCCACACTGAGAAAACAAACAAACACACAAACACACAAACAAACAAACAAACAAATAAGTAAAAGAAGACTCAGTACAGCAGGAGGAAATAGAGCACAGCAGTAGAGCACAACACAACTCACCCTCTCTTTAACCAAGAGGGCTGTGATCATCACGCCGTAGAACATCAGGAAGCCGTCAAGGATGTAA
The DNA here is from genome assembly GCF_017589495.1 of Alosa alosa. Classification (NCBI taxonomy): domain Eukaryota; kingdom Metazoa; phylum Chordata; class Actinopteri; order Clupeiformes; family Clupeidae; genus Alosa; species Alosa alosa. The sequence goes on along the minus strand of NC_063211.1, from coordinate 4,173,005 downwards.
CAGAGTTTGGGGTCAAACATGTTCACTGCGTCTGTTGGGACCATAGACCAGGATATAGAAATCAATCAATAGTTCTATTGTTTGTGGTCATGGAGTGCTGTCAGTAGCGAGAAACAAAACAAAAAACAGTGTAGACCACTCTAGTGTCGCCGACAGTCTCCACGGTTGCCTACCATGAGCACGCACGAGAACTCAAGCCTTGTTGAAGCTGTGCAGGCTCATGTGTGATGTCAGGCTACAGCCTATCTAAGTTACTACATAGTCATTACTATGGACCTAACCACTGCAATTGGTGACCTTCGTTTTTTGGTGGGAAAAATACATTTTGGAAAATTATACGATTGTAAGCCTATAAGTTGTGGGGCAGCCGTGGCCTACTGGTTAGCGCTTTGGACTTGTAACCGGAGAGTTGCCGGTTCGAACCGCGACCAGTAGGCACGGCTGAAGTGCCCTTGAGCAAGGCACCTAACCTAACCTTAACCCCTCACTGCTCCCCGAGCGTAGCTGTTGATGCAGGCAGCTCACCGCGCCGGGATTCGTGTGTACTTCACCTCACTGTGTGTTGACTGTGTGCTGTGCTTCACTAATTCAAGGATTGGGATAAATGCAGAAACCAAATTTCCCGGATCAAAAGAGTATATAAGTATACGTATATATACTTATACTTTTACTTAGTTTGACTGTGGACTTGTGTGGACATCACTGGAACACTGGAAACAGTTATGTGCACTGTCTTAATTAACACAACTTTATGCATTTCTTTCACATATACTGCAGTCATGTTCACTGTGTTCACTCGTAAGGAATCAGTTCACATGGCTAGGCACTTGTAATGACATGTTATTAAGAGGCTAAAATTAAAGCCTGCCCCGTTTCAGCTGCCTGGGTGCGAACTCTAGCAGGAACATAACTCTGTGTAGGCTACACTGATTTTTTTTTCTTCTTGCGACAGCACACTCTGTGACCACAAACAACAGAGCTACGTGTTGAAATTGACCGGAGTTCTCCTTCAAAGTGATCCACTGTAGGCCTAATTAAAGTTATTTACTTGTTTGCAAAATCATGTGATTTTAAATGTTTACTTTTTCAGTTTAACAGTGTAGCCTAATAGGCTGTAAAGTAGGCTAACATCAACAAATATGCCATCTACTTTGGCCTATGTGACACTGTAATGGGGTAAAACATAATGTTATAGCCTACCACTACAGTATGTTCATACCACTACCAAATTGTATAGGCCTACTATATTGTTATTTTGTAATGTACATGTAGTAATACAAAATTATAATAATATGTTTTATTTATATAGTGCCTTTCTCAAACCCAAACTCATTTTACAGTGTCAAAGTGAAACAAAACAAGAGTGTACGATGTGTTGTTTGAAATAGGCTTATAATTGTAAAACCTGGTGTGCATATTTGCACATTTGTATTTGTAAAACATTATGGTTTGCTAGTAGTTAGTTGGTTATGACCGCTACAGCAGCTGGATTACAGTGACAATGTTACTACTGCTTTGAAAAAAAATAAAGATGAAAGGGCAATAGATTTCCTGACAGGAGCAATGTGCATACTCTCACAACTTTGTAGGCCTACAGAACGGAAATATCACACTGCCAGCTGAAAATAGAAAAATATGTAAGGTAGAACACTCGTCACTTCACACCAAGAACATGCATCTTAAAACGGAAGAGGAAGAGGAAGAGGAAGTGGTCAGTCTTGTTGTCTGGCCTCAAATTTGTCCAGTAGTAGCATGCGAATCTCTTATAGAAAGAGGGGGCAGCCGTGGCCTACTGGTTAGCACTTTGGACTTGTAACCGGAGGGTTGCCGGTTACACTAATTCACGGATTGGGATAAATGTCCCTCACGGGATCAGTATATATATACTCTAAGATGGCATGGGTCATAGGATGCAAGGATGTATTCAGTTGGACTATCAATACTAGAGGGAACTGAAAGAAATGTCTCAAAAATATTGGAATCTGTGAAGCCTGGTTATGTTGTTTGTTCAACAAACATTTAGATAATAATTATTTATGATGATTTACATGAAGAATATATTAGCAAGCAGACATTAATTTGTACAATTCAAGAGCAAGGTGTTCTTAGTGTGTGGAAAGCAAAGCACATACATCGTAAATCATAGAATACTAGTGCAGTGCCCGTTCAAACATGCTGTTCAATGCACTGCACAAACTTATATTTAATTTATACTACTCCAAACCACCTTCTGAAAACAACTGTATACTACTCTCTATACTGCACTATATCTTTTGTCCTGTCTATACACCACCTACTTTGTATATCACATTGCACTTTTTCTGCTTTTTTGCACTTCTGGTTAGACACAAACTGCATTTTGTTGCCTCTGTACTTGTACTCTGCACAATGACAATAAAGTTGAATCTAATCTAATCTAATCTACAGTAATCTATTCCTGTAGAAAACCTGTAGCCCAATTACAAAGGTCCACAGGTAGGCCTGCTTTGAAAATAGGATGATACAGAAAAAAATAATTCCAGCTAACCATTCAATAATGAATACTGAATATTGTATTATGATACAATATAATAAACGTGCAGAGAGCAGAATTTAAGCATGGTTGCATGTGACATTTTTTACTGATCAAATTGACATAATCCTAACAGCTGTTTTGAGTTCAAATAAGGCTATACTGTATGTTTAGGCTTTTGAATAACTTGATGATAGAGAAGACAAACCATTTTGTGGAATGATGCATCATATAATCATCATGTGAAATGTAGGACGATGTGACTCAAAAACAATCTCTGGTAGCCTATAAGTGACATCACACTGTGTCTGCCACTCTTAGCTGGTCATGCTTTGGATGTGGCATTCTGAAGCACATTCAACGCCTTGGCAGTCTGAAAAAAAAGTCCTTAAATTCGACCATTATCACTAGTTTCAATTTGGGACCTTGCAGTCGGAACTGTAGTTTGTTTGTTTATTTATTGAAAGTGTAAAGACAGTCCAAAGTAGCCTGTGCTATTCAAAGCGTCAGTGTATTGCGCATACTCTTTTTATGTCGTTTTGAATAGCTACTGCATACCCAGGTTTAGATAGATAGATAGATAGATAGATAGATAGATAGATACTTTATTGATCCCCAAGGGGAAATTCAAATTTCAAGTTTGTGTGTTCACGTATTGTTGCAAAATCTGCTGCTGTACACTGATTCAGTGCTGCCAAAGCCCTGCTTCTACCCTCTCTGGTCTCTGGTCCTGCACTGTGCTGTGAGGGGCGAGAGGCCACCGGCTAGAGCGGCAAAAGCCGATGTGTGCGTCTTTTATAAGTAAATATACTCTTTTGATCCCGTGAGGGAAATTTGGTCTCTGCATTTATCCCAATCCGTGAATTAGTGAAACACACTCAGCATACAGTGAAGTGAAGCACACACTAATGCAACAACAGCGGCGCTCAGGGAACAGTGAGGGGTTAGGTGCCTTGCTCAAGGGCACTTCAGCCGTGCCTACTGGTCGGGGTTCGAACCGGCAACCCTCCGGTAACAAACCCGAAGCGCTAACCAGTAGGCCACAGCTTTTAGATTTAACAATATATTTTGCATTTCTGAAGTCTTTCTTAAGTTCAAGTCTTAACGCTGAAGTCCAAGTCAAGTTCCAAGTAAAGATAGAGATGTCTCAAGTAAGTCAAGTCTTACCAAAGACAAGTCGAGTCCAAGTCCTTATTTTTTTCAAGTCCTAAACAAGTCACTGTTGTGTTATGGAACCGCATATTAAAATGGCATCAATCATGCTTTCAATATCATTCTTAGCAATATATCATACTTTACAAACTGAAAAGGTTTTAAAACACTTATAATCCTATCCTTTGTTTTCTTACAGAGGAAAATTAAGAGTGAATGGTTTTGAATTAAATGAGTTTACTAACTGGCAATTCCATGTCCCAACAGTCATGCTACAATTTTAATTGAGTGAGGGGTGAGGTAGGCTACACATGAGAAGTGTGTGAGTTAGGGAGTGTACAAATAGCCTATGCATTCCAACGACCATTTTAATGTCATCATCAAGGCCATAGCCTACTCAATACCAGGTGAATAAACATTTATTTACCTTCATATTTCTTGCTATTTATTTTGCAAAACACAACACTGATATGGGTGTTTAAAATGCCATCAGTCATTGATAATGACTGATAGTTTCGGTTTAGCTCCGTGGTGGAGCAAATTAAATTGTGTAGGCTATCCTACGAACATCACAGGATCAGAGGATCAACCAGAATATCACAGGATCCACAGTCAGATGACAAACGGGAGCATGTTCAGTGAGTGACCATCCCTTTTCCTTTCTCATAGGCCTAGCCTACTAGATAAGAGACCTGCATTCCATGCACAATCGCTGCGTTGCAACGTTAACGATGAATTTGAGGCTGCTGAAGTTGGTATAGGCAGAAAATAGTTATGTTTTTATAAGACACAAATAATTTTACCCATGCCGCAAGTCGTTACAACTCAAAGGGGCAAAGTCGAGTCAATAGCATGGAAGTCTATTATAGCCTACTATATTGTGCACACAACAAATAAAATGAGAGCACAATTTAGTGAAAAGAGCACTGTTTAGTAAAATGTGTGCACGATTTACTAAATGGAAAACACAAATCTGGATATATACCAAATAAATATCTTGCAATGACCCCTCCAGGGTTCCGTAGATGGCAATCTTAGTTGCAAGTAATTTCTAATTGTGTCAAGTCGAATCTGAAGTCATCAAAATCGTGACTCGAGTCTGACTCGAGTCCAAGTCATGTGACTCAAGTCCACACCTCTGTTACAGTCTCCATACTAAAAAAAATAATACAGAATGACACATGTAATTTCAGGATAATCAAAAAAGTTTTTTTGCATGTTCCTTTGCATTAGGAAGACGCAAAGTCAACATAGGGGGAGAACATGGTAAGACGAGCCATTTTTTACATTCTTCATCATTCTAATGTGTCAAAGAGGTGTAATCTTCATACCAAACAAAAATGTAAAGTGTTCTACTACCTCTGTAACCAACAACTCTTTGATAACTTATAAAGGTAAAGAGATATGCTCTCTGCAAAACAGTTGGTCTCCTGGCACAACTTACACCTCTGTGTGGGGTAGTTTGGGCCAAAACAAACATTTCAGGTAAAACATTTTTATTTTCTTCAAACAATAATTTAATTTCTACAAACAGTAGCAAGCACCAACATTTCACTGAGAATTTGCCAAATAGATTCATCTGAAAGATTCATTTGCCAAGATAGGTTTAGGGATATCACATTTTTTGTTGCATGTTTACCTTTAAATTTGCCCATTTATTCACTTAAATAAGTCAGATTAATATGCTGCCTATCTCTTTAGCTCTTAGTAACACGAAGGAACCATATAGAATAAGTTCACAAAATCAAGGCAAACTTAAAAATCGGACCATCATTTTGAAAGAAAATGCTTCTCACAACAAGCTAAGTATATTGTAAATCAGGTTTCTTGGCCAAGTATATTTGAGTATACAAGGAATTTGGTCTCTGCATTTATCCCATCCGTGAATTAGTGAACACACAGAGCACACAGTGAGGTGAAGCACACTAACCCGGAGTAGTGAGCTGCATTGCTACAGCGGCGCTCAGGGAGCAGTGAGGGGTTAGGTGCCTTGCTCAAGAGCACTTCAGCCGTAACCACTGGTCGGGGACCGAACTGAACTCCGGTTACAAGCCCGAAGCCCTAACCAGTAGGCCACGACTGCTAAGGAAACATTCACGATTTTGTTTAGCCCTCACATCATTGCTTATAAGGGCACCAATTGAGGTGTAATGCATCTGAATGTTTTCTTCTATTCATGTTTTCTCTAAATCACTCTAACTCTGGACATGCATGGAATCCACTTGGAAAGCAAAAAATCATATTTTTACACATGTATTTTTTACCACATTATCCACGAAGTGAATAGAGTCTGGAAACATTTGCAACACTTGCATTCGCGACGGGCACTAACTTTGAAATCATTGGTCCAGCCTTACTAATCACATTGATCAGAGATTCCTCCTTATGTTACTTCCTAACATGCTGACAAACTTACAAACTGTCAGTAAACATCAGTCAGGAAAGAAAAACCTTTGCTGTAAATAAATGTCTGCATTTTTCCAACTGCCTTTTTTACATTTGCAGGTGTTGCTGCTTCTGTTTATAAAAAAAATAGTTTTGGTTTCGTCTTCCCCTCTGATCTTTTCTTGTCTGAGGGAAACGGTTATGGTGTTCCAGACTAGATCTCCCTGAAAGAAGATCTAGGAGGTGGAGGGGGCCAGGCTACATGTGAGGTACCTTTCCACAAATTGTAAGGAATTATTCCCTATTCCTTAAAATGCTGTCACATGATACAATTTGTTTACAGTTTCCTAGAAAAAAGGGTGGCTCATCTTACCCCATATGCTCAACTTACCCCATTCTCCCCTACACTCTGCTGGATTGACTGTATACAATGCAATGTGATCCATTTTGAACCATATCATCGAAGTGAAGCAAATGCTTAAGTGGTCTCCAATCAAAACATTTGTTAGATGTTCTTCTGTCTTATCTAAATGACTAAATTCAGATGTAACTATTTTTTATCCTGCAGAGCTGCATTCGCATTGCTGTTACCACAGTGGCTTTTAGTGTGTAAGTGTGCTGTCATCTGTATCCCTCCCTGTCAGCTCAACTTAGTGACACCCTATCTTTGTGTCATTCCACCAGGCCATGCCAACAAGCATCACCTCCTAATAACAAGCATCACCTCCTAATAACAAGCATCACCTCCTAATAACAAGCATCACCTCTATCTGAGATAGTCTTCCACAGATTGACTAATGCAAGGCCCTGTTTTTTTTACATACTCCTGAACTTGTTGCTTAGTACTGTCCACCTATACCGAAACCACTGACCTCAGGGTCTGTGTGCATCTTTATATCAGGCTATCCACACTGTATGGTGATCCCCTGGGGGGCTCACCCAGCATCTGAGGGGACTTTTTAATGGGAAAAAGCAGTTAAGTAAGGAATAATGGATGACACGACGTTTGGTTATCAAGAATAATAGTGCATGTTTGAGGTGGTAATGTGGCCGCGCAGGAGAGTATCTTACACCTCGTAAGCGCATTATTTTTCTGATAACCGAACACCGTGGTGTCCATTATTCTGCTTATACCACTGTTGCAACTTGCGTTGTGTCAATTTGCTGTTAGAATTTTCCCTTTTTAATCACTAAAACTGTCTTGTTTGTAGAACTACTTCCTTCTGCCACATATCAACTAATTTCTCAACTTGTAGGACAAACTGAACCTTAGCTTAGTAAAATTGCTGTTTTACTATACTGCCATGTAACTGAGCTAAAAAAATCACCTCAGTCATATGCTACAATGTTGCTACGCTCTGGAAGGCAACGTGACAGTTCATTTAAACTTCACGACTCTGCAAATTAATGTACAAGGGTGATACGGCCAAAAAACTGGAGCTCCTTCATAAGTGTGCAATTAACAGAAAAATAATTGATTCTAAACACTGAATCACAATAGGAAATTCAACCAAGCAGTGGTATAATGTGTGTTATTTATTTATTTTCACTGTTTGTGTTCAGTGGTGTTAATCATCAATCAAATTTCTAATAAAATATATATTTTTTATTTTAAATAAAGACACTGTATAATAGCCTAATTGCAATAAAGATCTTTACAACTTTGATTATACTAGTTGTTGATGCTGTCAGTATAAACAGGCATTGCAAGTAGAAACAGGCATTGCAAATGTCACAACTAAATAGGCTACTAAATACTAAATACATATCAAGTCTGTGCTGTGACAGGCTTTCTTATGTCTCACTTGCAAACCACCTGCATGCTCTTCTAAAAACGATGTGACTCAAACAGCTAAACCACAAGCACACTGATGTGATGAAGGTGATATGGGGCACAGGAAACTCAACTCTGTGGCCTAAAATGTAGCTGAAACCTCACTGTGTACATCACAGAGGCATACAACAATCTCCAAACTAATTTGAATAAAACCATTGTTTATTCAATTTGGTGATTTTGATGCCGTCAAAATTATGAAGACAAAGTGCTCAGATTCTAATAGGAGAGTTTTATTTTCAAAAGAGGGTTTTCTAAAGTGTACATCTTTCGATAGAAGACATATCTGAAGATGCTACAAACGGTAAACATGACCTATTTACTACCAATCAGAAATGTCAGACAAATTAACACAAAGGGATTTTAGTGTCTAATTCTAATAATAGTTCCACTGCATATGTACAGGGCAGAGACATGCAACACAAAACTACCTGAATATAGGGGTCATAATTGTGCTGCAAACAGACACCCTTTAATGTGCTTCCATCTTTGTCACATATGACAAAATGTAATGTCGTTTTGGGTAATCCAAAGTGTTCTCTGTTCTTAATGCACCCATGAGAAATTACTGGTGAAATAAGACTAGTGACACTAATCACTGTTGTTATGCCTCACTAAAACATGATAAACTGTAGCACGGCATGTCTTTTAAAACATCTGTAAGAAATATTTAATATGAAGTAGAAGACAAAGGTTTATTTGCGGAGAATATTGAATTTGGAACATATTTTTTTGAAACACTGTAACTTTACTTGATGTTGTCAGATTTTATGCCAGACATTGAACATCTTTTGAAGGGGGAAGCAAACGTACGCTGATGGTAGGAATTTTCTTGAGGTGCTGGTCACGGGATACTTAATGTGTTGAACAAAGGGAGACTTGAGAAGACTTGAGAAAGGCCACAGGTCGAAACGTTGTTTGTATTAAACTACTGGCATATGAGCTTCTAGAGTGTAGAGTGTCTCCCTTTGTTCACGACATTTAACATCTAACATCTATTGCTGTTGAAGCTCAAAAAAAATAGCATCGGGATGAAATGGTATGAAGTGTAAGAGTAAAATAATATTTTCTCACCATAACATGTTTTGGGTTTGTCTGAAAGTATTTCCCCTTAAAGTTTACAAGAAGCTGATTAAGACTGTCTGCTAGTTTTCCACTGTAGTCATCTGCCTGTGACGTCAAAAGATATTTTCTACAAATAAAATAACAAATTCCTATGCTTTCCGTGAAACCTTTAGGCTTACATGTTCTTTCGTTATGACTTGTTAATTTATTAATTTACATTTCTTCATTTGACAGTTGTCATTTACTTAGTAGACATATTTGTAGACATTGAAGTTACAAAGTTTTAAACTTTGTTACATAATTGTATTAGTTTAGCTATCAACTATTGTATTAAATGTTGGGCCTAAATTGTTGATGCTGTCGACGTTAACTTTGATTCATAGTTTTTACAAAATAAATACTGGAAAATAGTGTACTGCTGACCACATCATGTGTGTGTTCATTTTCCTGCATTGTCAACTGCAGCTCAGCGGAAAAATAAACATCTTGCTCATATCAGTTAAGTGTAAAGCTATGTTCCCCTTCCCCAAACACACACATACACATGCACACCCTGCACACACACACACACACACATGCACACCCCGCACACACACACACATGCACAACCCTGGCGCGTGCACACACACACACACAACCACATGCACACAGACATACACACACAACCACATACATGCATGCACGCACACACACACACACACACACACACACACACACACACATTTCCCCTTGCACTTCCTCCATCACACACTACCTAGACGACACCTAATACACACTGCACACCCTGTCGGTGCTTCACATTTCCCAGATAACGACAAGCTATCTGTTTGAAATCTTACTTGCTGCATATCCAAGTGAAAAAGAAATGCTACATATCAAATGTTGAGAAACACTGTGCAACAGCATCAGAGGGTTCCACTGATAGGTGTAGTTGTATAGTTGTACTATGCTTCATGGAAAGGAAATACTTGTTGTGTAATATAAAAGTTACATGACAGAGTTAAAACTCTTTCTTGCTTGCTATATATGCTATTTACACACATCACTGACATAATGGGCCATAAAAAGAAAATAGACACATATGATTTGATTCATAAAATAAGAGATTTGCAGGAGTCTATAAACACCAATACTGGTTACATTTCTATATTTCCTACATTTTTATATTCTATTATAGGGCAATTCCACAGAAAATGTACTTTTTGTCACATCCATAACGCCAGTGAAATGCCTTGGCATTTGTATGATATGAATGATAACATTCATTTTTTGTGCATTTTTCCTCATTTACATTCTTCAGCCAAAAATGGCAAATGCTCAAATTTCATGTAATCATTCACATCATACCATACCATCACATTTTATTGGCGTTATGGATGTTACAAAAAACGTAATTTTCCACGGAATTGCCCAATTCCTTTTTGAAACGTTTTGTTGAAATGTTTGTTAAACTAGCCTTGTTATCATAGCCTATAGAGTTTGCAGTGTCATTTGTCCCATGAGCAAAGTTACTTCATAATTACATGTTCTCATAGGTGCACTGAGGATTGTGAGACCTTGGCTTGAGTAAATTAAGAGGAAAGATTTCATTAATCCATAGCCTGTGTTTTTACCCCCATTCTGATTCTCAAATACAAACCAAGCAGTTTAGGTGTGTGAATTTATACTCATTCCAATTCCAAACCAACCTTAGGCTATATTGTTTTCTTATAATGTTAAAATATTCATGAGAAATGAAACATGTATGTGCGTGTATTCAATCTATGTATTTGTCTACCGTGTATTGATAAGTTCATCTTTACTTTTATGTCAAAGGGTTATTTAAATTGGATACAGATGTAATTCATATTTGCATATATACAACAGCACAATTGATTTTTGTTTTAACTACACTTTTGTATATTTTGATCACAGATTGTTCTTCATTACCTCAAATGAATGCACAATAAAACTGGATAGTGACAGAGCAAACAGACATGCAGGCCTTGCCGCACACCTTACTCGCATCCTGCCTGAACATACACTGCGCCTACCACACCTACCCCATTTCTTTGCAAAATGAAGACCGTGCTTTAAAATGGATGAATGTAAAGATAAAAAATGACTGAATGTCACTGTCCGAAAGGTCACTTTTAAAGTCAACTGAAGTTGACTCTACATCATAAATGTAAAAATGTACTGCTTGCGTTAAAACCTGTCGGCGTGAGGAGAGAACCCAAGATGGCAGCTGTACACGAGCTACGGATTCTTCAACCTCCCGTTCAGCTTTGGCCCTCACCAGATCTGACCATTCTGCATGACAGTGGCTCTACTTCAAAGAGTCCAACTGAGCTGATCTGAGGCTTTATGAGACTAAAGGAAATATAGTGAGTGACCAGGATATGTTAATGTTCTCACCTGCAGAAGGGATCGTAAAGACCATGAGAAGACCAGAAACGGTTGTTTGCCAGGCCATATCGGCTTCCTAAATTGGGATGCTCGAGGTACTTTTTCTTCAAAATTCTTCTTCTTTGCTATTCTTTCTTTTACTGATTTGGTTTCTTATTAGAGCTAGTAGCCTACTGTTCGTTGCAGACCCTCCAGAAACGTCTGTAACACGGTGACTTGTAGTCAAGTAAGGAAGTCACATAGTTGCGAGAAGTTTTCTGCTGTTGCTCTCAGTCTTACTCACAGGAAGTGGGTCGACCACACTCCACCTGGTGACACATATGCTCCACCTACAGATGTGAGCTCTTAGCCCTTTAGCGTTACCAGAACCGACTGCTTCAGCCACCTGCAGCTCTTACACATTATCCTTCAACACAGACACATATGCACACATACAGTACATAACATCTATCCTTCAACACAGACACACATTCATAACATATAACCTTCAACAGAGACACACATGCACACATACAGTATATATCCTGAGGATGACACTTACTATATTTCCTTCATGTGCATAATACTATATGTGTCTCCCTCATAGTGGTATGGTATTTAATGCTTATTTTCACTTCAGGCTGGATGTCAACTGCATTTCATTGGCTCTGTACCTGTACTCTGCTAAATGACAATAAAGTTAAATCTAATCGAATCTAATAACTCCCTTGTAAGAGTAGCATTAATTTTATCCCAAGTGAAGGTTATGTTATTATATATATTATTTGTATATATTATATATATATTATATGTAAATATTGTTATTTTTTTTCTGAAGGAGGACACTTGTTATGATGTGCCTGTGTGACCTCACTGGAGGCCCTCCCATTCTCAACATACACACATCACAGGCTTGTTTTACAGCCTGAACTCCACATGTGAAACTCTCATGTAAAGGCAATCTGTGTGAAACTCTCATGTAAAGGCAATCTGCGTCAACTCTCATGTAAAGGCAATCTGCGTCAACTCTCATGTAAAGGCAATCTGCGTCAACTCTCATGTAAAGGCAATCTGCGTCAACTCTCATGTAAAGGCAATCTGCGTCAACTCTCATGTAAAGGCAATCTGTGTGAAACTCTCATGTAAAGGCAATCTGCGTCAACTCTCATGTAAAGGCAATCTGCGTCAACTCTCATGTAAAGGCAATCTGCGTCAACTCTCATGTAAAGGCAATCTGCGTCAACTCTCATGTAAAGGCAATCTGTGTGAAACTCTCATGTAAAGGCAATCTGCGTCAACTCTCATGTAAAGGCAATCTGCGTCAACTCTCATGTAAAGGCAATCTGCGTCAACTCTCATGTAAAGGCAATCTGCGTCATGTTCCATTAGGGGTGAAGAAATGCAAAAACTAAAGAGAATGCCTGCAAACCCGAGTAGCAGTTGGGGGCAGCCGTGGTCTACTGGTTAGCGCTTCGGACTTGGAACCAGAGTTGCCGGTTCGAACCCCAACCAGTAGGCACGGCTGAAGTGCCCTTGAGCAAGGTACCTCACCCCTCACTGCTTTCCGAGCGCCGCTGTTGTTGCAGGCAGCTCACTGCGCCGGGATTAGTGTGTGCTTCACCTCACTGTGTGTTTCACTAATTGACGGATTGGGATAAATGCAGAGACCAAATTTCCCTCACAGGGTCAAAAGAGTATACTTAGCTCCCAGAGTTTAATTAAAAAAAGAAAAAAGGAACATTTTGACCCATTTTATCTTTTAATTAAACTCTGGGAGCTATTCCCCTGTATAGGGCATTCTGATATTATACTTTGTCCTGCACCTGGCCTAAATATAGGTGGAATGCAAGCACTCTGCCAGGTTAAGAATTGCTACACATTAATGAACTGATTTATGCTTCTATTTGAGCCCTGCAATGTGTCAACGAGCAATTATTAAAATCACCACCTGGTCGCACTGCGTGGTTTCAGCACACAGTATTAGATCAATGATTGTTTACATGGTTGTTAAGTACTCAATTTCCAACATAACCCATAATGCCAACATAACCCATAATTAGCTCCCATAGTTTAATTTAAAGGAACCATATGTAAGATTGTGGCAAAAACTGGTACTGCAATCAGTTTCAAATTACTGTAGAGCGGTGTATCCCTTCCCCCTCACCGCTGACTCGAGGTTGCCAACCCAGATGCCGAAACACTACTGACTTTGTGATTAGTAGATAGGTGGAGGGTGGCACATCAGGCCAAAACACAACATGACATGACAAAACACTACATCAACATCAGTTGAGGGCTGCAACTTCACTTTTTAAATGACAATATCCTGGCCGGACTACTGTTGTCAGGGATATAAGTATTGGACATTAACATGATTTCTTAATGTCTAGTGACATATCAGGGCCATTTTATGATTAATTGAAATACATTTCTTACATACGGTCCCTTTAACAAAAGGAAACAGGTACTTTTTAGTTGTAGCATTTAATGATGGGGTGGGATTAAACAAGTGTTCATTTCTTCCCATTCCCTTATCAATGTGTTTAAAAGGAGATTATTTTATTTTTTCTGCCAATTGATAGCATGTGTTTATAACTGGGGCATTTGAAATAAATAAAAAATTTAATTCAATGTAAACTAGAAGTCCACATCCACACACTCACTTACATTCAGTTGTTGGAGCTGCAGTATAGAGGATGGAGTAGGAGATGGAGAGAAATTGAAAAGTGTGATTTATTTTTTGCGGAGAGAATGTGCAGGACTGAGCGGCAATGGTCTGATGCTAGCCTGGTTAAGGAAAGGGTTGACTTGTTATGTGGACAATAAGAAATAAATATGTTTTATGAATGTATGCTTCTTCATCTATACCACTCACTATTCATTTTTTCTTACACAAACATAAAACAATAAGACTCCTTGGGCTAAATGTTTATTCAGTATCACGTACTGTCCTAGCTACAAGGCAGTCCCTCATACACAAGCAGAAAGACCCAATGTGTGCTTGTACATTGTGTGTATGTAACGGTAGCCAGCTGTATCTAATAAGTGCTGTATTTCATAAAGTAAAAGTAATTATAGTAAAACTGCTCTCTTATTGTGTTAAGCATTTTCAGTATATGACGATAAGCTATTGCATGGGTTATTGTGTTAAGTATTTTCAATATATGACGATAAGCTGCACAGGAATAGAAATCAGTTGCAGCACATGTTTACATACTGAAATGTCCTGCATACTGTAATTTGTGCATACTGTAAGGTACTGCACTGTATAGGCTGCTATAAATATGATGAAGTAACATATTCATACTGTTATTTTGGGTAGACTTGAGTTATTGCAAAAATCCTGATGCTAAATTCTCTCATGGGTTGATCCTGTGAACTCCTCTCAGACTCAGAGTGGAGCTGTTGGAAGGCCTCTCTGGATGAGCATCTCGCGGAACTGAGAGAAAAAAAAAATTGATTTAATTGATACATTTCAATGTAAAAAATGAAAATAATGGTAATACTACTACTACTAATAATAATAATAATACAGTAATAATAATTTTCTTATGTAAACGTGACATTTCAGAGACTGACAGTAGTTACCGGTCATACCAGTCGGTATGCATACTATGGATATCTTACAAAAGCATGATTTGGTAGCTGGGCTTAGTCCTGGAATGCCAATTCTGAAAATTGCAAGTACCATGACCCCCATGGATAACGTGTGGTAAGTGTAGAGGTACTAGTGAATTAGTGTGTGAGTGTAGAGGTGCTAGTGAACTAGTGTGTGAGTGTAGAGGTGCTAGTGAACTAGTGTGTGTGTGTAGAGGTACTAGTGAACTAGTGTGTGTGTGTGTAGAGGTGCTAGTGAACTTGTGTGTGAGTGTAGAAGTACTAGTGAACTAGTGTGTGTGTGTGTAGAGGTGCTATAGAACTAGTGTGTGAGTGTAGAGGTGCTAGTGAACTAGTGTGTGTGTGTGTAGAGGTGCTATAGAACTAGTGTGTGAGTGTAGAGGTGCTAGTGAACTTGTGTGTGAGTGTAGAAGTACTAGTGAACTAGTGTGTGTGTGTAGAGGTGCTATAGAACTAGTGTGTGAGTGTAGAAGTGCTAGTGAACTAGTGTGTGTGTGTAGAGGTACTAGTGAACTAGTGTGTGTGTGTAGAGGTGCTAGTGATATAGTTGGTTCTATAGGCCTGGGCATCAAACCAAATCATTTGTGTTGGTATCACAATGTAGCTGTCATTTTTTTCCTGTAACACAAACACAGTAATAATGACTGGACACAAATGTCCAAACATATTATTAGAGGTTCATGAGTTGGCAAGCGTGGACGAAAATAGGGGCTTACCCTCTCTATTACAAGAGTGCTGAATTCAAATGGTTGTAAAACTTTTACATAAATGCAGAGTAAGATACTTGCCATAGCAAACAAATCTGCTGGCGACACAACCTACATCATTCCATTCCTCAGTAGATCTCTGCTCCGCACACAGCTCTTGTCCATGTCCGTTATCGGGCTCATTTGGGAACCAGTTTCTATGGACCCTTTCAAGAGAGTTCCATTATCAGCATCATAGTTGGCCCCACAAGACTTCCTTTTCAACATTCCATATGTTATCTTAATGCAGAGGAAGTAGATTGGGGCCCAAATAGAATGTTCAAGCATTGTTTTTGTTTTTATTGTTGAAAGGGTCTATACAGTATGTAGTCTCTCCAGGACCGTAGCTGTCGTTATCAATGGACCACCTCCAAGTGTTCAGGTCATCATAGAGTCCAATCCAAGCAGAGCCAGTGTGCCGAGCTGGGTCAGTGAATTCACGTCACCCGTGTTGTAAAGGGTGGCCAGCTCTGTGTAGTGGGCCCTGCAGCGACTCTGTGCTTTACTCCAGCTCTTTAGAATGTTCAGAAAACCAACTTAGTTTTTTTCAATCGCTAACAAGCGCTTACCCATACTTCAGATACTTTTTCTAAACTCTTAACACAGACTCACACCTAGAAAACACAATTGGCCAAATGTATAATTTTCTTCTCAAAAACACATTTTGTTAAATATATTACTAACACATATTTCTCTGCACACACTAACTTTACCAAAACACTCGAAATCTGACTCAAAATGAAATTATTCTGTCAAAGAATGACACTTGTTTTCACTTCACAAGGTACATGCATTCAATCAAAGTACACCAGGTTTCAAAATACTGGCTATTGTTGACATTACAAAAACTGCATAGACTTTTATGTTTCAGTTTTACAGGTATTTGCATGCCATTTTTACACTAAATGTCTTGGTTGGGACTCTGTCCACATGTTATGTTCACATTCAAAAGCATTCCAGTAAAAATCAGTTTGTTTTTCCTTTCCTGTTACTACAGGAGGTACAGTAGATAGAACAGATTTATTTACAGTATTGCTTACAGTAAACAACAAAATATGCATGAAACACACAAGAGCATTCTGAACAAAAAAAAAAACAACAGCAAAAAGCCCAGATAAAAAGGGGACTAAAAAAAGCACAACATTACTGTACTGTATCTAATCTCTGCGATCTTCAGGATCTTCAGGGTTAGGCCACATGTTTTCATCAACATCGCATTGATTACATGGTCAATGATAGTGGCACGAATTTCATCACTGACAACAGTTCTTGCAACCTTTGGAATGCCACCACCACGCATTCTTACACCTCTACCTTGCCCTCTCTTTGGGCCTGCTCTTCTCCCTGACCCTGCTCTTCTCCCTGACCCTGCTCCTCTCACTGCTCCTGCATCTCTCACTGCATCTCTCACTGCTCCTGCACCTCTCACTGCATCTCTCACTGGGCCTGCTCTTCTCCCTGGGCCCCTTGCTCTTACTCTTCCTCATCTAGACATTACAGTGTTTGTCTTTTTCTGTTTCTGTTTCTAAAAACATCACTCCTCAAAGTCTTCCTTTTACTGTATACGTGTCAATGTAATAGAAAAAAAATAACCCCTGCCACTGAGTCTAAGCCAGACTGGAATCAGCTGTGGTTGGCCCAATTTACCCAACATAAATCAATTGTGTGTCGATTATTAAATTGTTTGTTTATTATCAGCTGAGCTATATTGTTCTTGAACTGATATCATTGCAGAAGCAGAGGTTTTCATACTGTATCTAAGGTTTGGAATATAGTTTTTGCTATTGTGGGATGTTGTGAGTTAACATTCGTAAATACTGCAAAAACAATCCATAATTTTGTTGGGAGGTATAGCTTGTCTGTTAAGAAAATGTAAGCATTGTGGAAATGTGTTCACTGACTGCATATTGTGTGAAAACGACATGAAATGTGTGAATGGTATGGCCACAAAAGACCGATGCTGTGCTAACTGTATTTAGAGTTTTGAAAATGTGACAACTGGTTGGACAAACGCTTATTAGCGACTGAAAAAAACTGTAATAATATATCCGCAAGCGGAGATTAGCGGTGTCCAAGCGAAATGGCAAAAAGTGACCTTTAGCCACATGAAGGTGGGGGCTGTAGTGCCCCCAATGGACCAAATTATACAAAATTTAGTGTGCTTCCAGAGAATGTAGCATGGATTGTGTTTACCAAGTTTGAATAGGATCGGACCTTTACAAGAAATTTTATAGGCAATACAATAATTATAGGTCACGCCTCAAATGTGGATTGATGCATAACTTTGAATCGGAGTGACAACTCAAAATCCAAAGAAGCCAATCTTTTAGACTTGGTCTGAAGGTGAAGCGTATCAAATTTCGTAGGAATCGGAAGAACGGTCTATGAGGAGATAGATTAGTTTCGCTTTTCAGCTTTTTGAAAATGGTGGTAAAAATGTGAATGATGGAAATGGGTGTGGCTGGATTCATTAGATGGCGGAACTCTAAGTGGAAATAATTTGTAAAAAAATATCATACGGTTCTGGAGATTTGAACAAAAACATAAATTGACTTATTATAGGGCCCCCTACAGTCAGTAATGGGTCTTTTTTGTTTTGAGAGATCATGAATTGATTTGGGACCTATAGTGAAAATTTGGTGTCTGTACCTATTACGTTTATGGCTGCATACATACACTGTTTTGGGTCGGTGGCTGTAGCACCAAATCAGAACAAAAGCACAAAAATCAGAAAAAGCCAATCTGTTAGGCTTGGTCTGTAGATGATGTGTACCTAATTCTGTGGGAATTGGAACAACAGTCTAAGGAGATAGATTAGTTTCACTTTTGAGTTTTTTGCAAATGGCGGGAAAATTGACCAATGGTCAAATTGCCATGGTTGACTTAATTGGATGCAGGAGCACTGAAGGAACAAGGAAGAATTTTGGAAAATATCCATATGGTTCTGGAGATATGAGTAAAAATGTAAATGTGATTATTATAGCGCCCCCTATGGACAGAAATGGGTAATTCCTGTTGTGTGAGATCATGCACTAATTTGAGACCTATTACGGTTATAGCTGTAGAAACGGTTCTGCTGCGAAAACATAATTTCATCAAAGGTTAAAAATCAGAACAAAAACAATAGGAGTCCCGTATCTTCGCTGCTTGGAACCCTAATTATTAATTAGCTTCTGGTGGCCATCTTGGAAATGACCCCTTTACTGGGGTCAGATTTTACTAGATTTTTAATATGTTATCTAAAGGTATCGTAATAAGTTGAAAAACCTTTTGTATCCATTTTCTTGAGATTAGGTGTTTTTTTCCATATATTGACCCGCCTAGATAGTCTTTAGAATGTTCAGAAAACCAACTTCCAGCTCCAACTTCTGGACATGTCAAATTCAAACTCCATCCAACAAACACCATCAGACACAGGCTGACCTACCTGTTGGTGTTTGTTGGCATTTTTTGGCGTGTTTTGGGGCAACGTACAGTACAAGCACCTTAACAGCAGAAAGAACAAACAAGCGTGCAGGTCCAGCTCTTTAAAAAGTCCAAATAATTACACTATAGCTCAAAGTTTCACTGCTTTCACCCTAAATAGATGAAGGAATAAATATATACATACATACATAAATAAATAAATATATAAATAAATCAGCAGCAATGTCACAGATAAAAGTCAGTACAACTTTATTTCATGTAGTGCACACAGAAAAATCACACAAAGTTCTTTGAATATCAGAACTAAATTTAAAAGTGCTTCACAAATGTATTCCCTTTCAGAAATTCACAATGATCTAAATCACAGACCACTTTGGTAGTCAAGAGCAGAATCTATCCAGCAATCTCACAGTTGATACTGGTTAAATACAATGCTCTTGTGTATAACACAGGCTATACCCAGAACAGGCATACAACAGACAATCCCCCCAAGTATACTTTGGTTGTGTTTTAATATGGCAGTTCAAATAGTTCTTATGATGACAGAATAAACCTGCAAAAGTGCAGGTAAGAACTGTAGGCAATATTCTAAAGGCTCATTTATGCTCAATGGTAATTACAAATGGAGCTTTCTGTCCATATTGTGCATTCATTTCCATTAAACTGATCAACAGACCTCACAATTTTCGTATGGAAAGGGAGCATAAATCAGGCCTAAATATGAACTGCGAAGATTGTGTACATAATTCAACGCAGTGTGGATGTACACTATGCACTTTAGCTGACATACAGTACATGTGAGTTATCAAGCTAACTGGCAACACAAAATGAAACTTACTTTAACTCACATGTGTCAAATTTACATTTATTGGCATTAGGCTATGTGTTATAACTGGTAAATTAAATATACCTTAAAGCAACACAATAAAGATCTTTTACCCAAAAATACCTTACTTATAATTAAAAATGAAGTCTATCGTTGTTGATCAGGTACTCTTCTAGTTGTCACATCGTTACATCATTGCAAAAGGGTTCTCCAATGTTTTCTCAGTTAGCCTTTTAAAATGATATCAGATTAGTAAACAGAATGTGCCTTTGCAACATTGGATGGATGGTTGCTGATAATGGGCAATGTAGATATTGCATTAAAGATCAGCCATTTTTTTTCTACAACAGTTGAGAACCCTTTGCAATTATGTAAGCACATAATGTAATTGGAAAACTGCTGCCCTGATTAAAAAAAAAAACAATGCAACTGATCTCATCTGGTATTCTGTCTATAATGGAGTGGAATGGAAATTTCTAAGTGTCTCCAAACTTTTGACTGGTAGTTTATGTGTGTATATATATGTGTATATATATTATGGGCCACATATACATATACATATATATATATATATATATACACACACACACACACACACACACACACACACACACACACAATACAATCATTGTGTCCTGTTGCTTTAATTATTAAGGCATTTAGGCATAATAATTCAATTACACTTAACTGGGCCCCAGCTGCTAATGGTAAATTTAAAATTCTTACTCTTGCTAACAGGACAGCCACGGGATTGATGTTTGAAGAGCCTTATTCAAAACGCATCTGTCCGGTTATCACCAATTAGGCCTATCCTTACTAGTATATATTTTGTTTAATCATTGTCAACACTTAGATCTTCTAATTTTATTACTAGGCATGGGACAATGTGTCAATATCTGAATAACATATTGCCAGGTGCTTGTGATGAAGTATATTCCCCAGTTTGACAATTTTTTTTGTCGCCAGTGTTTAAATTCAGTCACTTAGGTGTTAGAATACCATACACGATAGGTCATCTTATTTATTCCTATAGAATTGTGTTCCTGAGTACTGCAAGCAGTAGAAACATCAGATTACCTTGCCTCATATAAACATAACATGGCCTTTGGAATTAAATTATGGCAAGTGCTGCACATTCCGACAATTTATTTCCTTTTATAACATTTTTACTCTTACATATCGTGTAAAATCCATATAATAGGAACGACCAGTAGAAGTTAAGCAAACATGTTGATCCAATGCGTAGACTGTCCCTCAGGAACAGGTTTCCTGTAAAAAAAAGCAAAGTTTTCAAAATTCTGCATTCCTCCATATTGAGATAATGTGTGAAATCAGTGACTGTCTCACTTTTCTTACGGTAAACATCTGAGATCAACAGCCAATCAAATGGCTTCAACCGAACATGAAGCAGCAGGCTGCCATTCATTTTTAATAGGAGTGGCCCATAATATATATATTCTATATATACGGCTCTGCTTTTTTGTGTCTATTGAGTAAGTGAGTTAGGGATGGCTGGGCCCATATACTCGTAAAAATTCACCTATACCACCCACTGATACCACTTAATTACACAGTTTGTTTTCGGTTTGAAAAAAAAATGGTATGGGGACATCCCTACTATTGATAGTAGTTTGCGCCACATTTAATCACTGACTCGTATGGTCTTAGCGGTGACTGGAAGAAGAATTAGGTAATACACCGACAGCACAAACAGTCCTTTTTATATCCTTTCTTTACACTGACACAGGAAAAAAATACTTTGATACTCTCCACAGTAGCATAGAAGTGTAATGATATTGATCAGTGGCATCAATTAACGATTTAGTTTGATGTAGTGTGATTGAAATATACAGTGCCTATAAAAAGTATCCCCCCCCTTAGATATTTCCACTTTTACGGCTTTTATAAATGGAATCATATATTATATATTGTTAATTAACTAAGAATACTTTATACAAATGTGCTTTCACTGTGCAATCATTTTTGTAAATGATTGTCAAAAAAGGCCAAGTAAAATTGACAAGGAGTCCATTTATTAAAGCAATAAAAGGGGTAATATCCAAGGGGGGTGAATTATTTTTTATAGGCTCTGTAGATATAATATAAATATTTTTTTGCTGCCTTACGTTTTGCAACAATGCTCTTGTTTTGTCTTGGGTTATGAATCCAGTGCACCCCTTTGCTTTACAGTTTATAAAGTCTTTTTTGCATATATCGTTAATTTCTTTTTCAGTTGAACTATATTCACAATTCTAAAAATGTAAGAATATCATTAACTAACCACTTGTAACTCCTGAGTTAATCATGAATTAAAGTATTAGGAAGTGGTTTATAAAATATGTATCCACACCCTAACTAATCATTAGTGCATGTGTATGTAACAACTGTTAAATATTGGAAATATTACTTCATCATTTATTAAGTATTAACAATAAAATAGAAACATATTTTAGATATAGGCTTATTTACTATGAACAAACCATTCATAACTGTGTGTTCAAATGTTTTACTAATGAGAAATAATGTATGAGCAATACTTTACAAATGATGAACAAAGCATTTACTAATAGTTTACAAATGCTTAACAAATTATGCATTGTGTGTAGTTATTATTAAAGTGTTACCGTTTTTGATATATTTTTTATACATTACTATTTTTTGGACTAATCTCACACTCGCTACAAAAAAGCACCTGTTTGGAGTGATTACTGACAATAGTCTCCTAGTAGCGCTCTGAGCCACTTTGTCACCTATATTCACAATTTTATTTAATTCCCTGTTATTAGCCCTATCTTTCTGACATTCACATTCAATAGATAATTTATTCTGTTACATAACAAAGAATATAAAAAACGCAGGCATTTCTATATCTATTATAACTGTTGGTAACACTATATTATTAATTATATTATATCAATCAGTATGACATTTTCACCTCTATGTTAACTCTTTGATTTGGAATAAATGGGAGAGAACCTGAATAGTGTGATAGCATGCCTGACCGTCCCTGATTATCTTAAATGCTTCAGTTTGGGATAAATTATATTCTTCAGTTTGGCGATAGGAATGAAATGTGCCTTGAATGGAGGAATAGGACTTACTGTTCTTCTAGTATGGTGTGGCCTTGAAGTAGTCGTCTGGAGTGACCGTCTTCACCCCCCCAAAGTAGTCGAGCACCCACACCTGAGTGATGTTCATCTTGGCGAAGAACCAGTTGTGATCAGATGGCCAGTCCAACATTTCTGGGTGGCGATCAAACAAGGACTTTTTGGCCACAACTGCCTCGATTGTATTGTTTTGTACCTGCAGATAACAGTAAAAAAAATGCTTTTTAGTGAAAAAAGTCAAACAGCAACAAGTCTTTTTGTTGTTACTGGGAAAGGATCACTAAGTGTAATTTGATTTCAAAATAAAGCATGAAAATTCTCTTAGTTTCAAATCTGTGGTGGCTAAAAACATCTGATCTAGCTGTTGT
The DNA here is from genome assembly GCF_017589495.1 of Alosa alosa. Taxonomy (NCBI): domain Eukaryota; kingdom Metazoa; phylum Chordata; class Actinopteri; order Clupeiformes; family Clupeidae; genus Alosa; species Alosa alosa. The sequence goes on along the minus strand of NC_063211.1, from coordinate 4,149,599 downwards.
AGAGAGCAGTTTAACAGGTGTTTTTCTAAGACTATTGGGTAAACCATAATGTTATTTTAAATTCAATGCATATATTCAAAGTTCAATCTGATTTATGAATGATCTAGGCTACAATGGGCGAGCTAAACCATTTGTAGTAGCCTGGAACTGCATTGAAATAATACAAAAACAAAATTAGCCAAAGTTGAATCTACCGATTTCTTCATTGAGGATCTGTAGGAAAACAGTACAACGACTTATCGTTGTCTTTCAGATGTTTATTTTTGTACTCAGCACAGTAATCACTTATCTTGACAACAGTCTTTCTTAGTGGTTAAACGGTTTGAGGTACTTTTTCCTGCCTACATAGCTCTAAAATGCTTTGTGATGTCAAATACTACAGCTCAAGAGAAAATGTAGTGGGTCTTTGAGTCTTTCTGTGACATGCGTACTACCACATAGACTTATACATAAGTGTATTGTGGTTCTCTTTACAATCAGAATATAATTTCTGTACCATGTTCAATTGAGTGTTATATGCTTCACTAATGCTTTAGTAGGCTGGGAATATAGTCATAACAACCTGGTAGAATCATGTTGAACAGTGGATCTCTACAGACAAGAGTATAGAGGATTTACATTAGATTTGATTAGATTAGATTAGATTCAACTTTATGGTCATTGTGTAGAGTACAAGTACAAAGACAATGGAATGCCGTTACATGTGCAGGATAGACCATCTAGTTCAGTTATAAATGTTATAATTGTTAGTGATTGATTGGTCAAATTGATCATTAATATTCTACACTACATTTTAGCTGCTTTTCAAACACAAACAAAGATAGGCAGCATTACCTCCACCACGGATCCTGAGAGGATAATGTGCGCACACAATGGACTCTGGGGGTCAAAGCCTTGTGCCTTACAGAAGTCTGTCTGAGCCAAAGACACACACAGCGAAGCCTGGGGGTTCACCTGCCAAACACAGGCGTTCACACAGATATTACATCCACTCATATGATACTGCAGGATATCACATCCACTCATATGATACTGAAGGGTATCACATCCACTCATATGATACTGAAGGGTATCACATCCACTCATATGATACTGAAGGATATCACATCCACTCATATGATACTAAAGGTTGATAAAAAAATAAAACATACACTTTTAATCAGGGCAGCAATATCTACAGTACATTGCCCATTATCAGCAAGCATTCATCCAATGTTCCAAAGGCACATTCTGTTCACTAATCTGATATCATTTTAAAAGGCTAACCGAGGAAACATTGGAGAAGCCTTCTGCAATTATGTAAGCACATAATGTAATCTGAAAACTGCTGCCCTGATTAAAAAAAATGCAACTGATCTCAGCTGGGTATTCTGTATATAATGGAGTTGAATGTAAATTTCTAAGTGACCCCAAACTTTTGACCAGCAGCGTAGCCGATTAGAGACACAACACATGTACAGATGAAAAGTGAACTAAATGCCCTACTACACTGTGGCGCAAGTGGCTATAGTTCCTAACCATGTTTGGGTCCAAGTGCCCACATTGGGGACCCATGCTCAAGTCTGACCTGTGGTCATCTCCCCCAGTCTCTCTCTCACACTCTCTAAATAAAGGCAGTAAAAGGCCTTTAGTAAAACTTATTTTTTTAAAAGAAAAAGGTTTATTCATTAAAAAGAAAAAGGTTGATAAGATTTTTTTCAAATTTCAAAGTACAAATGTTATCAGTAGCCTACACTATTTACATTTGTATTATTAGCCTATGCCTAGGTTAGGTGTTAGGCTAACAGTTTAACCAGTAGCCTAACATACAATTAACATGCAGCAGAAAGGTAGAAAATTGAGAAACGTGTAGGGATAAACAGGGGTAATATTGCCTGTTAACTTTAGGCTAGGCCTACTTTATGTTTATCTACTATATTAAGCACCTTGCATTTGGATGTGTTGTGAAGTGGCAAAACCTGTGGTGCGTATGTGTATGTAGCCTATGTGTGTGTGTGTGTGTGTGTGTGTTGGGAGTTAGTTAGCCTACTGTTCTGCTTCCTTATAGCCTAGTCACCACATGCTGCTGTTAAAGATATGACGATACCGGTCATGTGAAGGGGCGATAAACACTATCTGCACCGGGTGATCTATGCAATTGTGTGTTCCGGGCAAACACCCGATTATCCTAGAAAGCTGTCAACTTACATCAATGCCAGACAATGCTGTTACTTTTGATGTTTAAATGGTGTTGTGCATCTATCTGTGGACATTTCTATTTGCACTATCCCTGCGTCATGTTCTTAACAGCTGACCCATGAGAGGGACTCACTCGGCTGCCTTCTGTTACGCAGTTACAACATTTGAAACATTCACGCATGAAGACAGCTGGTCTGGTTTAACGTTAGCCTACATAGCCAGCATGAGACACCATTGCAGCAGATATTTACTGGCAATCCTACCTCCAAGTCCTTTACGGATATCTCCATGTGAGTTAAATACATATACGGAATTCCTCTCCCGTAACCCACTGGACCATCGCTTATTGAAAATACGTTGGAGAAAGGCTGTCCTTTCACGGGGTCATGAGTTGAGATCGTAGCCATCGAACCCCAGTCGCACTGGTTAACAACAAACCGTGCAACCCTTGCAACCTCTTCATGTGGAGGGATTCTATGGCTCGTCGTCGAGACACACGCAAGGTGTAGCACCGAAACGAAGGTAAACAACAGTCGGCCACTCATGCTTTAGCTTTTCCTTCTGTGCGTTCCACCGTTCGCGGCGGCTCGTGTCATCTGATCAGTTGGTCATGTGACCTTGCACAACACTACCTCAGCTGAACCAACCAAAGTCATCATTACTTAATGTTTATGCTCGGGGTCCCCTGTATGCTAACATGTAGCCTACACAAGTGAGAAAGCATGGGATGCGTGAATAAACTGGTTCTTGGTATAATCCAAGCTACTTCATTCACAAACATGTACGTGAATGTACGGTGCGCTGTAAAATAGCAATGAAATATACCTATCTACGAATGCAGGAGTCGACATTCCACACGCTTCCTGCAAAGTTTTGTAACATCGCCTGTTAACTATTACACAAGTGAGATAGGTCCTCCTTCATAAGGCGGATGAATCGAAGCAGTGAACTGCAGCTGCCACATCGAGGTGACAATCGTTTTGTGAGGCTGTGATCGAGGTGGATGTCTTCAAAGTTATTTTAACTAAATAAACAACTCAGTTAAGTGTAGCCTATTGCAAAAATACCGCGCGGGTGAGTCTTATACCGATGTTTTCACTTAACATAAATATATGAAATAAGGCTGTGTCTGCTAGCCATATGAATTGCGACTGACACTTCAGGCGGTGTTTCATAATCCACAATTGTTTTGAAACGTCAAATGACTGCGAAGAATCAGATGCAGCGAATAGTCGGTGAGGCGCTCTGGGGAATGTGCGCCGCCGACGCCATGTCTATGCCAGTGCACTGGTACTACAGTGTGCGAGACATCAAGAACGAGTTCAACGGCTGGATACATTGTTTCAACCCGCCCAGAGAGAAACACCCGACGAGCATCCTCACCCTCTCCAACGCAGGTCGCTTTTTTTGCTCTCGCTCAGTTTAGCCTACGCTATATATCTCAACATGAGGATTCAAATTTTGTATAATTACCTCTGTTTATTTTACCTACCTGGTATGTCCTCTATAATGATTGTTTGGGGATTGATTGATCGATTCATTGATTGATTGTTTCATTCATTTTTGATAGGAATGAGAAGCAGCCTTCTGACTTTTATTATAGCCTATGCAATTCTAATGATTGCAATATTGACCATCTCCAACACAGGTCGGGTTGTAACCAGATGGTGCAAAAATCAGATTCAGGTAAAAAATAAAATAAATAATACTGTACTTTAAGTTCGATGCTTGCTGTTGTGATTTGTAGCTGGCAGTGGGCGCAGTGGTTGGTCATCAGGCAGCAGACCTCCAGTGATCGGCAACATCATCCTCCATGATAAGCTGAGCTACTGGAAGAGACCAGGAGGCAGTGTCCACTATCATCAAGGTGACTCAGGCATAATTTGATCAAGTTGCATTAACTATAGAGTTGTATTTTGGGCAAACTATTACAGTAACCTTGTAATATTACTAATATTATCGGAATCTCATAGTATTTTGGGGAATAGAAGTACTAAGACTGTACTATAGAGTCTACACTATAGGATATAGCAAGAATATTATAAAGGGTATTACATAGAGGTATTATAGAGGTTCCCCTAATTAGTTGTGTAATGTTCCACATTTTGTTGTCTTTATCATTACATCACTTTTCCAGCCTTTTGTGGCCCCTGTCCCAACTTGTTTGAGATGTGTTGCTGGCCTCAAATTCTATGATTCTTTGATTTCTCTCCCTCAACATATATTGTCTTTGAACTTTTCTCAATTCAGTAAAGGGTTGACACGATTTGTAAATCATGCCATTCTTTTTTTATTCAGATTTCACAAAGCGTCCCAAATTTTTTCGGAATTTGGTTTGTAACAAGTGTTTTGTTTTGTCTCCTTACCTGAATTCCTCGTCTCCTACACAGGTCTACAGGCTGGTCAGAACACATTAAATACCCTATGTGCCTTGCGTGTGGGCAAGGCTCTCTCCTCTGGGGGATTTTGCAGCATGACCGAACCGCTTGCACAAGCTGCAGTCCTCTCGGACTATGTGCAATTTATGACCACACCTGGTAGCCATGACGACACCTATGCTGAGTCATTCCACAGATCCTTCTTCTCTGATTGGCAGGATTCAAGACCAACCTCACCAAGCAAGGTGAGTATATGGATAAAATGAGAATTACGATACAATGTTAACAATATATTTTACAAGAGATCGACCATAAAAGTTATAGTTGTCAGGTCAGAATAGCAAATACATTTGTAAGGATGGCCTGATTGCATACTTTACGGAGTCTATATCACCTAAATAAATCAAGGGTGTCCAAATCAAAACCATTTAATTTATTCAATACAGGTCCTTGAGTTTGCAGAAAAACGATGTAAACAGAAGATGAATGTGCATCCCCCTGACAGCCAGTTGGATGCTATTGGTTGCCTTCCCATGAGCATCCCTTTCATTCTGTTATCGGCTTCAGATGATGAAGAGAAAGCTGTGAGTACTTCGACCAAAAAATAACTATTTGTGGGTCCAGGGACTGAAAACTGAATGATTTTCCTTTCTATTCATTCCGAGCAAAAACAGTATTTTTTCGTTCCTGTTCCAGTGTTCCGAGGCCTCTCCCCTAAATGGTAACCGGTTAGAATGCTACATAAGACATAAAATGGTTTTGTTCCCAGTTTTTGCTTACATTCATCCAAAAATTGTGTTTTTTTTCCTCTTGGGGCTTATTGCTGAATGAGAAGTGAAAAAAAAAAACATACTTCTGAACATTTTATACACAAAGCATTTTTTATTTTATTTTCATGTAGTTTTCATCAATCTGCTAAACCATAGGTTCTCAAAGTGCGGCCCGGGGGCCAATGGCGGCCCGCGGAAACATTTCTGGCGGCCCGCGATAACATCTGATAACAACTGTAAAACTGTTAAAACTGTACAACTGTACTGTGTGCTTTGAAAAGAATGAATCTCCGTTTAGTGGTGTTTTGTGGCCGTCATGTTTTCCTGTGGTGCTTTGGTAGCTGGAATTGGCCCTGAATAAGGCCTATGCCTTAAGAAGCAAGGCACACTGAGACTGTTTGTTCTAAATACGTTTGTCTTCGTTTGTCTGCAACGAGAACTGTTATATCCCAAATTTGTCTGTTGAGGGTAGGGAACCCCAGGGATTGTGTGTGCATTGCAAATTTTCTTAAGGTTTAGCCTCAGTTATGAATTAAAATGGGGTTTAATGCAATACATATAAACTGTAGAGATGCAACCTGCTCATTAAAACGATACAAATGGGGGTTAATGCAATACATATAAACTGTAGAGATGCAACCTGCTCATTAAAATGATTACAAATGGGGTTTAATGCAATACATATAAACTGTAGAGATGCAACCTGCTCATTAAAATGATGCAAATGGGGTTTAATGCAATACATATAAACTGTAGAGATGCAACCTGCTCATTAAAATGATTACAAATGGGGTTTAATGCAATACATATAAACTGTAGAGATGCAACCTGCTCATTAAAATGATACAAATGGGGTTTATTCCCATTTTTATTTCTTTCTTTTTCTCCCCGCCCCTTTGGCCCTCAGGTCAACGTTGGGTTCCTGAATTGGCCCTCAGTTCAATGTTGGGTTCCTGAATTGGCCCTCAGTTCAATGTTGGGTTCCTGAATTGGCCCTCAGTTCAATGTTGGGTTCCTGAATTGGCCCTCAGGTCAATGTTGGGTTCCTGAATTGGCCCTCAGGTCAATGTTGGGTTCCTGAATTGGCCCTCAGTTCAATGTTGGGTTCCTGAATTGGCCCTCAGGTCAATGTTGGGTTCCTGAATTGGCCCTCAGTTCAATGTTGGGTTCCTGAATTGGCCCTCACCAATCAAAACTTTGAGAACCCCTGTGTTAAACTATGCATCCACACTGTCCACGACTAGACTTCCCGTCCCACGGTCGTGGATTTAAGACTATGGGGCAATTCCATGGAAAAATTAAATTTTTTGTAACATCCATAACGCCAATAAAATGTGATGGTATGGTATGATGTGAATGATTACATGAAATTTGAGCATTTGCTATTTTTGGCTGAAGAATGTAAATGAGAAAAAATGCACAAAAAATGAATTATCATTCACATCATACAAATGCCAAAGCATTTCACTGGCGTTATGGATGTGACAAAAAGTCAATTTTCTGTGGAATTGCCCTATGACTTTATCACAAGCACAACTTTTTATTTCTTTCCTCTACATCAGGTGACTGCATCGGTTCAGTTTGTGCGACTCACTCACCCGCACCCGAAACTGGACAAATTTGTGGCACTTTATGCACGTGCACTCCATGCTACACTGAACGGAGCGTGTCTGAGGCAGCAGGCGGAGGCGGCACTCAAATCTCCCACACTCGATGTCTGGGATACCTGCCAGAGCTTTATGCACAGAGCCGCCAGGTACTAAGCAGTCCTTCTATCTTACTGCAGGAGTAGTACTGTTTCAGTCTGTTTCTATGGTTTTCTACTGTTTCTATGGTTTTCAGCCTCTGAACTGTTCTCAGTACTGGTTGATGTTCTGTGAATTGATTGATTGATTGATTGATGCATCCATTCATTAGTTTAGATGAGGAGATATGTTGGTTGCTTGATTGGTGGTGCAAGCAACCTGGTTGGTCCTGACTTAATTCAGGTATATGACTAATTGTTTTATGGGCAGATTTCTTGACCAGTATTTGGACACATTGTTAATTAGCTCATTTTAATTAAATGTAGGTTACCCATCGCTTCAGAGGAGAGATTGAAGGTCCATCAAAGTGCTGTTGAGGTGCTTGGTCTTGCCTGCTACACTAAAGGTAAAGGCTTCAGTCTCCCATTTCCATTGCTGTTTTCATCCTCTTGTTGAGAGTGAATTACTAATACCTTTGCAATGACCCAGTTTTAATTAAGTATTTCAAGTCATTAGATCATTTTTAGATAGAAATTCACCATATAGAAACACAGGCAACTGCTAGTAGCTATTACAGTATTCTGACCACATTTTTTCAAAACAAAAGCCTTTTATGAATCTGTGGACTGGAGTTGATTCTCAGACATTGATTTAAAAGAAAATACTTTCTGCTAACTGATCAAATGCGCTTACTTTTAATCAGGTGCACTCTGTGTTTTATCTGTGTCTATACAACTCTTGTCCTCTCTTTCATCTGATCGGAGTGTTTCTCTCTTCACATCGTTCTTAATCGTGCGCTGCTGTTCCAGGTGCCCTCAGCAGTCTGTTCTACTTGGCCCATGAGTTTCATAGCGATATCCAGGGAGGAATCTTGGCAAACACCAACTGTGGAGGTACGGTCATGTGGTGGAGATGTATGTGAGTGTAGATGTCTGTGTCACTCAATATTTATATAAGCTTACTAAATGTGTGTTTTTCACTCACTTGTGTGTGTGTGTTTGTGTGTGTCCACAGGAGAGAACTGTAACAGGGGAGCAGCTCTGGGTGCTTTACTGGGTTCTCATGCGGGACATTTGGGGAAGTCTGTCCCTCAGGAGTGGAAAGACAGCCTTATAAGTGGCAGAGAATACATCCCAGACATACTGCAGAAACTCTTCTAACACACTACCCCCTGCTCCCATGATTATTTCTCTCAGAGAAAGAGAGAGAGAAAGAGTATCCTCTCCTTTTTTTCCTAGTTGCTGCTAATTGTTTAAGATATTATTATATGTCTTTGCAGTGCATAATATCCATATGAATTGTGTGCTGTGTCTTGTGTCCCACGAGCATTTTACATTCTCAAACAAGGGAAATCTCTCAACACCCACGTCAATAGGAGTTTGAGTGCATTTCAGAATATCTATCTTAAAGCTAAACGGGAGCTTTCTGAATGATTAAGGAACATGTAAATAATGTTGTGTTCACTACAATGTTACTATAATATGCTGATTGTAATATTTGTAATAATGTATTTAATGTATATTATATTCACATTTGTGCATTAAACAATGACTGTTGGTCTTTTTATTTCTTATACATTTTTTGTGGAGTGTTCCATTCTGGAACACAAAACTACATGTTGTATGACTGGGTTAGCTAGTGGGAACAGCAGGAGTGTAGGCCTATATCTGTCCTTCACATAAACATACGTCATTAAAAGACATTGGAGGTGATATCAGAACTAAGAGCATATCAGATCATACCTGTTGCATAGTATTGCTCATTTAACAACATCTCTGATTCATCGAGGATGACACATGGCTTACTGTATCTTCTCGTGTTACCTCAGACTTGTGCCATACGTTCACTCTGAACACACAGTTAAGTAAACTGGTGTAGATGTCTGCTGCCCTTCCTGTTGGGGCAGCCGTGGCCTACTGGTTAGCACTTCGGACTTGTAACCGGCCGGTTCGAACCCTGACCAGTAGGCCCCTGAGCAAGGCACCTACTGCTCCCCGAGCGCCGCTGTTGTTGCAGGCAGCTCACTGCGCCGGGATTAGTGTGTGCTTCACCTCACTGTGTGTTCACTGTGCATGTGTGTTTCACTAATTCACAGATTGGGACAAATTTCCCTCAGGGGATCAAAAGAGTATATATACTTATACTGTTGCATCTATATTTATGTTTTATTTTATGTTAACTTTACTGCTTGCATCTCTATTTAAAGGGAGAAAGCATGCAGGTTCACAGCATTGCATGAGAGAGGAGCATCGGATGACATGGCAAGATGCTGAGGAACTACCACAAGTGTACCAAATGATTGTTGATTAGCATTTTATTTATATATGTTCACTATTAATATGAATTTCACTGTGCCAGTTAAAATAGGATAATTTAAAAGATACTCTTTATTATTGTTATACATATTTGGAGATTGATGCCATTGGTCAGATTTTTCAGTTTTCACCTAGACATCGCAGCACCTCCTGCTGTTCAAAGTGAAAGGAAACGTTACCCCTATTTTGTGTGTGTGTGTGTGAGCGGACGATAATGTCTGTTTTTTAGCATGATGGGAAAACAGTGATGACCTTTGATCGTGCTCATACAGCCTGGTGGGATTAGCGTAATGGAGTCCAGAGCTTTGAGAGTCGACACAAGTCAGCTGCTGCAGTTGGTTCTTCTGTTCATGTGTGTTCCGGTTTGCCACGGGTTGCCTGGAGGTATAGAACAATATCTGTTGTGGAATGAGGGTGTTTATATGCCGTTGTGGGAGTTGCCAGCCTATTAGAATATTGTCACATACATAGTAGTAGTCAGTTCATATTTTATGCCAGTGTCTACATCTCGGCATTATTAATGGTGCGATTGATCACAGATCTGATTGCATGACCATTTATCTGTTTAGCTGCTTCATTCTTTTCTTACCTCTCTGTGTGTCCGTCCACATATCTAACTGTGGTACATTTTGTTTCTTGTTATCTTTTATTTTATCAGTTGTTTCTCTTGTTTCAGTTTTCTCAGACAGATCACATGCCAACCAGGTTCTCCTACATCGATCACGGCGTGCCAACTATTTGTTTGAGGAGTTAAAAGTGGGCAACCTGGAAAGGGAGTGCCTAGAGGAGAGGTGTTCTTATGAAGAAGCACATGAGATTTTTTCCATCCCAGAACAACTGGTGAGAAAACACATTGAAATCATTTTGATGACATTGAGAAGTTTGCATAAGGAAAATCTTAGAATTTGTTTGCTTTAAATAATGCAGTTTTAAGTAATGGACAGTATTCAGTGTCCAGTATACTTTTAAGCCCTTTCATGTTGATACTTTTACATTTACAATAATTCTTTTAGGAGATTAATTCATTAATCCCTATATTTTCATTGAAATAGATGCTGTTGTATGGACTGACAACTTTTACTGTCCATATTATTCCAGTGATAGCATCTCTTAGTAGAATTTAATTGCAGCATTTTTAACAAACTGTAAAAGGCTAGGGACAAAGGCCAAACAGATGTGGCCGCAGTGATAGCTGGACGGGTCAGCACTGGCAGGTACTGTCACACTGATGAGAATGATGGAAAATGAATGTTCTAATCTAAAGAAAAGCTGGGTTCACTGACGGAATCTTTTGATAGAATGTTCAAAACCTCCCTGCTGAAAGGTTACATTTGACAGTGAGGAGTGGGAACTTGCCTGAGACTAATGCCATGGAAGAGTGGGGACTAATGTGACTAATCCATTTCTATGATTTAGACCAAGAAACAGTGTCACTTTAATCTCTGAACAGCAACGAAAAGGATTGACTGAAGAGTGTGTTGGTATTTTTCGGTGCCCCCATTAAAGGGACACCAGGCAAGCCTGATGATGCTTTTTCTCTACGAAACTCCCCCTCGCTCAGTCTGAAGCTCTTTTCCTTTTCTTTGCATCTTCCGTCAAGGGTTTTCGCTGCTTTTTCGCCGGCTCTGTCATTATACACACGTTCGCTAGCGTTTCGTTAGCCTGCCTCTATGCTGTGGATGCAGGATGTAAACTGATTCTGCTTCGGTCAGCGGGTACGATACACTGAACTTGCAAGCGGGATATTCTTCCTACAGGCAGTAGGGGCGGGCGAGAGAGTCTTAATTCGCCCTGCAATGAGTCATTTAACCATATACCGACTTACGAAGATGAGTAATTAACACGAAAACGTTGCCTGGTGTCCCTTTAAGGGCTTGCGGTTTGTCTGGTTAAGTTGCTGATCGGCTCATAAACGGCCACAGCAATGAAGAGGAATGGCCAAACAATTTGTCGGTATTTATTGGCAGAGAACCCATCATGAGAGTGGAGGGGGATGGGTCTGGGACGCCAAATACCACTGTTGAACCTTCTGGAGGTGTCGTGGGGCCTAATTCAGTAAAACACCCATTGAGGAAGGTGCCTGCTTGATAACCCCAGTGAAATGCTTTTGAAGGTTGCTCTGTTGGTGATGTTTTTGTGTCCACAAAGGTTGATTTGTTGGTGATTTTGTTTTTGAAAATGGTTGATTGTTGGTTGGCCACTGTGTGAAATCCACTAGCACAAGGAATTTAACATGTCCAGTGTATATTTGAAAAATGCTAGAAAAAGCATGTTTGTGCTACATAGTATGCACCACTTTGGACTCAATATTTCTAAATGGGAGAGATTTGTTAAGGTAAATTTCCTCAAACACCTTAAACACCTTAAACACCTTAAACACCTCAAACACCTTAAACACCTCAAACACCTTAAACACCTTAAACACCTCAAACACCTCAAACACCTTAAACACCTCAAACACCTCAAACACCTTAAACACCTTAAACACCTTAAACACCTCAAACACCTTAAACACCTTAAACACCTTAAACACCTCAAACACCTTAAACACCTTAAACACCTTAAACACCTTAAACACCTTAACATGTAAATAATAATTGCAAATGTTTCATTACATCAGGTGCTAATCATATTGAGCCTCCAGACATAATAAGGCAGAACTATGTGAGTTCATCACTCAGGCACTGATGCCTAGATAACAGGATTCAGGTGAACTCTTTTGTGTACATTTGTTTTCCTTAAGTTACATTTGAGAATTGATCTCAGATCAAAAGTAGCATGGCTTCTACAAAACATTTCTATAAATGAGGCCCCTGGTCACCCAAGAACAGGGATGCCCAAATTCTTCCCAACTCATGTAACCACAAAAATCACTTTGTTACTCACTTGTGTCATGGGCCTCTTGATCTCTGCCATCCCCCACACACACACACACACACACTGTTTAAAATTGTGGTCAGATAATGAACTGCAGCTAACCCTTAAAAAGCTACTGGGACCGACATTCCCAGTGGCTGACATACACCGGGCAAATGTGGGCCCCAATTTGGATACCCCTGCCCTGGGAATATCTGAATAATAGTACTATGGTGGGAAGGACAAGCGGTAAGCAGAGATGTATTCTGTGGAAGGGAAGGTCAAGAGACAAAAAGAGTGGACGAATAGAGTCATAGGTCTCCACAGATTTCACAGAAAGTTTAATGTATGATTATGTACTCATTAGCTATTGAGTTAGCAGCTCTCTTAGACCTTTGCTTTCGAGTCAAGTAAGATAATATATGTCTCTGTATGTTCCCTCCTTATGTTACAGAGTGAGTTCTGGACAAGATATTCAGGTAAGGTGTGTGTGTGTGTGTGTGTGTGTGTGTGTGTGTGTGTGTGTGTCGTGTGTGTGTGTGTGTCCAACGCCCATATGGAAAGCTCAGTCTCTATACCATACACGTGGTGGATAACCCTAAAATTGTTCTATCCACGTTATTTTGGTAAATGACACCCTATGTGAGTGTTTTCTTTGACAGTAGACTTGGACCAATGTGCAGCAAAGCCATGTCTGAATGGGGCCACCTGTGTTGACCAGGTGAACGCCTACATCTGCATTTGTCCAAGTGGATTTGAAGGGCGAAATTGTGATAAAGGTAATGCATCCTACTAGCCTTACATAGCCGGATTTTAATTCTATTCACAATTTGAGTCTGGTATCATGGAATTGGATTTGATTGTGGTGCATGTTCTCTTTTCTGTTCATTTTTAAACGTTATTGCACTGTCAATATCTTGTGAAACAGATACAATTGCAAAATCTAAACACGCAGCTTCGCTAGCAGATACATGGTCTGTTGGGCCCCACCGTTGACTTGAATTCAGCGCTGCCTGGAAGGTGCTGGCTAGGGTTAGGGTCATGGTTATGGTAATGGTTAGGGTTAGGTTTAGGGTCATGGTTAGGGTTAGGTTTAGGGTTAGGGTTAGGATTAGGATTAGACAGGGGCACCACCAAGGGGTGGCCAGGGGGGGCCGCGGCCACCACAACATAAACTCTGTCCGTCCCTTTGGCCGACGCAAAATGTGTCCAAATTCACACCCTGTGTTGAAATCAAATCAAATTCACATTCATTGTTGAATTGCTCACGGAGTACTTATCACACATAAATCACGGAGTACTTATCACACATAAATCATACATGGCATTTAATCATATTTCCATTGTGCACACAGCGCTTCGTCTATCTCCACACCCTTTACTCTCGGTGGTATATCTCACAAACACTTTGGTCAAAACATAGCAAACCATATATCAAATGCTTTCCAAATCAAAGAATCAAAAGTTGGTCATGGCATGCACATGTAAGGGATGCCAGCTAGCTTAGCTGTGCTTGTGGAACGTTGGTAAACCTCACTCCCCAACGCCTCAAGAGTGCTGCTGGCATGCGAGCCAGTAGCCTGGGCTATTGGCTCAATTGTTAGCACGCTCGCCTCCCAATCCGAGGTGCTGCTGTTCGCGGGTTCGAGTCCGGGCGTGTGCAGGGCTGAATCGCGCAGGTTCAACACAACGCAGGTTACACACAGATCAACTGCTTTTGAATAGATATTTCTATCAGCATGCTTAGGTGGCATGGATGTAGACACAAAGTGTTTTCCCTAATGTAAAGGCTGACCTAAGATATATGCAAGCATGATCACATCATACTTTCCCAGATATGGGTAGGCTAGACTGTCTTGAAAACGATATAGCCTAGCATATGAAGAGCTCTTTTCCAAAACTCTATAAATCCATTTTTGTAAACATTAATTTGTCTTGTTATTTAATTGTGTTTTTCAGCTAATATCAATATTTTTATAATATCACAATTGTGTTGTTTTGATTGGGTAACAATTACCCAATTATAGTTCCAAAAACAAAATAATAATTTAAAAAACGATTTATGAAAATGCATTAAAAGGTTAAAATGGAGGCTAGCGTTTTGGATGTGATATATTACTCTGTTAATATTATATAATCTGACAGCACACAGAGCATTTCTTTTAAAAACGGGTATTGTGACTAGTTTCCTGAGAATTTTTGTTGTGTTGTTTGTGTGTGTGTGTGTGTGTGTTTTGTTGTGTTGTTTGTGTGTGTGTTTTGTTATTTGTGTGTGTGTGTGTGTGTTTTTTTTGTGTGTGTGTGTGTGTGTGTGTTTTGTTGTGTTGTTTGTGTGTGTGTGTGTGTGTGTGTGTGCGCGGTTTGTGTGTGTGTTCAAGCCACAATATTACCAGCCAGCTATGGCTGTCTCTTTCGTAATGGGGGATGTGAGCACTTCTGCACAGAGACCCACAATGCATCACATATCTGCAGCTGTGCCCGTGGATACAGTCTGGGGCATGACAACACCAGCTGCACACCCCGAGGTGAGTGTGTGAGTCTGAGAAAGTCAATGTGCTTTCATATCTCATACATAACTCCTGGTACAACTGCTGTTGTCTTAAGATGCGCCATTGGCTACAGAGGTGTTTTCTAGAACTTACATTTCATAACCCTTACAGTCACATCACTGATGGCTTAAGTATGTAGCCTCCACCATTTAACTCATCACTTTATGCTGTGCTCTCATAAAACATCATACTGGCTTTTTACTGGCTTATACTCAGTTTATTTTAAGGTTTGAACGTAATACAAAGGCAATAACAGATAACAGATCATTTCATAATCAAAATGTCCTGGTGAAAAACAATGAAATTAGAGAAAGGCTGAAGTTCTGCTACACTCAAAACCAGAAATGACATCCTAGAAAGAGAACGTGTGAATTCTCCTCAGGACACATGAAGGATTTTGACCAGTTTGGTTGTTGACAGCTGTTGTTGGTTACTAAAATAGATGACCAAATCCAGACATAATTAGTATCAGAGGTTTGCAAGTTAAACATGTGGAGCATCAAAGTTATGTTTGTTAGAAATGTGAATCATCCTGTTAAATCCTATTCCTTCATAACTTTCTCTGATACTCAGTGAAGTACGCCTGTGGAAGACCGAGGGTGTCGGACTTCAACCCCAGAATTGTCAGAGGCTATGTGTGTCCGCGTGGCCAGTGTCCGTGGCAGGTAGCATATGCCCATCATATCCTATCAGAAATAAGCTCAGGAATCCTGTTGCCTATTGTGAACAGCTGTCAGAGTAAAACTGGCAAATGTTGAGACAAGGGTGAAACTGAGAGTTGAACATTCAAGGTTTTGAGCCCCCACTTCACCATGTTCCGTAACAGTTTCATTGATCATGATGATGTGATTATTAGGGGCCGGCTTTGTTTATTGGCGGGTTACCCCCGCCCGTATTTTATGCCTTTGGTGCCTAGTGTAGATGACGTCTGAGTAACTCATCTGAGCAATCAAAATTGGTCTAATGATGTAACCTGTATGTCCGAGTAAAGAATCTACAAAGAGAATGTTTCTCCTTTTTCCTTTTTTTGTACGTCAGGCGTTACTAAAACGTGGCGGGACGTACCAGTGTGGAGCCATTATCCTGGGGACTGACTGGATTCTGACCGCTGCTCACTGCGTGTATCGCACAGATCCTGCTCAACTGGAGGTGACTGTGGGTGAGTCTGCTTGATAGCCTACCTCACCACTGTAAACCATTTAGAAACCATTTATAGTACCAGTCAGAAGCTTTAGTATTACTAAATCAGGAGCAGGCAAAGATTGTGTCTCTCTTTGTGTGTGTGTGTGTGTGTGTGTGTGTGTGTGTGTGTGTGTGTGTGTGTGTGTGTGTGGTGTGTGTGTGTGTGTGTGTGTGTGTGTGTGTGTGTGTGTGTGTGTGTGTGTGTGTGTGTGTGCGTGTGTGTGTGTGTGTGGTGTGTTTGTGTCCATTTGCATAGGGGCAAGGGTCTGCAGTCGTCTGACCGCTCCTCATACTGTTGTATTAGATCTGTAATAACGTCGGGCTGCTTGTCTGTGGCCCAGATTGGTGTGATGTGTGCAGCACCATCGACATTGATGGATATACATCGGCTTGATAAAGAAAGAGACTTGTTGCAGAAACATGTTAAATGCGGTTAAATGCGTTAAATCCTTTTTTTTCTGCAAATCGTCAAATGCGTCTTTTTGTTATTACCCTTGCAGGTGAACACCATCGTCAAATGTGTGTTTTTGTTACTATCCTTGGAGGTGAACACTATCGTCAAATGTGTGTTTTTGTTCCTACTCTTGCAGGCGAACACCATCGTCAAATGTGTGTTTTTGTTCCTACTCTTGCAGGCGAACACCATCGTCAAATGTGTGTTTTTGTTCCTACCCTTGCAGGCGAACACCATCGTGAAGTTACTGAGGGCTCAGAGCAGGTGCGTAATGTGACGAAAGTCCTTCTGCACGAACGCTACGACCACGCTACCAAAGACAACGACCTGGCCCTGCTTCGGCTCAAGTCCCCGATCACCCTCGGTAATTTCATCATCCCAGTCTGTCTTCCCCCGAGTCATGGTACCTTCAGCCGCACACTGGCAGGTATTCGCATGTCCATCGTCAGCGGATGGGGTCGGTTGGCACAGTCCGGACCACCCTCGCCTATCCTCCAACGATTAGAGGTCCCGAGGGTTCCGAACCAGGAGTGCACGAACCACACAGGCCTCCAGGTGACTCGCAACATGCTGTGCGCTGGCTTTCAGGAGGGCGGGCGCGACTCATGCCAGGGGGACTCTGGTGGGCCTCTGGTGACCCGCTACAAAAGTACCCATTTCCTGCTGGGCATCGTGAGCTGGGGGAAAGGGTGTGCCTCTGCTGATTCTTATGGCATTTACACGAGAGTGGGCAACTACCTGCAGTGGATTGAGAAAAACACCCACATAGCCTGAAAATAGGAGAAGCCGAGGGAGATTACAGCTGCAACCCCGAGACGTGAAGTTTCATACTGTATATATGGCCAACTATCTGTATGAAATGATTGAAATAAAAAAGGAGTATACATGATTTTGTTGCTTGTGAAAATAAAGGAAGCATAATTCAGCTCCACAAACATGGCCAGATGTTTATGATGACAGTTAAATTGGAATGGAATGATCTGGAACTGCATTCCAACATCTCTGAATAAAAAAAGTGTGGTCTGTTTTTTAATTATTAATTCCCAATATTGAAACTTTCAATAAAATATGAAAAACAGTATCAAAGTCTCCCTCGTAGTCATCAGTTTGGTTTGAAAATTGCTATACATAAGTTGGATTCCACAGGATCATGTCTACCACTGGGGCATTACATAACAACCTCTGCTAATGCAGCCTAAATACAAGCAACTGGGATTGATTAGGGCTTTCAAGCTAAAATGTTAAAGCACATACAAACTAGTGGGATGCATCTCTCTCAATTAGTGGCTTGCAGATGTACAGCACTGCGGATAGATAACGTCATTTACCTTTGACAAGTGCTAGCAACACACCGCAAATCTGAGGGGTCTTTGAGTAATTATTAACGCCCCCACCTACCTCTAGTGTTCATGGGTCCAGGTTTGATTGCAGTGCGGGATTGTGGACATTAGATGAATGGTTAACATAATGCACAGCAACTAAGGTAGTGCCATCTGACTGGGAGGTCATCAAAGTATAGCTTAGCTACAGCGCACTTAGGTAATCTGGCTTAGTCTCATAATGAAAACAATGAGGAAAAATCCAACCTTGCAGGGAAGCAAATTTATTCAGAGACAAAACAATTACCAATAAAGAAAAACATACGTGCCACATTGGTTCCTCTGCAGTTAATACTTTGTAAATCCTTGCCTTTCCATTAAAACAGCTCTTATATATTTTCCTATGACATCCAATGAAGTTGGAGAATACCTAACGAGTCATTTGAGACCCTTCCTTTTTGCAGAATCTCTCCAGATTGTCCAGATTCCTCTGGTTCTCCATGAATTCAGATCAGGAGACCGAGATGGACAAATGAGAAGCTTGACTTTGTCTTCAATAATTTTTGCGTTGATCTGAACATATGATTTGGATTACTGTTGGAGGATTCAATGATTCACTTATATACATGGAATATCGATCACACTGTTGTTGGGTAATTGTTATAGTTTGATTTATCTTTATTTTACTGTAACACAGCCCAACTGCTGTTTGATTGATATTACCTAATGCACAGTTTAACTAAACCAAAAAAACAACATTCGAACAAAACAACAAATCAAAACAACAATGAAGAAAATCATTTTGAAAATAAACTTATCTTTATATATATAAAACAATCTGACTTACAAGTGATTTCAGTGTGTTTGTTAGCGTGGAATTGTTCAGGTCATGTTACTTGTCATAAAAGAATGGAATAAGTCTTTTATAAAATGTGAGAGCCTTTTTCTTCCTTCATGTTGCTGTCTGCCTGTACGGTGCTGCCTTCTGCAGAGAAACAGGTTGCAAATGTCTCCCTCATGTGGATGTTCTCGTATGCAGCACTGCTGTTCTCTGTTTTCATGAGGATCTGGATAAGATAAAAAATTAGCCTAGAAATCTAGACGTACCCTAGTGGCAGCAAATGTAATTTGCAGATGTTGAAAGCCAGTTAAAAAAGGGAGGGGAGGGAAATGCAAAGGCCTCTCCCACATCCTGTGAGGGTGGGGGTCACTGGATAAGCAGTGCAAGGGCTGATGAAACAGTGCAGGAGTATGCTAAATGTAAACAGGTAAACAGTGCAGTGCAGTCAATGTAAACAGGTAAACAGTGCAGAAGTAAAGAGTAAACAAGTGAACAGGTAAACAAGTAAACAGCTAAAGTGCAAATGCTAGACAGGAGGTGTAGTTTTGTTCAGCAGTGTTACAGCCTCTGGAAAGAAGCTGTACCTGAGCCTTCTGGTGCGGGAGCGCAGGCTCCTGCATCGCCTGCCAGATTTGAGTAGACTGAAAAGACCATGGATTGGGTGGGTGGCATCCTTGACAATGGATTTGGCTTTGTTTGTACAGCGTTTGTGATACAGTATGTGTTGTGTTGAGCCAATAGTCCTTTGGGCAGATTTCACTACTCTTTGTGATCGGCAGAAGTTGCTGTACTATACAGAGATGCAGTTTGTGAGTATGCTCTCAATGGTACAACGGTTTCTTAAGGGTCTGTAGAAAGTGAAGGCACTGAAGCGTTCACCAGACTGGAGGAGTTGAGAAGGAACTGAAGAAGAAACTGAAAGCTAGACACACGTTCCACCTCAGCACCGCTGTGTGTGAGAACATCCAGTTGTCTTCATCAATGTGCAATAAGTAATATCTGTTAGATATGATAAATTGATTAAACCTAGCACTACAAACCCTCCTCAGGAAGGAAAAGGCCAAAAAACTGAAATGAAAGTAGGTTATTTCAAGAGAGAAAGAGCAGTATGGACCCTTTCAAGAGAGTTCCATTCTCAGCATCATAGTTGGCCCCACAAGACTTCCTTTTCAACATTCCATATGTTATCTTAATGCAGAGGAAGTAGATTGGGGCCCAAATAGAACGTTCAAGCATTGTTTTTGTTTTTATTGTTGAAAGGGTCTATATGACAGCAGTACATGACTTGCACATGTTTGCTGATTGGTGGGTATAGTAAAGGAGTGTATCATCAAACAACACTCTGATACTCATGCAGAAAAAAATATAATGATCATGACAATGACGGTCCCCATGAGATTATTCCAATAAATTTGGCCCACTGCCCAATATGAGTTTGACACCCCTGGTATAGACACTACTCTTACATGAGAGCATTTCCAAGAATTGTTGGTTTGGTGAAATGGTTACTCAGTCTTTTTCAAAATGAAGCTTTATCTGATTTTTGATAGGAAGAACAGTTTCTCCCCGGAAGACAACTGATATAGTCCAGTTCTGTACAAAAGATTTTGTACAGTTTTGTACAGTTTTTGCACAGTTCTGTACAGTTCAGTACAGTCCTGTACAAAATATCTGATTGTTAGAAATGCTGAATATAGCTATCTCTGTCAACCAACAATTTGTCTTTATGCGGCTTAGTTTGCCTTTAAGTTAGGGTGGATTAAAATGGTGTAGAATAGTGCAATATACTATTGCAAAATTATATAAAAGTTTATTTTTTTGCGACTTAATAACAGGCTACATATTCAACAAAAAATTTAATTCTTTCTCACTTTCTCCAGAAACGAAGTATTTCTGTTCCATCTGTTCAGTATGGAATATTGTGATTGGTTGTTGAATTATTTGCCTAACCTATTGATTCTAGCTCCAGCATTACACTGTAGAGATTGCTGGGTCTGAAAAGAGACTTTGAACACACCACGATATACAAACAGGAAAACACAAAGAACAGAGGGAAGAAGACAGGAACAAACTTTACCTTAAATCTCTCACTCAATGTCTTATCAGCATGTTGCATCTGGAAGCATTCTATCTTACATCATTGTTAATAACGCTTTGTAATTGCTACCCAGTTTCAGGTAAAAAAAACAAAAACATTTTATTTATCACTTGATAGTTCTGTACTGTGTAGACTTATTAACCTACGTGTACGTGTGTCGTCTCTGCATGCCGGTTGTCGTATGACCACTAACAGTGTTCTTGGTGCGCGATGAGGCCCACGGGGTGCTGCAGCGTACTCGAAGGGCCAACTCGGGCTGGTTTGAGGAGATGAAGCGGGGCAACTTGGAGAGGGAATGTTTAGAGGAGCTGTGCTCCTATGAGGAGGCGCGGGAAGTGTTCGAGCGCACAGAAACTACGGTGAGAATTTTTAAAACATCTTGGTCTGTTTTTTATTTATTTCATATCATTCTCTTCTGCTTTGAGCTGAGCCATTACAATCAGTGTGACTAATGTGAAACGTGATAATTCTATTGCTTTCATGCCTTTGCTTAAATTGCGAGAATAACAGCATTGTGTTTGTGTACATATTTGTACGGAATTTTCTTCTTTAGAATGAATTTTGGAGTAAATATAATGGTGAGCCCCTTTTCTGTATTTTCTGTATTCTAATAATAATGATCTAAATTAGAGCAGTTTCAGATAAAACATACCATCTCATTGCAACAACAATCTTACGAGTGTATGTTGCTTTTCATGCCTGTCAGTTGTAGATCACTGTCAAACCAACCACTGTGCCAACAATGGGATCTGTGAAAGCCGTTCAGACTCCTACACGTGCTTCTGCCCACCTGGATTCAGTGGGAGGACCTGTGAGCAAGGTTTGAGCACCAAAGCACCCAAAGTGTCTCGTCAAATAATATCTCAAGACCTATCTCTCAAGAGCTCAGTTTCTCAAGACCTATCGTCTCTTTCAAGAGTCCTTCCCTGCCAAATATCCCAGAGGTCCCCACGTACTATAGAACATACTGTATTCTTTCACACAAACTTACTTCACAGACGTACGTCAAAGACCACTTGGAGATGCAAACCAAAGATTTTAGAGCGGAGCGCTTAGTTAAAGGGCCACCAGGCAACGTTTTCATGTTAATTAATCATCTTCGTAAGTCGGTATATGGTTAAATGACTCATTACAGGGCGAATGAAGGCTCTCTCGCCCGCCCCTACTGCCTGTAAGAAGAATATCCCACTTGCAAGTTCGGTGTATCCTACCCGCCGACCGAGCACAGCACAGAAGCAGGCTAACGAAACTCTAGCGATTGTTGCAAACGTG
The DNA here is from genome assembly GCF_017589495.1 of Alosa alosa. Taxonomy (NCBI): domain Eukaryota; kingdom Metazoa; phylum Chordata; class Actinopteri; order Clupeiformes; family Clupeidae; genus Alosa; species Alosa alosa. The sequence goes on along the minus strand of NC_063211.1, from coordinate 4,127,642 downwards.
TGTATAATGGCAGAGCCGGTGAAGAAGCAGCGAAAACCCTTGACAGAAGATGCAAAGAAAAGGAAAAAATCTTCAGACCGAGGGAGGGGGAGTTTCGTAGAGAAAAAGCATCAAGCTTGCCTGGTGTCCCTTTAACTTCGAAACAGGCATTTTACTTTGGATAGACAATAGCAATACATCATAGGAGTGATTAACGTCAACAAATCTAGACTGGAGTAATTCAACATTTGACACCTCCGGTATGTTTAGTGTTCTAAAAACATCAAATTGTCCGCTATAGTTACCAAATTCATAGCCAATGAGCCAGAAGTGAACATACATGGATGGCTATAAAAGTTGTGCTTTCATTATACAACTACACACGACAAAATACTTTTATAACTCTTGAGCCAGCTCCTTACTATGTGATCTCAATGATGATGCAGCGTTTGTTTGCACCTCCAACAGCATGGCGTACCTGGTAACCGCCTGGTTACCGCTCAAAAATGCCGTCAAACGCCCACAAATGCCCGTATGTTTGTGTGAAAGAATTGAAATGTATTCACCTTATTCCACCACGCCCATTTTAGAAATGTATTTTCTTCCGCCTTGTGCTTAGTCGGCTAGTTCCGGCTAATTAGCTTCATTGGGATAACACGGCAGAAGAGGATGGAGAGGCTAACTTGGGAGGAAACGAAAAATGGCATCATGGAGGTCAGATGGCAAGATTGTACTTCGCCACCCAAGGCTATTCACCCCTACTGGCCATTCTCAGCACAGTATGTCAATACATAATTATAATAATATGTTCTTATAAAGTGCTTTCTTTATTTTTACCCAAATTCCAATGTATTATTTGGTTATTTACTGGGTAACACCTGACATACAGTAAGAGTGACATGACATTGTCATGAACACAAGAATCCTAATCCTAATCCTAATTTGTTATGACAAAAACCGAATAACAGAAGCGTTATGTCATAAACGTTTATGACTTGTTCATGACAGTGTCATGCCACTCTTATGTCGATACTGTCAAGTAAAGTGTAACCATTTACGGTCTTAAATGCTAAACTTCCTAGCTCACCAATCTTATCTTATCTTATGTTTGGTAACCATGGTAACTAGTTCTAGTCATCACAGAACAGCCGCTCCTAAATCAGGGTTCTCCTAACTTCAGATAGGAAAGGTATATTACAGAAATGTCTTAAGTCACCAAATTCCTAAACAAACGTTCCTAACGTGAGAATGACCCATGACAAATGATGCCAGTCATCTCGATAGAACTCTGCTATCTCAATGAATCGCAATGGATGTACTGCTTAACGGGAAGTTAGGACACAACGCGGGCAAAGATGGCGCCCCCCGTGTTTGTGCGTGGAATAAGGTGAATATACTAAAATATTTTTCCAAATTACCCTACATCAGGTATAGGCTGAAAAATTAAACCTATTGAAAACTGACGTCAGGGATGCATACCCTGTTTTAGCTAGAACAGAATTGCACAACTTGAGTCCAACAGGCCACTTAAGCACATATGACCTTGAGAAACCCAAGGCCTATATGCTACACCAAGCTGGGTCACAGGAACAGGAAAGCCAGGTAATATTTTAGGTACGTATGCAGACATTTGCAGTTGCGTATCCTGTCTGCTTAAAGGTGTGGTCACTGGTCAGTGATGTGCACAATGTAGTGTTTATTAAGTGTTTATGTTTATATTTAAATCTCTTAGCAGGCGCTTTTTGTCCTAAACAACATACATTATATTTGAATCAAGTGTTTTGTTTTTGTTTGGGGGACAGGCTGCCCCCACTTTGTTTGTTTCCAGTTTTCAGAGCCTGGGCTGCCCACAGAGACCAGGTTTTTTACAGTGTACTCACAGGAGGGGCAGTTAGCGGATCGTGAGGAGATATTTGCTGAATGTGACAAAAAAAATGGGCTTGAAATCGCGTACAATTGCTAACTGCACCTTTAATGTTGAACTGTCTTCAATGCTATTGATGTCTAACACAGCTGTCATGATGTCATGATCTTCCTGACAGATAACAAAGCCATCCTTGAGTCGTGTCTGTATGACAATGGCGGCTGTGAGCATTTCTGTGAGGAGAAGGAACGCGGGCGCTACTGCACGTGTGCTGACGGCTACTTCTTAGGACCTAATGGAAAAAAATGTTTCACTCAGGGTGAGGCAATCCCATACATGCTAAGCAGTTGTTAAAATAATGGATCAAATAATGCATATAATTACCAAATCCATGACTGAGAATATGGTGATATGAACAGGGGAGTCTGAGGAATAGTTAAAGCCCAGTCAGTGATGGCCAGACATGCAGTGGTAGAATGGTGGTGTGCTCCAGCAAGTTGCTTGGTAACATGCTCGACGATTGGATTCACAATATGAATAACATTTATTTGAACCGTATTATAACCCAAATAGTCGGTAGGCCTTTATCATTTCACTTGTTAGATGGGCAACAAGTGTTGAAATATATATAACTACAGTTTTCTCATGACGATGGGGCCTTGAGTGAAGAGACTGCTGAGGGGGAAGGGGGTGAGGACAAAACTATATATTTTTTAGTCAATATTATAGTCAAATTATAGATACATTGTTGATATTGTATCATATATGTCTGAGCAAGTGTGTGTCTGTGGGGCCGGGCGCTGTGTGTGTGTGTGGGTGGGTGGGTGTGTGTTTCTCTGAGTGAGTATGTGTGTGTGTGTGTGTGTGTGTGTGTGTCTGTGTGTCTGTATGTGTGTCTGTGTGTGTCTGTTTCTCTGAGTATGTGTGTGTGTGTGTGTGTGTGTGTGTGTGTGTGTGTGTTTCTCTGAGTGTGTATGGGTGTGTGTGTCTGTTTCTCTGAGTGTGTGTGTGTGTGTGTGTGTGTGTGTGTGTGTGTGTGTGTGTGTGTGTGTGTGTGTGTGTGTGTGAAGGGGTGTCTTTGTGATCACAGACAGACACATAGTAGGCAGGCCCTCATTAGTCATTCTTCATCCTGGTGCGAACATTTACTGTGTTAGCTTGCCAGCTGTTCATCAGGTTACAAACTTGCTTATGATTGGCCAATGCATGTGTGGAGGACGTTCTCAAGGGTGCCCCAAACAACAGGCTGAAAAAGAGGGCTGGTTAAAGGGCTAGTAAGATGACATTAGATTCTCGTGCATAGCTGGTTAGCATATTAGATTACCAATGTTTCAGAAAGTTAAACAAACATCATCTATCAAGTGAATGATTGATCAGAAGTATAATCTCCACCTCACCCTGCTCCATAAACTTGCTCCATGAACATGTTTACGTTGACTAATGTCAGGGCACATTTTTTGTTTTACTTTTTAAAGAAGGCAGAAAAGGCTGCTTCTTCAGTTAACAACCTGTTCTCCTTTCCTTTACATAGTTACAAGTTCGGTCCAGAACTCTAAGAAACTAAGCCTGTGTTTCCTTATTTTTCTTTTCAAATTCTCATTAAAGTTCAGTAGTTTTCTCCCACTCTCTCTAGAGCAAATCCCCTGTGGAAAGGCCCCACTGGACCCCACTGTGAAGGGAGTGTTGGATCCTCGGGCTCGTATTGTGGGAGGGTCAATATGCCCTAAAGGTCATTGCCCTTGGCAGGTAAACAAAATGTAAATGTAATATTTCAATGTATTCATGTTTGTCAGCCAGGCCTTGATTGCCTTATTACATCAGGGGATTTCAGACTGCATGCAGATAAAGCAGCAACCAGTTATGCTTAGGAGCTAAGGGAGAGATAACACCGTGTAGCCTATGTGTCAGGTGTCAGGGGTGCTAAACATGAATTTCCACCTGAGTGAACAAAAAATATTCTATTCTGTTCTATTCTGTAGATTCTAAAACGTTCCGTTCCGCCCCTATCAATGCCCCTTAGCTGTTCTAAAATCAGTGGAACCTACAGGCCCCCCGGGGCTTATTGTTCTATTCTATTCTATTCTATTCTATTCTATTCTATTCTATAGATTCATTCTATTCCATTTTTGATGTAAGTTTGTTGGAACATACACGGCTGGTAATGTGACAGTCGAACGCGACAGTGGAATTCTGTTAATCGTTTTATTACACACACTACTAGCGATGCGACCGGCTGTGTTTTCTGTATTATAGGCTACTCTGAACACTGGCTACTGTGATCGATTCAGCAAAGACACTGACCAGACAGCTGTTTTCTATTATGACGTTGTGGGAAAAAATTTAAGACTTTAAATTTCATGTGTTAAACATTACATTTCCTAATATAAACAACATATAAAAATGCTGATGGTTTACATACAGTATAATACGTTTGGGAAGAACTGTATTCTTCTTCAGTATTTGAGTCTCTCACTGCTACAAAATACATTTCTCTACATCCAACTTTAATATCACATCCCAGAGAACTTTGGATTTGCTGCTGGAACTTTGTTGCTGGTAACATGTCCCCGGTTGTGATTCTCATCTCCGATTATAATTAAAGATGGTACCTTTTTTCACTCCTGCCTTTGTTGCCTGGCTGTTAGAATTTTTTACCACAATGTATGAAATATCGCCTCGAGAAATAGAAAGGGGTCGATTAGAGCGATGTGACAGTTATGGTTGCACCTTTATTCCCCTTTGCTGTGTGCGTTGCACCATTCACTTGGATTCACATTTTATTTAATTTTGCCCGTCGCCTGCAATAAATCGCCGCTGCATTGCCAGCCCTGTGTGTAGGCCTTAATATATTATATTATAACCCCAAGGTTCTGCTGGTGTATAACAAGAAGGGTTTCTGTGGAGGAATCATATATAAGCCCATGTGGATCTTGACTGCTGCACACTGTTTGGAGGACATAAAACAACTCAAATACCTGGAAATAATTGCAGGTAAAATGTGAGGGAGTTGTAATGATCCTCTGTGTGCATTTCCTCGACACCATATTAATTGCAGTTCTAACATTGTCATTTTCCTGTGTAATGTTAGTTTACTGAGTTTCTAAGTTATTAATTAAAATCATATGACAATGGATCTATGAAATAGGATTAGTCAATAGGATACAGGCATGTCTGAACCTGATGTTAAGAATATAATTTAAAAGTTGTCCACGTGTTTCTCTGTGTGTGTGCATGTGACAGGCGAGCATGATCGAGACGTGGAGGAAGGCACGGAACAGACCATCATGGTGAAGCAAATGATTTCACATCCTAATTACGTGTCCAACACGGCCGACAACGACATCGCTCTCTTGCGTCTCCAACATCCAGTTGAGCTTACACCTTATGCTGTGCCTGTTTGCTTGCCAACACGTGCCCTTGCTGAACGCGAGCTTTGGGCAGTGCACTTCCACACGGTTAGCGGATGGGGACGTCGCAGTGAGGGTGGACCAACGTCCAGTATCCTTAGACGACTGAAGGTACCGCGTATTGGAACGCAGGACTGTCAAAGGGACAGCAATGTGTCACTAACCTTGAATATGTTCTGTGCTGGTTACATCGAGGGCAAAGAGGACTCGTGTAAGGGGGATAGCGGAGGTCCACTAGTAACTCATTATCGGAACACAACGTTTCTGTTGGGAATTGTGAGTTGGGGAAAGGGGTGTGCCCGACCCGGAAATTATGGGATATACACTCGTGTGTCGAACTATCTAGAGTGGGTGCAGGAGCATACCTCTGATTCAGGACTTAACATCACAGTGACATAATCAGAATATTTATATTGGTCTTACTCAACTCCAGAACACAATAAATCATTTAGACTGTACTTTCAATTGCTTTTTGTATTTAATGTGTGACATTGAGTGAATTATTTGACAAACTTGCGAAGTATATTTGATTCAGATACAAAATAAATAAAGGCAATTTCCTCCCCACCTCAGACCTGAGCTGCTGTGTTGCATTTTGTTTGTATTTACAATTCTATTTACATTTATAAATATATTTTCAGTATCAAAACTCAATGCCTTATGCCCAAGCATAAGCATTCCAATATAGAATGTTCCTGACCAAATGACACTTGGCACAGCAAAATATGTGGAATGTTACCGTCATTCCATGTGAAATCAACCGGTGCCTCCAACTCAATCCCTTCACATTTTCTTTATTCACTGATATTCTTCTTCTCAAAGTAAGGTCTGTGAAGTTATAGTTTTGATTATTTCTGTTTGAATGTTACTAATCAGAGAATTAGTTTTGCTATGTAAACAGTTCCCATACTTTACAGCAGTGGTTCTTATATTCTTGTATCCATATTGTTCCTTTGAAAGTGGATGCTCTGTTTATGCAAATTCAAATCTCTACCTGTGCAGTGATGAGCTTGAAGATAGGCTACTGTGTGGGCTTACCAGTGATAGGACACTTTGCAGCCTTTTTTTGCCACAGGAGTGTCATTGGATGAGTGTTAGTTATCCTTTGGAAAATAATAAATCAGATTGTCAAAGGCTCCCATTGATTTTAATGCCTTGCTGTTGACATAGCCTAGCTATTAGAGAAGACCTTTTCTGCCTCTGCCACCAATGCCCATCTCACAACATTTTCCAAAGTGAAACAAATTTTGTCTGATTGGAGAGGGAGTCATGAGACTTGCCCAGTGTTTTTGGGGGGTCACTAGAGAGAAAGTTTAAGAACAACTGCTTTCACAGTGTGATTTATGTGTCAGACACCTGACATCGGTGGCCACACCAGTCAAATGACGATTTGGCGATATGCAAATTGGTTTGGGTCTAAGGATGGTGTGACCAGATAGTTTAAATAGTCAGGGTTTAGGCATCCTTCGAGGTTGACGAGAGATGGCATTGGTCATCTCATCTTACGTGGACCACATACCGATTCATCCAGAGCAGATAGCTACTGACGCAGGGGGTGCACCCATGCAGAACAGCGGAACACTTCCAAACCACTTTATTCCCTCTTATCTCTAAACACACAATCAGTCACACACAGATATACTCAGGGACAGTACAGGGACAGAATGAAATAAAAACAGTCATCTCGCATGTGGAAGAACATGTAACAGAAACGTCAGGACATAAACTACTTAAACGTTTTATAAACTATACATTTCTGATTCCAGTACTCAGGAGTACTCAGTTTTATAAACTATACATTTCTGATTCCAGTACTCAGGAGTATACATCAATTCATACTCCACATTCCATAAAAGATGGGGCAGTATACCTCCAGAAAGTGAGTTTGTCTACCCTAGAGTAACAACCGAGACACGTGTATTGCAGTTTGGCTGGCGGTTATGTTACCCGCATACTGCCTCCCATGGCCGAAACTGGTATTATGACACTTGTCGGGCTGTGGCTAGTAATTTAGCATGCTAATTCAGGTTGATATCTCTTCAGCACTATACCTTGTCATTTTTTTAATGACATCATCACCCTTATTTCCTTCCATTCTTTTGATGCGTGTAGCTCATTTTTTGGATATTTTTACCTCAATTCTTACACATGGCACCTTTAATGAACAGCGATAAAATTATAGTAGGCTACTGATTACTACACTCACATATAATCACAGCTGTCTAAACTCTTTAAACTGCCAGACTTTGCCCTAAGGCAACAGAACAGTATTTACATTATTGGATTGTAACTTTTTTGTCCTCTCCACCCCTGTCCATGAGCCATCTCCCTGTAGCTCCTCCCCCTTTTTTCTCCTTCTCTCTCCTTGTCAGTCATTTTTGCGAAGCAGGTCATCGACCTCGTCCAGTATCTGATTTTTCACAGTGTGATCCAGGACAGAACTCAAGTGTTTTTTAGAGGACTGACCATGTTACTGGTCTTTTTGACCTTTTCCTTCTTTCTGCTGCTCCACCAGACTTCTGCAGATGGTATGTTTTTCCTTTGCTGTGTTCATCAGTGGAGCGATAAGCAAAACAAAGAAGTTGATGTTTTCAGTCAAATAAGTTATGAAGGATTTAGCTCCTTGCTGCTGTTGCTAAGTGTTGGTCCTTAAATACATCTCAAACTATTTCCGAAAATGGGAATTATACGCATACATATTTTATATCAATGTCATAGTTAAATTTCATTGATGACCGTTGTAATTATTGTGACTGTGATATTTGTTCTGGTAAAGACAAGCTTAATTAAGTCATGAAAATACATACTTAAAGTTGTATCTATTAGAAAGGCATCATTGGGGATGCTATAGATTTATTTGTGTATGAGAAATGTTAACACTTGTCCCATAAGAAGCATCAGAATAATGTTAGTTCTATCCTCAAATGAACAGCTCCTATAGGGAGGGAAATTAAAAATGTATGCCCCTAGTGGTCGCATTCAAAGGGAAGAACTACGGAGCCCCTAAAAGGTCAAGTTAAAATAAAATAACTGACGTTGTGGGCATGTTAAGGTAGAATTTTGCATACATTATAAACATTGTGGGCTTAATTTACTAAAACTAAAACGTGGGCACATTTATGAAGCAGTGGGCACATTTTAATAAATTAAGCTTACAGTGTCCTAAAGGTCATAAATTGTGTACAGAATACTCATAAATACTTATTTTGTAGGCAAGTTAAAGTAAATTGCATGCACATTATATCATGAGCTCAATTTACTAAAACGTGTGCATAGGTAATAAATTGTGCGTAGGTTGTAGTAAATTGAGGGAGCAAAAATCATAAATTGTGTGGACGATACAATCTTTCATATTAGAAAACCATGGTGTATTATATGTTTTGGTAGGTCCAACAATTTTAAACAAAACAAGATATGCAGAAACTACTGTATACTGTCTTGATGAACAGTTATAAAGGGGCAGAGAAAACCTTTTAGACTTGATGACACAGCTTGTGCTGCTGAGAGACATATCTGCAACAGCAAAGGAGTATACTTGACACGGATGGCCACAGCCGTATCCTCAGAAGCCTACTCAGACCTTTATAAAGCGGATATTATCTGTGCACGTCAAGATCTAGACACAAACTTAGAAGTGGGGAGGCAGATAAGTAGATCAGTATAGAGAGCCATAAGGACCAAAACTAGCATAAACTATGTAAATACTTACAGCAAAGTGATATCTGACTGACTGGGTAGATGTGAAACAAGTGGGACCTGTATTGAAGGGAAGGGAATAATGTAAGAAATGTAGAAATAGTCATCTGAGGTGAGACAGGTAAAGTTGAGTATGATCTGTATAACTGTCCATCCATTGGGAAAATCCACGGGTGCTGATGATCTCACCTAAGAAAGTGGTGTAGCTGGGAAAATAGAAGGGGTCCAAGTATTGATCCCTGAGGTACCAGTGGTGAAGTCATGAGATTTCCATACCTGTCCTTGCCAAAACACGCTGGATGAACCACGACTATAATTTGGGGCGGTGGTAGTGTAGTGGCTAAGGATGTAGTAGTAGTATGTAGCCTTGAATTTCCCCTTGGGGATCAATAATGTATCTTATATATCTATCTATCTATCTCTAGCCTGAAAAGTTGTAGTTTCAATGGCTTTCACTGTTGTGCCATTGAGCAAGATTATAATGTTGATGATATCAGTATTTTTCTTAATGAAGTTATTGTTGACCCCCCCCACCAGTTTTCCTCCAGAGTCGGCATGCCAATCAGGTCCTTAAACGATGGAAGCGAGCCAACAGCCCATTTGAGGAATTCCGGCAGGGCAATATGGAGCGGGAATGTGTTGAGGAGTCTTGTAACTGGGAAGAGGCCAGAGAAATATTTGAGAATAATGAGAAAACGGTGAGAGAATGGTTTAACCTCCCTCGCTTTTTCAGTTTCAGTCAGTCTGGCAATTTCAGTCAGTCTGGCAATTCTTGACATACCTTGTATTGGCCCGAATATAAGACGAACCCCCTTTTCAGGACTTTGGGAAAAATCTACAGAACCCCTAAGGGGACATGAGCAAAAACAAAATCAAAGTTTAGTTATGTGCTCAGGCCAAACTATCATGTGCGCATATGAAAAGGTTTTGTGTGAGCACCTGAAAGTTTCGCGTGAGCACATGAAAAGTAAGCTATTGATGCTTTGCAGGTTTTACATTGAAGACCAATGGGCATTATTAGTCTATAAAGACTTTTTGTAAGTTTGTAAGTCAGTATTATATTATACAGCATCATGTAGGCTATCAATTTAAAGCGAATTTAAGGGCTCTACCTAAGAGTCATGAAAAATATTGATTCCTGCGCCGACAACGTGAACGCTTTGAAGTATTTTGCGTCATTGGACCATTGGAATAAATGCAGAGACCAACTTTCCCTCACGGGATCAAAAGAGTATATATACTATACTATTATATATAGAATGCAGCCACCTGCCACAGTCAGCAACGAGCTCCGGTTCATTAGAAAGGATGTCGGTTGTCTGTGTTTATGAACAATTTGTTACGAGAGTCTTTGTACCACATATATTTAGACCCTTTAGCAAAGTAGTTTTGGTGACAGAGCCGTGTCCTTACTCTGAGTTCATCACTCCTTGGGTCTAGTTTTCCTAGAATTAAACGAACATCCTCTTTCCTTATGTTTAATACATTCATTCTCCTTGCATTTTTGTGTACATCGACCCATATCCTAACCTGACTCTCGCCAGATAAATTTTGTTCTGCCTAGCTCCGTCTAGCTCCACTCGCATCCATCTGGGATTGCTTCGGTTGAGAGTTATTTCGGCACCAGATTTTATGGTAGAGCCAATCAGAATGCGGAGCGGGAGTTTCATAGATGTGACGTAGCGTAGAAGCGACTAAGACTGTTCTCAGCGTCACGGATTGGCTTCGATGTGAGTGGTTGAAGTAGCACGTCAATAGATGACGGACAAGTGCCTTATCCAATCATATGCAAGGATTTTTGATAAGGCCCAGCCCTCTGAAACACCTCTCCACTGAATCGATCCCAGATGGATGAGTGGAGCTAGGCGGAACAAAATTCATCTGGCGAGAGTCAGGTTACCTATATTCATGGAGATGTTTGCAACTGTTCATAAATTAAAGTAATTGCCCGATCTAAACCGGTGTATCCCATGCGACAGAACAGATTGCAAGACTTCACAATTTGTTTAAATGTTATATGGGAACAATATAATGGTGATTACTTGCAAGCAAAGCAGCAATGTCCTGCTAGATTAAGATTAGATTAAGAGCTAGATTAAATAGTACAACTAACTCCTGTACTGTAGTCATTTCTCTAGCTGTCACTGTCTCCAGTAATGCCCCAGGCTACATCAATATACAGCAGGCTTTCATGTGCTCACATAAAAGTTTTGCGTGCTCACACGAGAAAGTTTTGCGTGCTCACACGAGAAAGTTTTGCGTGAGCACCTGAAACTTTCATGTGCGCACACAAAAGTTTTGCGTGCGCATATGAAAGTTCCGTGTGAGCACATGAAACTAAACTTTATTTATTTTTTTGCTCATGTCCCCTTAGGGGCTCCGTACTACATACCACTGAAAAGACAGTTAGGTTCTCCCTCTCTGAGGGCAAATGCTGGGCACGACTTCTGCGACGAAATGACAGTCCATTGCGCAGCATCATTAAGGTTTGAGTTCTTTAGCGCTCTCCAAAGCCTTCAGCTGTATGACAGCTTTGGTAATGAGCATTCCGTTATTACGTTTTTCAGTCACATATTCACACACTCTCCTATCAATCTGTTGGAATCTGCCGCTTTTAGGACCATATGGATTTTGATTATACTGTTTGCATTTTTAAGACGGTCTTCCTGGGCTCGCCATCGCATTAATCACCATATGATTTTTAAATTGCCATCCACAGATCCTTCTCAATTGTTGGTTAACTTGACCTACTTTTGAACCACTTTGTTTGAGATGATCTGGACTCTCCATCATTTGCACTTGTGCCACTGTTGTGTAGAAGGATGGTGGCTGCTCATTAAATTCAAAAACACTTGTTACTCATTTTTCCTTTTTTGTTAGGCTGCAAATATAAGACGACTTCGTCATATTTTGAAAAAAAAAAAACTCGTCTTATATTCGGACCAATACGGTAATAACTCTGATGTTGATGCACAGAAATGTGTGATTAGTGATCAAAATGACCGATTTGATTTTTTCCTATCAGGATGAGTTCTGGAATGTGTATTTTGGTAAGCTCCTCTTATTTTTAGTTAAGTTTATTGTTGCTTGGTACCGATTTTTCATCTGTAACGGAAATAATTAAAATGATAGATTGCTTAACTAGATGTTATTCCCTGATGTTTTGCCTTCTGTTTACTTGCACTATCACCATGACAGTAGCCATGTTGTGAAATTTGGTACATGTGCAATGATCAGTGAAGATTATCAGTACAGTACATTACGACATTCTCTGGATGTACACAACATTTTGTGAAATTCTGTCCAAATGAGTGCTGTAATATTGATTTCTGTGTCTCAGGAACTGCTTAAGCTATTAAGCAATTTTTAAAGTTAGTATGCTCACACTTGGTTACATATGCTCATCTTATAAAGTTTTATTTGGCTCACTCAACAAAATGTCTGCGAATGGCCTATCAAAATTCAGCAGCCAAAACAATTTGTGCCAGAGTCTGTGATGTGAGGTTTCAAAATGTAATAAATTTGACAGGCAGAATTACTGCCACTGTCTTTTGGATGCATGTGTAATTACATCCATAGGGGGTGCTGCAACTGACCCATTTGAGTAACTGCTTGGACCCCGATGATCACCGCTTGTGGATGCATGTGTGCATTACGTCTATCATGTGCATTATATATTTCAGGATTTCTTTTACATTTACTCAAACATGCAGACACACACATCTCTCTCACACACACTCTGACTCTTTCTTTTTTTCTCTTTCTCTCTCTCTCACACACACACACACACACACACATGCACACACACACACACACACACACACACACACACACACACACACACACACACACACACACACACACACACACACACACACACACACACACACACACACACACACACACACACACACACACACACACACACACACACACACACACACACACACACACACACACACACACACACACACACACACACACACACACACACACACACACATGCACACTCAAACTAAATGTTGTGATTTTGTTACAGTTCAAGCACTTTTAGCTGTTCAGACTGTGATAATCGAGTAACCAAGGATAGAGAATGTAAGATTGTACAAAACTTTACTGAGAGACGCAGGAGTAGGGCATGGAGAGGACTTGCTCCTTAGTTAGTTATAGAAATAAGTTCAATTTTGTTAGGTTTGTTTTGTTAAATATTGAAATCAGTTTGCACTTGCCTAAAGCAGCTATAATAGAGATTTCTGTTATTGTTATTGTTGAACCAATGCTTACAAAGGTTCACTGACATGTCATTTTCATTTCTGTCTGTGGGGTCATACAGATGGAGATGCTTGTACGTCCCAGCCATGTATAAATAACGGCCAGTGTAAAGACGGAATCGGGAAATACAATTGTTTCTGCCCACAAGGATTTCACGGTTACAACTGTGAATTTGGTATGTCAGCATATAGGATACATAACTCTCTGTGATGGTGTATATGACACCAACCTGAGTTAAACTGAGCATAATTCCATTGATATTGTGTTGCCTACTGAGCCTTTAAAGGAACTAGCCCACATTTCTTTGGAAATTGTTGCGATTTTCTACATACTTGGAACTATATTCTCATTCAGGCAAAGCACTTGGGATTGGCAGAGGTAACAATTGGGCTTTTCAGGTGCTTTGGGCAAATCCCTCCGTCTAAGTTGCAGTGCTTCACCTGAATGAGAATATAGATAAGTATATGTTTAAAAAAAATGCTGTCTCATTTTACATTGGTATTTGTGCATGTAATTTGTAACCATACAAGACATAACATGTAAATAGGAAAATGTTGGAGTCCTTTTGTCACTTTTGGGAGCTATATGCTAGTTCACACAGAGGCGAGAAGGGTATGTATCATCTTATATAACTCTGGGGGAGACGGAGTATAAGCTAATTTCCCAAAATGTTGCCATGTTCCTCTAACTGAGTTGGACATGCATTCAGGGCATACCATATAAACTCAGGTCACTGTTCTTGTTTGGAGAATTTGACTTTGTGACTTTTACATCCCGTAGCCATCCCTCAGCTGTGTGAGAATAACAACGGTGGCTGTGACCACTTCTGTCACGTCATAGACGAGAAAATTGGATGCTCATGCGCACAGGGCTACGAGCTGGCTTTAAATGGCAAAAACTGCCATTCTGACGGTAACATTTAGTAATTTTTTTTTTTTTTAAATTAACACAATTTACACACCAGCTCAGTCTGTGTATCATTCGTTCATTTTATACTCAATTGAGAATCAAAAACGAAAAAAAACAAAAAATTACTTGTTATTTCATTATTTGTTTATGAATGTGATACAAACAAACAAATAACACGTTGTTTTCCAGGCTTTTGATTTCATGGTCAGATCAAAAGTATAACGTTTAAAAAATGGCTTCAGGGCCGAAACTGATTTTGATATTTATTTGTTCTGATTTCTGTGACCTGGAAGTCTATCCAAGTCTTGGTCTAGACCTGTCAGTGCTCAGTCAGAGAATGTCTAATAAGGGGAGAACCTTCACCAAAGTCCTTTTAGGCAAGTCCCTCCACTCGGCGGCCATATACCAACGTTTTATGGGCACTCATCGGGCACAGTCTTTGAGTCGAACTGCGCGTGCGCAAGGCTTCACGACACCAATCTTGCTCCAGCGGCGAGATCACAACACATGATTGGCACGATGTCTTCACAACACACCACATGATTGGCTCAATGTATTCACATGTCGACGTTTTGCAGAGGAAGGGGTGGGATATGTGTAGACAATGGCCATACTGGCATGACAAACTATAGCCCCATGCATTTCTATGGAGTATTTTTTGAGTACTGTGTCTCCACATTAGAAAGTCTCTGCCTTCACTCTCGGAACGCTTCCGGTGTGGTACTGCATCTAGGGGCGCTCGCAGGCGAGTCCAGAATAAATGGAGGTCTATGGAGCTGTACCCCTCAGAATCTACTTTTCTCGGGATATCATTTTTTTTCAAGTAATTTGAATATTGTATTCGAAAGGGGAGACAAAGACACTTGGTTGAGTATTATATTTTTCAAAGTCACTTAATTGTTCTAAAAAGCCTTTCAAACGTGTCAATGACGTCATCATTAGCATGATCATAGCATAGCATAGCATCAATGCTAGCGTGTTATGGGCAACAACCCAACCTGTAAGAAAATGAAAGGACATGACTCCCGGATTATTTCACTTTTGATTGATAATCCATATCCATTTTGTGAAAAATAAAATCTGAGGGGTTCAGTTGTTAAATAGGTGAAAATAATAAATGTAGCCATGTAGCTCCATATTTTGGACTCGCCCGTGATCTAGGTGAACTCTGGTGAACTGCAGCCAAATTCGGTTTGTATGGGATTAATAGAGAGTGGGGAGGCTCTCCGTAGACGGGCTCTGGCTCAGTGTTGCCAATTGACCTGTCGCTAAGCGCCACCCTTAGAACGCTGATGAGCCAATGACAGTCCAGCCTGAACAGGACTCGGACATCAGCTCGGACAACTCCATAGGAAACAACAGGAAGCAGGCATAAAATGGCAAATTAATGGTTATTTATGGAGTTTATTAACTCAAAAAACCCCGACGGATAACCATGGTCAAACATTTTGCATGGGGGACGTGTAATACTGATAGCCGGTACCCGAGAGGCTAGAAAACAGGGTATATTTTCATTAACAGTAGCCTACAGGACGTCTCTCGCGTTTGCAAAAGCTCGACATAATGTAGGCTACTAAGCCAACAACGTGGGCACAGGTTCCCTGTTAAATCCCAAGATGAAAATGCTCATTAACCAACTACTATATTCTTACTACATCAAATATTAACGTTATTAAGATAATTAACGTTATCTTTGTATCAATCTTCCACTAGCTAGCTAGCTAGCATTAACGTCAGTGGTTTTTGCAGGTGATTTGCACGGCTACTCGCCACAACTGCTTGTCACCTTGTATGTATTCTAAAGTTTTGAAAACACCCCTCCATAGCATAATTAAGTCCCTTCTGATAGCTTCTGGAGGAAAGTAAATCCTTTTATCGACCAAAACGTCCTCAAAGCCTGCTGTCATATACTGTCAGCTGCCATTGTCCACAATGTATTTCTATTCAAGTCTGGTTTGTTTGTCTGAGTTTTCACACGGTAACAATGGGGGCGGGGCTTAGCGACAGGTCAATTAGTGACTTTGTTGCTAGATTTAAATTTAGCCATCCCTAGCGACAGAAAATAGGCTATTGTCTAACAACTATAGCGAGAAATTGTGCGACTTGCGCAACGATGGCAAACTTGGTTTCGTTGAATCGACAGAAAATCATCTCCCTTCTCATGCCTGTTTCGTTTATGAACATCGCGTTCGCCCAAACCGTTGCCCCATGATTATAGAAGTAATGACTGGCCTAGGCTATGTAGTATCAGCCCATGTTAGGGAAGTAGGCCTAGATGTTAGATCTATCAGCTCAGATCATCATTTGTCGCCAACGTCATTGGAAGGCAGCCAGGTGCAGTAGCCTTCTGGTGAGATTACACCAAAGACAGTATATGACAGGGAAACTAGGGATACATACTAGGGGCTACAACTTCATTCACAAACAGAGCAAATAATTCAAATCGAGCCATAGGCGTAGCCATATAGTAGTCTACTTGTCAGTCTTGCCCTTCCAATTACGTTCACCATCTAAAAAAGACGCGCAAGTCAACACTACTCTGAGAGCTCAAGAATCAGTCAAATCGCGAACAGGCGGCAGCTCCATTTAATTGTCAGGTGTGAAATGCGTTCATATTCCACTTTTTATGTCATAGACGTTGCATGCCTATGCAAGGAAAGGCTTTGCAGTAGGATTGTCCAAGCTGTTTCTTCAGTTTGTGTTTTAAGTTATGCGATGCACCGTTGGGTTCATGCCGTTTTGCGCAAGTTTAAAATGTTTAGCCGACTGCGTAATTTGCCATTTTTGTTCAATGAGTTCTACTTTTCATGTCATGAATGTAACATGCCTATGATATGGCTTTGCACTTGTACAATATGGTCAATCTATTGTCTCAATTGTGTTTCATGTGACGCTCCGAAGCTAGGCCTACATTCATGCATTGTTTTGCTCCAGTTTAAAATGTTTCTGCCTAATTTGTCAGCTGTGATAAAATGCGTTCAATAAATTCCACTATGTCATAAATATAACATGCCGATTAATGTTTGTATGGTGTATCTCATCAAGGCTTCTCTTAGGCTGTTCAATCAAATTGGCTTTGCCCACCCTTTTCTTTCTGTGCCCACCCATTTGAACATTTCTGGCTACTCTAATCGAGCATATAGTAGAAAAACCTATTCGTTTAGACTGCCGACTGAGGGGGAAAAAAGAGATTCTGTTGCTTTGTCCGAACGTTCATTTAAATATATATCTTTAGGTTAAATTGTGTGTGGTAAAGGTATAATCGGACTGGTAGGCCTAGTCCGATTTAACACTGCAAAACAGAAGCAGCAGCTGGCAATGGAAGTCAGTAAATAATTTCCGGGTCAGAGCAATCAGAAAAAATAAATATCAAAATCAGTTTTAGGCCTGAGGCCGTTTTTTAAACGTTCTACTTTTGATCTGATCATGAAATCAAAAGTCTAAAAAACAAAGCATTATTTGTTGGTTTGTATCACATTCATAAACAAATAATGAAAAAACAAGTCCTTTTTTCGTTTTTTCATTTTGGATTCTCAATTGAATATCAAATGAACGAATAATACACGGACCCAGCTCCATTACTTATTTGAAATATAAATTTTGGTTTGTTACAGATCCTTTTAAATGTGGTGTTGTCCATCCAATGAAGAATACAAGGACAATCTTTTTTTACATCCCAGATAATGACAACACCACACAGAGCACAAATTCTACAACAACAACAACAACACAACATTACAACACGGCCACAGAGACAGTAGAAAGCATTGCTGATAGTACCATCAGTCCTGACAGCGAATATAGCATGGTTGATGTGAACGAGGATGACTTCCTTCCTGAATCCGCTGGGACAACACGGGTTGTTGGAGGACAAGAGTGTCCTCCAGGGGAGTGTCCCTGGCAGGTGGAGATAAGAGTGCACAACAGCAGAAAACACACACGCACACACACACACATGCGCACACACTCATATGCATACGCGCGCACACACACACACACACACACACGCATACACACACATGTGGGATAAATCCAGAGCCGGACAGTAACAGAGTACATTTACTCGAGTACAGTACTTGAGTACAATTTTGAGGGATCTGTACTTTACTCGAGTATCATTTTTGGGGAGTACTCATGACTTTACTCAAGTACATTTGAGAGGCAAATATTATACTCTTTACTCCACTACATTTCTATCCCTAACTGTGAGTACCGTTACTTCTTCTAAAAAAAAAAGGAAAAAAGAAAAATCTCGGAAACCCTCAATTTGTTGTTTCCCTCTCAAACGTGATTGGATTGTGGAGGCGCCACTGATTGGGACAGCCTATTAGCAATTACCTTCAGCTTTCCACCAAAGTCAACTCCATGGTCAGATTTAGATAAGAGATGAAACCATGGACGAAATAATGGATGAAGACGCAGCAGGTCCATCCCGGGAATGTGCCAACCTGTGGCCCCACCTCGCCAGACTATTTCAATTTAATGATAGTTTTCGCTTCAAGTGTTTCAATTACAAAATAGTATTTTGTATTTGAAATACGTATTTTAAATACATATATTAGAAATACTGCCCATCCCTGGTAACATGGTAAAAAGATGAAAATGACTTGATTTTACTTTCAATTCCTTTTACATTCTCCAAGGTATTAACATTTTTCATAACTCCATGTAGGACGTTTCTGTACATAAATGTAAGCACTGTGGCAGTAGTAATGCAATATTTAGAAAATGTAGGCTACTCTTGTACTCTTGTACTCTTGATACTCAAGTACTTTTAAAAACAAGTACTTCAGTACTTTTACTTAAGTAGACATCTGACTGTTGTACTTTTACTTGTACTTGAGTAAAATTTAGCAAAGGGTATCTGTACTTTTACTCAAGGAATGAAGCTGTGTACTCTAACTGTGTGGATAAATGCAGAGACCGAATTCCTTGTATACGCAAGTATACTTGGCTGAAAAACCTGATTTACATGTACACACACACACACACACACACACATGCGCATACACACGCATACACACACACACACACACACACACATATACACACACACACAAACACATAACTCCACCATATCTCACCAACTGAAAATGCATTTCTTCAGTATGCAACATTTGCTGCATTAAACTTTGTATCTGTAGGTGTGTGTGTGTGTGTGTGTGTGTTGCACTCAGTACAATTTGTACATATGCCCCTCGATCTATAAATCTACAAATCATATCTTTTTCCCTCATCGTCAGGCTCTTCTAATGGATGAAGAAGGGACAGGCTTCTGTGGAGGAACCATCCTGAATGAGTATTTCATCCTCTCTGCAGCCCATTGTATGAACCAGTCCAAAGTCACAACAATAGTTCTTGGTGAGTAATCTATTTCAGTGTGTTAAAACGAAGACAGACTGTGGCACGCCTATTCAGCTTGCAGTCTTTACTAGTATAGTATATATACTCTTTTGATCCCGTGAGGGAAATTTGGTCTCTGCATTTATCCCAATCTGTGAATTAGTGAAACACACAGCACACAGTGAACACACAGTGACGTGAAGCACACACTAATCCCGGCGCAGTGAGCTGCCTGCAACAACAGCGGCGCTTGGGGAGCAGTGAGGGGTTAGGTGCCTTGCTCAAGGGCACTTCAGCCATGCCTACTGGTCGGGGTTCGAACCGGGAACCCTCCAGTTACAAGTCCGAAGCACTAACCAGTAGGCCACGGCTGCCCCAGGTCATTATGCGGCTCTTTACTAGTGTAAACAAAAAACAGTTACACTTTACTTGAAGGTATCTACAGAAGAGTGACAAACATTATAAATATATTATTATAAATACTAGCCTTATCGATATCAATTGATGTTTAATTCATGTTCATTCATTCAGAGTTATGTGTGAAATGTTTCTCAGGTGAGTTCAACACCAACAAGGCAGAAGGCAGGGAAGCCACACATGCGGTGGAGCTCTACATCACACACACTAACTACGTCCCTGAGACCTACCACAACGACATTGCTCTCATCAAACTGAAAACACCTATAAAGTTCACCAAGTACATTTTACCCGCTTGTCTACCAGACCGTGATTTTGCAGAGCGAGTGTTGATGCATCAACCAGATGGCATGATAAGTGGCTTTGGGCGCGTTAGTGATCGCGGCCCACAGGCCACTCTACTGCAGAAGCTGACAGTGCCCTATGTGGACCGTGCAACTTGCATGGAGTCCAGCTCTTATAAAATTTCCAAGCACATGTTCTGTGCTGGATTTGACAAGGAAAGCAAGGACGCCTGCCAGGGTGACAGTGGCGGACCTCACGTAACACGGTACAAGGATACCTGGTTTGTGACAGGTGTAGTGAGCTGGGGAGAGGGTTGTGCTCGTGAGGGAAAGTATGGAGTGTACACACAGGTGTCAAAGTACATCAGGTGGTTGAACCAGCTGATGAGCCGCATAATGAATTTAAAGAAAAGGAGGAAAAGAGATGCATTGTACAATGTCACATACGTCTGAGAGTGCATAATGGAAAAAAATACTGAGACGAAAAAGGAGATGTGTCACTGTTCATGACATGATGGCAATGATGTTTGTGAGATTAAGTTGAATAAAAGAAATCTTGAGTCACTTTTTTTTGCTGTTCTGTGGTCAATTCTGCCTGTTATCCAACAATGCACATGTGAAATAAAGTTTACAGAGGGCTTGCAGACAACTGGTGCAATGCTGCTGAAATAAAGTTTACAGAGGGCTTGCAGACACTGGTGCAATGCTGCTGAGGGGAAAACAAATTAGGTCCACACCCATCGCACGGCCTCCTCTCAGAATTTTTGTTGAGCATTTGACCACTCTGAACTGTGGAGAAAAAAACCATGAGGATGTCGAGATGTTTTACCTCCAAGAAAATAAACAGTAAATTGCAAGTGGGTGAGTAAGGGAATACAACCAGGGGTTGTCTTCACACCAATCAAGTCAGAAATACCGGTACATAAAAATCACAAGTCAAAAAATAGTCACACCAGGATCACGATGAAGTATTAAACTGTCTCCATTACATTTAGTCAGTGATCTGCCTTTGTCAATGTATTTTAAAGGCACCCTTAACAGTTGTTTTACCTTAACATAACGTTTCCAAAATCATTTTGATGGTGCATAACCTCATGACATGACAAATGGCACTTCTGCCATTGTCCAAAAGGCCCTCTATAGACCCTCACTGCTGCCGCCATATGTTGCCATTCTAGCTGTTTCACTTTGTTGGAAATACCTTTACAGAGCCCCCCAAACAGTACCAAACAGTGTCTATTTTACCATTCAATGATGGCCATCAAAGAATCCTTATAAATGTTTGCTTATTCATCAGCATTCAGGGCGGATCAAGACGCAAGATGTTGGATGATTATCATGTCTGACCTCAACAATAAAGATCCCCTGCTGTATGCAGTTTGCTTGCATACAGTAAGATGATTCTGCGGATTTTGCAACAACATGCCAACAAACACTAGTGGCTATTCAAAATGACGTAATAAATGCATCCACGCTTAAATTTTGCTCACTGCACATTTATCATAATGTAATATTCAGTATTCATTACTGAATGCTAAACTGGAATAATGTTTTTCCCCATCATCCTATTTTTAAAACACGCCTACCTGTGAGCATGTAATTGGGCTCTGGGTTTTCTACAGGAATAGCATGCCTGAACGGGCACTGCACTAGCATTATAAATGAGGCTCCAGGAAGGAGTGGTGGTCTACTTAGATGATGTTCTAGTTAGGACGAGAGAGAGACTCAAAGGTGCCCTGGGGGTCCTGTAGAGTGCAGATGTAAGCATTGCCTGCGCCATCACAGGCTCAGTCCCTGCCTCAGTCATTGCAAGTGCCTCTTGATTGATTAATCACCCACCATGTGGATACTGTTTTTTAAATTGATTTAGATTAAGTGTTATTTAGTATAATTTATATTTTAGTATATTTAGTATATTCTTTATCTTCTACTGTCCTTATTGCTTAGTTGTGTTTTTTTATATTATATACTTTTAATTACTTTTTTCTGCTGTTAGTGAATGTGTGTGTGTTGTCTGTATGCTATACTGAGACCTTGAATTTCCCCTGGAGTATCTATCTATCTATCTATCTATCCATCAAAGACAGCTGAACTATAGGACACTACAGAGCCACAGCCACCAAGTGATGTGCCAGGTCTGTGGAGGTTCCTGAGAATGGACCACTTGACCTGCTGAAATGCAACAGAACTGGTCATGGGCATAGGTTTGCATGGGTACCATGGCGACATGTCCCTATACCAATATTTTTGGATGACAAAATTGTCCCTATCAATATTTTAGCAAACTCATTAATATTATGTTATGTTTAAGGGAAACAGGTCTGTAGTTCTTCACATCAGTTGGATTAAGTATACTTTTCCAACGGTGTAACCCTTGCCTGTTAAATGGCACATGTCTATAACGAGTGCAAATGAAGGAGCATACCACTTCCTTAAGGCTTTAGGGACACAGCACAAACTAGTACATTCAACCAGGTAAAGCATCTCATCACCACTGCACCCACTTTTGCATTCTATGATGTAAACAGTTAGGACATGGTATGATGACTGTATTTGTCTCACCTCATATTTACCTCAGTGAAACTGGATTGGACTGCTAGAAAGTTCCAGATACTCTGATCAACTTAATAAAATATAAATAAGACAAGACACGTTTTTATTGTCTTGCAACACAGTGTTGGTGGTAAATACAGAAAGAAGGTAGCTCAAGAGAAGCAAAAACCAATTAGCTGGAAGAAGTAGTGGGTTGGGTGGGGGTGTCATTGATTATTTTGTTTGCATGGTTAAAGGTTCGTTCTGTGTACAGAGCGTAAAATATACAAATGGAAAGGCTGTAGTTACTTTGTTTCTTGGAGAGCCAATAATGGTGGCATATGTGATATTATTTAAAATAATGGTATATTCCCTCAAAACAAACTGGTCTTCCATTTAAGATTGGAAATTGTTAGTTTTACTCAGGGTGAGATAAGTTGAACTAAATTAACTAAAAGCTGAATTTCACACAACTGTTACCAATTTGTTCCATAGTTGTGGAGGGCACTGTGAAATAACTTATTCTATAAAAGACATTATAGAATATCAGTAGAGGAATAAAACATTGATCATTCAGCGACTCAGCAAGAACATTTGGAGTTAACCATGCAGCACATACTGTATACTAGCCTACATGAGAACGTTTTCTCATGTATGCTACTGTTGACAGATTAAAGTTCACAGCAGAGTGAAGAACAACGTCAAAACAAATATGTATGTTTGCGATAAATCATTCTTCTCAGACATTTTATCATAACAGGACCAGGCATCTAGTTTATCTCTCTTTCACATTTGTCTTCAACATTTTTAGTAATTGTTTAATGCCAGATAATTTAGCCACAATGAAAAGGGGGTAGAAACATATCATTTAACATATAATATGTAAAGTGTAAATATACATGTACATGTAAAGATTGACAGACCGTTTTACCAGGGGTAGGGGAGCACAGAGAGGTGAGAGCAGACTAGCGAAGGGCACGCAGAAAATCTCCCGAAAATCTCTAGTGTGGCTGATGAAAAGCGCGGGGTTCGCCATGGGATCGTCGAGGCGGACTTTCTTATTCTGCTGGTTTTTGTTGAGCAACTTGCAACCAACAAGAGCGAACAAGCCGGGTAAATGTTCCCTCCTTGTTAGTTGACTTAGCCTATATACACTCAATTTTGCTAAAAATGTCCATGCTGTGGGTGAAATTAAATTCCCCACATCTCCCGATTCATGTCAGTTGTCAGTTTGGTGACTTAAGTAGCCTACTATTAAACGGAAATGTAAAAATGAATAATAAAAAAAAAATCCCCTACATTTTACCGACTTTAGCAGTTAATGATAAAATGCTGTGAACATCACTTTAAACATGCAGTTATATAAATGAAATCATAATGTGTATTTGTGATAATAAATGCAGCCAAACAATACCAACCGTATTTTAAACCTGCCTTCAGTTACATAATTTTGATATAAATGCATATGCATAAATACATTTTGAAATGTGACCAGTATGCTAACCAATTATATTTTGCTCTGAAAATATAATAAACCTTTAAAATGGGCATATTTAAAAATCAATCATTGATAACTGATTAATATGGCACGAGTGAGAGTGAGGCTGCAAGGATGTAGGCCTACTCATGGCGGGGGTTCGGCCGGAGGCAGACCGTGTTTTCACGTGTGATTTTCGCAGCACAGCTGAGCACGCAGCATGCTGCAGAAACAAATTAGTACCCCTAGTGGAGGGGTCTGGAGCCTTTTTAGCTAGGACAGCCATAACTATCAAATATTTGTATTTTATTTTCATTAAGAGCCTAGTAATTTGATGTGTCTACTTTTTACACTTTCACTATTATTCTACATAGTTATAGTTTAAATTACAAAAAAACTGGCAAGTAACTAAGTAACTGTGCAATAACAAAAGATAGTATTCTTTGTTTTTACCGTTTCCCAAGCAAAACACAATATACCAGATGGTTATGAACAAAAGGGGGACAACACACCCCTACCCCTATATATAGGTATTGTACAACAGCACCCTTTGATCAGCCCGTTTGTCCTCAGTGTTCCAGACCCAGCTTCAGGCAGCCATCTTTTTACGTCCAAGGCGGGCAAACGCAATAATGTTTGAGGAGATATTCCAGGGGAATCTAGAAAGAGAGTGCATTGAGGAGAGGTGCTCCAGAGAAGAAGCCAGGGAGTTCTTTGAGAATGATGCGCAAACAGTAAGTTTTGACAACGTTTTTTGTGTTGTGGTGCATAAAATGTATTTTATTTACTTCTCTTTAAACGTGTTTATGGAAGCCCGTTTGCGCCACATACCAAAAAAATCTGATCTATGATATCTCATTATTGTGAGATAGTATCTCATTATTCTGACATAGTATCTCGTTATTCTGACATAGTATCTCACAATAACGAGATACTATCTCAGAATAATGAGATACTATCTCACAATAAAGAGATACTATCTCACAATAACGAGATAATATCTCACAATAATTAGATACTATCTCACAATAATGAGATACTATCTCGTTCATAGACCAGGATTAGGCAGCATATTAATTTCAGTTTCGCTGCCCACGCACGCATGCCACAGTTGACGAGCAGATGGGGTGCACATTTTGCCATTTTTAATGTAAGTTATTTACTCAGAATCACTGTATTGAGTGTTGTCCACCGATTTCTGACCTTTATTGTCCATGCCATGATACTCCTAACATCACCTCATAGGCTGAAGGCAACACAACGTCAACCTAGCCTACATTTGAATGATTTTGTGACATCGCAGGAACAGTACAGGGGTTTTTAACATCATTACCCCATTGTGACTATATGAAATGTATATACAGTTTCCGTCAAGTCTACACATTATGCGCGTTAGCAAACCTACACTAGCCTACCCCATGCAGCAGGAGCAGGCTAACATTAGCTCTGGAGTTTGTTCGAGGCACCTGAACTAAGGAAACCATTGAAAACATTACGTGTTGGTAAACATCACGGTTCTGACAACACTCTCAATACAGTGGTTCTGAGTAAATAACTTACATTAAGAATTCACAATAACGAGATAGTATCTCATTGAGATACTATGTCAGAATAATGAGATACTATGTCAGAATAATGAGATACTATCTCACAATAATGAGATACTATGTCAGAATAACGAGATAGTATCTCACAATAATGAGATATCATAGATCAGATTTTTTTTGTATGTGGCGCAAACGGGATTCCATACGTGTTTGTCTGCATTGCATATAGTCTAGATCTGGATCTCTCATGTTAAACTCTGATGGATAGATATTATGTTAGATGGATATTTTTAGCTCTGACAAACACATTGTGCTCTCTCATTTAATCTCTACACTGACTTTTGCTAATTACTGTCTCTGTTGTCCTGAAAGGAAGCCTTCTGGAATAAATACATTGGTAAGTGATCAGCATAAATGTATAAATCTCCTTTTGCATGATGTAAACAGTGTATATAGCCAGAGCCGGACAGTAACGGAGTACATTTACTTGAGTACAGTACTTGAGTACAGTTTTGAGGGATCTGTACTTTACTCGAGTATCATTTTTGGGGAGTACTCATGACTGAGTAATGACATGACATGACAAGACATGAGTAATCAAGTACATTTGAGAGGCAAATATTGTACTCTTTACTCCACTACATTTCTATCCATAACCGTGAGTAGGCTACCCGTTACTTCTTCTAAAAAAAAAGGAAAAAAGAAAAATCTCGGAAACCCTCAATTTGTTGTTTCCCTCTCAAACGTGATTGGATTGTGCAGGCGCCACTGATTTCCGCCAAAGTCAACTCCATGGTCAGATTTAGATAACAGATGAAACCATGGATGAAACAATGGACGCAGCAGGTCCATCCCGGGAATTATGCCAACCCGTGGCCCCACCTCACCAGACTATTTCAATAGTCTGGCAAGACTATTTCAAGTTAATGATAGTTTTCGCTTCAAGTGTTTCAATTACAAAGTAGTGTTTTGTATTTGAAATACGTATTTTAAATACATGTATTAGAAATACTGCCCATCCCTGGCAACATGGTAAAAAGATGAAAATGACCTGATTTTACTTTCAATTCCTTTTACATTCTCCAAGGCTATTAACATTGACATTTTTCATAACTCCATGTGGGACGTTTCTGTACATAAATGTAAGCACTGTGGCAGAATTTTTAGCAAAGCATATCTGTACTTTTACTCAAGTAATGAAGCTGTGTAGTCTGTCCGCCTCTGTATAGCCTACACTTGGGTTTCACAAGGACTGTCTTGTACTTACTGTATTTAGCTATTGACAGACAATACACATTTACATTTAGTCATATAGCTTGACGCTTTTCTATTCATTCATTCATTCATTCATTCATTCTATTCATTCTATTCATTTTCATTAGTGTCGTGGGTTGTTTTTTAGTTCTACACAGGATAAGATGTTAAAGACTTTCTGGCAGAAAAGCTTTTTAACCTTTTTAACATATCCATTGGGTGTGTTTAATGTGGTGTGGGTTCGCACGTTGGTTCCTCCCTCTGTCTGCAGATGGGGACCAGTGTGAGTCCAACCCTTGCCAAAATGGAGGAACCTGCACAGACCGAATAGGGAGCTATAACTGCGCATGCGCTGATATTTATGTCGGCCACAGCTGTGAGAGAGGTATGGAAACATCGCTTATCTAGTGGGGTAGTAGTTTGTATGTGTGTACGGTATGTGTGTTCAGTGATTTATGTAAAGTGCTGCTGCAACATAACTACTTCCCACTGGTAATCGATCAGCCAACCTACTGTATCTATCTATTTTCTATCTTTCCCCCTTTCTCTGTCTTCTTCATATCTTACAATCTAGGGTGTCTGAGATAAGCCGATTCAACATAGTAATTTGTGTGCTTATTGTACTGAAATTGTGATGCAATGTGACTGCTTTATTAGATACTAATTCAAATGGCAGGCAAGGTGCAAAGTGTAATAGATACTAAATCAAAGTTTATCAACAAGCAAAGTTCTAGTGCATGAACCATCATCATGGCGTGGCTTCTGGGAGCTTTGAGCTGACTCATCAATGTTTGCAGCTATAAGGTCTTGCCCATGGTGTTAAATTAGCAAATACCTGGTTATTTTAAAAGTAGCTTTAGTCAGACTTTTTAAGACTTTGCAGTTTGCCCATCAGCCAAATTAGTGCCCGCAGTGTTAGTATGTTAATGTACGTGCATGGGCATAATGTCATATGACCACATGTGCTTATTTATTGGTAGACAGCTCTCAGTGTCCGGTCGATGGCCCATACGCCTGTGAACACTTCTGCCATGTCAATCGCAGACATGGTTCCTACAGCTGTCGCTGTGCTCAAGGGTACAGACTACATCCAGATGAGAGGAGATGCATACCTCACGGTACACAATGACAAACGCACTACACAATAATTATTATTACATACAGCAGTACTCTCAGACAAACAATACAACTCAGCACAAATCTACTTAAAGCAAAATTCCACAACCAGGCAGCTACAGTGCTACACTCAGGCATGATTTTAAGATGCCCCCAGAGTGTAGCACTGTACTGTTGGTGCCTGGCTGCTCTAGCTGTTGGCTGCAGCAACTTGAGCAACTTTGTACCGACAGTACTCGGTGACATCGAGAAACAGAGATCTATGTGAAAAATTGCCAGAATTCTCCTTTAAGAAAGTCCATAATTATAATGGTACTATAAGAATTGTACAAACACCTGTTTTGTTTCTTATTTTGTGTTCTCTGTTTTAAGTGAAACATCCTTGTGGAAAAATCTCCCTTTTAACAAGCACACCAATGCAGAGTGACAATGAGATCTGTCCCCAGGGCCACTGCCCTTGGCAGGTGAGTATTACCTGTTTGTGTGTGCAAAATAACATTTAATCTGTTCAACCTCTGGTCCACAGCAGCCTATTGCAACAACCATATTAGGTTCTTGTGATGAACATACAGTATGTGCACTGATTAAAAGGTCTAATTGATCATATCAAATAATGCAGGGGTCTCCAACCTTTTTTCCTCCAAGAGATACATTGACAAAATGAACATGGCCGAGAGAGCAACTAATGTTTTATAGGCTATTAGTAGCTATCTCCACCCAAAACAGATGAATAAGTTTTATATGCGTTTTACCGCTCCTTACAATTCCTTTACCTTCTGTCTTTACAGATTGTGAATTTGATTTGATAGGAATTTTATCAGGTTCACCAAGTGACATTATCAAATTTGCAAACATCAGCTACCTCAGAAACAGGTGGGGAGCTACTGGTAGCTCGCAAACTACCTGTTAGAGACCCCTGATATACAGTAAATTGAGGGATTAATTAGTGCTGGAATAGGCCCAGGGGGCCTCTGAGATTGGGACTGCCACCTATTTGATTGGGTACCCTTGTCACCCCCACAACTGGATGTTAACAAAAGAATCATTGGTCGATTATGTTGCTATTACTGAATTTTAATAGACAAAGCTAAATTAAACTAAATTGATAAATTAAAAACACACTTGTGTATTTCAGTTAGCCTATTAGCTGGTTTGATTTGTGTTGAGCTCAATGAGCATCAAACCAGCTAATAGGCTAACTGAAATATACACCATGCCAATCTCTAGGTATGGTGAAGGGTATGTGATGATATGGGGCTATTTTAATTCCAAAGGCCAATGGAACTTCATCAGGATGCATAGTATCCTGGATCCATTAAATAACTGGCCTTTAAAAATAAAAAATATGCCTGCCTCTATGGGAATTCAACATAGGGGTATGAATACTTATGCACCCTGTATTTTAATGAAGAACATTTATTTATTTACGAAACATTATTCATTCACAAAGAAAATTGGTGCCCTTAAAGGTTGTATTTTTCCTCATTTTTTCAATTAAGGCATTATTATCCATGTCCAAAAGATGATTTTTTATTCCTCTTTTTAGTCAACTTTAGCATGGGGCTGAATACTTTTTATATTTATATATTTATTTATTCCTGGTGTGAACAGCCCTGAAAGCCCCAATTATCCCTGTATTTGGTGCAATTGTGCAGGTCATTCTGGTGGACAAGAATGGGGAGTCTGTGTGTGGTGGTGTGATTCTGGGGCCACGTGAAGTGCTTACCACAGCAACATGCATGAGTTCAAACGCAAATATAACACACATTCATATTGGTAAGACACCTTTACTTCTCCGTCTCAAGGTACAAGTAGTTACAGGAGAGATTAAATGTAAGATTTTAACATGACCAACATACTATTTTTACAAATTTTACAGGTATAATACCATAATTTCAGCCATCTTTTATAATAAAGCCACCTTTTAAGTTGCGTAAAATTATGTTTTAATGCACCGAAGATTGAAATGTATTGGTGGTAGCTGACTTCAACTTGTACTCAACAGGGAAAAACCACTCACCAGGGTCAAAGATCATCAGGATGCCACTGGAGGCTGACCCCACGACTCACAGTCGCTATAGGCCTGGTCAGCCAGAATATGACCTTTGCTTCCTGCGATTACGCTCTAGATTACCACTAGGGGACTCTGCTGTGCCCCTCTGCCTTCCAGAGAAGGACTTCAGTGAAAACATCCTAATGCAAGATGGCGAGGAGGGTGTGATTTCACCAGGACCCGTCCGCCATTCTTACGTCTCATTGGACGACTGTCGCGTCCACCTGAACCTCAGCTTTACTTTGAACAATAAGATGTTCTGCATGAAGGAGCGCAATCTGGAGACAAAGCACAAAGGAAAAGGAAAAACACCTTCCATACTGCAGTCAAGTCCGATTACTCAAAAGAAGGGAATAAGACCTAGGACACAACAGACTGTGTGGGGGACCGAAGAAGATTTGTTTGAGTACTCCGAGTACATTGTTCCGTTATCAGATGTTGAGTCCACCGTGACACCAACTGCACAAAACAAAATATACCTCACCGCTGCTGCAGTCATAAGGAATTCTACGCAAGAGAAGACACCAAAGCCCACAGCAGAAAGTGGTCCCAAAAAGGTCGAAAAACCAACGGACATAGCACCTTTATCGGAAGACGTTAAGTCCACTGTGACACCTAATACACACAACAAAACGTACCTCACAGCTGATGCAGTCATAAGGAATTCTATGCAAGAGAAGACAACAAAGCCCACATCAGAAAAACCCACAAATGTTGAAAAATCAGCTCCCACCATAAGCAGAAGAGGTGATTGCAGGTTCCTCTCTGGGACTCCTGTTGCTAGTGTGAAAGGAGAAACTGTCTTTGTGACAGGACTCATGCTGTCCCACGACTGCGGTCAGGGTCTGGTGTTCACTAAGCTCTCTCGCTTCTTGCCATGGATAGAGTCCATGCTTGAAAGCACCTGACCTTAAGCTTGGGTAGAAAAGAAGCTTCATTATTCCTTGTATCATTCTACATCTATCCCCACTGACAGTGTTCACTCTATTGTTGAGCATAAAAATAATTATCATATGTAAGTATTCTGTGTACATGCCTACTGGTTTTGTGAAGAGCACGTTCATTATTAGTTGTGATTCATTACTTACTTCCCTTGTTAAGCTGTCTCTCCCTCAGTTTGACACAAATCAAACTAGCATGAATCGGAAATTCAACACTTTGTTTGTCAATATGTACATTACAGAATACAACAGGTTATTGTTGACATGTGTTTCTTTAACTATAGCAGAATTACGATGCCAAAATATTGATTGGAACCAAGCTGGAAATGCTGACGTTGGAAGAGACAATTTACACAAATAATTACATCACACGCCAAGTTTGACTTGATTTCACACTCTGCAGTTACTCAAGAGTTCTTACTTACTAGTTGTCAGGCATCAACACTGTTCATTTCAAATACCTGATTTTTG
This sequence comes from Alosa alosa, assembly GCF_017589495.1. Taxonomy (NCBI): domain Eukaryota; kingdom Metazoa; phylum Chordata; class Actinopteri; order Clupeiformes; family Clupeidae; genus Alosa; species Alosa alosa. Next base: position 4,096,080 of record NC_063211.1, on the reverse strand, counting down.
TTGCACATGCAAGGCATTTTGAAGGACAGGCGCATTCACAGTATAGTGAAATGCAGGTCACTTGTAATTATACATGTGGACAGTCAAAAATGGGCAAATTTGTTTTAAGCAGTAAAAAAAAAAAGCATTGAAGAATGAGAATTGACTCATGTGAACACAGCGAAAAGGCCCAATGTGTCTGCGTGACATATGGAACGGAGATGTCTTTAAAACGTAGACAATTAATAACCTCTGTAGGAGTTTCTCCCTGAGGTCTGAGCTATGGCAAATATATTACATTTTTGTAGGCGTAGCATGCAAGCATCGGTTCCATTTTTCGGATGCATTCTGTGGGTCAATTAGTTGCTACCAATCTGAATTACCTGTCTAAAGATATTTCTTGTGAACCTTTGGAAACACCTAGAAAGGAAATAGTAACATGTGGACATGTTACCATGGAAATGTCCTATTTTTTGTGGTAAACCAAAACTACATCACACACTTAATTTGTCAAAAAAGGGTCAATTAATGAAGTCAAGTCAGCAATTTTGTTCCCAAATATTTAATCAATCAACAATACAAAAAAAAAAAACAGAATGTCAACATCATAACTTCAAACTCACTTTGAATCAGGATAATAGATTCAAAATGGTTTAGCAGAAATTATATCATTAAAAATGAATGGGGGTATTTTAGATACAGTACAAATTAATTCAATGACATCAGTAAAATCCAGTAAAAAAGAAGGGAATGAGTCAACAGGACTGCATCATCAGTTCTTCAGGACACAGTAGATAGAGCAGGGAAGGGGTTTTGTTTACTGACGACAAGTTTCTGATGCTGATGAGAGATGTAGCCTTTGATGTGACCCTATGACAGATACATGTAAGTGTTATCCACGACAACAATTACTGTACAAAATAAACAACATAAACAAGGCTGATCATATAAACCCTGGGTTTTCCACTGTCCAACAATGTAAAGATCAGGGGCCGTATTCACAAAGCCTTTTATCGTACCACTATGAGTACTCCTATCGTACCACTATGAGTACTCCTAAATCGCACTAAAAGATTTTAGCTAGCCTTTCAGACCCAATCTTAGTAAGGAAAAATGACAACTCCTAAACTAAGAGTGAGTCTTTGTTGCTATGGATGACGTCATTACTCATGCACGAGCTTGCCTGAAGTGACCACCTTGATTGGCTGATGATTGTAATGCGGGAATGATTCCAAACACCTCCCTTACAATGATGAGTGACAGGTGACAGGTCTGAGAATGCGTGCGCTACACAAGTAGTGCGAAGGACGTAAGATGATGAATAACTGAATAAAAAGGCCTAGCCTAAATTAATAAAGAGTAAGGCAAAACAAATAGCCTAGTAGCCTAATGAAACATAGGCCTACGGGTTGATGCAGTATCTTTGCAACATTATTAAATGAATCTGTCACCCTAGGCTATGCCTACGTTTGCAAAGAGGAGAACATTTTAATTTGATTCACAATGAAACGTTACATTTAATTTACATGTGAACAATGAGTAGTTTTGATTGTTGTTGGTGGCGTAATTGCATCCCTTTTATGAATGCAAAATTGTTCCCTCATAATAAGCTCCTGTTGTCAAGATAGGCTTACATTTTCAAAACATCGCTAACGTGAAATGCCACAAAAAGCTGTTTGTGAATAGGTCTTAGTGAGTTAGGAGTCCTCTCGACTTCTTTTAAGCTGTCCCAGACTTAGGTGCTACTTTTAGGTCTAAAATGCTTCGTGAATTACTTTTAGTGAATCCTAAGAGTCCTAAAGTTAGGAGTGACACGCCGGTTGTTAAATTTGCCACTTAGGAGCTACTTTTAGCCTTAAAATTCTTTGTGAATACGGCCCCAGTAAAGTATTTTCACTTGCGAAAGAGATATCAACATGAAAGATAGCCACAAGTGGTCAGCTGGCCTATTGTTTAACCGGGCAAATTAAGAAAAAGCTGGATTTTGTAGAAATTAAGGATGAGGCACATCGAGTTTTGAATATGGACTAAGCTATGCCAGAGTAAAAGAAAAGATAAAGGTTTGGCTTGTAGTACCCCGACATGGCTGGCTTGTGTCAAATTCAGTAGAGCTTTTATGTACTTTCATGTTTTTATGAATGAACCTATCAAATTTAGTGAAGACAAAAGAGGGTATCGCATTAAGGGTTTGTGAACTGTGGTCTTACCATGTAGATGAGATTGGCCAGGATGCACTGCACCTCATCGATATCGACCTCCTCCACCTGCATCATCTTGAGAGCCACAAGAAACGCATCTAGGGGAAGCTGGTGAGTTCTCAGGAGATGGTACCTGCAAATTGAGATTCTACAGTGAAATTCTGAACTGAGCTAATAATAATAATAATAATAATAATAATAATAATAATTTATTGTGCAGTTTAACCATACTTTCTTTCTTAAAAGCTAGAACAATGGCATGTATATAAATGTTCAATGGCAATGCCCACACATACATATTCAGCTTTTAAAATAGCTGCTCAGGGGTGCGTTTCCCAAAACCATAGTTGCTAACCTGTTAGCAACTTAGTTGGTTGACAATGGGAAATTGCATTGCAACCAACCAAGTTGCTAACTTAGTTAGCAACTATGGTTTTGGGAAACGCACCCCAGATCTACAAGGACACATACACTTTTTTGAAGAGGTTTCTGTAGGTGATGATCTTCAGCTTCTCAAGGATAAGGAAGATGCCACACCGGATGAAGAAGGTCTCGTGTTTGGTGAGCGCCTCATTCAGCAGCAACAGGTTTCCCTCACTTTTCACAAGGCGGGACGAGGCGGGGAAAGTTATTGTTTTGGACAGACAGAGACCAGATGCAATTTAGATTAGAAAGCATATATATAGATATACTTTACTGCCTTTTAGTGTCTTACAACAATGTTGGAGGAAAATGTTAGTAATTGTGGTTGTTACAGAAAGAGGTTAAACTCAATCACGTTAAAAAGAAAAGAAAGAATAGCAAAAAAAAAAAAATGTAAACAAAAAAAATATTTTGTTAAAGAAAATTGTCATTTGTAAAATGGTAGAGTAGCAGGAGAGGGGAAAAAACAATATTTGGAATTGTAGAAAATAATAGGGACTGATATGATAACCATTGCTCTTGATACATAAAAAGATGTTTGCCGACGTTAGCGAGGGCCAGGTTCACCTACCCAACAGCTTTGGTGACGTCTGTGAACTGCATAAGGTCATACTTCTGCAGGAGTGAGTGCGTTGGCATGTGACCCTGAGAGGAAAGGATGGAAAATATGTGTGAGACAATCAGGGCTCTATATTTCATGTCACAGTTTATGAATTGATAACCTAATGTTAACAGTGACTGCGAGGAGTGTCTGCGAGTAGAGACCCAGCTGTGTTCTAACACAGCTACCTTACCATCTAGGCTCTTACATGCATTTTGTAAACTGCTGATAACTTTGCCTGTCTAACGAATATTATCTCCACGATTTACTTTGTTATCTGGTGTGGCCTGACTGTAAGGCTAGTATAGTTAGAGATTCTACTTATCAATTCAGATTAACTTATTAAAAGTTTGACATGGCAGGGTATTTCAGCATAAAAACTTACGTTTATAGCAGAAACAGAGGAAGGAAAGAGAGTTCATATTTTTTTGTTGTACTCAAGGGCACTACATATTGTGTGACAAATATGTCTGGACTGGCAAACGCTGCAAATGCATAAATTTTTTATTTGTACATTGTTGTTAAACTAAACTAAATGATGTATGTATTTACTTATTTACTCACTGTATATGTGCCACATGCATAACCTGCATTATCTGTCTTACCAAGAGCATCTTGACAGGAAGTAGATAGATGAGGATCAATCTTTTGTTTCTCTGACAGGACCGATGGCAGTGTTGAAAGGCAAAAGACAAATAACCCTCCGCTGGAAAATAAATAAAAAAGTTGAAATAATAGTTTAAGCACATTTCTCCACACTTCATTCATGTCATAGGCCGTGTTTTGTATTGTTGCATTCAGTAGCATTTAAAGTGTGTGCTCCTTCATTAACGTTTCGAGTAGCCTTGGGCACCCGTGGCCTACTGGTTAGCGCTTCGGACTAGTAACCAGAGGGTTGCCGGTTCGAAACCCCGACCAGTAGGCACGGCTGAAGAGCCCTTGAGCAAGGCACCTAAACCCTCACTGCTCCCCGAGCGCTGCTGTTGTTGCAGGCAGCTCACTGCGCCGGGATTAGTGTGTACTTCACCTCACTGTGTGTTCACTGTGTGCCACTTGGGATAAATGCAGAGACCAAATTTCCCTCACGGGATCAAAAGAGTATACTTATACTTATACTAGCCTATTCAGCTAGTCACTTATACTTATACTAGCCTTCAAACAGGAGCAAATAACAAACACTTGGTCACCACAATAAAAGTGTACTTGGCTATTCTCAGACATAACTAAGGTTCTCACATTGCATTGTGTTCCATTCCCAGTTATATGTACTGGATGAAACCATTTAGGAAACAGTTATTGGCAGAGGTAAAGGCCTCTTACCAAGCTTGAAGTCGCTGTCGAACATGGCCTTCCTTCCAACGTAGTATTTGTAGGTGATCCTCTGTGCCATGCTGTATTCATCCTTAAGGTTGGAGCTGTCAATCGCCCGAATAAGAGGTTTGCACAAGTGCAGCTTACTGATCTATGGAAGGTTTATAAAACACAAAGATGAATGCAAATACAAAGAAGAAATATTCAGAAAAGTATGCATCTTCTTAAAAACACTCCAAGGTAATTATATGCACTAGGGCTGCAAAAGTATCACAATCGCAATGTGAACTAATTATTTGGCTACAAATAATTTAGTCACATGACAGACAGTGAAACTCACCATTCAAAAGTGACATGCTTCTCATGCACTTCTGATTCTGGCACAACTTTTGGGATATTTGACATTTGAAATATTGAACTGAATCTTGACATTGACATTCAAAAATCATAGCGCAAATCACAAAATCTTCCAGAAAAATCATAATTAGATATTTTCCCCAAATGATGCAGCCCTAATATGTACAACAACATGGGAACAAAAACTATGATAAATAGACCTCACACCTTGAAGTAGATCTTGAAGAGCTGGTTGATGAGGAAGAGCATGCCCCACTTCTTAGAGTCATCAATGCCAGCACGGCTGGAGAACATTAGAGAATTAATTATTGGGGTGTTAGAGGGGGTAAGAAACCACTGCTGCCACTGAGTTTGAAACTTGGACGTGTGTGTGTTCACATTTTTATAATGTTTGAATGTGTATTTATAAAGTTAAAGACATGAGTTCAAGTTCAAAAATATGTACTTGAACAATAAAAAACAAAAACATAACCAAATCACTACTGTATATTTTATATGGCATCTTGCATTATTATGCACGATAGCTATATTATATTACATTACATTACATTTAGCAGACACTTGTTGACCAAGTGACTTACATATGTCAGCTATATTACAAGGGATCACATTGTCCCCGGAGCAACTTGGGGTTAAGTGCCTTGCTCAAGGGCACAACGGTGGAAGCCGGGAATTGAACCGACAACTTTCAGGCTACTGCACGCTAGCCCAGCTCCTTAACCACTACACTACCACCACCCCCACACATATTGGCTATATGTAGCCAATGGATCTCAATGAGGATTCGGGTGAACATGTGCCTTTTCAGATCGACTAAACAGTCAAGATGTGAGATAACCATGGCCTAGACATGAACGGTATACAGAGTTAGGTACGACCTTTTTCTTACAGTATGTTGAATAGGGTGAAATTGGCACGACTGCGCCACAGAGGAAACATGGTCAGAGAAGGCAAGATAGTCATCAATCATAAAATCCAGGTTTCTCGCAACCTTGGTAGCAGTGAGAGATGAGGAGGGGATTGTGATGTATGCAGGGTTCCCACTCTAAGTCAAATAAAATTCCATGACTTTCTCTGACAAAAAAAAATAATTTCCATGACCTATAATGAATGGTACAATATACTGACCAAAGATTTCTGAGCAGTCGTATAGCGTTCAAGAATCTGACTTCTTTTAGAGCGAAAGATGAATATAAATGGGCATTGAATAAACAAAGTTGGGCTTACCACAACCACTCAAGCAAGCAGTGAAGCTAATAACCAGATAGACTGTACATAAATTCTGTGTGGAAATATATTTGTATTCATGTATTTTGGAAAGTACATGTACAAACAGCTACAACAAAATTCACTGATATTCCATGACTTTGCTCCAAATATGAATAAATATTCCATGACTGGAACAGACTTGTGGGAACCCTGTGTATGGTGTGTGTACCCTGTGCATGGTGTGTTTGGCCTTGGAGATCAGCAGTGTGTATTCTTACTTGTCACTGGCACACACTCTGAAGCAGCTCATCAACTGTTCAGCAGCTTTCTCCAGCATGTCTCCCAGCTTTCCTTTGCTTTTCTTCAGCAGCTGCTGTTCAGCCTGACCAAATGAAGCTACATGGTTAATCTCAAAAAACTGAAAAGAAATAAATTTAAAAAATCCAAACTTTAGCTTAAGCATCAACAAACAGCACAGACATAACAAAAATCAAGGCAGAGCCTGCTCCTGTTCAAACCTGTTTGCCAATTGCTGTCCATTGTGCAATAATTGACTGAACATTGACTGAGACTGAGCATTCACTGATTTGACCATAAATTCTGTTTGAAGGAGAACATTTTCCCAGGGTTCAGTCATCTGAAGTGACCCAGGGTCTGCTGCTGACACAGCATCCGCATGTTGTCCAGATCTACATTTATTCAATGCTGCCTCAGACCATGCATTGGCTCAAGATGAAAACACCGCATAACAACAAGTGCAGGAATTTATGTCTTTAGCCCACAACTGAATTATTCAAAGATAACTCACATTGTTGGCAAATATCCGTAAGTCCAATGCAACGGCAAACATCATTGGCAACGCCCTGCAAATACCAGACAGTATTACTTAGAGCAAAATCACAAATCAACGTCACAAGAGAAGACTGGAGACACAGATGCTATGGGATATTCTGGTAAATGTTTACAATCATGTCTTCTCAAACAGGTACTTCGTCAGCTAGGGTCATTGTTAAGTTTACCCTGATCTGAAAAGAAATTAAAGTTTGAAGTATTTTGTGTCACCACTGGCGACTGACAGGTAAAGAAGTGGTCGCAAAAAAAAAGGTGTACTGGCGATTATTTTTAGTAGTTTTAAATACCTTGTATCTCATCCTAAACTTATGTATACATTTAACCTATTTTTCTTTTAACTCTATAGGTCAGACCGTAAAAGCGCACATGGTAAAATTGCCATGTGAGTATTAAATAAAACTTGAACTTGAAACTTGAACTTGAAATGTGTTGCTACCTCAGCGGCTGTTATCCCTTAGTTAGGAGCTGCACCAGTATACACAACGCGGTACATCGCACATCAAATTGGAATGTGATGATGGGTGAACAAAGTGAATTTTGTGACTAATTGTGACTCAACCTCAAGACAGGTCTCATCATAGTTTAGCCTAAAATGTAAACTACAACACTTCTAATAATATATCTTAGAAACTCACCAGTTTTCTTCTTTGTGAGCTTGGAAAGCCTTCAGAAATGATGTGAGATGTTAAAGATAATTTTTGGATAAGAGGCCACTCACACAACACATTCAGCAATGTGGCACAATTCTCACAATATGCAGATTATTTTTTCTGCCTTACTGAAAGGATATTGGACTACCACAGTCTGACATTTGTAAGCATCCACAAAATCATGATTGGAGACCGCATATACGCACCTGTGAAAAATCGTAATAAATAATCATTTTTGGGGGTTAAGTTCCAGTTGAGATGAATAACAGATCAAGAAGAGCAAAACAACAACAACAAAAAACATTCTAGTTGAATATCTGGTATTCAGAAACAGAAATAGGAGATTTCTATATTTTAGAAAACCTGACAAATGACATGATCACAAACTGAAACTTAGGACATGTTGATTATACAGTTATAAATGCTTTGTTTGTGGTAAATAAGCCTGTTTAATATGTGTTTATTAATTGGATTTTGAAATGATTGAGCTCTTTCTATTTCAAATACAATATCATGCAAACATTCAATCATAAAACTGTGCCACGTTTACATGGACACTTCTATTCCGATTAGAAACGAAGAAATGCTCAATCTGAATAAAATTTCTCATATAAACACCGATCAGAATTTTAATTGGAATGAAAGAGTGATTGGGGCAGCCGTGGCCCACTGGTTAGCACTCTGGACTTGTAACCGGAGGGTTGCCGGTTCGAGCCCCGACCAGTGGGCCGCGGCTGAAGTGCCCTTGAGCAAGGCACCTAACCCCTCACTGCTCCCCGAGCGCCGCCGTTGTAGCAGGCAGCTCACTGCGCTGGGATTAGTGTGTGCTTCACCTCACTGTGTGTTCACTGTGTGCCGTTTGTGTTTCACTAATTCACCGATTGGGTTAAATGCAGAGACCCCCTCACGGGATCAAAAAAGTATATATATATAGCTGTGTGCTACTGTAGGTGGTGGCAGCAGGCTCACTAGTTAACTAGTTGATGCATCCTTTGTCCAAACTAGTTAACTAGTGAGGTCATAAATGTATCCTAGTAAACTAGTTGAAGCCTAAATTCACACTAGTCAGCTATATATATATATATATAGAGGTGGTGTAGTCCGTTCCTATTCCGATTGAACAGCTATGTATATCGCCTGCTGTATCTTCTGAAAAGTATGCCACAAAAGCTATTCCGATCAAAGACTCTAAAATGCTTGAGAGCACCTGATTGGAATAGAACTCTGTTTTACCCCATGTAAACAGATGGCAAACATTTTTCAATCGGAATAGGTTAATCGGAACGACAACAAAACTGTCGATGTAAATGTGGCTACTGTGACATAATATACCTCAAGTGAGCAGCTACCATCTCATCATATGGCGGTTCAAGCACCTGCTGGCATTTTTCCTCTGGAGTTGAAAGCTGTGAATAAAAAACATAATTTTATACGTAACAAGTTTGGAAAACTAAATTGAAACCACCATATTCAGTGACAATATGAAAAACCCTACAAACGTGTTGGTCTGCCGATTTAGTCTTTCTGACAAAATCAAAGATGACTGTTGTGTTCCAATCTGGCTTTGTTATTGCCATTTATTAAACTTAAAATAACAATTGAAAGTATAAAAGGGCTTGTTGTTTGTTGTTGTGGATTTGTTTCTAAACCTCCTTGATCAGGTAAGTGGCCATGCATGCATCAGTATTACCTGAAGCCTTGGATTGGCTACATGTGGGTGTTTAAAAGACAGCAGTTCTGCACAGAATGCCCCATCACGTGTTTCGATAGCCTCCACCACCTTTGAAACAAAATAAAAATGTGTTAACATCTCCTTGTAAAGCAAATGCTCTCTGCTTTTGTCCATAGCGACTTAAAGCCATATCAGTGAACATTACATTATCATTACAAATTATTAAACACAAGAAGAAGTTACTTCACAGACCTGTTGTAGGTACTGGTTAATTGTTATGTGTGCCATGTTTCTCTTCAGGGTGTCTGTTTAAACCTGAAAAACAGTAAGATGGTTAATGTTAACATCATGATTATTTGGCCAGGCGGAATGGGTCTGGTTAGGAATTTAGCCATAACACCAGGAAACCCCTTCCCTAGTGTTTGAGATGAGTGTCACAGGGTCTTTTTTATTACCTCGGTGCGGTCCAAAGGACCTCAAAGGACGCATCTCCTACAGCAGTGTCCCCGTCACTGGTATGAGTGATTGAGATTGGTCTTTAACCAGGGGGAAGATTGCCCCCGACTAGTTCAACACCACTTCCAGCAGGATCTTAAGTTTTTCGTTTTTCAGGAGGTCTCAAAGTACTTGCCAAGCCCGCACCTGCTTAACCTATCTTCAATCATTCAGCAGAGACAAGGTATCTCTAGGCTATCTGTTGGTCTTGTTGCTAGCTACGAATCCACACGTCGGTGTTCCGCGTCTGACTATCCATCAGAAGGCAAATCTGCGTTGGTGTGCCTGACACACCGGTCAACTTGCCACAGTGTAGTTATACGTGCCCCGAGTCGTGTTATAATAACAATTAGTGTTACAAACTAGTTAGGCCCACCTAAGAGTAGCGTAGCCTACAACCAAAGATCCTCCAACCCTCTGCTACAACAGTGCAACCAAAGATTCCTCTCTGGTGCAACTACCACAAGAACCCACCTTTTCGTATACTACTACGTTAACTAAAATCACTGGGTAAACAAGGCCACATAGCTAATGTTAGGTGTGCACTGGAGAAACTGAACTGAACATACTCCTGTGCAAGTTAACGTGACATTAGCATTTTACAGAAGTGAAACGCACCAATTATATACTCATACGCATCACATTGCTTACCTCAAACACTCGCAGTGGTTCTTATCCTTTCTGTATGTATTCTGAAAGAACAGTACCCATGCTAGAAAGTACTTCAGTGAAATTTACGGAGCACTAAAATGTGTGGTGGCCCATATGTTTAGCCCGCCAATGCACCCATCGCTAAGCCATGCTTTTTAAGTTTTCAAAATAAAAGTTTAAGCTTCACAAAATACAACATCAAGTAAGAAAAAATACAGACTTCTAACAAACATGGCTTCAAAAAGGTACACTGACGCAAAGGTTACAAAATAAAAACTAGCCAAGCCAAACAACTTGAAATGCATTTTATTTATGCATAGGACTTATAATTTTGCAGCAGTTATGACACAGGATACAGCAAATATGGGGTACGTTCGGCAAAACGTTCGGCACAGTGGTGCGCATACCTTTCTTTTCGAAGAATTCCTAAGCGATCGATGTAAATATGGGTTTTAAATAATAATAATAATAATAATAATAATAATAATAATAATAATAATAATAATAATAACGAGTAAGGTTAACCCTATCTAGTTATATAACAAAACAAAAAAAACTTGGTGTCATTCACTTCTTTCTATTATTTCATTACTGAGTACACTAACCACTTTTGAAAGTCAGTGGTTGTTGCAACCATGGTTGCAACCAGTTGGGGAGAGGGAGTTAAGTCGTCGGAGAGCTCCATTGTGTTCAACCCATAGTATAGTAGGCCTACCTGCAAACAATGTAAGAGGCCTCTGCTGACTGCATCAGTGCTCAAAGTATTCTAAAAATGTATCAATTAATTGTTAATAACTAACTAACTTCTATTCAAGTCATAATTCTGGAACTTTCTGGTATAATTATTTATATTTTCTATTCACTCGTTCAAATGTTCATACTGAGTTCACAAAGTTCTCATCAGGTGAGTGAAAGTTAGAATGGTGGTCATTTCAGATGTTTCTGCCACCACTTCATAAAACTCATGGTTTGAGAACTTTAAATTATTTGTAGGATATTGCTTGTTCACAACTTGAGCTGTGTATGCAAAGTTCAGAGTTCAAAATATACTTTTGGGACTCCCTGCTTATAGTTTTGAGAATGCTATTATTAGTATTATTTCATTTGAGCTACATTTTACACTGATATGGCATGATGGCAATATAAACACAGATAACAATGGTATTAAATTGCAATAGCCTATAGATTAAATGTAATGGAATATTCAACTAAGGTAGACTGCCTTTGTTCACAGCGCTAAACTATTTATGGTTACTGATATACTCCGAGTCTCTGGCCCTCTCTTAGTGCCAGGCATAGTGAGTTGGCCCTCGGAAGAAAAAGTTTGGGGACCACTGAGCTAGAGGCTACATGTAGCACAAAACAATAACAATGACTAACCTCCTGCTAGTGCCCCTCGTGGCTCGAGAGAAACGCGTTCCTGTAGGGAGGGAAAGTGAAAACCAGCGCCCCAAGTGGTTGCGTTCCTATCGAAGAGCAGCTCCAATGTTAAGTCCCATAGACCTATTTTAAAAAATATTGTGAAGCCAAATCAGCGATGTTATCCACCAAAAATATTTTTCAGTGTCTATACAATAATAATATTCTAACTGTGAAAATGTCAGACCCTATTTTGCCTTATTTAAGAAAATCGAAATTGCTCCTTTTGTTTCATAAACGAACTACAAAATAAGTCACGTGACTTTACCCTTCAACGTTACTCACGGTAGCATCAAAGATCCTTAATAATCAAAGATCCTTAATATACATTTTTATCAACCTTCTCTCTGGTAGCATGGTTTGTTTATTAGCCTGGTTAGCATTGACACTTAACACTTACAGCTAGCTCTTCATGTGAGTAGAAGCACACCAGTTATCCTGACATAAAGGTTATCCACGCGGTTTACATCACGTTCCGTTATTACAAAAATATGTTAAGCCAGTTAAGCAAATTGCATATTGATCAGTTAGAGATTAAGCGCCCAAACATGTGACGTCACATGCAGCTGTAGTTCCTGCCATGTTAAGACAAAAACTCAAAACAATTCAACTGATCCTAAAAATAAGGTATGACCACTTGAAGCAATAGAGGTCACCTCAGTGCCTAACATATGGAAGGCATTAAATTAAGATCCCAATGTGCACCGAGATATATTTTTTCTAAAAAAAAAAAAAAATCCCATCCACTCCGCTAAACTCTAGGAACGCAACCACTAGATGGCGATGAGATTACTTTCCCTCCCTATAGCCACTCATTCGTACATGTTGTACGAGTGGGTGTACGATGATTTACAAGACAAATAGAAAGCACCATAGTCACGAGCTCCCCCCAGCTGACTCTGGCAGATCACGTGGACAGTCAGTCGCGATCGATTATTTAATAAATAAATGTGAATTACGAATAATAATAAAAAGCTTCTACCTAATGTGACTATTTTTTCCATGAACTGTAAAAGAAAACACGTTTTCTCCCACTGTATTTTACATAAAGAGTAAAGTAAATGATGTACTTATTTCCGGAATTGACGTCACTTCCTGGCTGCTATGTGCTACATGTGGTCAGAGAGGGTTAAAGCGGAGCTAGTAATCAAGGATGTTTGATGTGGTCGCCATCTTTGACCGGTCATAGTCCCAGCAGAGTCTTTCTTTTACCAGATCCCGTTTACGGATTTTATTAGACATTTTCTGCTTTTACTGTCTATGAGCAGAGTCCGTTTCCTATTAGACCAAAGAGTAACTTCTATACTCTTTGATTAGACATTCTATTAGACATTTTCTCGTCCTAGTTGCGTAGCAGAAGAAGAAGAAGAAGCAAGATGCCAGAGCACTGTGCAGCACATTCCTGCTCAAATCGGCGTACCATCGCCAACAGGGCTCGGGGGATTACTTTTCACAAGTAAGATTTAACATTACCGTATTCGTTGTATTTTGTGAATAGAATATTACCAGAGAGTTGAGAACTAGCAAAGATCTCTTATATTAGTTCTAGACTACTGAACTGAACTGGTGTTCACCCAGACGGCTATGAATTCAGACACTTGATCAAGTCATATTCCATAACAGTAACACTGACTTAAATTACAACTGACACAATGTTATTGTAGAAATAAAACAACTATTACTGGTAGGCCTATAACATTGGCCAGCGAATTTAAGTGGCACAGCTTTCCCAGCACTGTGTATAATCAGAGCCCGTTTATTAGACATTCTCTGGTATTATTAGGATCGCCGCGCAGCGAAGCGGTTTAGTCAGATTTTTTTTTCGCATGTCCCAAATTTCCGTCAAGGATTCCAGGGACCCTGAAAGACCGGGGTAGACGAAACTTGGTGGGCATGTAACCCCACATGGATAGCATGGAACCATCGTTTTTCGTTTTAATCTGTAGCCCCCCCGCTGGACTGCACCAGTTTTCTGTGAATATCTCGAGAACCGTAAGGTTTAGGAGGACCATTTTTTTTTGTATGTTGATCTCAAGGGGCCATGTCAACCCATTCCATAACCACTCATTTCATGTATAGCGCCACCTAGTTAAATACAAAAAAGTAAAAATGAGGTGTTGTAATCGCAGGTATCTGTGACCTAACATAGTCAAAACTGCACGAAATTGGAAGTGTAGGATCATTATGACACCCTTTGAATGCACGCCAAGTTTCGTGGAATTCCGTTCATGGGGGGCCACACAATAAATTAATTTATGTTACTATACACCAACTGGCCTGAAGGTGGCCGAAGACAGTTTTCTGTGAATATCTCGAGAACCGTAGGGCCTAGGAGGTCCACCTTTTTTTTGTATGTTGGTCTTAAGGGGCCATGTCAACCCATCCCATTACCACTTATTTCATGTATAGCGCCACCTAGTTAAAAATTAAAAAGCAAAACATGAGGTGTTTTCACCACAATATCTCTGGCTGACATGGTCAAAACTGCACGAAATTGAAAGTGTAGGATCATTATGACACCCTCCGAATGCATGCCAAGTTTTGTGAACTTTCGTTCATGGGGGGGCCTTACAATAAAATAATTTATGTGTACATTTAGTGACCGTACACCAACAAGGATTCCCGGGACACTGAAAGACTGGGGTACACGAAACTTGGTGGGCATGTAACCCCACATGGATAGCATGGAACCATCGTTTTTTGTTTTGATCTGTGTAGCCCCCCCGCTGTACTGGACCCCCCGAAATGAGGGTAGGGCAGACACAGTTTTCTGTGAATATCTTGAGAACCGTAGGGCCTAGGATGACCACTTTTTTCCGTATGTTTGCCTCCAGGGGTCATGTTAACCCATTCCATGTGCACACATGTGCATAAACAGATACACATGCACACACATACATTCACAGTAATCATACGTATGACACATACTCACACAGTAGACATATGTACGCATGCATGCACATGCACAAACACACATACGCAGGCAAACACACAAGCACGCACACACACACACACACACACACACACACACATAAACATGTACATGCACACAATTCAAGAATTTCTCAGAATTATGAACAGGCATGGGGGTGGGGTTGTATAAAATTAATTTTACATGTGAAATCTATGAACTAATCATGTTTTGGTACTTGTTGTCTAGCAGATACCAGTGAGAATTGAGTGTGGATAATGCAATTTAGTGAGACAGTTAGAATCATATAGGCCTTTCAGCGTGATTTATTTTTTGTGGAAAAAATGTGCTGGACTGGGCGGCGCTCAAATTTTGTACCGCTCGGCGGTACATCTAGTTTACATGTAATTCACCCTATCATGTCTCATACCCACCCCACTTGCTTAAAGGCAACAGAACATCTGACTGTAGAATGATTTGCAAACAAGCTTATTCACAATTTCAGCAACTTTGGTTTATTATCAACAGATATGCATCAAAATATTTTTAGAGTTTTGTTGAGGAAAGGTTCTAAGAAATGTGTGACGGAAGAAAATAACCCTTACAGAAATGTCAGGTTTCTGGCGAACAGTTGCCGCAAGGTCATATTTTCACATGCAAATTAAGTTTCTGGCAAACAGTTGTGATTAACTTTTGGCAATGTTGTAGCAAATTTGCAGCAATGTAATATACAAATTAGGTTTGTAACCAGAAGTTTACTTGAAGTTTGCCATTATTGCTGGACAACATTGGCAAACGTCTGGCAATATATTGTAGTGAACTAATTTTATCACCCACAAGTTTGCTGCAAATCTGCGGCAAACACTTCATTTTTGTAAGGGAAGCTTGACCTCCTTTGTGAAATGTTTTTGTGTAGACTCCCAAATCGTCTGTTTTAATTTTGAAGGTTTCCCAAGGACAAAGATGTGAGGAAAAAGTGGGAAGTGGCTTTGAGGAGAGAAGGATTCACTGCAAGTGCTTCATCAGTGCTTTGCTCTCAGCATTTTAAGCAGGGCGATTTTGATAGGACGGGTCAGACTGTCCGACTTCGAGATGGTGTTATTCCATCCGTCTTCAGCTTCCCGGTTCGCCTCAAAAGAGTAGGTGTATCATCATACGGCTATTAGCATTCATAAATGTAAATATTATCAATCACAGGGCAGGGTGAAATACTTATCCCTTTATATATATTGTATTATGCATTATGCTTCTTCATTTTTGTTGGAAAAGGGCAGGGCTACATCTACCTACAGAAGAGCTAAAGAAAGGCTGCCCGTTGCCTCTCAGGATTCCCAAGAAATGGCAACCTCACACCCACAACCTCAGCCTAACGATGTGAATATTTCTACTTTAAACATCATATCATAACGTTCCTGGACATATTAAAATCTCACTTATTTCCTGCCACTCATATTAAACACTCACAAATAAACCTATACACACAATTAAAGACACGTTGAACATGCATTCCTGACACACACACACACACACACACACAAATACACAGTGCTGGCAGTGGCTTTGATAGGTGATAACTATAAAATGTGGGCCATAAACTAGTGGTGTCAAAGTGAAACATTACTCATGTTCATCTCTCTTTCTACTAGGATCATGGCTATGCCTTGCCTGCTTCTCCTAGCGCTCTTAAGAGCAGACTCAATGAAGCCTTGGCAAGAGTGGAAAGTCTGGAGCGAGAGAAAAAGAATGCTGTGGCCAGAGAAAAGAGGGCAAAGACGGCGGTGAAGAGTCTTTTGGGGGATTTAAAGAACATCATTACCGAAGGTTGTCAATGAAGGTACCAAGGAAGGCACTCAAGAATGGGTGATTACACATTGCCGATGGATGTGATGAAAAATTCACTTTACTGCTTTGAATTGAACAAAATGACATGGTGCTTTCTTGGGGTGTCTTGTTTCGCCATGATCAGAGTAATAAAACTTTGTCGGTCATCAGATTTGTCGGATTCCTGAACTGCTCCAAGTTCAGTGGTATGCTCACCTACAGGTTCCACCAGGGTCACTTGGAGCTCCTATTTAATTCAATCAGAGCGTCAGGTAGGGTTGGTGTGCTTTTAATTACAATAAATTCTGAAAATATACCTAATGAATATCTTTGTTATGTCTTGTGAGTAATGTATGTATTGTGTGCATGTTTTCCATACAAGGCGGCTGGAATCCATCGGCACGCCAGTTCCAGACCATCTTCCGCCGTCTGAAGGTTCGGTGTGGTGTCTCGCCTGGTGAGGCAAGCAATGTGGCGGCCCAAGACAGCACTGTGTCCCTGTCTGCTGTGGAGATGTCCTCTGCTGAAGAGCACCTATCTCCATTGGCCAACATTTCGGCCCTTTGTGTGTGACCACAGTTATCTCCCCACTCGGTTTAATGGTCTGGTGGAAAATGTTTTGGTCTACATAGCAGGGTTTGTAGTCCGGCAGATTCTATGAAAGCTGTCCTGTGATATGTGCCGTGCGAGCTTGGTCAGAGATGCTGAACCATCTTCATTTGACAAGAGCTACCACCTTCTAGCCCTGAAAAACAACGGCGGCCTAGTGATTCCAACACAAGGCACAGTGAAGGTTTGATTTTATTATCTTGCTTTTTTAATCTCCTAAAGTGTTGACAGTCACACACATCGTATGGGAAGGTTGGAACGGAGGATGTTTTTCTGCTTGGGGAACACATTGAGGAGACAGTTTGGCTTGTCATTGGTTGTGTCTGTGTTTCTCAAGATAAGGCTGCACCACATTGCCAAACTCCCCTCTCTTGAACTGCAGAAAGGGAGCACGAGAAAAGCTCTACAAAACGGTCCTCATTCAAAGCTTTCGTGTGTGTGTGTGTGTGTGTGTTGGGAGGGTGGCTGCTAAATGTCAAGGGCAGGGAGGAGATGGTTGCAGAAGAATGTGGTAGTACAGTGTGTGTGTGTGTGTGTGTGTGTGTGTGACAGAGAGGCAAATATAAAAAGCTTCAAGTAGACTCTAATATAATCATGTATTGTTTCTTCAACTTATTAAAATATCTGAATTTACTGCCACTATCTGTTTCTGCTTCTCTATCATATTTATATGAATGTATGTGGGGATAACGGGAGGCTAGAGAGGGGGGGCTGTCTGTCAACAGCTGGACATGTATGTTTTGTATTGTCTTATATTATTTTAGAAATATATTTTAGAACTCTATTTTTTTTTATCAGCACCAAGAGGACTGCCATCCAGTTTCGTTGTATTCTGTGCAATAAAATTAAAGAATTCTATTCTATTCTGTTCTATTATAGTGTGTGATTTGCAAAATGCCTTTCGTAGCCTACATCACAATCATAGTGAACAGACGTCCCTGGTTTCAGGGGACAGTCCCCATATCTGATTGCCTGTCCCTGGCTAAATACAGGAAAAAAAATACCTCTGTCCCTGTTTTGTTTTTGAAGACACAGCATTAGGTTTTTTCCATCAGATTTATGGTCACACTAGAAATGTCCCCTTTTTTCGGGGATTATGTTCCCAGTTTTGATCTCGGACGTCTGGTCACTTTATATCATATATCAGAATATTCTATTACTGTGAAAGCCCACTATGAATATTAAAATACGCCGAACTATGTGTCCTGTATCAGCTACATGTATGACCTTTGCAGCAAAACAAACTGAAAATCAGTTCGGTATTCAGTGAGGTATGATTAATTAAATGCGCTGACGGCTCATTGCACCGGCCAAACAGATTACACTGAGTGGAGTGGGGGACCGATCCAAGACGGCGGCCCCCATGGCTCTTCAGCGCCAGTAGGCAGTAGCGGTCGATGCGGCGTCTACTCTCCATTATGTCTATGGTTGGGACCGTGTGAGAGAGAAAGGTACTAGGAATCCATAACCTGACGGTTTGGTGAAGCAGCCATTGTTGCCGGTTCGAACCCCGACCAGTAGGCATGGCTGAAGTGCCCTTGAGCAAGGCACCTAACCCCTCACTGCTCCCTGAGCGCCGCTGTTGTTGCAGGCAGCTGACTGCGCCGGGATTAGTGTGTGCTTCACCTCACTGTGTGCCGAGTGTGTTTCACTAATTCACGGATTGGGATAAATGCAGAGACCAAATTTCCCTCATGGGATCAAAAGAGTATATATACTTGTAGTTTAATGACACAAATAGTTTATTGGACCGGAAAAACACTGTTTCACTAAACGGCTGTCCCAACAACATCATAGACACAGGAAAAAGACAACTACTACAGTCATCTGTTGCTGTTATGTACATCACCCCAACATAACACAAGATTTGTTAAAACGCGTTCACAAGCAATAGACAGCTATTTTTTCTCTTCCTTGCCTCTTCTTAACTGTGTGATCTCCCAAGTGGAGGTGGTGCCTCTGTCCTATAATGAGAGCAAAACACCCCAAGTTATTAATGTTGGAAGGATGGAGGGGTGCCTCCACCGATTTTAGACACATTTGGAAAGAAAGAATAAACATCAATCAGATACTGAAGCAAATCTATTTCTTGGTCACAAGCTAATTATGTGCACCAACATTAACCACATCCTGGTTTCTTAAAAGTATGAAACTCAGCCTACTGGTACTTGTTACATCAAAGTCCCTCAAAACTCTCCGTATATGTTATCGATTTCAAAGTCTTTCTGAATATCAGGGCAATTATTAGAGGCAATAATGTCTGTCAGTGAATTGAAGGTACAGACGCTTACTTTGATATGAACCCCTAATGGAGTCAGGTCGTTCCGTAAGGCATCGCATGCTGTCAGCAGAGGTAACCGATCTGGATGTAACCGCTTCTTCTTGTTCGGCGTACCAGACGAGCCACCAGCAACAGGCTCGAGAGCAAAGTTGCGTATTTCTCTGCGGAAATGCACCAACTGTTCCACCACATTCTCAAGGACTCTGGAGCTATCTTCACTGCTAGAGACCTATGGAACAGGGGAAAGAATACACCTGATTATGATGATGCTTTTTTGCTAATGACAACCTCTCTGGGAAATTTTGTAGTATCTATTATCTATTGTCATATCACTGCATGGCTGTACATAACAACCCTGATCATCACGCTTTAGGGAAGACATTGTGCAAGCAAAGCTCATACCTTTCTGTCCAGCAGGTCAACTCCAAATACCTCCATTGTTTCCCTAATGTAGGAGAGTACGGCCCCAAACACAGCTGGACTCCTTGACAGTCCTGCAGTCTTACCATAGAAAAAAAAATACATACCATTTCAATATATGATATAATATTTTAACAATTTAAATCCACCAGATTGCAGTCCCGTATCCTGCTCTTAAGTAAGAAGATTTTATTGGAAGGATGGGTACATGACACATTTATAAAACCTGCATCAATCCTGAAGCACATTAAATCTGAATTTGGTCATATTTAAACAATTACAAGTTCAGCCAGTGAGGATAAAAATGACTATTCACTTAGGGCCATATTCTCCCACTTGCACATGGCCCTTAGTCTGTAGCCTGTGTAGAATGTTCATCAGACAGGTCATGTCACTCGGAAAATAAACTGCTATTCACAGTGAGACATGCATGAAGTGTTGGTCAGGAGGTTACCTTAGAGACAGTCTGAAGCTGGGAGTTGCATTGGTGAATAAGGTTCATGATGGCATCCACTGCTCTTGGTGTGTCAAAATCATCAGCCAAAGCAGCCCGCACAATGGTTTGCGTAGAAGCTAGCCTTAAAAATAGGGAGGGAATATAGAATTATGGAAAGTGTCTTCTTGTACCGTAAGATTAGCAATCATACTGCATTCAATGAGGAAATGTGTTTACTTAAACCTACAGGACTGGTATTTTGTTTTGTGTATGGATGGATTGTAACGCTTTTTGGGCACTTATCGGGCATCTATTTCGCCCGAAATGCGCGTGTGCAAGGCTACACTACACCAACCTTGCTCCAGCAGCAAGATCACAACACATGATTGACACAATGTATTCACAACACACCACATGATTGGCACAATGTATTCAAATGTCGATTTTTTTGCTGCGGAAGGGGCGGGATATGTGTAGACAACTGCCATATTGGCATTACAAACTAGCCCTATGCATTTCTATGGAGGATTTTTTGAGTGCTGTGTCTCCTCATTAGAACGTTTCTGAGCATGGTAGCATTTCAAGAGAGAACAGACAGACTATGATGCAAGGGAATGAAATGGACAACACAGCGTTAAGGTATCAGAAAAATAATGCACATTCGAGGTGGCAATGTGGCCACGACGCGCAGCCGTTACACTTCGGAGTGCATTATATCTCTGATACCCGAACGTCGTGTTGTCCATTATCCGTTACGTAATTACTGATTAGACTGTGCACAAAGTTGTTTGGGAAAACAAGAAATATCAGGAAATAGGTATTGGAAAGTGTACCTCTCCCAAAGCACTGTCTCCTCTATAGGTTGGCACAACAAATGGCCCAGAATGTAAGCCTGAGCATTATGGGTAAAAGAAGAGATTGTGGCCATTGAACTGCGTGCTTCATTCATGCTTTCATCACTGTACTCTATTCCTGTAGAAAATACACAAACAAACATACAAACCTTTTATTCACATTCTCATCCTATGAGGTGCCATCACAGAGGTAAGCTTTTATTGTCTCATAATTGATTCATAAGCAGAGTATGTGGCTATGGCTGAGACAGATAGTGAATGGATGATATTCTTACAGAGTCAGGTTGCCAGTGGGATTATTGAGATAAAATGGCTGCCTACACTCACTCAGGTTGGACAGACTGAATTTACATGGACTATATCTGGAAAGACCTGGATTTTGAACTCAAGTTTGTGTTAGCTTATGTGTAATTTAACTTACCTGATCTGTATTTTGTTAAGAGACAGAACACACGAAATTCATTTGCTGTATAGGACTGTAGAAAATCCTGTATGTAGACAGATAAGACATGTGTATTAATGTGTTTTGATCTTGTAGAATTCAAATGTATCTCACATGCACCTAAAAATGTGAGCACGGGGGTTAGTCTCACTAATTCAGGCCATGTATTCAGCTAAAGCCAGACACTAAATATGTTGAGCACATTACATGTGCAAAATCAAACAGTAAGATACAGATGTACTAGTTTATGCGTCAAGGCGTCACAGCCACACCAAGAGGTGCCTCTCCATCTCCTAATGCAATCATGTGTGAGTCAAGGCGTCTCGTGCTCTTGGCCATATCAGTATAGGCTCCAGTTTTCTGTCCTTCAAGACATCCCTCCTATCTACAACATGTTATAATGTTATAAACCACTATTGCATATGACTGTGTGCTTTGGTGCAGTTGGAAGCATGCTGCCATGTTTATTAATGTTTTGCAGTCCTTAAAGGAGAACTCTGGCCATTTTTCACATATATCTCCGTTTCTCGAGGTCATGAGTCCTGCCGGTACAAGAAAAAGCAGCTACAGTGCTACACTCTAAGGGCATCTTTAAAATCGTGCCCCCAGAGTGTAGCACTGTAGCTGCCCCATGTTCATGTCTCCAGAGTGTAGCGTTGTAGCTGCCCCCTGTTCATGCCCCCAGAGTGTAGCACTGTAGCTGCCCCATGTTCATGCCCCCAGAGTGTAGCACTGTAGCTGCCTGGCTTCTCTACCTGGCAGCTGCAACTTGAGCTAGGTAGATTGTTTTTCGGGTTTTTTTTCGGTGACTTTGAGAAACGGAGATCTACAGTATGTGAAAAACCTTTAAAGGAGAATTCCGGTGTGATGTTGACCTAAAGTGTGTTGAAACATGATACCGAGTGTGAACGTATGTCTCATAGCCCATCTCGGCTTGTCCCCTGCACTCCAAAATCTGGCGCTAGTTAGCCGATGCTACCAACAGCTTTTTCAATGGTGGTGCTTCGGCATCGGGCTAACCATGCAAATAAATCACTGTTTTACACCATTTACGAGGCTCAATGTATCTCCACACTTCATTGGTAGACTTCCGAGGGCCCTGACATTTAAAACGAGACATTGAGAACTTTGAAAAAGCACTGGTAGTTTACTTACAAGACTATTTATGCAGACAGTATCTTCACGAAGTTTAGCGTTTGCAGCCATCTTGAATTTAGTCACGATAAGTCGAGCGACAAGTAAGAATGAACAGGTATGATAAGGGATCAGATTCCAAAAATAATTCAGTGGAAATGGATGGATTCCAGTTTCTTCCAGTAGCAGCAACTGGAATCCATGCATTTCCACGGAATTATTTTTGGATGTTTCAACACACTTTAGGTCAATATCACACCGGAATTCTCCTTTAACTAACCACTTTTACATTGTCTCAACTTCTTATTTTTTGCTTGATGAATTATTTCCCACTTTAGAAATCTCACAAAAAGACAAAAAAAAAAATTATTTAATGAGAAGAGCACAGCTGTTCTGTTTTATGCAAGTGCTAAATGCCTTACCTTAATAGTTATATAATTCTTCAAAGACTTTGACATCTTCTCTACACCTCCTTTTAAATGAAGATGACCTGGAAGGCACAAAAAATGGTTGCTTTAGTTAGTTTGTTTGTTTATTACCATAATTAACAGTATTTAAAGTCATACCATGCATTTTAATTATGTCATAACATTCCCTAGATACTTATTGAAAAAAATATCTCATGATTTCATGATTGTGTTATGATTTTCTTACATGCTCTGAAATACCTATACTGTAGCACAAAATAAGCTGATATTGCAGCTGAGTTTTCATTTCAATATTTTGAAATTTACAGACATGATTGGGATCACTCTGATTGCGCTGTTGCGTCGGGATTAGTGTGTGCTTCACCTCACTGTGTGCTGAGTGTGTTTCACTATTTCACGGATTGGGATAAATGCACAGACCAAATTTCCTTCACGGGATCAAAAGAGTATATATGCTTATACTTATACTTACTTATATAATCACATTAACCTATCTTATATCACAGCCAACAAGAAAAAATGGCTTCCTACGACATGACTCCTTTAATATTCATGGTAAGACAAGGGCAAATGTGCACATGCAAACTTTCATATAACCATTTTCATCTCCGCATTTGTTTTGTATGATTGATAAGTAATACTTGTCTACATCTGAAGTAGCATACTGTGGCTCAAAGCTAACTGATCAAATTCAGCGTGCACTATCCCTCTTAAATGTAAAGGCTGATGCAAGTACCGGAGTGCAGAAAGTAGTTGCCCCACTGTTGGCACAGATGATGAGCCTCACACTGGGCAATCTCATTCTCATGGTGAGGGAAGGCGAGATCGATTCCTCCCGAATGGATGTCCAGCTGACTCCCAAATACAGAGCTGAAAAAATAAAATAAATATAAAAATATAGCAACCGTGTGTACATATAAAGCTACTGTGAGCTATGCAAACTATTTATGCCAACTTTCTATTGTTTACTGTAGAAGACAATACAGTCCGAAGAAGAGCATAAAGCTAGAAACGTCATTGAAATGGAGCTCGATTGTGCAAACTTTTATATACTTATTCAAACAGATATATTTATCACAGCTGTAGTTAGAACCCCAAAAGTAAAACAAGATGACTTCTTAAAATCATCTCATTAATCTGTTCAGCCATAATTGCACTTAAATTTGTAGCCCTACATACAGTACTTTAGAGTTTAAAAGATGTGATGTTTGATATCGATAACCTACCTAGCAACAGTGGAACATTCAATGTGCCACCCGGGCCTTCCAGGTCCCCATGGTGACTCCCAGAAAGGCTCTTGCGGTTTAGATGCCTTCCATAGTGCGAAGTCCCTGATATCCCGTTTATTTGTCCCCTCTGTACACACATGAGAGTCATATATAACATCTCCTCTAGTTAAAGACATTCTATGTTAACCTCAAACTCTCACTTTAAATACTATAAACTAGCCAAGCTGACACGGCCCGCGGGCATTGGTCTAAGACTGTGAGAGGCCCCTGGAAAGCCTAGCCTACACCGATCGAGCCGATAAATCATTCTTTTAGCAACATATTTCACATTTCTAATCCAAACAATGTCAAGCTACACTCAACACTGCTCTCAATTGAGCCCTTGGGAAGATGCCTGCCAATTCTGAAGTTGGTCTGACACCCATTTGAGAGATATGCAAAGAATGGACAGAGATATAGACATACTGTACATACAGATAGATGGCACTGCCAAGGTGAACTTCCACAGTATCAAATCCAGTTTCAGCCAAAACACTGAAAGAAAATCAAAGAAATACCTGATTCTCCAACTGTGTCTCCTAGGTTCATAAGTTTGCCATAGCGGTGACCTATAGAACCCACATCGAAGTAAACATCTCCTGTACAAACAACAACAAAAATGAAATGTTGGGATAATGCAACATTTTGGGATTCTTTCAACCACAGTGTGATCAATTTGGTCTGACAGGACTCACCACTCGCTGTTGCGTAGGCATGTCCATTTTGTATGATGCGTTCGATGAATGCCACAATATGGGCAATGTTCTCAGTCACACGCATATAAACAACAGGAGGAATAACCTAGGAGCACAACATTTCAAAAGTATTATCTAATAATATTAGATTAAATAAGTAATGTTCTAAGGTATTAGAGACTGTAGAGCTCCCCCTAGAGTCGCAATATATTTATATTTTACTCTGCCATTGTAAATAGCCTACTTCTCGCGACTTGTTCCCCCTGCACACAATGAAAATGCTTTTGTTGTGGAGGCGAAGGATTAACAACAGCCAAAGAGCTATAACTACTGACAAGGTAATGTTTCACGATTCTCGCGAGATGTCTTTGGGTCGACTATTCTTGAAGTTGCATGGCTGGTTCTCTCTTGCTACGGCTATGCTGAATGGCTATGCTAGGTGAACGATTCCCCTATTACAAGTTTGTTTACCATCAAATTGGCTTCGTAAAGGTTATATTAAGGTGAAAATCTTGCATAGTCTACCTTTAACCTGATTTTGGTGCTTTAGCAATCTATTACCTTCTAAATCTAAACAATCTGCTGTATTTGAGGGGAAAGTCCTACGACTAGTAACAGGTGACAGACACCGGGAAAACATGATCAGTTATGTTTAGAATTTCTTCATGCATAGGAACACATTAAACCCAATGCCATACAAACTTGTCCTTATTATGGAGTATTTGCAAACTAGGTGCCTACTAAGGTATTTACCTTCATGGATAACATGTCCTGTTTGAAGTCCTCCTCATACATTCTGGCAAGCACGGTGGGAGAGATGTTCTCCTGTAAATCAACACAGCCTCAGTTTAAACACATCTAGCCTCAGTTTAAACACACTGCCTCGGTTTAAACACACTGCCTCGGTTTAAACACATCTAGCCTCAGTTTAAACACACTGCCTCGGTTTAAACACACTGCCTCGGTTTAAACACATCTAGCCTCAATTTAAACACACTGCCTCGGTTTAAACACACTGCCTCGGTTTAAACACACTGCCTCGGTTTAAACACACTGCCTCGGTTTAAACGCACATCCTCAGTTTAAACACATCTAGCCTCAGTTTAAACACACTGCCTCGGTTTAAACGCACATCCTCAGTTTAAACACATCTAGCCTCAGTTTAAACACACTGCCTCGGTTTAAACGCACATCCTCAGTTTAAAAACATCTAGCCTCAGTTTAAACACACATCCTCAGTGTAAACACACATCCTCAATTTAAACACACATCCTCAGTTCAAACACACATCCTCAGTGTAAACACACATCCTCAATTTAAACACACATCCTCAGTTTAAACACACCTAGCCTCAGTTTAACCACACTGCCTCTGTTTAAATACACATCCTCAGTTTAAACACACATCCTCTGTTTAAATACACATCCTGCTGTGTTGAACCCTTTTAGTAGTGTATGGATCAGCCCAATCAAGCTGTGTTTCCTGTTTTAAAAGCAAGGTCAGAGTTTTGTTTTTCAGCGCCCAAACAGAACAGACAGCTAGAGAACCATGACAAGCAATTTGTTGAATCTGACATAACATGTTAACCTGACTCTCGCCAGATGAATTTCGTTCCGCCTAGCTCCACTCATCCATCTGGGATCGATCCATTGGAGTGGTGCTTCAGAAGGCTGGGCCTTATCAAAAAATCCTTGCATATGATTGATAAGCTACTTGTCCGTCATCTATTGACGTATACTTCAACCACTCACATCGGCCAACCCGCGACACTGAGAACAATCTCACAGTCGCTTCTACGCTTACGCCACATCTATGAAACTCCCGCCTAAGGCCCTGATTGGCTCTACCATACAATCTGGTGCCGAAATCACTCTCAACGGAACCAATCCCAGATGGATGTGAGTGGAGCTAGGCGGAACAAAATTCATCTGGCGAGAGTCAGGTTAATAAAATGTAGCCAAATGGATTAGAATGGATTGCAGAAGACTGCAGAAGTGACTTTCGAACATGGCCTCCGCTCAGCGAGAGAAGCTGGGAGTGGGAGACCTCACCACTGGGTGGAGGCCAACGCAAGAGGATCTGGGGAGAGCCCTTGTAAGGGCTGCTAAAAAGCTTGAGGCCTTCTATCGCTACTGCCGACGGAGGAGAGGTGCTGTCGTCTGGACCTGGGAGGAGATCTTGCCGGAAGAGGGGCCTGAAGAAGCGTTCGCGGAGAAGACGACGCTGGCCTGGGCAGTGACTCCGCGCCGGGCAGTTCGAGGCTGAAGCTGGCGGTGGCCGCGACGCGTGAGCAGAGCCGAGGGAGAGCGGCGAGGAAGAGGTTCCTGGACGACGGACGGTTGGCAGAGGCGCTGGGGGCAGCGAACTCACGACGGTGGGGCAGCTTCGACGGAATGGCCCTCTGAACTTTAAAACTTTTGGGTGCGTGTGAGAGGCACCGTGCTGTGTGGGCGCCCGTTCTAGTTGGCCGGCGCCTTCAAAAAAAAAAAAAAAAAAAAAAAAAAAGAGTTTGTTGTGTGGAGTTCGATAACATGGCCATCTCGTGCCTTCGCTTAGGCCGCGAGGGAGTGGAACGGGCCGGGAGCAGAGCAGGTCGGCTCTGCGAGGAGGCAACACGAGGAG
This sequence comes from Alosa alosa, assembly GCF_017589495.1. Classification (NCBI taxonomy): domain Eukaryota; kingdom Metazoa; phylum Chordata; class Actinopteri; order Clupeiformes; family Clupeidae; genus Alosa; species Alosa alosa. Next base: position 4,068,342 of record NC_063211.1, on the reverse strand, counting down.
GGACGCCGAAGACGGTAGCTGCAGCGGGAGAGCTCAGCGCGGTCCGGTTGCTGCGGAGTCGGTGCCTGTCTGTCCTGGTCTGTGAATCGACGGAGCGGAGTGGCGTTGGTGCAGCTTCATCTGACCCCCCTCGAACCCCGGTGCTTGGTACAGTGTCGACGGTTGAAAAGGCCACTTAGGGCCCCGCCAGGAGAGGAGCAGTGCCGCGGTGACACGCAGCGGAAAGTGCAGCCTGAGGGCGGCTGCTGAGAGGGAGCTGGTGACGAGCGGGGACGGAATATACCTGTGGGTGGAATATACTAGGCAGCAAATCAACTGTTTGTCCTCGAAGTGATGTGTTGGAGGCATGGCAAATGGGTAGTGTTAGGATGTGAGAGACTTTCACAAGGGTCTAATTGACCCATACTGATCTCTGTGCACCCTGAAAAGCACCTGCTGCAATAGGCCTGGTCTGATGAATCACATTTTCTTTTACATCATGTGGATGTTAGTGCAAGAGTTGTGTCTGCTCCTTATATTCAAGTCTGCATACAAAAGTGTTTTGCCTGGTGGAATCCAAAGGCAGCTCCAGTGGGCAGGTGAAAAAGGGAAACTGCAGTGCACACAGAGGCTGATGCTTGAGAATTACTGTATTGTAATAAACCGAGACGGTGTAAAGGCCTTGCATGATTTCAGTCCAAACTCCCCACATCTCAATCCAAGCGAGCTGTGTGGGAAGTCTGATACATGGAGGGCCCATCACAACTTACAGGACTTGAGGTCTAAGAGTCCATACCAGACCTCCAAAGGTGGGGGATGTTTTAGAAGCTTCAGTCAGGTCATTTGCTGTGCCATGAATATAGCTGGAAATGAGCTTGGGCAGTTCGAACGGAGTGCTCTTTTAGGTAGGTTAAAGTTCAGCTCTATTAAACAATTAACTTGCCCAACAGACTTCTTAGTAGCTTACCTCTGCACTTCTCCTTATGATTTTATCATCAATATCAGTGATGACCATGACGTGGATAACATTTATTCCAAAAACTTTTGACAGAATCCTTTGCAGAATGTCAAATCTAACATAGGAGCTATGAAGAAAGACAGTCATAAATAGATTCAGACAGGTTATAATGTTTAACTATAGTCAACAACAGTTTCCCACACATGATTAGGGTACGTAATGAAAAACACCAGCACTTGTGAACATTATCAGAGTGTTTTGTTTTGGTATAGTGCAAAGGGCGAATCATTACCACGCATGTCCAAGATGCGCATGGTCGTACACAGTAGGTCCACAGGAGTACCTTCAAAGTACAACATGTACATGATAAATGCAGGAACAGCAACACGTCAATCGAAAACTTAATGGGGTCAGATTTTCTTACACATTAAGCTACATACATACCATTTGGCGATCCCCTCATCAGCCAATATAAGTGGCTCTTTCTGTTTGGTTAGGCTGTTGTATACCTTTATTCCTGTATCAGATCCCGATGGCTTCAACCATTTTTTCTCACTAGACCGACTAGTACTAACACAGTGTGGTCTAACTATGGTTTTGCAAGAGTGACGAGTGTGACTGTTATTCAACGTGACATATTTTGATGTGCATTTCCAAACGTACGTCAGAAATGTCACGTTTGTCCTCATTTTCTTGATACTAAAACAACAACCTACGTCACCTCACTGATAGATTGTGTAGGCTATATCCTAGCAATTCACGCATCTATTTAGCCTATGCAATCAAACACGCTGAAAATAAATGGTCAGGAGAGCAATTACGTTTGACTTTGCCATTTGCACCTCTGAATTTGAATCGTCCCTGCATACAGTGGGAAGCAGTTTGACGTCGTGTATGGACGTTGTAGGCTACCGTAGGCTACTACGCAAAACACGGAAGCTGCGCACTATTGCAGCGTTCGAGACAACACGGAGCTCATGCTCCAACCAAGTAACCTTGGGTGAGTTCAAGACGGATAACACTTTGCAAAATGTTTGATTTAATGCTAACAGTGGTGTATTGATGTACCGAAGACTGTTTGGGAAAAGGCATTTGCCATTGTTTGCTTTTTGCCATTGTTCGCATTTTTTCCGAGCCTGATCAAATCGATGGGAATACATTTTTTAGCAAAATGTTCAGGATTGCACCTATGTTGCTGATAGGATTGCACCTCTACACTAGCCTGGAAAATCCAGACCCTGGTAGATCTACACACCACCAAACGAAAGAAAACAAAGCCCACACCATTGTACACTGTGTCATTCAATCAGGAAAAATGTCAAACCAGTGTAAAACCTTTTGAGTAGAACTTCTAAAGATTCAATCACAGTGATTGAAACATCAACACTGCAAATTTATTATTGACATTTTTGTTTTCGGCATTTACAATTTTATGTCAATGATATAATCTTAGTTTAGCCTATATTTACTCACTGGTGGCATATAGGCCCTAGTTGCCTTATTTAGGTGGAGGCCATTGTAAACCAAAACGAGGCTACAGGGTACACAAACCATAGGATTATTGAGTTCTATGTATTCCCCAGTCGGTGGCGAAAATGCATTAATGATCATTATACCCTGTAGCCAAAGATAATTAATGCATAGCAAGATGGGTCGTCCTAGTTCATGTCTATGAGGGCAAAGTGTTTCAGTCAGAGACTGGCTCTGGTTCAGTCCCCGCCTGCACAGGGGCGTGTCACTAACGTATGACTGACGTTTGAAAGACTCGGTTCCACGCCAGACATAAGCCGGAGTACAAAACAAACTTGGTGTACACCTTCATTAATGTTGATTTTCTCCCAACTGGAGGGTCATACTGTCACAACATTCTCTTGAAATGGGGAGGAGGGTTTGGAGATCATGATACCGTGTCCGAAATGTGCATCCATTGCTCAGAAAAATAAGGCTTTGACAAATTCTGGGAAATTGGGTGCCCGATCACTGCATAAATGGGGGATAGTGCACCCTTGTGTGGGGCGTGTACTACTGCTACCCTATTTGCATACATTACCGGGGACAGGAAATGGCCTCTCAGGAAGTATCTTCGTAATCAACCATCTTTGCTGTAGCCTCATTTTGGTTTACACAATGGCCGCCGCCTGAATAAGTCGAATAGTAGGCTACAGCACCAGTATGTAAGTTAATGCCAATACAAGAAGTTTCATTATTGTAAATTAACTTTAAAGGTGCTCTAAGTGATGTTGGGTAACATCCAGACATGTGGACTCGAGTCACATGACTTGGACTCAAGTCAGACTCAAGTCATGATTTTAATGACTTCAGACTTGACTTGATAAAATTCGGCAAGACTTGGGACTCGACTTGGACTTGAATTCTATTCACTCGATACTTGACTCGGACTTTGCCTCTTTGACTTGTGATGACTTGACATGTCTCGAATCAAAAACGAAATGTTCTGATCGTGGACCAGTCACCCCAGAGACGCTTTCCCTCCACGACTAAAAATAAAAAAATAGCGGAGACAAGCGGCCAGAGCACAGTTCAGTGCTGCCGCTACCCCCACACGCGTTACACACTGTGTGTAGGGCACCAAGAGACAGAGGAAGGACCAACATTTAGCCAATAACTAGTAGCTTTACTGCAAACTGATTTGCACTCTTGTTAGAGAACGTTTAATGTCAAAATGCACCAACAGCATGTTACATAGATGATACGAGTCCTCTCCATTAAGATCCAAATTGAACTTATGCTAGCCTACTGTATTTAATTGAGAACACATCTAAGCACGCACGAGAGGGAGAGAAAACGAGTAGGTTCCAGCTGGCTTGTCATTGTTGATGATGATCGATATCTTCTTTTAAATATAAGAAACGATAAAAAAAAAATCGTGAAGGCAACAAATACTGATTAGAGGAGATTATGAATTTACCCGGTTCTCACTAGCCTATACTGTTATAAACTATAAGATCCAGGTCACTAAGACATACTAGCTGCACTCACTGTGATTTGGAAAGTGGACAAGAATATGAAGAATTGTCTTTGCCTTTGTGTAATGGAACTGGTGAGTCTTGAAGTCTTCAATCATTTATTTACATGAAGCACATGATATGCCGATTGAAAAGCATTTCACTTAGCTAGCTTGGTGGCTACTGGCTACCAGGCTCATAATTCACTTTTAATTGCAAACAGAAAATGTCAAGCAAGCATCATGTCATACATGCTTCTCTTTCCAAAGGAATGAAAGCTGTTTGTGCCAACTTTAATATCATGCTTATCATTGTTAATATTGTGCTATACATGTGGCACAAACAATGTTTAAGTTTGTGGACTAGCCATAGGCTATATGCATTATGAGAAAGTGTGGAGAGTGGCACACAATGGGCTTAAAGTGACAGTGCACCATTTACAAATGAGATAAACAGCATCAAATGTGTAGTATTTCTTAAGAAATGAATACTTTAAAACAAAATTACTGTGTCATTATTATCTTTTAAATAATATAAAAGTGTTGACCTTGGCTTCCCTTATGAGTCGCCACTGGCAGACAGCCTAATACATTGTTTGCAGGCAAATCTGTGGCCTAGCGCAGTGAAATGCCAGTCAAATTATTACTCATCCTTATAGTGGGCTCTGCAATTTGGAAAAACAATATATATATTTGCAGCTGTGCTGAGTGTCATGTAGCTATCCGTTTTGTACAGATTACTCAGGTATGCACATGTGTATATTACACGGGTATGCGCATGCATATGTCGTAAAAGATTACAGAAGACAGAAACTTTGAACATATTTTAATATGTATTTATAAAAAAATACTGTGGATTAGATGGAAGTGCTAAAATTATGATCGATAGTCTAATAATGGCATTATTAAATGAAGAGTACCTGATGACTTGTTCAGGACTTGAAAAGATTGGGACTTGGACTTGGACTCGACTTGGCTTTGATGTGACTTGGACTTGGACTCGACTTACCCTTCTCTGTATTTACTTGGGACTTGATTTGGACTTGACTGCTAAGACTTGGGACTTACTTGTGACTTGCCAAACAGTGACTTGGTCCTACCTCAGAGAGCTAGCTCGCTACTCCCTCCCCCTCCCTCCTGTGCAATTGAAACTCTTCTAAATGCAACATCTCGTCGGTGATTGGCTGGAACAGTTTGTTATGTTTTTATGGTCCAGGAGGCTATTCCAAGTACGTGGTTTAGTGACAAACCTGGGTAAGTTAACTCATAGTAAGGGATAAACCTCCTAATAGAAGAGCTGTGGTTTCATTCTCCTAACAAAACAATGCCATAGGGCTCTTGTTGTAGGAGGACACCAAGTTAACTTACCTAGGTTTGTCACTAAATGTACTTGGAATGCCCCCCAAGCTGGAACAAGTTGTTTTTGTTGCCGCTTTTGGAGCCTGGGCTGTCCACAGAGACCATGTTTTTTTTTTTTTTACAGTGTATTCGGGGCATAGGCAGCTAGCGGATGGTGATGTTTGCTGTATGTGACAAAAAATATTTTAGCTTAGAAACCGCATAACATCACTTAGAACACCTTTAATAAATAAGTTGTGTATTGAATAAAGCAAATTTGAAGGAATTATGTTGCAGCTTCTTGCTCCCTCTCCATTCATCATTTTGTTCAATATGGATAAAATTTCATAGATGTATTAAGACAAACATGTTGAAATTTTGTTGTACATTAGGTTTTATCAGCTCCAGTAAAGATATTAGAGCTATCACAGACACAGGTGACTTCATCATCTTTAATTAACATTTATCAATTAAATTCAGTTCACAGAACCCAGCTTGAACTTGGAAAAAAAAACTCCTGCGCAGAAATGGGCCAAGACGGACATCGCACAGTGCACCACAGATTTACTCCGACAGGAAACTCAGACAAATAATGATCCTGTCTCTGTGACACGTTATTTTCAACATCATTATCATTATCGGCCAGTGTTTTTCATGCTTTTTTGTGCCACGGCACTTTTGACACTTAAAATGTCCCACGGCACACTAACATCCTGTGTGAAGAAAAAATAAACATACCATAGCCTAAAATTTCAAATAATACACAGATATGGCCTTGTTATGGCTTCTATGCAAGACCTGCTCAATAAAACAAGCGCCCTCTGTTTCATTTGTAGGTGACTATATCTAATTTAATTGTTGTTATAAACTGGATATGTGATGATTCTGTGAATACTGGAAATGGGGCCCCCCGTTGTACAATGCCTGCATACCACAAATGCAATCATACAATCAATGAGAGCATGTGGTTATACATTCTTTGATGCAACAGTTGCTTTTCTGGACCAGTGAGTGACATTTGGGTAATTTTCTGCGGCACACCTGATGATCTCTCACGGCACACTATAGCCTCTATAGCCTAGATAAGTGGTTGAAAAACACTGATCTAGGCTATATGGCAGAAACATGTCAAATATGTTGGTCACAGAACATGCATCAGAGGACCGCAGTGACAGAAACAGTGTGCAACAGGCATTGAGGAATGATTTCTATCAGTTGGTGAGTATGTCAGAGGAGCTATCCTATCCAGAGGGTCAGAATTGGGCGGTTAGCATCAATTAGTCTCCAAGTTGGTCGCCACCACCAGGTATGTGGATTGGCTGGGAAATCAGCCAATGCACATGGACAATATAATTTGTGGCAACCTTTAATGTGGCACCTGACTGGTTAGTTGTAAAAATGGGGCCGTAAGTGGGTCGCCACCTTCAAAAATGACGGCAGCCAACTATTCAGCTTAAGTAGCTAGCCTAGCATCGGCCATCGACATGAATGGTAGTGGAAGCTTCCTCACTCTCCCCAGGTCTACTTCCATGATTCTATCCGTGCCTTATTGTTCTTCATGTCCAATGGTATGAGGTGTTGAGCTCATGATTTGTATTACCAGTTTGTAAGCGATTGGGCTAGTGAATTTCTGAAAGTCGCTTTGGAGAAAAGAGTCTACTAAATGCCCTGGCCTTGATGGCTGTAATGCCTATGAGAATCGGAATCAGCTTTAAAGGTCCAGTATGTAGGAAATAATGGAAAATAAACTGTAACCATTCCAAAAATGATCACCATATGTTGTCAGAGAGTGAGGAAACACGATGAATTGAAGTAAAGGCTTATTTGACAACATTACTCTAACCCGTGAAACCCCGTAAAACCCATGAAAAAAATCAGTTACGGGGCGGAATCTCTTGGAATTTTCGTTTATATTTCGAACGATTCATTCTAGAATAATGGGCTAGCGCATCCTCCTATTTGGGTTGCCAAATTAGCAAAGGCCAACTGTCAACAGCTGTCAGTTGTAGTCATGAACGCCTACAAGAGGCAGGCACATTTCCAAAATTAAAACAAGAAACAAATTAAGTGGACATCGGAGGTGCTTCCTGAGATGGTGACGTCTTCGTCAAACGAAGAGTATCAAGTCTGACGCAGAGCTGGCCATATTTCTCCACAACAGGTAGCCTATGCTAAACTTCATCTGCATCGCTAACTTCAGCTAAATATGTTACGTTGGTTAGAGAGGTATTTTTTGTTTTCACTGTTTCCGTAATGTGTAGCTGGGTCATGGTTGGAGAAACGTTAAAGCAGCTGCAGGTCAACTAACGTTAGCTAAGTCTTCATTGCATCTGGCAACCCAGAAGAGGCTCGCGTCTGGTAGTCTTGAGAACGTTCACCAGTGTTTTGATTTTGGCCAACAGAACATTCGGTAACAATCCTACAAATCGCACCTTTAATGCAAGTACAGTACATTCACACAAATTAGAAATTTGGTTCTGGCTGTTGGTGTCACTCTGACACTAGACAATACAAAACTGTATAAACATGCAATATACAAAGCAAAGTATAGACATTTAAACAAGTCACAATAAATAAGCAAATTATATACAAACAATGTACATAAGGTGCAATGTTTTGCAACTCATGCATCATGTAATGAAATAGGATGAGATGTGTGAGTGCCTGTGTAATACTGTAGTATTTGTAGATTGAAACAGAGTGTTAATAGCTGTCAGAAGAACCAAAAATAGGTGTATGGCGTATACTGGTCAGCTATTTATGAGGGTGATGGCAATGGGAAAGAAGCTGCTTCTGTCTGGTTGTTCTGATTCTGACACGGGAGGTTCGGTAGCGCATGCGCAGAGAGCGGGAAGGGGGGGCTAAAGAAGCTTAAATAGTTTCTCTACGGTGGAAATGCAAGTCCATGAATTCTTTTAATTCCAGGATCTGTCATGATTAGCATTGTTCTGCCCTGGATTTTCCCGTCAGGATGCAAGCTTGCTATTCATTTAAGTCGGTTGAGGAAAAACAATCATATAAACAATTGAGGGAATCACAAGTTAGGCACAGCATACAGCAAACACACACTTTTGTACAGTGGGTGTTCTGATCTTGATAAATGAGGTCCACATGAAATATTGAACATACATATATTAAATTAAAGCATATCAATTGTATTACAAAACAAATATGTCACAAAATACAATGTGTAGTTAGACAATAATAGCTTCTAAGATATGTATACTATCATTAAATATAATTTAAAAATGAAAATGTGTCTGTGAATCTAATTGTCTTGAGAATGTACTTCTTCTCCTTGCATGGATCTTCATATTGAAATGTTCTATATTTTGCTCTACCAGACCGGGCTTGTAGACGGCAGCTTTCGGCTTCCTCATTCTGTGAAGTACTTTTAGTCGGAATCTCTGTTTTCAAATGATCCTCTTTCTTTTGGCATAGGATGATACCTTCATGCTCATCCCCTTGCAATGTCTTATTTTCCACTGGTATAGACAACCTCCCACCTTCGTTTGTATGTACAATGGCTGGCTTATTGTTGCATTCACCTTGTCCATGACTTGCTGTGTGAGGAGAACCGGCATTAAATGTTTTATTAATTATCTGTCTACACAACTGGGTTGTTGAAGTGTCAGATAGTTCAGCACACGTCACATGTGTTTGGTGTCTGGTCCTTCTGATTGTGATGTGGCGGCTTCAGGAGGTGAACTCGTTTCATCACTTTCTGACATCTTAGCGTGAGTTGGGATGAGTTCATTTTGAGACTGAGGTTGAGGTCTATTTGATTGGCATCCATGTTCTACTGAGGCTGAATTACAATTCAGGTTTTTCTGTGAGACAGACTCCTTAGTCTCTAACTCTGACAGCTGTGGGTTTGTGATAAGATCATTTTGAGACTGAGTTAGGGGTCTATTGGAATCTACGGAGTCTGTATTGTGATTCAGGTTTTTCTGTGAGACAGACGCCTCACTCTGGAATTCTGATAGCTGTGCTTTTGTGATGAGATCATTTTGAGATTGAGTTAGGAGTCTATTGGAATCTACGGAGTCTGAATTGTGATTCAGGTTTTTCTGTGAGACAGAAGCCTCGCTCTGGAATTCTGATTCCTGGGGCTGTAAATCTGGTTGAGGGTGGAAGGAACCACCTGGAACAGACGGACACTCGTATAGGAATTCCTGTGGATCTGACTCACAGAGTTGTGGTTGTTCACAGAGGTCCTGGCAAGGTTTGGAGTCATGTGACTCTGCTGCATGTAAACATTTAGTGACTTGCTTTCCATCAGCCTCCCCAGTAAGATCTGTGGATTGGGTTTCCAAATAATCTAATACTAATGATGATTGGTAGTGCAATGTTGTGAATCTATACTCAGCGGTGTCACTAATGGCAATTCAGTAGTGGGCAACCACCAGACCTGGGGATACGATAGAATGGCAACCCTCTGTGTGTTCTGTGGTTCAACAGTGATGCACAGATTACTGTGAGGTTCAGAGCTGTTCTGTTGAACCACCTCACAGACACCATCTTCCTCCACATTGGCCCATTTCACTTGCTGAGCTGTCTGAGGTGAGATGTGCCTGCAATTATCTGAGCTTTTCTCTTGTACATCCTCACCTGACAGTTCACTTGCAGTTACTTGGCTCGAAGGAGCTGGAATGATGTTATATGTCTAATGTCACTGCTTTCTTGTGCTCCATCTTTGATGATGTGTTTTGGTTCCGACCTTTCTTGGCTCTTCTTGTCATTCTGCAGGTTGTTTCTGTTGGATAACTCCTGGATGAGGTACTGTAGAAGGCATTCCAGAACGGCACGCACTCCTGGGAGGGTCATCCTGTCGCGAATAATTCGCCTCAGAGTTTTGGAGTCCAAGGGAGCTGTCGTTGCTGCCCACACCTTTGCCATCATCATGGGTCTGAATGAGATAAAAGGCTTCATTTTGCTCGGGAAAAGAATTACAATATACTCACACAATATCAACGCAGCCCCTAAAAGGAAAATTTTTGGTGAGCACGAGAAACTATCTGGTGCGCACTTCTCAACAAAGAAATGTTTTCCCCATGTCCTCTTAGGGGCTTTGAGTTTCTGGTGAGCATGTGAAAGTTTCTGGTGCGCAACAGAAATAAAATAAAAAAAAGTTCGCGTGGTGGAATTTGGCTTGCAGTGGGCGGCAGATTTATACAATTGTCGGACAGCAAATGTGAAAAGCAGGTGCAGAGGGAAGTGTGCGAAAAGGGTGCAGAAGGAAGTGTCTGGAAATGGCATAATCTAGAAGCATAATTATTTTCATTAACTAGAATCAATCAATCACAACCATGAAGCATAAATAGACGGTTGATCCTGCAGGCACAAGCAGAACGCATACTAAGTAGTTATGCAAAGTTATACACACAAATAAATCCGCACTAACAAACCACTGTGCACTTTTTTAGAACAATTACATTTTGCTGTATAAGAACAAATTAGAACTGAATTACTTTAGTTGTATTAGGGAACTTTCAATCTAATACAGCAATAACTTTCAATCATGGTTATTTATTTAGCAGATGCTTTTATCAAAAGAAAGAAGAGGGAATTAAGTAACAAGCAATGAGGTTCTCCAGTAAAGATGTAGCGAGACTTGACCATCTGTCCTTACCATGATGACACATGAGAAATTTTGAAAACTAAACCAAACTTTGAAGGACAAAGTTAAAAAGAACACCTACAAACTGGTATAAGTCTATGTTTACATGTACCTAATGAGCAAAAGCTTTTTAAAAAAAATTTGACACACGCAGACTAAATCTCTCCTCTCTAAAATGAGTAGAGCATGAATCCCTTGTCGCCCCTTTTCCATCAGAGTTTCAAGCGAACTAACTCTTATATCCATTTAATTTTGATTATTACATAAGAAGCATCAAAACGGTTTTCCATTAACAGAACGATTCTAGTGAATTAAAATGATGTCATAAAGCCCCATGTTAAAGCCTTTTTTTCTGACACGCTAGTTGGTTTTCCGTCACCGGTGTAGCGAATTAGAACGTAGGGAATGAAACACTTTTGCTGTGTCCTAAAGTCGCGCATGCTTCCCTGATAGAATATTTCCTTGTGAGTCTGGTTCTACGAAGATCTGACTGGAGTCCCTAGCATTTTCGGACTCTGCTTTGGAACAGACTAGCTTGTGGACGTGCACATCACCACGGTTCTGCCTGAGCACTTCCACTTTTAACTGCACGCTTCCGTTTTGACAATGGTGCTGCTCCAATGCATGTCAACGCAGAGAATTTTGGGTATTTATGTTCACCTGAGGATCCACAGATGCATCCTTGAAAATTCTCAGAACGAAGGGCGTGAATTTCGGAGTATTCCGAGGGGCACAGCAAAACATGAGAAAATAGCTCAGACTCAGTTTAATTTATAAAACAACAGGAGGAACACGGAAATAATGTGTCATTAATCCTTTAATGTTGGTGGTGCACTGCTGCTGAATAACATAAGTCTATAATAGCCATTCAATTCACTAGTCTGCCAAAGATACAATAACAGAGTTAACTAACAAGATTGTCTTTACTAGGGCAATCTTGATAGACTTCACCCGTCATAGGCTACATCACAGTATTGCTGTTAACGGGGTAACACCCCAAACCACAAGTCTTAAATGTGTAACCGAATGTGTACACTCCCTGAACAGAAACAAACAGAGCTAAACAGAGATGATGAGTGCAAATAACGAGTGATTAGCACCTGTTTATCTGGCCATGCAGTCTGATCCATCATAAGCCATGCGGGTGCAAGTGAAGATCAGCTGTCTGATGTGAGTAATAAACCCATGAAAGGAAAAGGTGACTATCACAGACGCGTTTAAATGTTAGTCACCTCATAACAATGGTAATATTTAAACGCCTGTGGGGATTGTCTGCAGTCCGTGCAGTTTACACAAGTTTGCTGAAGAGGGGATGGTATTGATGGGGATTGTGAATAGTATGCTGAAAGAAGTAGTGTTGAGGAACTGACCGTGTCGGTTAAATAACCTGGTTCGTGTTACTGAGCCAGGAGAATCGAGGGCCAAACGTCAAAAACCGACTCAGTGTTCCTAACATCATTCGTTTTCACATACAGACCAACACTGGCTTGATTGGCTGTGCTCGAGTGTTCTCGTCGCTACTCTGTCATCGTATCGCGTATTGGCGCCTCTACTGGAGTGGTTGAATAATCAGTCAAATCATGATGAGCCTGTATGGCTCTGGGCCTCATAGACCTCTCCAGAATAAGTCCCGCCTCCGTAACTTCCGTATCCATCCAACTTCCGGGCGTCGATTGTCTATGGGAAATAACATGGCGTTTCGAAATATCATACCGGTAAAACATCTGTAGGTAGCGAAGTAGAAAAAGCTGGTGGGCAGATTGGCCTACACACTTCTGCCATCTAGTTTCCACTGGATTTTTTGATTGTCGGTGCCATTTAAGTAGTATACTATAGACTATACAACTTAAACGGCACCGAAAATGTTATCAAACGGTCTAGGTTCTCGACAAGTTAGTTATTAACCAAACCTTATTCTAGTATCATAGATGATTGTGTTCATGGCAATTTACACATTATTGATGGGGAAGTAGCCTACATCACAAGCTTCAAATAGGCTACACGTTATCTGGGTAGCCTAGTTATAAAGTTAAATGTTGCTGGCTTTGTTTGTCACGAAGAGACCGCGCATCTAAACGAGACCGTAACCGAGGTATAGGCTGAGTATGTAATCAAAACGGTTGTCTAGGTTCGCGGCAAGTTATTAACCATGCCTTGTTTTTAGTGCATCGTAGATGCTTGTGTTCATGGCCATTCATATATCGATGGGGAAGTTCATTACATAGCCTACAAATACACGTCATGTTATCTTTGTTAGAAAGTTCAATGTTAGAGAGGTGAATGTTGCTGGCTTCATAGGTTCACGAAGTGACCGCGCGCCAGGCTACTGAAGGAGACCGTAATCGAGGAGTCTAATCAAACGGGTGTTATCGCAAGTTTCAACCGATCGCAGAAACCTATTTATTTCTCGTGCATCTTAGGTGATTGTGTAGCCTACATAGAGGTTCATAGGCTACATTACCGATGGATATAAAATACAAAACACGTCACGTTATCTTGGTAGTTATGTTAAATGAGATGTCTGTTGGTAGGTAGGCTGTCACGAGGAGACTGTAGGCTACAGGTTGGAGACCGTAACCGTGCTAATGCATGAGTAATCAAACGGGTGTCTAGGTTCTTGGTAAGTTGAGATCAACTGATCCCAAAAGCCTTTATGTTTCGTGCATCTTGGAATTGTTCATTGAAATTCATATCCTAAATTACAAAGGGGGGAAATATTATATGACATAGGCTATGTTATCTTGGTAGTGAAGTTAAATGTTAGAAGTGAATATTGGTAGGTAGGCTCACAAGGAGACCGCGCACAGCCTACAGAACAAGACCGAATGTAACCATGGGCAGTGCTTGAGTCTAGTGTAGGTCAATATGAGTGTGTATGTCAGCTAATTTCAGAGACATGGAGAGCATGACATTTGCAGCTTGAGGCTACATGTCTTGGAGCGACTATGGCGGGGAAAGAAACGCGCGATATAACCCCCCCCCGTCGCCCGAACCGGTGACCGAATCTATTAACTCGGTAGGCCAACCAACGACTGTCCGGTTGAACCGACTTGCGTATAAGAGTCGGTTGTCCCATCACTAGAAAGAAGCAATCCGCTTCTGATCACAATTTGATCACAAAATCTCCCATGGCAGCAGGCAGGTCCAGACGATAGCACCTCTCCTCCGTCGGCAGCAGCGATAGGGGGTGCGCAGGACTGAAGTGCAATTGATTAGACAGGTAATTGGCAGAGAGTCTACAGATGTGAAATCGATGCTTGTGTCAAAATCCTGATTAGCATATGATTATCTTATGCCTTCCCCCAGGTTTGCTGGACCAGGAAGTATGAGGAATCCCGCAGGGAGCGCTACACGTGGCTCTGACATCATCCAAAACAAACAAACTTGTGTCAGCAATCCCGTGTGTTTTACTGAACATCACCTGAAAAGGTGCTGTTGCAAATAGGATTTTTATAGCTAGATTATAACACAATCACACAGTTTCACCAAGCATAAGCTCCCCCGCATTCATTTTAATGCCTTTTATTCACCTTTGTTGTACACAAGTTCCAAGCTATTGAAAAGTTTTTTAGTAAAAAAAAAAAATTGTAGTTAGTTTGCTCCCTTTCTTTCAATAAAGTATTGGATTTATCACAAATGCCAGCTTGTGTGAGATGAGTTTTTTCCCCCATCCTATGTCCTTTATGCTTTCAACTATTATGAAAAGTGTTTACATTTAAAGAAAGAAAGTGTTTAAATTTAGGTTTGAAGAAGTTAAATGTAAGACTTTTGAAGACCATTGTGATTGAAATTCTAAGCATACGCTTTTTGGTATAGACAACAAATACCAACTTTATTTCTCCTTAAAAACCACTAAATTAAACTAAATGTATTTTGACCTAGTGCACAATTAAAGACTTTTAAGGCTTTAAACTAATTTAGATTGAAGATTTTGACCCTTTAGAAACCTAGTTCTAGTGTGTGTGTAAAATAAATGTACAGACACTCAACAAGGCATTGTTACTGATTGACCATTTTTATTCAGTAAGACCAGCAAACAGATAACAGATAAGTCAGAAAGTGCATAAAATAGGAGAACACTGCAAAACTCAGCAAACGGTGCCAAGACAACGGGCATTTGTAAGACCAGAACATGGATAACAAGTCAAAAACTATTTTACAGTTTGTACAGTCAAAACACTGCAAAGCACAGCAAAAGGTGCCAAGGCAACGGGCTTTTGTAAGACCAGAACATAGATAACAAGTCAGAAAGTGCATAAAATAGGAGAACACTGCAAAACACAAGTCAGAAAGTGCATAAAATAGGAGAACACTGTGAAACACAGCGAACGGTGCCAAGGTAACAGGCATTTGTAAGACCAGAACATAGATAACAAGTCAGAAAGTGCATAATAGGAGAACACTGCAAAACACAAGTCAGAAAGTGCATAAAATAGGAGAACACTGCGAAAACACCAAGGCAACGGGCTTTTGTAAGACCAGAACATAGATAACAAGTCAGCATAAAATAGAGAACACTGCAAAACACAGGTAACGGGCATTTGTAAGACCAGAACATAGATAACAAGTCAGAAAGTGCATAATAGGAGAACACTGCAAAACACAAGTCAGAAAGTGCATAAAATAGGAGAACACTGCAAAACACAGCGAACGGTGCCAAGGTAACGGGCATTTGTAAGACCAGAACATAGATAACAAGTCAAAAACTATTGTACAGTTTGTACAGTCAAAACACTGCAAAGCACAGCGAAAAGTGCCAAGGCAACGGGCTTTTGTAAGACCAGAACATAGATAACAAGTTAGAAAGTGCATAAAACAGAACGGTGCACAACAGAGAAAAACGTGCCATGATAACGGGCACTTGTAAGACCATAACACAGATTACAGGTAAAAAAGTATTTACAATTTGTACAGTGTCAGTCCTCCAAGCCATCTATGACGGCGACAAATTGGGCAAAGTTTCTGTAAACCTGTTGTCCAGGCCCTTGGAGGGTGACATGTCTTTCACAGGGCAATACGTTTTCTTTTTGTATTTTTTATGTCCCTGTATAGGTTGGCCACACACCTTGCAATTGGGGATGTGCTGGACCCTGAAAAGCTTCGCCCCAACTTGGGTGGGTTGGTCTGCCACCAGCTTCCTTTTGTAATGGGTCGACCTGGACCAGGAAGCTGGAGCAGCGTGGGTCTGGCTGGAGGAAGGCCCAGCGAGAGCAGGGGCAGGCAGGATGGGCACAAGCCGAGCCAAGGGCGCAGCAGTCGGCGCGGTCTGTGTGGAGGAGGGGCCCGCCACAGACTGCGCGGGGGTGGGCACAGGCTCGGTGATGCTGAAGGTGGCGGGGGGTCTCTGCAGCGGCCGCACAAGAGGCAGTGGCTGAGGAGGAGGAAGCAGCGGCTGAGGAGGAGGAAGCTGCGACGGCGCCGCCATGTCAGCCCGTCCCCTCAGCTTCTTGGTGCCGGCCGTGCTGGCCGTTGGTACGTACTCCATCACCGGGTAGTCGGGCGGAGGGAGGACGTCGGGTTGCCGTGGCGCTGGAGGAAGCTCTGTGGACGATACGGAGGTGGTCTTTGAGATCACCGAAGGTTGCCTCGTGGCGTGAAAGTTGACCAGCCTCTCTTGCTGTCGGATAAAGTCCCTGACCGTTTTGACGTTGATCTTGGGGAGAGGGATGCCCGCCTTGGACAGCACCGGGTCGTCCACCAACACCCTGTGCTGTATGAGTTCATAGGCCTTGAGGATGCTGGCCTTTTCCGGGCTGGTTCGAGAGGACTCAACCAAAGCAGCCTGACCAGCACGTACATGAGGCGGTTGTGCTGCGCGCTGATGTCCTGCTGGGCCGGCGCGTACCTCCTGGCCATCTTCACCCGCTGGATCAGGGCGGCTTCGCCGAGGTCATCCCTCTTTGTACGGCAGTACAAGGTGTTGCCCCAGTGCGTGCGGTACAGCTGGTGGTACTTCTGTGGCTGCTTGTCATGCTCCTCCACCGCATTCCAGGCGTCGAGGATGGCGTTGCGCTGGTCGGTGGTGAGCTGGAGCTTCTGGTCAGCACCCCCAAGCTGCACTAGCGTAGCGCAGAAGGCCTCCAGCTCCTGGAACCCAGGGAGGGGATTGGCACTGCAGGCGTCCTCCTGCAAAACAGCGAGAGGGAGAGAGAGGGGGAGAGAGAGAGAGAGAGAGAGAGAGAGAGAGAGTGTCACTTGAAATGTAAACAATGTTCTTTCTAAAATAAATGTCTAATATGAATGTCTATATATGTCTATAAATGTGTATATAAAAATGTCTTTGTGGTTCAGCAGCATGTCGGTGAGACTCACAAAGGCTGGCGGATGGACAGTGGCCGTCTCGTTGTTGGTCAGCGTGATGCGGGCAGCATCTATGTCTTCCAGGTCCTCGCCGCTTTGGTAGGCCGTCTGCCTCGGCGGGATCGCCCCTCACCAGGCCGATACACCTCCTCCTCGGGCCGGGCCATCGTCGGCCGAGACCGTCGAGGGAGAAAGCCTCCAGACTCCCCGTGCTCTGGCGAAACAAGTATTCGAGCCCGGCAGCTCGGCCGGATCGAACGCTGGGCGGGGCGGAAATTCTGATCGACGGCCTCCCGAAAAGAGCAGCTGGCAGCGAGCGTTGAGGCGGTCCACGAGCGGCGCAGAGTAGACGCTGGACCTCTGCCGACCTCCAAACACAGCCGCCGAGCTCCTGTCGGCGTTCCAACGCGCGATGCCGCTGACCAAGTACACCTGGTAGGGCCGCGCCGCTGGTGTGGGGACCTGCAGGCACATCACAACAACAGGCATGATATGAGCGGTATTGTTGTGTGGGTTTTTTTTTTTTTGTTGAGTGCAAGTATTTGTTGTGTTTTCTAGGTCACCTGGAACTTGTAATACGGGACATCCACACCGTTGATGGTGGTGGTGCGGACAACACGGTACATGCTCATGCCTGATGGATCCTGGATGCATTCCAGGTGTCGCTGCTGGCTGGCCCACATCTCATTGATGGCAGCTGTAAGCACACAAACATGCATTCATTTAGCACATAATTGACTTTGAGCGTGTGTGTGTTTGTGTGTGTTTGTGTGTGTGTGTGTGTGTGTGTGTGTGTGTGTTTTGTCGTACCAGTGGACTTGAAGAGGCTGACGCCACTCTCATCGAGCCCAGCCGGACCCTTCAGCTCCTCGATGATGAGGTGAATGAGGCGAAACGTCTCATGGGCGCCGAGGGTGACCCGTCGGACTTGGTGCTTTAGCTGCTCCCGCGAGATGTAGCGTCGGACCACATCCTCGTCCGACACGGCCTCCATGACGGACGAGTCTCTGGCCCTGACGGCCGCGATGAGCAGATCCAGGTCCTGGCGGTTGTAGGCCAACACCGCCCCGGCCAGCGCAGACTTCAAGGCGGGGTACTTGGAGTGAGCCTCTGTCCGCAGAGCGGCGTCGAAGCGATGGAGCCAGTGGAAGATATCCAGCCTCACCACCATCCCGTTGTCCACCCAAGGCTGGAAGAGGGTCTCCACAGCCGTCGGACCCTGCGCCCTGCAGCATCCCCGGTCGATGTAAAGGATCTGGGGGACGGGCTGGTTGGCGAGGCGGAATCTCTCCATAACTCCACGGCACATGGGCTCCAACTTCTCTACGGACTCCTCGCAGGTGAGAACAAAGGACACGATCTGGGAGAGTTCGTTGCCGATGCTGGTGAACCACTGGCCGGCGAGCCCCTTGCCCTCCCAGAGAGCTTCTTCACCACCTACGACAAAACAAACAAACAAATACGAGTACAGTTTAGGTTTGCATGATGTGGTGTTTTTCCTGTGAGTACTTGTATGCGTGCAACACACTCTTGGTTAACTTGCCTTCTTTGTGGAGTCCATTTTCAGGACCGTGCCAAACGTGGACAGAATTTGGCTCCGGTAATCCTGGACGTTGTTGGCCTCCGCCAGGAGAAAGGCGTGCCGCAGGAGCCGCTCGCAGGGAAGCTCCCTGGGAGGAGGAGGCGGCCGAAACTCTCCGTGGCCGAGCGCGGACACGATGCTGCCCGGTCGCACCAAAGCCATGAGGAGCGTGGTGTAGAGGTCCCGCCTGCGGTTGTGCTCCTCCATGTGGTTCTCCCGCACCTGCCGCCACACCTTGGCCATGGTGTTGCCCTCTGTGCGGTCGCGCAACAGGTTGAGAACGCTCTTGTCGACCCCGCGCTTGGCCGTGAGGACAGCCGGAAACATGGCCTGGTGAGCCTCGCTCAGCTGGCGCAGGATGGCGTCGTCCCAGGCCAGCCAACGGCCCATGGGGCCACCGTCTCCCCCCCTGGCTGCCTTGAGGCACGGCCCGCAGCAGAGCACTTCGCAGCACATGGAGTACCACCCCGACACATCGCAGATGTGCCGCACCTGAGAGAGAGGAAATGTCACAATTACAGATCGGCATGGGCCAGACGTGCACGTAGCACTCACGCGAAGGGACCACAAAGCTTACCCGAATGTGGTAACCCGATTTGGAGAGATGGGTGTTGCGTCCGGCCCCCGCGCACGCGTCACCACGCGGGCAGCTGATGGAGCACCGCCACACGCCAACAGGGCGCCAGAAGAACAAGCGGCTCCGGAAAAAGGGCTGAGGAGAGGGAACGCCGCCGCCGAGGTAGCCAGGTGGCTCGGGTGGGTAAAACCACATGCGGTCCGACTTCAGGACCCGCCGCCTCTTGATTTGCCCCCTGACGTCCTTGAAGGTCTGCACCGAGGTGAAAAGCC
Source organism: Alosa alosa (assembly GCF_017589495.1). Taxonomy (NCBI): domain Eukaryota; kingdom Metazoa; phylum Chordata; class Actinopteri; order Clupeiformes; family Clupeidae; genus Alosa; species Alosa alosa. The sequence goes on along the minus strand of NC_063211.1, from coordinate 4,048,751 downwards.
CTCGCTCGCTGTCCTCCTTCAACCAGGTGACGTCTGCCGCTGGGATGCCGCTAGGGTCCTCCCATAGCCTCACCCAGCCTTCCAGCTCCACCTAAAAGACACACAACACAAACAGCATATATATATATATATATATATATAAACAGTGCATAATTAGATTGTGACTGAGGTATTTTGTAAGATGCATGCATCACACTGTCATTTTTACACTTACAGGAGAGTCGCTCTGCGACAACGCGGCGGCAGAGGCAGGCTGAGACTGGCTGTTGGAGGGCGACGGTGACGGCTGCGGCTCAGGGCGAGCGTCAGGAGCGACCTGGCTGGTGGACGTCTCGGGCTGCTGCGCTTCAGGCTGACTTGGCGAGGATGGCGCTGGCTGCTGCGTCTGACGCTTGGAGGTCCTGGAGGGCCGTTTGGGCGCAGGCTGACTGGGCGACGACGGCGGCCGTGTCTGACTCTTGGCGGACCTGGAGGGCCGTTTGGGCGCAGGCTGCTCGGTGGATGGCGCTGGCTGCTGCGTCTGACGCTTTGCGGACCTGGAGGACGGTTTGGGCGCAGGCTGACTGGGCGACGGCGGCGGCTGTGTCTGACTCTTTGCGGACTTGGAGGCCAGTGTGGTCTTCAGTGTCTGACTCTTGGCGGACTTCTTGGCCCGCTTCTCGGATGCAGCGAGGAGTGGACGCTCAGGAGTAGGAGGAGCAGCGGCAGCAGGAGGAGCAGGCTGCTGCTGTTTCTGACTCTTCTTGGCCCGCTTCTCAGTGAGGAGTGGAGGCTCAGGAGACGCAGGAGGAGCAGCGGCAGCAGGAGGAGCAGGCTGCCGTTTCTGACTCTTCTTGGCAGACTTCTTGGCCCGCTGCCCAGATTCAGTGAGGAGTGGAGGCCCAGGAGACGCAGGAGGAGCAGCGGCAGGAGGAGCAGCGGCAGGAGGAGGAGCAGCGGCAGGAGGAGCAGGCTGTGGCTGGCTGGTGGACAGCTCGTCAGCTGGCTTCCCTTGACTACTCTCAAAGGTGACGAGGGCATCTAGCATGATGTCATCGTCATCACACCACGACGCGCAGGATGTAGCAGCGGCAGCAGCCGACGGAGTGGCTGTAGGAGGAGCAGATGGAGTGGCCGCAGCAGCAGACGGAGTGGCAGCAGGACGAGCGGCGCCCGACTGAGACTTCTATGAAATACAGGTAGGTATCAGCTTTATGTTTTCTGTTATGCATCACATGTTACAGTGTTATTAGGAGAATTAGGACAACTCAACAAGCATACCTCTTTCTCCAAAATGTACGCCCGGAAGCGCTTGAGGGACTTGGTGGTGATGTCACCCTCCTTTTTAAGCAGCCACTGCTTCACAGCGGCATGAGCATCCCGCGCCTTCTTTCTTTCTTGTTCACTCCCAGCTTGTGGGTCAGCCTGGTGGCGTGTATGCAGGCTGTACCAGCTCCACATTTCAAGGAAGGTGAAGGACTTGAACTGCCCCTGGCCGTAAATGGCCCGATCCACGTTGACCTCAAGGTGACAAGAGACGGGGGGGAACAGCGTCACATAGCTCATCAGGCTGTCCTTCAGCCACCCGTCATTGATGGGAGTTTTTCTCTTTGGGTCCTGGGTCTCCTCCAAGTGGCGGTCAAAAACACTGAAACACACACACACACACACACACACACACACACACGTCATGGTTAGTTTAAGAAACGGACAACTGTACGCTGTTTGGTTTGGTTTTCTTCAATGTTTTCTGCAATGTACTTACTATTTGATGTAGCCGACATCATTTTCGACCAGCCACTTGAAGCTCCTCCCAAAGTACCAGCCGAATGTCAGAACCAGTTGTCCCAGGTACTGGGCCTCCGTTAAGTTGTCAATGTGACAGCCGCTTTTTGCTGGAGACAAAAAAAAACATTTTGAACATTTTATTACCTTAGTGAGCAAGCCAGCAAAAGCTCTACTGCAGTGCATTAGGTTGTCATTATGCCATGATGTTACCTTCTCTGTAGGCCGTCTTTGGCTCCCGCAGCAGCTTGTTAACACTCAGGCTTTTGCCCTGCGCGGCCTTGGCCTCTTTTGAGGCCCGTAGCATGCATTGTTGCCTCTCTACTGGCACGCTAGTGTCCAGTATCTCTAACACTGGCAGCAGTGGATCCATATCTGACATTGGTAACAGTCAATTAACATTAAAACATTAAAACCATTATGCTTTACTCGTCATTATGCTTTACTCATCACTTGGTAACAGTCAATAACATTAAAACATTAAAATCATTATGCTTTACTTTACGTTAGTCAACAGATAACCAGTGCGCGCTCTCATTCTCCCTACTGAGAGCATCTCTCTCTAGCTGCTACTCAAGTTCCCGCGCAGCCTGAACAAGCGGCAGCTGCACTGTTCTCTAACTAAGGAAATATCAAGGAAATATACAATTTTGCACAATTTTATACAAAATAAATGTCCATTTTTTATCATTTCTATGTAGTTTTACTTTTCCCCCCCCCCAACTATGGCTTTCCCGTGCTAACGAAATTGGCTTTGAAATTGGTCTAATTCACCAAGGTAAGCATAAAACCGAATTACAACGCAAACACTATAGAAAAAATCAATACCTACATAAATGAGATTAAACAAATTAAACCCTTAACTGAGCATGTCGAGCATGTAATAGCAGAGTTATAAATGCTATGCTGAGAAGATGCAGGATGCTAACGTTAACGTTAAGCTACATTGGATGCATGCATGCAGGTAGGCTAACCTTTCTTTCAAATTAAGTTATCATTCCTGTACTTAAACATTCATTTAGAAGGAATTAGCTTCATAATAGTCATTACCTTGCGGTATGTGTTTGTAGAATTTGATTGCTGTTTTGACTCGTCTTGCCGTTGCTTGGGTTCTCGTCCGTTGGGTCGATGAAAGGGTTTGCGCACCTGCCTGAAATGTTTTTATAGACAGTCTCGCTATCGGATTGGATATAAACGTAGACTCTGGCGCAATCGGAGGCTGACTATTAACTAACGTTAACGACCGCCAAAGATGAGTTCTGCTCTCTGGTATGTTCCAAGTCTACGATGAATGTAGACTCTGGGCCAATGATTTGCCAAAAGCGTAGCCCGCTGGGCCTTGAGTCAGGCCCCTTTACTTTAACTGGTAGTCTACGTTGGCCGCCGCGATCGTAGACAGTTTGGCTCTCTGATTGGCTCAGAGTCTACAGTGAAGGTAGACTCTGGGCCAATCCGAGAACCAAACTGTCTACTGTACAACGTGGACTTAGCACTACGGTAGACATCACGTCTGCGATAGAAGGCCCCAAGCTTTTTAGCAGCCCTTACAAGGGCTCTCTCTGGATCCTCTTGCATGGGCCTCCACCCAGTGGCATGGTCTTCCATTCCCAGCTTCTCTCGCTGGGCGGAAGCTATGTTCGAAAGTCGCTTCTGACACCAATGTAACGATTTGATAGCGACACACTCAGTTGTCCAATCAAAGGTTTGTTCGCGGAAGTGGGAATCAGCCAAACACATAGACCAAGACACCATTACATAGGAAACACAAGGGAAGTCAAGAAAACAAGCACGATACACAAGCAGGGTAGTCACATACAATACACTGGGTAAAACACATGAGGTAAAATCTAAAGAAAGACTACACAAGCTAACACATACATGACAAGAAAAACGCAATTACACTAACTAAAACCGACATTACACAAACCAGCATTCACACACATTGCATTCTGGGAGGCTAGCACTCAGTAATATGATGAAACTACATCTCTAAGGTGAGATTACTTAATTTTCCTTCAACCTGTACTCACCCAATATGGCGTATGTGAACGACCCTGAAAACACAGACAAATGAATGAGGGCTTATACAGCAGGTCATTCATTTTGAACACTGACTGCGTTTACAAGTCTCCTGGTTATGAGGCGTATCCCAGTTTTGATCATTTGACCTCCTGACCCCTTATACTCCTTCCCGCTCACTCAGATCCTCTGACCAAAACCTCCTTGGCTATCCCCCGCTCCAGACTCTCCACCCTGGGTGGCAGGTCCTTCAGTGCCTTGGCCCCCAAACTCTGGAACTTCCTCCCCCAACCCCTTACAGCCTGTCCTTCTCTTCCTTTCTTCAAAAGCACATCTCAAGACCTTTCTGTTTAATGATCACTTCTCCTCCACACCCAACACATAGTTCCTACAGATAACTTGTCTTTGTTGTATTGTTTTGTTTGTTTGTTATTGTATTTCCCTGCCTTTGTCTCTGTTGTATTGTTTGTTTGTTTGTTTGTTTGTTATTGTGTTTCCCTGCCTTCCTACTATGTAAAGCGACCTTGGGTTTGAGAAAGGCGCTATATAAAATAAACTTATTATTATGACCGCCGCTAGCGAAGCGCTCATATAGGGATTGTCAAAGTTTTTTTTTTTCCCCCCGTCATCTACTTCCTGAATTTTTGGTCAACGATACCGGGACACCCGAACCACGGGGCACATGAAATTTGGTGGGTATGTAGCCCCACTAGACTTTTACGGAAACATTTCGTTTCATCCCCGGGGGCCCTCCCCCCCTGGACCCCCCGAACCGCAAAAAAAGCAGTTTTTCCTAAATAACTACCTGAACCATGGCACTGAGGATGAAGAATCTTTTATGGTATGTTGGTCTCAAGGGCCCACATCAACCTGGCCCATAATCACTCATTTGTGATTTGCACCCTCCCGGTAAAAAATGAAAATGCAATATTATTCTGCTTTAATCGCCCCTATCTTCAGTTAAGATGTTCATAACTGCACCAAATTTTATGTGTATAATTGACCTGCCATTCTCTGGGGGTATGCCATCCATGGGGGGGTCTAAAAAAAATTAGGTTATGTGTACATTTAGTGACTGTACACTCATTGGCCTGTAGATGGCGGTGCACACATATACACATGCACACACACACAGGCACCCTGAGCGGCGGTCATATTTTGTACCGCTATGCGGTACATCTAGTTATTATTATATTCGGAATATGCAAAGAGAAACTCATACATGATGAATACTAGTATCCCGGTTACCAACAATTATGCATGCAGCCAGCCACATGTCCAGAATAAGGTGTAAACATGGAACAGTATCCCAGTTCCTTTAGAGCAGGGGTTCTCAAAGTTTTGATTGGTGAGGGCCAATTCAGGAACCCAACATTGAACTGAGGGCCAATTCAGGAACCCAACATTGAACTGAGGGCCAATTCAGGAACCCAACATTGACCTGAGGGCCAATTCAGGAACCCAACATTGAACTGAGGGCCAATTCAGGAACCCAACATTGACCTGAGGGCCAATTCAGGAACCCAACATTGACCTGAGGGCCAAAGGTGCGGGGGGAGAAAAAGAAAGAAATAAAAATGGGAATAAACCCCATTTGTAATCATTTTAATGAGCAGGTTGCATCTCTACAGTTTATATGTATTGCATTAAACCCCATTTGTATCATTTTAATGAGCAGGTTGCATCTCTACAGTTTATATGTATTGCATTAAACCCCATTTGTATCATTTTAATGAGCAGGTTGCATCTCTACAGTTTATATGTATTGCATTAAACCCCATTTGTATCATTTTAATGAGCAGGTTGCATCTCTACAGTTTATATGTATTGCATTAAACCCCTACAGTTTATATGTATTGCATTAAACCCCATTTGTAATCATTTTAATGAGCAGGTTGCATCTCTACAGTTTATATGTATTGCATTAAACCCCATTTGTAATCATTTTAATGAGCAGGTTGCATCTCTACAGTTTATATGTATTGCATTAAACCCCATTTGTAATCATTTTAATGAGCAGGTTGCATCTCTACAGTTTATATGTATTGCATTAAACCCCATTTGTAATCATTTTAATGAGCAGGTTGCATCTCTACAGTTTATATGTATTGCATTAAACCCCATTTGTATCATTTTAATGAGCAGGTTGCATCTCTACAGTTTATATGTATTGCATTAAACCCCATTTGTAATCATTTTAATGAGCAGGTTGCATCTCTACAGTTTATATGTATTGCATTAAACCCCATTTGTAATCATTTTAATGAGCAGGTTGCATCTCTACAGTTTATATGTATTGCATTAAACCCCATTTGTAATCATTTTAATGAGCAGGTTGCATCTCTACAGTTTATATGTATTGCATTAAACCCCATTTGTAATCATTTTAATGAGCAGGTTGCATCTCTACAGTTTATATGTATTGCATTAAACCCCATTTGTAATCATTTTAATGAGCAGGTTGCATCTCTACAGTTTATATGTATTGCATTAAACCCCATTTGTAATCATTTTAATGAGCAGGTTGCATCTCTACAGTTTATATGTATTGCATTAAACCCCATTTGTATCATTTTAATGAGCAGGTTGCATCTCTACAGTTTATATGTATTGCATTAAACCCCATTTGTAATGATTTTAATGAGCAGGTTGCATCCCTACAGTTTATATGTATTGCATTAAACCCCATTTGTATCATTTTAATGAGCAGGTTGCATCTCTACAGTTTATATGTATTGCATTAAACCCCATTTGTATCATTTTAATGAGCAGGTTGCATCTCTACAGTTTATATGTATTGCATTAAACCCCATTTGTAATCATTTTAATGAGCAGGTTGCATCTCTACAGTTTATATGTATTGCATTAAACCCCATTTGTAATGATTTTAATGAGCAGGTTGCATCCCTACAGTTTATATGTATTGCATTAAACCCCATTTGTATCATTTTAATGAGCAGGTTGCATCTCTACAGTTTATATGTATTGCATTAAACCCCATTTGTATCATTTTAATGAGCAGGTTGCATCTCTACAGTTTATATGTATTGCATTAAACCCCATTTGTAATCATTTTAATGAGCAGGTTGCATCTCTACAGTTTATATGTATTGCATTAAACCCCATTTGTAATCATTTTAATGAGCAGGTTGCATCTCTACAGTTTATATGTATTGCATTAAACCCCATTTGTAATCATTTTAATGAGCAGGTTGCATCTCTACAGTTTATATGTATTGCATTAAACCCCATTTGTAATCATTTTAATGAGCAGGTTGCATCTCTACAGTTTATATGTATTGCATTAAACCCCATTTGTAATCATTTTAATGAGCAGGTTGCATCTCTACAGTTTATATGTATTGCATTAAACCCCATTTGTAATCATTTTAATGAGCAGGTTGCATCTCTACAGTTTATATGTATTACTTTAAACACATTTTAATTCATAACTGAGGCTAAACCTGGCAAAACTTTAGAAAATCTTTAGAAAAATTTGCAATGCACACACAATCCCTGGGGTTCCCTACCCTCAACAGACACATTTGGGATATAACAGTTCTGGTTGCAGTCCATTTTTAAGTACAAACGTATTTATAACAAACAGTCTCAGTGTGCCTTGCTTCTTATCAGCATAGGCCTTATTCAGGGCCAATTCCAGCTACCAAAGCACCACAGGAAAACCTGACGGCCACAAAACACCACTAAACGGAGATTAATTCTTTTCAAAGCACACAGTACAGTTGTACAGTTTTAACAGTTTTACAGATATTATCAGATGTTATTGCGGGCCGCCATTGGCCCCCGGGCCGCACTTTGAAAACCTATGCTTTAGAGTATCCCAGCTAGCAAAACCGGATTTCTCAAAATCAGGATATGGGCTTATCCGGGGGTTCTGAACTCCAGGATATGATGTTTCAATGCCCACAACCACTCAAAGTCCGGATCATAGCCGGGATACCAAAGTGCAGATAAACGCAGTCACTGATCATCATGCAATTAGCCAAGTTAGTTAGTTATAGCCAACTCAATACAGTAGGTGTCCATCTTGGTATATGCAATTCCAGTAAAAATCATTAAATTATTTATCTCCTAAAAACATTCAGGTGATGTGAGTACGATTTCAAAAAAATATCAGTTTCGAAAATATATCAGTTATTTAGTAAACACTCAAAGATGGCTGTAACAATACAGGCCGGTAAAGACTTAGTTCCCATATAACATGCAAGATGCCCCTTATCCAATACTACAACAACAAAAAACAGATTTAGTAATATCTGTGAAAATTAAGATATCAATATCTTCGATTGTTGAATAACAAAGCAAACATAAATTTAGCAAAACGAAAAAAAGAAACTAGGGAAAGACGGGGAGATGTGAGGACACGCTGAGCTGTGGTTTTCCACTATTTCTCTGTGTACTTCTCTTTCGCTGCTGCATGGAAGAGCTTCCCTCCTAGTTCCTCCAGCTGCTCGCGTTTGTCCACAGTCTGGTACAGTCCAGCCGGTACTTTTGACAGTCCATGCAAAAGCCCATAAAGCAAGGGCGTAGGTTTGGTCTCAGCTTTGGTGGGGACACATCCCCAACTCCTGTTGTCACAATACCAACATTAGTGTTTCAATACCAATACTAAGTGAAGAATCTCAATTTCGATTTTTTAAAACTTGATTTGGTTTGTGTGATTTGTGAGATCATTCACATCAGTGGCAATCATAGAATTTGATTGACCCTCCACACACACACACACACACACACACACACACACACACACACACACACACACACAAACACAAACACAGACATACATAGAAAGTGATGGTTGTCATCAGTGTTGGGCAAGTTACTTCAAAATCGTATTATGTATTACTCATTACTGTCATTTCAAAGTAATTTGTTACATTATAATATGTATCTGAATTGTAAGGCATTACCCTACTATTGTATTACTTTTGAGTTACTTTCACCAAAATATCTAGAAATATGAATTTGGAATTCTAAATGCAGTTTATTATGCTCAATGCAGCTCATTGCACTTCTAATGGAGGGCGATGTGGTATAACATAATGACTGAGCTAGGCTTAAGGCTAACAACAGTAGAATGAAATAGGCACAGTGATGGCCTGTCATGATGCAATACAAGGAACAATCATAGCCAGAATTTTGTTAAAAGCAGACCAAAGGTCAAAGTCTGGTCAATTGTGATAGAAATGCTGTAACTTTAGGCTTAGGCCTACTCATTAAAATTAACAGAGAGCCCACTACCTGTATATTGCAACCCAAAACTTAGACATATCAAGATTTCTGAAACATGTAATATGTATTTCAAATACAAAATAGTATTTTGTCATTTTAATTTTATTGGGTTGAAGGAAATGGCTCTGTATTTTGTATCAAAATACTTTATTGGTGTGTATTTTCGTATTTAAAAAATACTGCAAAATACTATATGTGAAAAACACATAATGAATAATTGGTAATTAGGCAACAATGGTTATTGTTTATCGCAATCAGCTAATGTGAGAACAGCTGTGTTCAACGACATTCACAGCTTTTCAGTGACGGCCTTTGCTGAAGCATCAGCTCTGGTCTGAAGTATAAGTATATATACTCTTTTGATCCCGTGAGGGAAATTTGGTCTCTGCATTTATCCCAATCTGTGAATTAGTGAAACACACTCAGCACACAGTGAGGTACCCACTAATCACAGCGCAGTGAGCTGCCTGCAACAACAGCGGCGCTCAAGGAGCAGTGAGGGGTTAGGTGCCTTGCTCAAGGGCACTTCAGCCATGCCTACTGATCGGGGTTTGAACCCGGCAACCCGCCCGGTCCTGGAAGTCAGGCTAACCAGTAGGCCACGGCTGCCCTGAATCACTGGTGTGAAGTCGTTACACAAGTAAAGATGAGCAAGGTTACCTGTGCAAGTTCACATAAGGACACCGACAAAGGCAACAATGTCCTTTTGTATCCAAGCCAATTAACAGAAAAAATGTCAGATATCTCAGTGAACCACAATGACATCAATAGATGGTAAGGTGTTGAGTGTGTTTGAATTCCCTTCCTTGTAGCATCCTTTTCTGCATTGGACAGTGGGGAGAAGTTCACCTTGTTTAATTAAATAACAATTCTATTTCCTTATTAGCTGCATACTTGAGGTTGGAGATATTAAGGCAAGTCAAGTTTCTCACATACTGGAAGTTCAAGATACAGTATACAGCCTTATGATTTTCTTATTCAGTTCTACACTGGACTTGAATTACGAAATTCGGCACAGATACACAATTATGATTTGGCCTATTGGTTAATTGTAAGTATAAGTATATTTTAATCTCTGCATTTAAGAAAATATAATCTCTGCATTTATCCCAATCCGTGAATTAGTGAAACACTCAGCACACAGTGAGGTGAAGCACACACTAATCCCGGTGCAGTGAGCTGCCTGCAACAACAGCAGCTTTCGGGGTAGCAATGAGGGTCGGGGTTCAATCGGCAACCCTCGGTTACAAGTCCGGCTAACCAGTAGGCCACGGCTGCGAATTGAAAGCTCTGTCAGTTGTTTTGGATAAGCATCAGCTAGATGACTAAATGGAAATGTAAATTCTTCAATTATTCTTAATTCTGATCACACTACATGAACTTGCATACGGTATATCCAAAATGGCATGGCGGGGCCAAATTGTATTGTTTTTACTGTATAGTTTATAGGCTCAATGTTTGGGATAAAAAAAAAGCTTTTTGCAGTGCTTTCATACTTCCTTGAAAAAAGTATTTTGAGTATTTTCTAAATACAAAAATACAGTATTTTATTTCGATACATTAAAAATGAGGGTAGGCCTATTAGGTATTTTATTAGATACATAACTGTCATCGTAAAGGTAATGGTAAGGTAAAAAAACGACCGAAATGTAGTGTTGAAACATCGTGTATGAAGCGTTATTAAATATGCAAACACAGATCCCCCCTCCCCGAAAAAAAAATCTCCCGTTTTGGAAAGCTAAATGTTGACAGGTAAGGAAATCATAGAAGAAATATCTGGTGTCTCGCAATGTTTTTTTTAATTTCTATGGAAATGCACTTAGTTTATCTTTTATTTCTTTGCATTGTGCAGGCTACATTCACAAATACACTGCAAGATTGGCAGCCTAGTGGCATCTTTTCTGTGCTATAGCCTATCGCGACTCTCCGTGCGGCACGCCATATTCAACATGACTCCTAACTTTGGTTGAAAGATTGCAGAAGCTAGGTTTAGCTGTGACAATATCCTGGGTAATCCTAACAGCTAATGTTATTTTACACAGTAGGCTAAAATCCGAATTTGAAAGCCTGGTTACTAGTCATGGTGATTGTATGGCTAGTTTGCCTACTTAGACTCTGCATAATGAAAAAGCTTTGTATGTCCCCTTTCTTCTTCTTGGGTGGCATAGCTGATCTACAAACCACAAAAGGGGCAAACATGTACATGCTGAAGGGCAAAGGGAATATCAAAATGTTTTACTTTGGCCTTTTTATGGGTATGTATTGGCAGACAGCCCTGCAACTTACTGTTGTCGTTGACACACCTGCTTTTCTTGACTGCCACTGCAAAGTAGCCTGTGCATTGGCATTCTTCATGCGTGTAACCTCGTGTCAGATAACCCTGGCGTTTCTTGTATTGTCGTGCTGGCTGTGAATGATCAGCAGTACAAATAAGTGCAAATAAGTTAGCTAAAATATTGGTGGGGACCATTTTGTCATCTTAAAATTTTGATTAGGACTAGTCCTTAGCGTCCCACCCTAAATCTAAGCCCATGCCATAAAGACATCCTGCTATTAGACCTGTTACCTCTCCTACAGGACACAAACACACACTACATGTCATCAGCTCACCTTTAGACCAGCACCTGTTCTTCTAATCAGCTTGATCATATATGATCATATGACTTCTGCAATGTTATTAGGGAGTATTGCCTTGCAACAGATACTCAGAGGCAGATGTGGAACCTGTTCTGCAGGTGTGTTTGTATATTAGTGTGCCATACACTGAACCCTGGGCATATTCCACTTTGAAGGCAGAGATTTTACACCATACACACTCTGCTTTAAAAATTGAGAGATCAATTCTGAAGCATCAGCTCTGGTCTGAAGTATAAGTATATATACTCTTTTTGATCCCGTGAGGGAAATTTGGTCTCTGCATTTATCCCAATCTGTGAATTAGTGAAACACACTCAGCACACAGTGAGGGTACCCACTAATCACAAGCGCGGTGAGCTGCCTGCAACAACAGCGGCTCAAGGAGCAGTGAGGGGTTAGGTGCCTTGCTCAAGGGCACTTCAGCCGTGCCTACTGATCGGGGTTTGAACCGGCAACCCGCCGGTCACAAGTCCGAAGCGCTAACCAGTAGGCCACGGCTGCCCTGAATCACTGGTGTGAAGTCGTACACAAGTAAAGATGAGCAAGGTTACCTGTGCAAGTTCACATAAGGACACCGACAAAGGCAACAATGTCCTTTTGTATCCAAGCCAATTAACAGAAAAAAAAATGTCAGATATCTCAGTGAACCACAATGACATCAATAGATGGTAAGGTGTTGAGTGTGTTTGAATTCCCTTCCTTGTAGCATCCTTTTCTGCATTGGACAGTGGGGAGAAGTTCACCTTGTTTAATTAAATAACAATTCTATTTCCTTATTAGCTGCATACTTGAGGTTGGAGATATTAAGGCAAGTCAAGTTTCTCACATACTGGAAGTTCAAGATACAGTATACAGCCTTATGATTTTCTTATTCAGTTCTACACTGGACTTGAATTACGAAATTCGGCACAGATACACAATTATGATTTGGCCTATTGGTTAATTGTAAGTATAAGTATATTTTTAATCTCTGCATTTAAGAAAATATAATCTCTGCATTTATCCCAATCCGTGAATTAGTGAAACACTCAGCACACAGTGAGGTGAAGCACACACTAATCCGGTGCAGTGAGCTGCCTGCAACAACAGCAGCCTTCGGGTAGCAATGAGGGGTCGGGGTTGAATCGGCAACCCTCCGGTTACAAGTCCAGGCGCTAACCAGTAGGCCCCGCGGCTGCGAATTGAAAGCTCTGTCAGTTGTTTTGGATAAGCATCAGCTAGATGACTAAATGGAAATGTAAATTCTTCAATTATTCTTAATTCTGATCACACTACATGAACTTGCATACGGTATATCCAAAATGGCATGACGGGGGCCAAATTGTATTGTTTTTTACTGTATAGTTTATAGGCTCAATGTTTGGGATAAAAAAAAAAGCTTTTTTGCAGTGCTTTCATACTTCCTTGAAAAAAGTATTTTGAGTATTTTCTAAATACAAAAATACAGTATTTTATTTCGATACATTAAAAATGAGGGTAGGCCTATTAGGTATTTTATTAGATACATAACTGTCATGCGTAAGGTAATGGTAAGGTAAAAGCAACGACCGAAATGTAGTGTTGAAACACGTGTATGAAACGTATTAAATATGCAAACACAGATCCCCCCCCCTCCCCGAAAAAAAATCTCCCGTTTTTGGAAAGCTAAATGTTGACAGGTAAGGAAATCATAGAAGAAATATCTGGTGTCTCGCAATGTTTTTTTTAATTTCTATGGAAATGCACTTAGTTTATCTTTTATTTCTTTGCATTGTGCAGGCTACATTCACAAATACACTGCAAGATTGGCAGCCTAGTGGCATCTTTTCTGTGCTATAGCCTATGCGACTCTCCGTCTGCGGCACGCCCATATTCAACATGACTCTAACTTTGGTTGAAAGATTGCAGAAGCTAGGTTTAGCTGTGACAATATCCTGGGTAATCCTAACAGCTAATGTTATTTTACACAGTAGGCTAAAATCCGAATTTGAAAGCCTGGTTACTAATTAAGCCAGATTGTATGGCTAGTTTGCCTACTTAGACTCTGCATAATGAAAAAGCTTTGTATGTCCCCTTTCTTCTTCTTGGGTGGCATAGCTGATCTACAAACCACAAAAAGGGGCAAACATGTACATGCTGAAGGGCAAAGGGAATATCAAAATGTTTTACTTTGGCCTTTTATGGGGTATGTATTGGCAGACAGCCCTGCAACTTACTGTTGTCGTTGACACACCTGCTCGCTTGACTGCCACTGCAAAGTAGCCTGTGCATTGGCATTCTTCATGCGTGTAACCTACGTGTCAGATAACCCTGACGTTTCTTGTATTGTCGTGCTGGCTGTCGGAATGATCAGCAGTACAAATAAGTGCAAATAAGTTCGCTAAAATATTGGTGGGGACCATTTTGTCATCTTAAAATTTTGATTAGGACTAGTCCTTAGCGTCCCACCCTAAATCTACGCCCATGCCATAAAGACATCCTGCTATTAGACCTGTTACCTCTCCTACAGGACACAAACACACACTACATGTCATCAGCTCACCTTTAGACCAGCACCTGTTCTTCTAATCAGCTTGATCATATATGATCATATGACTTCTGCAATGTTATTAGGGAGTATTGCCTTGCAACAGATACTCAGAGGCAGATGTGGAACCTGTTCTGCAGGTGTGTTTGTATATTAGTGTGCCATACACTGAACCCTGGGCATATTCCACTTTGAAGGCAGAGATTTTACACCATACACACTCTGCTTTAAAAATTGAGAGATCAATTCTGAAGCATCAGCTCTGGTCTGAAGTATAAGTATATATACTCTTTTGATCCCGTGAGGGAAATTTGGTCTCTGCATTTATCCCAATCTGTGAATTAGTGAAACACACTCAGCACACAGTGAGGTACCCACTAATCACAGCGCAGTGAGCTGCCTGCAACAACAGCGGCGCTCAAGGAGCAGTGAGGGGTTAGGTGCCTTGCTCAAGGGCACTTCAGCCGTGCCTACTGATCGGGGTTTGAACCGGCAACCCGCCGGTCACAAGTCCGAAGCGCTAACCAGTAGGCCACGGCTGCCCTGAATCACTGGTGTGAAGTCGTACACAAGTAAAGATGAGCAAGGTTACCTGTGCAAGTTCACATAAGGACACCGACAAAGGCAACAATGTCCTTTTGTATCCAAGCCAATTAACAGAAAAAATGTCAGATATCTCAATGAACCACAATGACATCAATAGATGGTAAGGTGTTGAGTGTGTTTGAATTCCCTTCCTTGTAGCATCCTTTTCTGCATTGGACAGTGGGGAGAAGTTCACCTTGTTTAATTAAATAACAATTCTATTTCCTTATTAGCTGCATACTTGAGGTTGGAGATATTAAGGCAAGTCAAGTTTCTCACATACTGGAAGTTCAAGATACAGTATACAGCCTTATGATTTTTCTTATTCAGTTCTACACTGGACTTGAATTACGAAATTCGCACAGATACACAATTATGATTTGGCCTATTGGTTAATTGTAAGTATAAGTATATTTTAATCTCTGCATTTAAGAAAATATAATCTCTGCATTTATCCCAATCCGTGAATTAGTGAAACACTCAGCACACAGTGAGGTGAAGCACACACTAATCCCGGTGCAGTGAGCTGCCTGCAACAACAGCAGCGCTCGGGTAGCAATGAGGGGTCGGGTTGAATCGGCAACCCTCCGGTTACAAGTCCGAGCTAACCAGTAGGCCAATGCTGCCGAATTGAAAGCTCTGTCAGTTGTTTTGGATAAGCATCAGCTAGATGACTAAATGGAAATGTAAATTCTTGAATTATTCTTAATTCTGATCACACTACATGAACTTGCATACGGTATATCCAAAATGGCATGACGGGGGCCAAATTGTATTGTTTTTTACTGTATAGTTTATAGGCTCAATGTTTGGGATAAAAAAAAAAAGCTTTTTTGCAGTGCTTTCATACTTCCTTGAAAAAAGTATTTTGAGTATTTTCTAAATACAAAAATACAGTATTTTATTCGATACATTAAAAAATGAGGGTAGGCCTATTAGGTATTTTATTAGATACATAACTGTCATGCGTAAGGTAATGGTAAGGTAAAAGCAACGACCGAAATGTAGTGTTGAAACACGTGTATGAAACGTATTAAATATGCAAACACAGATCCCCCCCCCCGAAAAAAAATCTCCGTTTTTGAAAGCTAAATGTTGACAGGTAAGGAAATCATAGAAGAAATATCTGGTGTCTCGCAATGTTTTTTTTTAATTTCTATGGAAATGCACTTAGTTTATCTTTTATTTCTTTGCATTGTGCAGGCTACATTCACAAATACACTGCAAGATTGGCAGCCTAGTGGCATCTTTTCTGTGCTATAGCCTATCGACTCTCTCTCCGTCTGCACGCCCATATTCAACATGACTCCTAACTTTGGTTGAAAGATTGCAGAAGCTAGGTTTAGCTGTGACAATATCCTGGGTAATCCTAACAGCTAATGTTATTTTACACAGTAGGCTAAAATCCGAATTTGAAAGCCTGGTTACTAGTCGCCAGATTGTATGGCTAGTTTGCCTACTTAGACTCTGCATAATGAAAAAGCTTTGTATGTCCCCTTTCTTCTTCTTGGGTGGCATAGCTGATCTACAAACCACAAAAAGGGGCAAACATGTACATGCTGAAGGGCAAAGGGAATATCAAAATGTTTTACTTTGGCCTTTTATGGGGTATGTATTGGCAGACAGCCCTGCAACTTACTGTTGTCGTTGACACACCTGCTCGCTTGACTGCCACTGCAAAGTAGCCTGTGCATTGGCATTCTTCATGCGTGTAACCTACGTGTCAGATAACCCTGACGTTTCTTGTATTGTCGTGCTGGCTGTCGGAATGATCAGCAGTACAAATAAGTGCAAATAAGTTCGCTAAAATATTGGTGGGGACCATTTTGTCATCTTAAAATTTTGATTAGGACTAGTCCTTAAAGCGTCCCACCCTAAATCTACCCATGCCATAAAGACATCCTGCTATTAGACCTGTTACCTCTCCTACAGGACACAAACACACACTACATGTCATCAGCTCACCTTTAGACCAGCACCTGTTCTTCTAATCAGCTTGATCATATATGATCATATGACTTCTGCAATGTTATTAGGGAGTATTGCCTTGCAACAGATACTCAGAGGCAGATGTGGAACCTGTTCTGCAGGTGTGTTTGTATATTAGTGTGCCATACACTGAACCCTGGGCATATTCCACTTTGAAGGCAGAGATTTTACACCATACACACTCTGCTTTAAAAATTGAGAGATCAATTCTGAAGCATCAGCTCTGGTCTGAAGTATAAGTATATATACTCTTTTGATCCCGTGAGGGAAATTTGGTCTCTGCATTTATCCCAATCTGTGAATTAGTGAAACACACTCAGCACACAGTGAGGTACCCACTAATCACGGTGCAGTGAGCTGCCTGCAACAACAGCGGCGCTCAAGGAGCAGTGAGGGGTTAGGCGCCTTGCTCAAGGGCACTTCAGCCGTGCCTACTGATCGGGGTTTGAACCGGCAACCCGCCGGTCACAAGTCCGAAGCGCTAACCAGTAGGCCACGGCTGCCCTGAATCACTGGTGTGAAGTCGTACACAAGTAAAGATGAGCAAGGTTACCTGTGCAAGTTCACATAAGGACACCGACAAAGGCAACAATGTCCTTTTGTATCCAAGCCAATTAACAGAAAAAATGTCAGATATCTCAATGAACCACAATGACATCAATAGATGGTAAGGTGTTGAGTGTGTTTGAATTCCCTTCCTTGTAGCATCCTTTTCTGCATTGGACAGTGGGGAGAAGTTCACCTTGTTTAATTAAATAACAATTCTATTTCCTTATTAGCTGCATACTTGAGGTTGGAGATATTAAGGCAAGTCAAGTTTCTCACATACTGGAAGTTCAAGATACAGTATACAGCCTTATGATTTTCTTATTCAGTTCTACACTGGACTTGAATTACGAAATTCGGCACAGATACACAATTATGATTTGGCCTATTGGTTAATTGTAAGTATAAGTATATTTTAATCTCTGCATTTAAGAAAATATAATCTCTGCATTTATCCCAATCCGTGAATTAGTGAAACACTCAGCACACAGTGAGGTGAAGCACACACTAATCCCGGTGCAGTGAGCTGCCTGCAACAACAGCAGCTTGGCCTTCGGTAGCAATGAGGGGTCGGGGTTCGAATCGGCAACCCTCCGGTTACAAGTCCGAAGCGCTAACCAGTAGGCCACGGCTGCCGAATTGAAAGCTCTGTCAGTTGTTTTGGATAAGCATCAGCTAGATGACTAAATGGAAATGTAAATTCTTGAATTATTCTTAATTCTGATCACACTACATGAACTTGCATACGGTATATCCAAAATGGCATGACGGGGCCAAATTGTATTGTTTTTTTACTGTATAGTTTATAGGCTCAATGTTTGGGATAAAAAAAAAAAGCTTTTTTGCAGTGCTTTCATACTTCCTTGAAAAAAGTATTTTGAGTATTTTCTAAATACAAAAATACAGTATTTTATTTCGATACATTAAAAATGAGGGTAGGCCTATTAGGTATTTTATTAGATACATAACTGTCATGCGTAAGGTAATGGTAAGGTAAAAGCAACGACCGAAATGTAGTGTTGAAACACGTGTATGAAACGTATTAAATATGCAAACACAGATCCCCCCTCCCCGAAAAAAAAAAATCCCGTTTTTGGAAAGCTAAATGTTGACAGGTAAAGGAAATCATAGAAGAAATATCTGGTGTCTCGCAATGTTTTTTTTAATTTCTATGGAAATGCACTTAGTTTATCTTTTATTTCTTTGCATTGTGCAGGCTACATTCACAAATACACTGCAAGATTGGCAGCCTAGTGGCATCTTTTCTGTGCTATAGCCTATGCGACTCTCCGTACGGCACGCCCATATTCAACATGACTCCTAACTTTGGTTGAAAGATTGCAGAAGCTAGGTTTAGCTGTGACAATATCCTGGGTAATCCTAACAGCTAATGTTATTTTACACAGTAGGCTAAAATCCGAATTTGAAAGCCTGGTTACTAGTCGCCAGATTGTATGGCTAGTTTGCCTACTTAGACTCTGCATAATGAAAAAGCTTTGTATGTCCCCTTTCTTCTTCTTGGGTGGCATAGCTGATCTACAAACCACAAAAAGGGGCAAACATGTACATGCTGAAGGGCAAAGGGAATATCAAAATGTTTTACTTTGGCCTTTTATGGGGTATGTATTGGCAGACAGCCCTGCAACTTACTGTTGTCGTTGACACACCTGCTCGCTTGACTGCCACTGCAAAGTAGCCTGTGCATTGGCATTCTTCATGCGTGTAACCTACGTGTCAGATAACCCTGACGTTTCTTGTATTGTCGTGCTGGCTGTCGGAATGATCAGCAGTACAAATAAGTGCAAATAAGTTCGCTAAAATATT
This sequence comes from Alosa alosa, assembly GCF_017589495.1. Classification (NCBI taxonomy): domain Eukaryota; kingdom Metazoa; phylum Chordata; class Actinopteri; order Clupeiformes; family Clupeidae; genus Alosa; species Alosa alosa. Next base: position 4,029,628 of record NC_063211.1, on the reverse strand, counting down.
GGTGGGGACCATTTTGTCATCTTAAAATTTTGATTAGGACGAGTCCCACCCTAAATCTACGCCCATGCCATAAAGACATCCTGCTATTAGACCTGTTACCTCTCCTACAGGACACAAACACACACTACATGTCATCAGCTCACCTTTAGACCAGCACCTGTTCTTCTAATCAGCTTGATCATATATGATCATATGACTTCTGCAATGTTATTAGGGAGTATTGCCTTGCAACAGATACTCAGAGGCAGATGTGGAACCTGTTCTGCAGGTGTGTTTGTATATTAGTGTGCCATCCACTGAACCCTGGGCACATTCCACTTTGAAGGCAGAGATTTTACACCATACACACTCTGCTTTAAAAATTGAGAGATTTCAACAGCTTTGGGAAAAGAATCAAGATGACTCAACCAGACGTCCAGGTAGGAAACTCATTGTATTACACAGCAACAGCATGAAATGAATCTTTACTACATAATTAATAATAATAATGAATTACACAAGATAGCATGAGAAAATGGAAATAGAAAAAGAAATTCAAAACAAAAACTTGTCTCAACAGACTACACTCAAAAGCCGACCGACTGGGACCAAATACACAGAATATTTTAAGGAGAATATCCACATGAGTTTAGATGATCTAAAGCAGGAACACAAGAACGACTACACCCGTAAGGAGGTGGTTCAGCCCAATAAGGAGGCCACAAATTTGGGACAGGTTCCACATTACCCTCGACCTGTAAAGTTCTGTGTGTCTACAGTGGCACATGTGACGACTAAAAGAGGTCTGGAAGGTATTATGGCCGACAATGGATTTAAGGGAGGGGAGAGGGGCTTCCTGTGGTGGGGGCTTGTTATTGGTCAAGAGGAGATTGCTGCAGCGGAGCAAAGGTATCTGGAAACATTAATCCCTGAATGGAGTCCAGAAGAGAGAGAGAGACAAAAGGAAGAGCCTTTCCTGCACAACTTCACCACCTCTCCTGCGTTCAAGGATTGCTATGGCAACTTCACCACCTCTCCTGCGTTCAAGGATAAGTCTTGCTATGGCAACTTCACCACCTCTCCTGCGTTCAAGGATAAGTCTTGCTATGGCAACTTCCGGTTCACTTTCAACCTGGATGATGTTCTGGAGAAGTACAGAACACAGTTCTGTGGAGAAAATAAACCTGTCCTTAAAGTTTATAAGACTGCAATCTACAAACAGGAGGTCATGTACGCTGTGCTAATTCATAGCCCTGATGTTTGTGTTTGTGCTGGTGTTGATGTTTGTGTTTGTAAAGATTACCCAGAGCTGGATGATAACGATCAGAAGGTGTGTGCCTACAGGGATGGTAAGATCATCTGGCGCGCTCAAGCCATCTCTGGAACACACCATTTTAAACTGAATGAAAAGGAGAAACAACTGCATGCAGAAGGCAATTTAACAGTAGAATTTGTTCATTATGTGTGGGATCATGTGACCCTGGCCTTTTATATGCCAGGGGATACAATTCTGTCCATTCCTCATGAGGAACTAGTGGAGGTTCTCACTCCGTGTGGTACAGACTATCCATCAGTGCCCAAACACGATAAGCTGACAAAAGACAAAGCAATGGTGGAAATTCAGAAGTATGCGCCTGAGAGAAAGACTTCAGACTCAGGGTCATAGAATATCTTTGTGCTTCATCAATAATACATAATGTTCTTTTATGTAATATACTGTGTAGACACAAACACAGACATACATATTAATTTACACCACACTTCTTTCAGTAACAGATCAACATGACTGTGTGTTTTTTTACCTGCATCATAACCTCTTCTTTATCTGTGTGAAATTACTGTAACCTGTAATGTCTGTTTTGGGTACTGGGTTGATCTGCTCTACTTAGAATTAGAATTGCACACCATTACCTGTATCTGTGTCAGTTCAAACGAAATTATCTGCATCCTTATTTGGATAGGAAACTGAAAGTGTGTGTTTTACCATGTGTTATGCTAAATCAGGCAAATATTGTATTCTGTACCTAAATATCAATGGAGATGCAATTGCTATTACTATCACCACCATCACCAATAAATTATTTTGGCAACAATAACCAGTCATGTGTTGTTCACATTTTATCTCTTGTAAGGTACACCTCCCTAACAAGGGTCAACTAAAAGAAAAACAGTTTGGGTAAGGAAACAAAATAAAAAATAAAAACATCTTTACAGATTAAATAATTGTTTCACACTGAAAATGAAAAAAAAAAATAGATGTCCCTATCATGGTCTTTCAACACAACCAGCATCCTTAAGAAAACCCAGCAGAGACTGTTCTTTCTTAGGAGACTTAAAAGCTTTGGGGTGGGTACAACATCTCTTACAACACTTTTACAGATGCACCATTGAAAGTATACTGACTGGTTGTATCACAGTGTGGTTAGGTAATATGTCTGCCCTGGATCTCAAACTTTTAACAAGGACAATCCGGTCTGCCTCCAGAATCATTGGGGCCGACCTTCCTCTACTGCAAAACATTTACCCTGTACGCTGCAGGAGTAGAGCAGAGTCTATCATCAAGGATGTCAATCACCCAGCCCATCCCCTCTTTTCATTACTCCCCTCTGGTAAACGCTACCGGAGCATTACCTCACACACAACACGTCTTAAGGACAGCTACCGGAGCATTACCTCACACACAACACGTCTTAAGGACAGCTACCGGAGCATTACCTCACACACAACACGTCTTAAGGACAGCTACCGGAGCATTACCTCACACACAACACGTCTTAAGGACAGCTACCGGAGCATTACCTCACACACAACACATCTTAAGGACAGCTTCTTTCCCCAGGCTATCAGAATATTAAATGGACAGTGACTTGAAATCATGAAGATTCTTAATATAATTGCTTGTGTCATCAATATGGTACCTTATGTATCACAGAAATGTTATATATATTTTTATAATGCCTCAGTGCATCTCTTTTTTTTTAATCATCAGGTCTGCAGGTCAGTGTAGGTCTATGGTCTTACATGTATTTATGTTGTCTTTCACATGTATGCAGTCTTTATGTATGTATGTGGTCCATATGTCTGTGGTCTATATCAAAGTCCTTTTAGGCAAGTCCCTCCACTCGGCGGCCATATACCAACGTTTTATGGGCACTCATCGGGCACAGTCTTTGGGTCGAACTGCGCGTGCGCAAGGCTTCACGACACCAATCTTGCTCCAGCGGCGAGATCACAACACATGATTGGCACGATGTCTTCACAACACACCATATGATTGGCTCAATGTATTCACAACACACCATATGATTGGCTCAATGTATTCACATGTCGACGTTTTGCCGAGGAAGGGGTGGGATATGTGTAGACAACGGCCATATTGGCGTGACAAACTAGCCCCATGCATGTCTATAGAGTATTTTTTGAGTGCTGTGTCTCCACATTAGAAAGTCTCTGCTTGTACTGAGCTGCTGTGATTTCTAAAGACTGCTGCACAGTGGCGGCGACTAGCGTCTTGAGAGCTCAAACAGCGCTAAGAGAGAGCTTAAGAATGGTCCCGACCAACCTTACGAACGTGTGACTTACAGAAGATATACTTAGCGTACACACCGAGCCACCTGCAGGCGCCAATAGCTACAGACGCTAATAATTTCAGATATAGACCACACACGCATTTTCCAGGGGTTCAGCCCCGCATGTAATTTCAAAAGTGGACAGACAAAGTCTATGCTATTTGAAGTTAAACAAAACATACCGTATTTGAGTGCGGTTCATGACGCTGCTTATCAAAGTAGACTCAGCAGGTCTCTTTCAAAATGTCCTGTTATAATTGCAGCTGCTTCCGATTATGTTGAATATTTAGAAAGTAGCTTACATGACGGCATTTGTGAGCTTCTGGCAGAAACTTGCTAATTAACTAAAGCAAGACTTGAGTGATATCACACAAGGCGCACAGAAGTGAATTAAATGAAATAGGTTAACATGCTTTATTTGAACATTGCAATACCCACCCAACAAACCCAGAGACGGCTTAGTAGATGTTTCGGATAGATGACAGCACCTTGTAACCGATTAATGCAATAAAAGCAGTATCATCATAGCAGTATTATCATATCATTAATAATCGTTCACATTTTACTATACGCTAATGACAACCACAGCCCCTCAGCTGGATTTGCAGAGGAGTCTCCAAAGTACATGGAGACAGAACGCAGATGACTTGAGTAGGCCTATGAACTTTTTGAAAAGTGAAAAAAGATGAAGACAATGAGTAAAGGGCGAGGCTAGAGTTGGAGGAATTGTGTCTTATTGCTGTAAAGGAGAACGCGAGAATGACTGCCGCTAACCCACGTAGACACAAGTAAGAAGCATAAATCAGCCTTAAACTGCATTAAGATTTCCACACGAAATGCAGCCTCCTTTTTGTCAGAAGTTCGCATCAGCAAATGTGGTCTGGGAAACGGGGACACAGAAAATAAAAATAAACAGGTTAACCTGATCTATTTGAACATTGCTGTTAATCTTAAGTGATATCATAAACCTCGCGAAAGCTTGGTAGCTTAGGCTATGTTTCAGGTATATGTTTCGAGTAGGTCTAGGCCGCAGATATATTGAAAATTTGAAGCCATCCCGAGGCGACTGGAGCTGTAGAGTTGGAGTCTCCGATGCACAGGAGGACATTACGCTTAACTCAGGAACTTTACAATACAATCAATCATACCAGACCAGAATAAATGTTACTGGATTTGGCTACATTTCAAATCCACCCTCCACACATGTTGCATTGATTGAGAATGAACGTCTCAGAATTCCAAGTAATTGAGCGCTGTCTGCTCCCAGGGGGTGTTGCCTGGGCGCTCTGCTGGTGTTATGCTCATCGGTTTTGGCCCATGGCCATGGGCAGAAAGTTCAAGGTATTTCAACAATGACGCTGCACAAATAGCTATAGGCTATATTAGATGTGGGCTACTACCGCTATAATGGTTCACATCTCTCTGTTTTTTGCGCGGAGGTTTTTTTTAGTGGATGATGTTGTTTATTAAAAGATATTTTGAGCCAAAAGTGAGGGGGCCCTTGGCCCCCTGGCCACTGTGCTTCCGGCGCCTATGTATGCAACCCATTGGCAAACGTTTACACCTGGAGATGTCTTTTAGCTCGTGTCATGTTTGCTAGCTTGTGGGCTCAGTTGTGTAGTGCTACCAAAATCATAGAAATTAATGACATTGCAAGACATTTACCTCTTCTGTGATCCAAGAATGCGATAATTCGAGTTATTTTTTTACATTTATTTTAACTAATGACATAGAAACATCCCGAATTCCATCCACATATCGTAATGCACTATGCAAAAAGTTATTTCCACTCGTAGCCGAACACAGTGAGATGCAAGCCTTCCAATCCACTTAGAAATGTAATTACGCTACTCTCACGTCCTTAAAGTGGCAGGCAGTCAATTAGACGTACACACCACCAATGTAACATTAAAGAAAAGTGTAGTCTAATAGTTTAAATCAATATAAAATTACTAGATACTTAGTTGGCTATTAGTAATTATGCAAGTCACAGAAAATGAATTATTACAAATATATGAACTTAATATGAATTACAACATATATGAATGTATTGAAACATGACATGATGCCATCTTTTTAGGAGGCTGTCTTTTTTGGACAGTTCTACGAAAGGTTATACTGCTTTGTAAATTACCCCAGTCAAAGTATTTACACAAATAAAGTAGGCCTACCTTGATTTTCTGTAACCCTTACTATTTACCTTTACTTACCCTTTTTAATAAGCATCAAGATGATCATTGTGATTTTCGTCTTACTAACCTTAATTGCCCTGAATGAAAAAATAATAATAAAAATAAAAAAATCGCAACTATTTTTGCAATTTTCACTTCCTCCCGCAATTTCTTCGCAACAAACAGCTAAAAACATCGCAACTTCCATCGCAATTTTTTAGAAAAGTTGTTGCGAAATCAGGCATTTTAGATTGCAACAATCTCAAAAAATCCTCGCGAAATCCTGGAGGGACTGCATAATGATCTTGCTCTTCAAATTTTGTGCAGTTTTGAACATGTCAGCCAAAGATATTCCAACGACTCATTTCTGCTTTTTAATTTTTAACTAGGTGGTGCTATATCTCAAATGAGTGGATATGGGGATGGGTTGACATGGCCCCTTGAGACCAACAAAGGTCATCCTAGGTCCTACGGTTCTCAAGATATTCACAGAAAACTGTGTCCGGCCTACCCTCCTCTCAGGGGGCCCAGTGTGGTGGCTGGGCGACGAATCAAAACGCAAAGCAGAGTGTAATAGCTATCAGAAGAACCAAAAGGTGTTTGGCGTATACTGGTCAGCTATTTATGAGGGTGATGGCAATGGAAGCTGCTTCTGTCTGGTTGTTCTGATACGGGAGGTTCAGTAACATGCCTGAGAGCATGGGGGTTGATTAGCATTGTTCTGCCCTGGATTTTCCCGCCAGGATGCAAGCTTGCTATTCATTTAAGTCGGTTGAGGAATAACAATCATATAACCAATTGAGGGAATAACACGTTAGGCACAGCATACAGCAAACACACACTTTTGTACAGTGGGTGTTCTGATCTTGATAAATGAGGTCCACATGAAATATTGAACATAAATATATTAAATTAAAGCATATCAATTGTATTCGCAAAATACAATGTGTAGTTAGACAATAATAGCTTCTAAGATATGTATACTATCATTAAATATAATTTAAAAATTAAAATGTGTCTGTGAATCTAATTGTCTTGGGAATGTACTTCTTCTCCTTGCATGGATCTTCATATTGAAATGTTCTATATTTTGCTCTAACAGACTGGGCTTGTAGACGGCAGCTTTCAGCTTCCTCATTCTGTGAAGGGCTTTTAGTCGGAATCTCTGTTTTCAAATTATCCTCTTTCTTTTGGCATAGGATGATACCTTCATGCTCATCCCCTTGCAATGTCTTATTTTCCACTGGTATAGACAACCTCCCACCTTTGTTTGTATGTACAATGGCTGGCTTATTGTTGCATTCACCTTGTCCATGACTTGCTGTGTGAGGAGAACCGGCATTAAATGTTTTATTAATTATCTGTCTACACAACTGGGTTGTTGAAGTGTCAGATAGTTCAGCACACGTCACATGTGTTTCGGTGTCTGGTCCTTCTGATTGTGATGTGACGGCTTCAGGAGGTGAACTCGTTTCATCACTTTCTGACATCTTAGCGTGAGTTGGGATGAGTTCATTTTGAGACTGAGGTTGAGGTCTATTTGATTGGCATCCGTGTTCTACTGAGTCTGAATTGTGATTCAGGTTTTTCTGTGAGACAGACGCCTCACTCTGGAATTCTGATAGCTGTGCTTTTGTGATAAGATCATTTTGAGATTGAGTTAGAGGTCTATTGGAATCTACCGAGTCTGAATTGTAATTCAGGTTTTTCTGTGAGACAGAAGCCTCGCTCTGGAATTCTGATTCCTGGGGCTGTAAATCTGGTTGAGGGTGGAAGGAACCACCTGGAACAGATGGACACTCGTATAGGAATTCCTGTGGATCTGACTCACAGAGTTGTGGTTGTTCACAGAGGTCCTGGCAAGGTTTGGAGTCATGTGACTCTGCTGCATGTAAACATTTAGTGACTTGCTTTCCATCAGCCTCCCCAGTAAGATCTGTGGATTGGGTTTCCAAATAATCTAATACTAATGATGATTGGTTAGTGCAATGTTGTGAATCTATACTCAGCGGTGTCACTAATGGCAATTCAGTAGTGGGCAACCACCAGACCTGGGGATACGATAGAATGGCAACCCTCTGTGTGTTCTGTGGTTCAACAGTGATGCACAGATTACTGTGAGGTTCAGAGCTGTTCTGTTGAACCACCTCACAGACACTATCTTCCTCCACATTGGCCCATTTCACTTGCTGAGCTGTCTGAGGTGAGATGTGCCTGCCATTATCTGAGCTTTTCTCTTGTACATCCTCACCTGAAAGTTCACTTGCAGTTACTTCTCCAGGAACCTGCTGTACAATATCTGCATGATCTGTTGCCACGGTCCACACAGCCTCTGCCATCACTAAGCCACATGTAGAGTTTTTAAGAGAGTGTTGCTCTGATTGGTTTCCATCTACATTCTTTGTTGGGCTTTGAACTCTAGCTGACTTATCTGATCCTTGACCTCTCCCTTTTGTTCTTTGACATTTGTCATTCACATGTTCATCAGTATCTTTGTTTTTCCGAGCTGTTACACAATCATCTCCACTGTGGACAGAACCAATGGTCTCAAACTTCTCTAAGGCAGCTAAAACCGATCTCCTGACATGTGGTCTGGCCCCATGCTGTACCATCCGCATGTTGTTGGCGTCGCTCTTTTCCTTGGCTGCAAAGATGGCTGACAAGTGTTTCACACTTCGAACACCTACTGTTTGTCGCTTCATCGAATCTCTGGAGGCTTGCCTGACAAGGCCACCAGACCGCTTGAAAGAGCAAGACCCTACTTTGCATTGTCGAGTTTGAGTTTGATCGGATTTGGGTCTCAGGAACTTGGCTCGAAGGAGCTGGAATGATGTTATATGTCTAATGTCACTGCTTTCTTGTGCTCCATTTTTGATGATGTGTTTTGGTTCCGACCTTTCTTGGCTCTTCTTGTCATTCTGCAGGTTGTTTCTGTTGGATAACTCCTGGATGAGGTACTGTAGAAGGCATTCCAGAACGGCACGCACTCCTGGGAGGGTCATCCTGTCGCGAATAATTCGCCTCAGAGTTTTGGAGTCCAAGGGAGCTGTCGTTGCTGCCCACACCTTTGCCATCATCATGGGTCTGAATGAGATAAAAGGCTTCATTTTGCTCGGGAAAAGAATTACAATATACTCACACAATATCAACGCAGCCCCTAAAAGGAACATTTTTGGTGAGCACGAGAAACTATCTGGTGCGCACTTGAAACAAAGAAATGTTTTCCCCATGTCCTCTTAGGGGCTTTGAGTTTCTGGTGAGCATGTGAAAGTTTCTGGTGCGCAACAGAAATAAAATAAAAAAAAGTTCGCGTGGTGGAATTTGGCTTGCAGTGGGCGGCAGATTTATACAATTGTCGGACGGCAAATGTGAAAAGCAGGTGCAGAGGGAAGTGTGCGAAAAGGGTGCAGAAGGAAGTATCTGGAAATGGCATAATCTAGAAGCATAATTATTTTCATTAACTAGAATCAATCAATCACAACCATAAAGCATAAATAGACGGTTGATCCTGCAGGCACAAGCAGAACGCATACTAAGTAGTTATGCAAAGTTATACACACAAATAAATCCGCACTAACAAACCACTGTGCACTTTTTTAGAACAATTACATTTTGCTGTATAAGAACAAATTAGAACTGAATTACTTTAGTTGTATTAGGGAACTTTCAATCTAATACAGCAATAACTTTCAATCATGGTTATTTATTTAACAGATGCTTTTATCAAAAGAAAGAAGAGGGAATTAAGTAACAAGCTATGAGGTTCTCCAGTAAAGATGTAGCGAGACTTGACCATCTGTCTTTACCATGACACATGAGAAATTTTGAAAACTAAACCAAACTTAACTTTGAAGGACAAAGTTAAAAAGAACACCTACAAACTGGTATAAGTCTATGTTTACATGTACCTAATGAGCAAAAGCTTTTTAAAAAAAATTTGACACACGCAGACTAAATCTCTCCTCTCTAAAATGAGTAGAGCATGAATCCCTTGTCGCCCCTTTTCCATCAGAGTTTCAAGCGAACTAACTCTTATATCCATTTAATTTTGAGCGACATAAGAAGCATAAAAACGGTTTTCCATTAACAGAACAATTCTACCGAATTAAAATGATGTCATAAAGCCCCATGTTCAAGCCTTTTTTTCTGACACACTAGTTGGTTTTCCGTCACCAGTGTAGCAAATTAGAACGTAGGGAATGAAACACTTTTGCTGTGTCCTAAATTCGCGCATGCTTCCCTGATAGAATATTTCCTTGCGAGTCTGGTTCTACGAAGATGTGGCTGGAGTCCCTAGCATTTTCGGACTCTGCTTTGGAACAGACTAGCTTGTGGACGTGCACATCACCGCGGTTCTGCCTGAGCACTTCCGCTTTTAACTGCATGCTTCCGTTTTGACAATGGTGCTGCTCCAATGCATGTCAACGCAGAGAATTTTGGGTACCGTAAAACTCCAAATAATAGCCCGGGCTTTTATTTTTCCAAATCACCTGCACCGGCTAGTATTAGAGACAGGCGTCTATATGAGACAGGCCTTTAATTCCCTTTACACAAAACTTTTCCTCTGTAAAGATGGAAAATATTATCGAATTAATTATTTCAAACACACTGAATGTCTACCTATATGACTAGGCTATCTGTTGACAATTACGGATCATCATTCATTTAGTGTTGAGATGTTGTTCATTGAGTGAGATACAGTAAGATCCAAATAGCGGGGATAGCCAGAACAGATGGAACACGTTTTAATTAAACATAATCTACAAAGAGATCGTATCACACTGAAAGCTCATATTTTGTCACTAGCAAATAGCCTATATCGGTCCTTTGTCAAATACAGTTGCATTATCAGCCCTGACCAAAACCGTTCAGGAATTATTTATGCAAAAGTGGAACGTGCTTAATGTTTCATTCTCCCTCCTTTTCAGCACGAATGAAACAGCATGAAGTCGGACATATAGGCATAGTTCATATTGGAAAAAAAGTTATACAATTTGGAACTCTAGCTTTTCCCCACCGCAGTCTTTTAATGCCATCTAATCATAACGTGCGCAGTCTGCGCCATACTTAAGCCCAAATCACACCCAAGATTTGCAACGAGGTGAGCAGCAACTTGATGCAACATTCTAAAACCTTGCAACTGTGACCAGACATGTGAATGCTTTGCGACGGCTTATAACAACGTGCAACATCTAATTCACACTGCTGTAACCTCCTTTCTGTAACGGTTTCGTGTCATTGCGAATCTTTAAACAGACGATCTGACGGGTTTTAGAAGATTAAATACAACCCGAAACTAAAAAACAGACCAGGCCTCTACTGGAGACCGGCCTTTAACCCAAACCTGTAGCCACGCCATGCGTTTAAAAGAGACAGACGTCTCTTAGGGACTCGGCGATTATTATAAGTTTTACGGTATTTATGTTCACCTGAGGATCCACAGATGCATCCTTGAAAATTCTCAGAACGAAGGGCGTGAATTTCGGAGTATTCCGAGGGGCACAGCAAAACATGAGAAAATAGCTCAGACTCAGTTTAATTTATAAAACAACAGGAGGAACACGGAAATAATGTGTCATTAATCCTTTAATGTTGGTGGTGCACTGCTGCTGAATAACATAAGTCTATAATAGCCATTCAATTCACTAGTCTGCCAAAGATACAATAACAGAGTTAACTAACAAGATTGTCTTTACTAGGGCAATCTTGATAGACTTCACCCGTCATAGGCTACATCACAGTATTGCTGTTAACGGGGTAACACCCCAAACCACAAGTCTTAAATGTGTAACCGAATGTGTACACTCCCTGAACAGAAACAGAGCTAAACAGAGATGATGAGTGCAAATAACGAGTGATTAGCACCTGTTTATCTGGCCATGCAGTCTGATCCATCATAAGCCATGCGGGTGCAAGTGAAGATCAGCTGTCTAATGTGAGTAATAAACCCATGAAAGGAAAGGGTGAATATCACAGACGCGTTTAAATGTTAGTCACCTCTGCTTAAATAACAATGGTAATATTTAAACGCCTGTGGGGATTATTTTAAGGGTGTCTCCAGTCTGTGCAGTTTACACAAGTTTGCTGAAGAGGGGATGGTATTGATGGGGATTGTGAATAGTATATGCTGAAAGAAGCAATGCGCTTGAAGAATTTGATCACAAAAACATTCTAACTCAATAAACAATTTCCTGTAGTAGAATTTTCATAATTCCACATAATCAGGCAGGTCACAGAAGCAATCATATTTCATTACAATCCAAAGAATGTTTTTGCCATCTTCTGTAACCTGCTTAAATTGATGTTTTAAAATTGATACAATGTACAGTATATATGATGAAACTACATCTCTAAAGTGAGATTACTTAATTTTCCTTCAACCTGTACTCACCCAATATGGCGTATGTGAACGACCCTGAAAACACAGACAAATGAATGAGGGCTTATACAGCAGGTCATTCATTTTGAACACTGACTGCGTTTACAAGTCTCCTGGTTATGAGGCTTATCCCAGTTTTGATCATATTCGGAATATGCACAGAGAAACCCATATGCATTATGAATACTAGTATCCTGGTTACCAACAATTATGCATGCAGCCAGCCACATGTCCAGAATAAGGTATAAACATGGAACAGTATCCCAGTTCCTTTAGTATCCCAGCTAGCAAAACCGGATTTCTCAAAACCAGGATATGGGCTTATCCGGGGGTTCTGAACTGGGGATATGATGTTTCCATGCGCAACACACAACCACTCAAAATCCGGATCATAGCCGGGATACCAAAATGCAGATAAACGCAGTCACTGATCATCATGCAATTAGCCAAGTTAGTTAGTTATAGCCAACTCAATAGGTGTCCATCTTGGTATATGCAATTCCAGTAAAAATCATTAAATTATTTATCTCCTAAAAACATTCAGGTGATGTGAGTACGATTTCAAAAAAATATCAGTTTTGAAAATATATCAGTTATTTAGTAAACACTCAAAGATAGCTGTAACAACACAGGCCGGTAAAGACTTAGTTCCAACAGCAAAACACTTCTACACATCTCTATTATTATAAGAACTATTCTTTTACAAACAGTATTTACTGTTATGCAAAATGCCCCTTATCCAATACTACAACAACAAAAAACAGATTTAATAATATCTGTGAAAATTAAGATATCAATATCTTTGATTGTTGAATAACAAAGCAAACATAAATTTAGCAAAACGAAAAAAAGAAACTAGGGAAAGACGGGGAGATGTGAGGACACGCTGAGCTGTGGTTTTCCACTATTTCTCTGTGTACTTCTCTTTTGCTGCTGCATGGAAGAGCTTCCCTCCTAGTTCCTCCAGCTGCTCGCGTTTGTCCACAGTCTGGTACAGTCCAGCCGGTACTTTTGACAGTCCGTGCAAAAGCCCATAAAGACATCCTGCTATTAGACCTGTTGCACTGCTCTCTCCTACAGGACACAAACACACACTACATGTCATCAGCTCACCTTTAGACCAGCACCTGATCTTCTAATCAGCTTGATTATATATAGTATACATTGCACGTGTTTACATTTGTTTAGAATGTGCCTTGTGTGATCCGATCATAAGTAGTCAGACAAGACACACCGTGGTTTACACATGTATTCAGAGATGTTGCTGACCACCTGTCTTTAGACTCTGGACATATAGGCATATGCGTCTCAGACAAGTTCACACTTGTATTGAGAACTGACCACTTGTGATCAGATCACTGAAGATGGATTTGTGGGTTCAATTCCTGGCTTCCACCGTTGTGCCCTTGAGCAAGGCACTTATCCCCAAGTTGCTCCGGGGACAATGTAATCCCGTGTGATATAACTGACATATGTAAATAACTTTGGACAAAAAGTGTCTGCTAAATGTAAATGTAATGCATACACATGTCATTATACTGTACCTCCATGGAACATTGCTCTTTTGCATAGCTCTGTCCAGTCAGACCCTGCAGCCACTAGAGCATCATATGCGACCATGGGAGCGTCATGTCCTCTTCTCCCTGGCCGCCCTTCGGAGCTCCAGTGCTTATACATCTTGGCATAAAGGAACAGAAAGTTACTGTACTGATACAATATACATCCATATTAATTTACTGCATGTTTTGCATTATATTTGTATGTGTGTGTTTGTGTGTGTGTGTGTGTGTGTTTAATCACCTTGTCTGTCTCGACAGCATCATAGTTCCCAGGAAAGATGGGCTTGTCTTGTCCTTCCTCTATGATCCCTCTTTCCTCCAGGTAAAACTGCCACTTGGCTTCAAAATAAAACCATCTCTCCAGGTACTCTGGGGAGTAAGCATGTAGGCTACGCAAACCATAGAGGGAGATGTGCAAGTGCTAACAGGCTAATATGTCAAATATAATTTTGACAATATGTGACATATTGCCTTTGTGAGATAACGCTCTTGTTTTACAAGTCAAGTTTATATAGCACATTTTAAGCACAGGGGTCATTCAACATGCTTTACATAAACAAAAGCAAAGAGTAATAGCAAAAAAGCATAAAAGGGTAATAATGAAAAAAAAATAGCTTAAAAAGTAAAGTACATAATAATTAAAAAGAAATCAATGAAAGATCAAAGAAATCTCAAATGGTTTAAGTTTAGAATGCATTTCCCTGTAGATGTATATAGATCTTAAACAATACATAAATATACAATTTAAACATTAAATAAACAATTTAATCAATAAATAAATATACACATGTTCTCTCTTTTTTTCTTCTACCTGCCAAGTGACGAATGGTTTTTCTGCAGTATTCCTCAGCTTTAGGAATGACTTTCAGAAGGTCACGACCCCAGCTGACCACTGGCTTGCCCTGTAGGGCATAAGAGGCAAACAGCGCTGTGCAGAGCGAGCCCAGGAAACCTGTAGGATCAGAGGCTACAGGTTAAGCAGGGTTCACATTACACGTGCAAATGGCAGCACTGGGCTATGAAACCCATTATTTTTCAATGGCGTGCTTGCGCAAGAACTGGTTTGCCGCTGCTGCGCTGAGCAAAGTGTGGCATAAGCAGCATTTTGCCGCTTTGCTGCTCTTTTTGTGTGCCACTAAGTATTTTGTGCTAAGCCAGGCAGCAAGCACAACAACATTTTTGGGACAATACAGTACCTCAACCAAAAGCAAGCTAGCGGCGAGTGCATGCTGCGTATAATGTGAATTCCCCCTTTACACTTAGCTCAGACAAGCTCAGATTTTTTCAAATCACCTTATTCAGCCCCGCCCATTTTTTTAAATTCCACGTTGTCTTTAAACTTCCAGTCGGCTAGCTACGTCTAGTTAGCTTCATTGGGATAACACAGCAGAAGAGGATAGAGAGGCTAACTTATAGAACAGCCGCTCCAAAGTCAGTTTTTTCCTAACTTCAGATAGGAAAGCTGTATAACAGAAATGTCTTAAGTCACCAAAATCCTAAATAAACGTTCCTAACTTTAGGATGACCCATAATATATGATGCCAGTCATCTCGATAGAGCTCTGCTATCTCAATGTATCGCAATGGATGTACTGCTCAATCGGAAGTTCGGAGACAATGTGGGCAAAGCTAGCGCCCCCATGTTTGCGCGCGGAATAAGGTGAATACACATTCCTAGTGCTATAGGAAGGGGATTTCAAACAACAGTCTATCAACAACCAAGCCTATTTAAGGTCAGAAACAAAATCACTAACAAAGCAACCATTGTATCACCCAGAACGTATCACCCAGAACGGTTTTCGAGATAATTTCACTGTTATCAAGCAGCACCTTCCTTCATCTGTGTTTCATTGGATTAGGCCCACAGCACCTCCAGAAGGCTCAACATTCATGATAGATTCTCTCCCAACAAATACCGACATATTATTCAGTCACTCCTCTTTGCTGCTGTGCGTATGATCCCATCAGTAACATAGCCAGACAAACTGCAACCCCTTGATGCGGGCCGCCACAAATATCAACAAATGTACAAGTAATCTACTCGGTTCAAATTGAGATTGAAGCAGTCACTTTAAGGTAAAATAACTACATAGTGTTGTTTTAATATGTGATTACCATGAAATCATGCCTGATTGCCCTTGTGGATGTACACAATTCTAGAATGTTCAGGAGTCGAGCTCGCAAACACGCTTAAAGCCCAGGCTGCTAGCTCTCTTGCTAGCACTACTCTTAAGGCTCTAGGAGGGAGGTTTACCAACGTACATATTGCACAGCAGTACGTCTTGAGCAGTGATTAGGAAGAACGTTACCTGTGGGATGATTGTGAGTCATACGACCTGTCTCAATGCTCACTTCGATAAGGCTGTCGAGTCTCTCTGGTTGCCAGTATCGCATTCCTACACACATGGCTTTTGTTGCAGCACCAAAACCTGAACCTGACACCAACACACACACACACACAGATTTTATATACACAGATACACACATATATACACATTTAAAAATGTCCAATCCCCAAGAACCAATCAAAACCAACAAACACAATATTTTTTGTTTGCAAATAATAATTTGTCTGAAGGGTACTCAAAAGTAAAAGAAAAGCAGTCATGCAGAAATAAATTTTAGTTTGGAATATACAGAAAAATAGCTTTTGTATGGTATGGTTTAAAGGTACACCTTCAATTTCTGTGATACAAACAATATACTTAACTTTTTATACAATTAGACATTGATATAAAAGCTTGTCTGGTCATAAGTTTAACAATGTTACTCATATAGTTGGCCTCAAGCCTGTGACCTCTGACCTTTGTCGTTGAAGGGGGTGTGCCAGGCCAGTAGGAAGTTGTCGGGCTTAAGATAGGCACAGCCCTCCACGGTACTGGGATCAGGGGGGCGACCCTGCAGCAACACCATGGCCACCACATACTGCTTCACTAGCTCACGATATAAGTCCTCCAAGCACCAATAATCTGTGATTAAAGTGATTACACACACACACACACACTGCACATCACAGAGTAGCAGCAGATGTTTGGTGTTTGACAAGATACTTTAGATGCAAACAATCAAACAAATTTCAACTCATACTTTTGTAAATGAAAAATGAGTTTTGCTGTGAGAGGACCGCCAACACATTATTGCATTGTTTGAGCTTCAAGGACACCAAACCAGACGCTATCACTCACACAGACGTGTGGTGATAGCCTCCTTAGGCTCCTGAATGTTTGGCATGCTTGTCTGATGAGTGGTTGCTGTGCTGTGCTATGTTTAGCTATGATTAGCTTCTGCCTGGACTTAGCGACACTTTCCGTGCATTAGGTGGTCTGGGGGGGATCCAACTATAGAGTCCCTCTGAGCCTCTCTCGTCTATTGTTTCACAGATCTGAGCTCTGTGTTTGGGAATATAGATGAATGTCCAGATATAGACAAAAGGGGTCTTAACATTCTGTGTTTCACACACTATGTTAGTGTTTGTAAGAGAGTATGTATACAATGAACCTTATTCTGCCATTTCAGATTACATGTTATCTGTCGTTGTTAGAAGAGTCTAGATTGTGTCAAGGACATTATAACTACAAAACCATTCGTTTCTTAAAACTCTTTCGTTGAATCGTGTCATCCGGTTAGTTATATTGTGCATAGATGTTCTATAAGGTGTCAGTTACAAACTGTGACCTATTTTATAATTTATCATTGATATTTCCCCCCCACTGGCATCATAGACACTGTAGAAGCAGCACAATTACACAACAAAGCAGCAAACCCAGCCAATCAAAAGAACACAGCCTGTCAACATCAGACCATCACTCTGTGTCATTGCTTGCTGTGATAAAAAAAAAAAGTGTCAACATCTTGCCATGTCATAATTTTATACATAGACACATTGTATTAAAACTTTTCAAAAGCCAGCTGTGTGTGTATGCATGTATTTATGTATGTATGTATGTATGTATGTATGCATGACCTCAAATGGGTTCATTTGATTATGATTTCATTGCAATTGAAGAAGCAGTCAAACTCTGTTGACATATTTAATACTTCTGAAAGTATTTAGTGTGCTAATGGGCATGCAGGAAAAAAAAACAGATGGATCTGTTGTCGCTATTCCTGTCTCTCTCTCTCTCTCTCTCTTTTTACAAAAGATGAGTGATGATATACGTCAACATAACAAAGAGGCATCATCGGGTTATGATGATGACGACGATGTTAATAACAGACTCAATATGACACCATCATATTGGCATATTGCACAGCATACAACAGCACAACGTGGTGACTAAGAAATGTCGGAGTAAAGCATACGTGTGCTATGTATGCTCCGTATCTAGAAGTCATCTATGTCAGTGTTTCTCAAAGTGTGGTCCGCAAGCTATCCCAAGTGGTCCGCGAGCAGACGTGGTAAAATATGATGTAGATGAGTTGTTTGCAATACTGAACCAACTTGTATGTAAATCCAAACAGTTCTGCAACACTGTCTATGTAAGCTACGCCAGTTTAAATCATATGAATCCTCTGACACAATAAGCAAAGTGCAAAGACAGTAAGCAAGCGAGTAGGCCTACTGTGTAGGCTAATATACTGTTGAAGTAGGTCTAGCCTTTTTTTAGGTGGTCTGTGCATTTCTTTTTTATTGGTTAAGTGGTCCTTCGTTTGAAAATGTTTGAGAAACGCTGTTCTGTGTGGTCAAATCCTCACCTGTGACCAATGCCTCGGCTGTAGTTATAAGCATCAGGGCTCCATCACTTAATGGCCAATTTTCAGAGTCCAGTTTCAGGGCCGCCAGACCCCCGAGAGTCGCAAGCTCTTCCTGGATTTTAGCTCCAGATGTACACCCTTCCCAGTGTCCTTTGTAGTATCCTAGAGCATCTCCAACCCCAGCTAGCACCATACCAGCCTTGAATCTCTCTACAAAAGGGTCCATCACCTGCCTGAAACCAGCCGCACGGCTCCTATAGGTTGGTAAAGAATTCTTGCACTGGTTTACGAAAAGAGCACAGTTTCTTGAATTTCCCCTGAGGATCTATCTATCTATCTATCTAACTGTTACCCCACTCTTTCCAATATGACAACTAATCTTACGGCTGATTAGGCTCCAATATGACAACTAATCTTTCGGCTGACAAGAGGCTCTAAAGACAGAAAAAGAAAAACACGCTGCTTGTTGTCTTTTCAATGGCTCTTATTTTCTTGTGTCTCCATACAGGCCCTGTCTCACATCCTCCTCGCGCTCCTCTTCAATCCCCAGGCCACACACCCTCGGCTCTTTATAAGCTCTTTGTGAGGCTGGCTTAGCTTGCGATCAGGTGTCTCCTAAAAAGGCAATTCCCATGATATCAGTGACTGGAGACCAGCATGCCAGCTGGTCCGCAGATTAGAATTTAAGTTGTCTCATTCTCAAATGCACACACACACACACGTGATCCCCCCCCGAATAGACGTTACCATTTGTCTGACTTGAACAAAAGATCACTCTGTTTATTTCACTATCAAACAAATATTGTCAGCAAAGCCTTTATATATCCATAGTAGTATAATAGTATTTCTGATATGTTGCTGATTGGATCATAAACGGCCACAGCAATAAAGAAAAGTGAAAGTGATTGATAATGACTGACTGACTATTATTATCCAAATGTAAAGCACTTTGAGCTGCATTCTGTGTATGAAAGGTGCTATACAAATAAAGCTTATTATTATTATTATTATTATTATTATTATATTAAATAAGGCTTGCAAAAAGACCAGCCAAATTCTATTCCATATTCATATTGACTGACAGACTAGCATCTTAAAATTCTTCAGTATAATCTGTTCATGCATCAGTGATCCCTCTGTGGGGTAACCTTTTTTTATCCCACACCAGGCCTACGATGGCCAGCCTCCATCTATCCTGTTTGTGTTCTTGTTGTCAAAGGGAGGCCTGCCATGAAAGGTTTGGGAACCACTATACCCAAGCAGTTTATGGCAATGTGCCTATTGCTATTGCAAACTCTAAAGTATTGACAGATGCAGGTAATTCCTAGCTAAGGTCTCCTCTGCATTGTAGCTTAAATGTTATTTTATTGCTGTAAGTTGCCTTGGTCTGCCAAATAAATAAATGTAATGTACTGGTCATCCCGCATAAAAAATATATTCCTTTCCTCATGTGACAACTTGCACTTATAGGTTGCACACTTAGGCAAATCAATAAACAACAAACAGCACACAAAAGAACAAATAAGATGTTTTCCCAAAGCCTGCAAGCCAACGTCTTCATGACATTTTAAGAGGGAAATTTCATATACTGAGAAAATAATCATGCTAGAGCACCTTTTCACTTGCAGAAATTTACATTAAAGGAGAATTCCGGTGTGATATTGACCTAAAGTGTATTGAAACATGATACCGAAAGTGAACGTTTGTCTCATAGCCCATCTCGGCTTGTCCCCTGCACTCCAAAAATCTGGCTAGTTAGCCGATGCTACCAACAGCTTTTTCAATAGTGGTGCTTCGCATCGGGCTAGCCATGCAAATAAATCACTGTTTTACACCCATTTACGAGGGCTCAATGTATCTCCACACTTCATTGGTAGACTTCCGAGGGCCCTGACATTTAAAAACGAGACATTGAGAACTTTGAAAAGCACTGGTAGTTTACTTACAAGACGATTTATACAGACAGTATCTTCACGAAGTTTAAGCGTTTGCAGCCATCTTGAATTTAGTCCGCGATAAGTCGAAAGCAACGAGTAAGAATGAACAGGTATGATAAGGGATCAGATTCCAAAAATAATTCAGTGGAAATGCATGGATTCCAGTTTCTTCCAGTAGCAGCAACTGGAATCCATGCATTTCCACTGAATTATTTTAGCCGAGATGGGCTATGAGACATACATTCACACTCGGTATCATGTTTCAATACACTTTAGGTCAATATCACACCGGAATTCTCCTTTAATGTATTAAAATATTTACAATAAAGCCTAGTCCACACAAAATGTGCCTTTTTTTGTGATAAGTTTCACTGAAAACAGACTTCTGAATATTCCCAGGTGAAGATTTTGGAAAACCCCACACAGTAAGCTCCAGTGCTTTGTATGATGCCTTTGTTTATGGCGCACACATTATGCCAATGTTTCCTGGCAAGTGGGATGTGGAGCCTCCAGCCTGCTGACAACAGCTGAAATGATGAGTCGAAGGTTGGGGTGGGGGATAAGGGCATAGACCTAGGTTACCCTTTTGGATGTATCGGTACGTTCATCAAAAGTAAGTAGTAAGGCCTTGAAATATCATTATTTGTGTTTTGTTGTTGTTGTTGTTTGTGTAATCTACATTTATTGAAAGATAAAACATTTAAAAAAACACGGATTCACCATGGGCACTATGAGTCAGTCCTGGAAACATGGACTCCTGTATATCCTGTCACTCATGCCATTGATATATTCTATCAGTCCAGTCGTTTCACTTTGATCATACATGATTCCAAATGTAAAACCCAATACACCAAGAATACACCAAATCTATGGAATGGATTTTAAAAAATACAAATACGATATATAACTTATATGATATACCTACAGTACTGTATGTGCATATATTATCGTAGTGACCTGCTGCCTTTGAGGTTTGAGGCAGAGCTGTTATTGGTAGAATTATCTATCTACTGCTGCCATGCTGGCAATCATCAACACGAGCGCGTCTTATCACTTCAAGGCTGCCAGAGGTTGTCAGTCACATCAAAAGAAACGCAGCCTCAAAGCCAACAAATCAGACACACGCACGCATGCACGCACACACACACACAGCAGTTATGTCTAAAGGAATGCAGCCTCAAAGCCAACAGATCCCAGACACACACACACACACAAGTCATGTCAATGTCATGTCATGTCAGAAGGAACTCGGACAAAAAAAGCCAACAGATCCAGCATGTGATTCTCCACACCACAGATACGCTTCATCAGGGAAGGAGATGAGGCGAGGACAACCATCTCCCAGAGGGAGTGATAAATACTTGAATGATAAATACAGTTTTACAGTTGCTTACAAATCCATTACTTACAAAGCTCTGAATGGCTGAGTCACCTGGTCCAAGCAAAAAAAAAAGGACGCTCAGGGGACTGGCGGAGGACGCAGAGAAACGGAGCTTCTGGCTATGGCTCAAACGAAGAGACCCCAGGTAGGGGAACGAAGGATCTTAGGGCCAGCCAGAGGGAGTGGGAGGTAGTGGTGTGCGATACTGTAAAATTTGGCTTCGATCCGATACCAATTAATAATAGGGCCAGTATTGCCTATACCAATACCATACCATATACTGATATTTGTAACTAAAAGCAGTTTATATACTTTTATATAGGGGAGAACATTGTGTCATGATTTATGACGTGAATAAAATATCAAACATTTCAGCAACGAAACATTGCAGAGCGGGCATGCAAAATGTGAAAGGAATGGTGTTTGCATGACTGTAGGCTAGCCCTTGGTGAAACAGGAACAATGCATTTTGAACAAACTAAGAGATATTGGAAGTGAGGTAAAATTAAAGTATCGATCCCATAATGGTGATCCGATACCAATACCAATGTTGGTATTGATACTATCGATATTTGGATCGATATGCCCACCCCTAGTGGGAGGGAGAGGTCTGCTTTGGAAGAAACTGTAATCCATGCATTTCCACAGAATTTTTTTTGGAATTGGATCCCTTATCATACCTGTTCATTCTTATTCGCCGCTCGACTTATCGTGACCAAATTCAAAATGGCTGCAAATGCTCGTTTTAAATGTCAGGGCCTTCAGAAGTCTACCAATAAAGTGTGGAGATATGTTGAGCCTCGTAAATGGTGTAAAACAGTGATTGTTTTGCAACTTTTTCCCATTGAAAAAGTTGTTGGTAGCATCAGCTAACTAGCGCCAGATTTCGGAGTGCAGGGGACAAGTAGAAATCGGCTATGAGACATATGTTCAAACTCGGTATCATGTTTCAACACACTTTAAGTCAATATCACACCGGAATTCTCCTTTAAAGGTAGCCTGGCTAGCGCCACCACTTCTCAATGAGACGTGGTCTGGGAACCAAACGTTAATTTTCTCGTATTTGAAAAAATGCCCAGATCCGTTTATTGGGTGCCACGGATGTCTATCAAATGCGTCTGTGCATAGCTCATCATTGTCTTGCTTTCCCCCTTGTTCTGTGATTGGTCCCCTATCTCAGGCGAAAATTTGCTCCATGGTCTCCAGGCTGCCTTAGCAGCGTGAATCAAATCGCGCGCAAGGCAGCATGGGAACACCCAGGCTACTTTAAAGGGGCAAAACATCTGTGAAGGGTGAATCCTAGCTGATGACGGCGGAGGTGTGTCAGACAGAAATGCCTTGCAGGCAATGGATACCTGTGCTTTCAACCCATAAGGGAAATAACAATGACAGTAACACCCATGACAATTTAAAGAGAGAGAGGGAGAGAAAACAATTTTAATTAAATGGCTATGTGTCAGACCACATGTCATCAGAAACATACAGTAAAAATCACTTATTATGTATAATCTTTATGTTAACGAGTTTACTCCCACAGTAACCAGTAATGAGTTACAAAATGATGTAGGACTAATAAAACATTTTGATCAAATCATGACATTTCAAACAAAAGGTAAAACATTTTACAAACCGAATGCCTTTCTCCGCTGCAACTCTTCCTCTGACCTCTAGTTTGTGCAATATTTCAAAATAAAAGTGTTTTGTGTAGGTTAATAAAAGTGTAGGCTTTGACCTAATTTTGGGTGACAAATATATACAGTAGGCCTACATATTTTTTACCATTTCAGTGCTCTATTTACTTCATGTAATGTTAAAAGTAGCCTAGCATAAATAAATGAGATTTGAGATATATTTATAAATATAGGCTATATTTCAAAATGAAAAGTAGCCTACACAACTCAGCTTCGTATGATTAAGGGACATGCATGCAGGGCAATGACAAATAAATTGTTACAATGAAACAGTGGACATTATAGCCTATAAATAAACTTTGTTCTATAATTTCAGGAACAGTCTATTGAATAGACTATAATAAATGTGATTATTAGGTCAAATTAAGGCTGCAATAGACTGCAATTTTGTCTGCAAGACCAATTCACATTAAAAGTTAGAAGATTATTTCATAAACCGCGTAGCCTGGGCTATATTTATTAAAGGACCTTTCACTAGCAAATATGGCTACATTAAAGCATGCGACGGCCTGGTTTAGGCTACTACTGCTTGCCCTGAGTGGGCAAGTCTACAGACTCGATCCATATTCGTTCATTACAGTGAAGTCTCTGTAAGGCAAACTGAGGTTTCTGTGTAGGAGTGGCATAATTTCTAAGACCCTGATTGTTCTGTCAGCCTGGCTGCTCCTGCTCCTGGAGGCTAGTTCACCCAGACGTGAAGAGAACACGCCGAAGCGAAACAGGTAATCCTGGTTTGTTGATGATGTGGTTCCTAACTGTGACATTCCGCAAGATCTTTTTGTTATAATTTACCCCATCACAACTAAATGTTAGACTTTTCGTCTGCATATGGGCATCTATTTTTACGGTAAAGTCGTGCTTCTTCTTTGAAATAGCTTGTTACCATAACATAGATTTAGCTTTGCTCATCTGCTGTAACGTTTTCTCGAATCATCAGAGCAGGCTATGTATGAAGTTTGGGTAGGCAGAGGCTAGTTTGCGTTTAAATTAAACCGGAAGATGTGATTCTGCTTGCAGTTTATTCCTCTTTTAGTTAGTGCTAAGTCGTGATATATCGTTAACGTTAGGTTTTAGTTCTTGTGAACTGTCACCTACATGTATCAATGGTAACACGGCATCATCATCTCAGGTCTATGAGAGGTTATGAGTTAAAGGAAAAACTTACTGATGCGCTCTTCCCATCGCTTTGAACAGGCAGATGTAGGATAGCCTACTGAATGATGCTGATTGACTGCTCAGTCTGAAGTGATCTAAAATGTAGCCTAAAGTTTGTGTCATACGTTTGGTGGATCATGAAATGATTATGAAGACGTTGTGAAAAGCAAGGCTAACTTTACAATAGCAAACTTATGGTCACACAGTGCCGTTAGCCTAGGCTATGTGCTAAGCTGCTGTAATAGTGGTGAAGGTATTGCTTATTTCATTATGAATTTGCCATGTCCTCAGACTCAACATGTGATTGGGATTCGCTGAAAACATGACATGTCATAGCCCTAAGCTTCCAGGAGACACAGGTGTGCCCAGGACACGTAATGATCATGGTTGAATCACCCTAAACAAAAAGAAAACTGCCTTTTTCTGTGCTTACTGAAGTCTCTTAGTCTTAGTCTCTTTGGTCACAAAAATGTCATGGAATGGTGTCAGTTTTACTTGCTTGTGTAGAAAATGCACAGGGTGGTGCCTGTCTGTGGTGATGTGGCCCTTACTGTTTACTGTTGAGCTGGGCTTGTTTCAGGGCTTCATTTCCTGGTTGATCCTTGTTTAAGCCCAGCCCAGTGGCCCATGCAATAAACTCTCCCTGGGCCTGGAATTTAGTTTGAAAACAGGTTTGTTCACATACATGGCCTATATTGCTAATTAGACTATTTCAATATGCAAGCAGTAGAAAGCTATGCCAGGGGGGTATTCCAAGTATGTGATTTAGTGACAAACCTGGGTAAGTTAACTCAAAGTAAGTGGTAAATCTCCTACAACAAGAGCCCTATGCCATTGTTTTGTTAGGAGAGTGAAGCCATACAGCTCTTCTATTGGGAGGTTTACCACTTACTCGGAGTTGACTTACCCAGGCTTGTCACTAAACCACGTACTTGGAATACCCCCCAGAGCTGTAGCCTATATGAAGAAAACTGTGAAAAAATAGGTGCCAGTCAATGCAATTGATGTGTTTTATTATGGAGAAGAAGATGGCGTTGATAAATAGACGTGTCAGTAATAGAATACAGTTAATCACAAACGGCAGCCTTGAAAGGGAGCACACTGTTTTCAACAGCTCTATAGTTTACAATAAACACAGATTATTGGGCTATAATGTTCATGAAGTCCTTGTACATTTGGGTATAGTATTTTCCTATGTAGCCCTAAACAAGGCTGCGCATTCAGTGTGTCTCGTTCTGTGTGTCATATACATTTCTACAGTACAAAGTTGCACATGGCTATATCTGAGAGCTTGAACAGAATATATATTCCAGTGTTTCCCACAGAATTGAATTCTATTTGTGGTGGTAGGTTTGCAGAATTAACTTGAATGCAACAGTTTTTAACAAATTAGCGCAGCGTGGTTATGATGCTAACCAGCTTTAAGCACAATTTAGTACAACCTGGAAAATCATTGTGTGGGGGTCAATGTTGAAATTGTGGTGGGCCGCCACAAATAAGTCAATGTATGGGAAACACTGTATTTGTAATTGTTCTGTGTAACTTATTAACAGAACATGTCATTGTTGTACAGAAAGACAGACCAGACTTACTTTACTTTACTGCATAGCACAAAGTAAAAATGGGCTACCAAATAAAGAAGATAAACATAGGGAAACATCATAGGCAGAACTCTACTCTGTATGTTTGCCAGATGAATGAACAAGCATGCACCTCTGAGATTGTCCACACAGCAGCCAGCTCCCATTTAAAGTGGTTTTATTTTGTGACGTTTCGCGTTAGGTGGTTTGATGGTTGACCAGTTTGTTTGACCACCCTGATGGTTGACCAGCTAGACCACTAACTCGAAAACATACCCTCAGCTGGTTTACCCTGCTTTCAATGGTAATTCAGTTGGTCATACCACCTCAAACTGGTCATTTTGTTGCTGGTCTTACATTGCTGGTTTAACTGACCATGCCAGCTTATGTTGGTCATTCAAGGAAACCAGCATGACCATTTTACACCAGCAATATTAAGCTTGGCAGGCTGGTCACCAGCATGAACTTCTTACATTAGCTGTATCCCACATGATGGGCTGGTCACACCAGCATGACCAGCTTCCTCAGATGGTCACACCAGCATGTCCACCTGGTGGCCCAACCAGCAAACACCAGCAAGAGCTGGAAGAAAACCAGCAAAGACCAACTAAAACCAGCTACCAGCATAAACTGGTTTCTAGCTATTATTTTTTTTTTTTCAGCAGAGCTCTGAAATGACAAAAGGTGTAAATGGACAATGTGATTTTACGCGTTTTAAATACTGAATTCTGTTATTCCGTCCATATCAAGTCAACTTGTCATTACGCTTTTCAACATGACTGGATCATGATGTCATGGCACCATGCCATTTTAACCTGTGTGACCTGACCTGAAAGCCAGCTTGTTTAAGGGATATTCCAACATTTGGGGAATTACATTCATTTTCCACCTCCCCTTGAGTTAAACAATTGATTTTTTACCTTTCTCCAGTTCATCCAGCCGTTCTCTGAGTCTGGCGATACCAGTTTTAGCTCCAGCCTAGCATAGATCATTGAATCTGATTAGACCATTAGCTTCTTGCCTGCTAGCATCACGTTTAAAAGTGACTAAAAGAAAAAATGACTAAAAGATTTCCGGTAATTTTCCTATTTAAAACTTGTCTCCTCAAGTTAGAAAGTGTAATAAAACCAACGGAAAATGAAACGAGAAGCGATTTTCTAGGCTGATTTGACATGGAACTATACTCTGCTACTATAGACCCTTTCAACAATAAAAACAAAAACAATGCTTGAACGTTCTATTTGGTTCCCAATCTACTTCCTCTGCATTAACCCTTAAAGGAGTACTACTTACTGAGAAATTAACATTCTAAAGAATATCTGAGTTCATTGAATTCAACATAGAATTTTAGAACCTTCAATTGTTGCGGAACTTAGAACGTTCAAAAACCTACACCTTTAAGGGTTAAGATAACATATGGAATGTTAAAACGGAAGCCTTGTGGGGCCAACTATGATGCTGATAATGGAACTCTCTTGAAAGGGTCTATATGCACCACCAATTACTCTGTAATCTTGCTTTTCCTGTTGTGTATCTGCATAGTTAATCCTCCATCACACCTTTCTCCATTATTCCCTTCAGGTGACACCAGAAGGGCTTTGGATGCGAGTTCTCTGTGTCCTATAGGTGACACCAGAAGGGCTTTGGATGCGAGTTCTCTGTGTCCTATAGGTGACACCAGAAGGGCTTTGGATGCGAGTTCTCTGTGTGCTGCTGTGGTGGGTAGGCCTTGCAGTGGCACTACGCCAGCAGCAGGACACCGTAGCTCAGCATGCTATTAAGCTGTACCGCGGCCGTGGAGCTGGGGCATCGTTTGGGCACCGATGGGTGCGGGAGAACTGCCAGATGCTGGCAGGGCTGCTGCGGCAGAAAAACGCCGCCATCAGGAAGCTGTCATTAGCTGCCGTGGCGGCGCTGCGTGACCCTACGCTTTCGGATTCCGAGCGGTTGTACCAGGTGCATACGCTGGAGGTGTTCCAGCGAGAGCTGAATGAGAGCGAACACTCGGTCTTCCAGGCCGCACTGGGACTGCAGAGAGTACTCCACGGCGATTACAGGGATGTAGTCAGCATGAAACACAGCAGCAGGCAAAGGCTGGAAGCACTCAGGGAGGCTGCGATTAAGGTAAGGGAAAGTTTGGGCAGCCGTGGCCTACTGGTTAGCGCTTCGGACTTGTAACCGGAGGGTTGCCGGTTCGAACCCCAACCAGTAGGCACGGCTGAAGTGCCCTTGAGCAAGGTGCCTAACCCCCTCACTGCTCCCCGAGTGCCGCTGTTGTAGCAGGCAACTCACTGCGCCGGGATTAGTGTGTGCTTCACCTCACCGTGTGTTCATTGTGTGTTCACTGTGTGCTGAGTGTGTTTCACTAATTCACGGATTGGGATAAATGCAGAGACCAAATTTCCCTCACGGGATCAAAAGAGTATATATACCTATAGTTTACATTTGTGTTCAGTATACATTACTGTTACACAGTATTCTTATATTAAAATGTTTACTGTTATTTGTATGTTACTTTGGACAAAAGTGTCTGCCAAATCCTATAACCATAACCACACATTGTATGTTTTTGAGATAAAATGTTTAGATTTTATTACAGCCGGTGTTTCTTTAATTAACTTGGCCAATAGACTAGTATTTCTCAGTTTTTAATGACCATTTTTGTGTAGGAGGAAAAAGACTTCTTGGACCTGTTAGCAGCAGAATCATCTTGGAAAATAGGCTATTAATAATTTGTTTTTAATGACCATTTTCGTGTAGGAGGAGAGAGAGTATTTGGACCTGTTAGCTGCGGAGAAGCACCAGCAGGAAGCCTTGAAAAGTGCCAAGGATCAGAACCGGACACTCTCGATTCTGGAGGGGATTCTGGAGGATGTGAGAAAAGCTGCTGACCGGCTAGAGGAAGACATCGAGGAACATGCCTTCGACTACAAGAAAGAGGTGTTGATACTCGTTCAGTAATAGTGTTGTCACAATGACACAATTATGACATTGGTACGATACTGTGCCAAAGTATCTCGATATCTACTGATATACTGAAATAATACCACACCAAAAACCAGAACTAATAATAACAGAACTAATAATAAGAATAGGCCTAGATGACATGGCACTAATAAAAAAAAAATAATCAAAATTAGTGAATTTGAAATAAAAAAAAAATATTGACTGATATATGAACAATGATTCTGATTAAATTATTCTTAATTAAATTACCATCCTTCTGGTATTAATACTAACAAAATGGTGTATTGTAACTTGTTTTATTTCATGGTATCATGACACCTTTTGAGCATCAGTGCATTGTGCAACACTATTCAGTAATATCATAATTAATCATCAGATCACCATAATAAATGAAATTGACCTGGGTCCTGGGTCATCTGTGTGTTAAGCAGCAAAGCTAACCACTGTGCCACTAATGCTGTGGTCACATTGGGTGCATCCTAACCACTGACATGGATCCTTACCAATAGTCATCTTGATTAACAGTAAATGTACCCTCTGTGTCTAAAACTACGCTGTGTTGGGTTCTTGAATCTGAAGGGAAAGGGTCTGACAAATCCTTGAAAAAGCCTTGAGAGGTCCTTGAGTTTGATGTTGAAAGAGTGGACTAGGCTAGAATACACTGAAGCCGCTTAAATAAGCGTGGCTCCATTGCCTGCCAGCTACAGTATGCTTAATTTTGCACATTCAAAAATGTTTTCTTGTGTCATTCCATTTCATCCCATTGGAAAATAAACACTAACAATATCTCACCATACTCAACTCTTTAAGCAACATTTCCTTTGTCATCTTTGGTTCACATGACCCTGATTGCCCACCCCTCACATTTGGCTTCTGTAAACTGTTTCTCATTCGATAAAGGGGATGAATGTTGAAGCAGTGCTGAGGGTGGAGGATGATGAGGAGAAACCGAAGAGCAAGAACATCTCTCACAGGAAGCTGTCTGAGGGTGAGGGGAGCCTGGGGCTCAGCATGCTCATCGACTCCCAGAACAACCAGTACGTCCTGACCAAACCCAGGGACTCCACCATGTCCCGTGCTGATCACCATTTCATTAAGGTCAGTGTCCAGGTCAATTTGATTTTTGCTAATAAATACTGGTAGAAAATCAATAGAATAGGGGGAGCGTTGGCGCAAGCTGCAGCACCCCTACCAAATTCCTAGTGCCCGCAGGGAGCCAGGTTTGATGCCGACATGTGGTCATTTCCCAATCCCATCCCATATCTCTCTCCCACTTGCTTCCTGTCTCTCTCTATTCTATACATAAAGGCAAACGCCCCAAAAAATTAACATTTTAAATAACATTAAAGCAACACCAAAGAGTTTTTTATACCTTAAAATAATCTTTCCAAAATCGTTTCAGTGGTTCATCAACTCATAACAGGGTGAACGGCAATTCTGCATTCGCTTCGCGGCCCTCTATCGGCTATAACCGCACTATGTAACTTTGCCAGATCGGGTAGCGGATCTGTAGTTCGATGGAATGAGACATAAGAAACTACAAATTTGACTTGCATCTGATGTCGCAATACATCGTACTTTTAAAAGTCATGCAAAATATTCTACCTTGTCTGTGGACATTGTTATTTGCAAAGCCGCTGCTGGATAAACAAATAGCGTGCGTGTGACAGAGGGAAAGTTCTTTGGTGTTGCTTTAACATTTTGCCAATTGCTTTGCTGCGTCACAGCCTCTATGCTAATTAAAACAGGATTGTCCATTCAAATGATAATGTTTTATTCCCCTTGTAAAAAATAATCATTATACTCATATGATGTATGTCTCAGGTCAGTTGTCTCTAACTTGGTGTGTTGTGCTTCCCTTTGTTTTATCACTCAGGATATAATATTAATAGTGATGCTCTCTTTACCCTGCGGTTGGCTGTGTATCCAGCTGGGCCTGCCTCCCATGTTTGGCTATATAATCTGTGGGGTTTTGCTCGGGCCATCGGGGATGAACAGTATCAAGGTAACAGCAAAGCAACTCTATATGGGAATTAAATGACATATACCGGACATAAAAAAACAACACCAAGCACTATAATAATGTTCTACAATAATACATTGTAACAGCAAAGCATATCTACAGAACATGGAAATGAAAGGACATAATACACCAGGCATGGACAACAACAAAACAACACCAAGCACTATAATAATGTTCTACAATAATTCATTGTTTTAAGTATACATGAGTATGTTTTTTTGTGTCAGTCTATGGTTCAGGTGGAGAGTATTGGGGAGTTTGGTGTGCTATTCACACTTTTTGTGGTGGGCCTAGAGTTCTCACCAGAGCAACTTCACAAGGTAGCGTTTGGATTTCCCTTTTCAAAGAACATGCTAATTATGTGTAGGCTGCCGCCTTGCATAGCCGCCTCTGCTGTGTGTGTGTGTGCGTGTGTGCATGTGTGCGTGTGTGCGTGTGTGTGTGTGTGCGTGAATGTAAGACATGAAATTGTAAAGTGCTTGGAGGAGTAGAAAACTGCTTTATAAATGCTGAATGCTGTCCATTTACCACACCATAACCATTCAAGCATTAAACACTGTCAAGCATCTTGGTCTGATGAAGAGATGAACTCAATATTTAATTGTTTTTCAAGTGTGACCTTTTCCTGTCACACCAGTGTCATATACAGTACATCTCTCTACTTTGTACAACATGCAATGCACCATGCCATGCGTTAAAATCATCACACACAAAACTGCTGATTTGAATAGTGATGATTTGATTACGAGGCAAAGGATCTCTGTAGGCATCTCTGTGTAGTCGGTAAGAAGCTCTGACAGTTGTGTGTTTTTAAACAGGTTTGGAGGATATCTGTGCAGGGCACCTCCTGCCTAACGCTGCTGATGGTGGGAGCAGGGCTGGTATGGGGGCAGCTACTGAGGCTTAATGTCTCACAAACTGTGTTTGTGTCCAGTTGTCTGTCTTTGTCTAGCACCCCACTGGTGTCTAAGTTCCTCTCTGGCGCTTCACGTGCGGAAAAAGAGGGTAAGTGGTCATAAAGGAATTATTTTATTGCTAACTTATCAATAGTGTGTCAGTGTCTCCTCTGCCCAGCAGACTGTATTGTACCCACTGTACTCATTTTTATTAGTGTGTGTGTGTGTGTGTGAGAGGCAGGCAATGAGAGGAAGAGGAGAGAGAGAGAGAGAGATGAACACTGTGCGTGTGTGTGTCAAAGAATGATCCACTCACTGCCCCTTATCTTGTATGAGAAGAAAGGTGTGTGTCATGTTCCGAAACATGGAATATAATGTATAGACTTTCCTGACTATCCTCAATTTCATTTCCTGATTTTCCTTGTACTTAATGGATCATTGATCATCATAAAAAAGCCTGAACATTCAAACAGTGCTACTGGAATAATTGTCTCTCCAGTGCTGTTGGATACTGGAGTATACTTGTCTTTTGTGGGGATTGGGATTAATTTTGCGAGAATGTGTTCACAGGTGATCTGAGGATTGGGATTAATTCTGCGGGAATGTGTTCACAGGTGAGCTGGAGCCCAGCAGTGTGTTACTGGGCATGCTGGTGATGCAGGATGTCCAGTTGGGTCTGTTCATTGCCATTATGCCGACCCTCATTCAGGCAGGGGATGGACAAGCAGACAGGTAAGCCTACCTGCAGCTACACTCCTATAACCTGCAGCTACACTCCTATGACCTGCAGCTACACTCCTGTAACCTGCAGCTACACTCCTTTAACCTGCAGCTACACTCCTATGACTTGCTATTATTATTACTACTACTATTATACTTCTACTACTACTAGTACTACTACCACCACTACTACTACTATTTCTTCTTCTTCTTCTTTTACTACTACTTGTTATTTACTTCTACTTATTCTTATTATATTTAATTATTATTCTTATTCTTATTATTATATGACTAAGATATAACCTCCCTTTTCTCTCAGCCTGAGGCCAGTTCAGATCTTAAGGTCTTTTTTATTATGGCAAGACTGTTGTAGTCAGCAAAATGTTTCTCTGGGACTTCCCTTGATGACTGGTACCACTTAGTGAATGGTACATATATAGCAGCAGCAACAACAACATTTACAGTATATGGTACTTTTCAAGACACCCAACGTGCTTCACAGTGAAGGGGGAACCTCACTATTGCCTAACTATAGCAGAAATGTAGCACTTAACTTGCCACTATCTTTGGCACCTTCAACATTTTCACAACATGGATCACTACTACATGCTTTGGAAGTATGCCAAATGTTTTGAAAATACATAGGGCCAGGGGGTGCTGCAGGGGACACATTTCAGTACTGTCTTATGTCTTATTTTTAGACTTCTTTTGTTTTTAGTCCAGATTGTTACCGGGAACCAAAACATTCGTCATTGAGGTAGAACGCAATGAAACGGCATGGAACACAATGGCAATACAATGTAATCCTGTGATTACCTCAATGATTGTAAAGAAACTGCAGACAGTGACTTTAGAAATGCCATGTCTTAAACCCACAGAAATGTAAGAGAACATCATAATTGAAAGCACGTATTTAATATATTTAAAATATAAAATATATTTTATATATAAAATAACAAAACTAAGGACTGTGACAGTGCATAGTTTATGCATGTCCTGTATGGTTGCACTGTGCGTATAGCACGTGTATGTATCAGATTTTCCTTCCACTGGCCCTTCATATATTTCTACACTGCCGTTCGTCTAAGTTTGGGGTCACTTAGACATTTCCATTCCTCTCCATTATAGACAGAATACCAGCTGAGATCAGTTGCATTGCTTTTTTAATCAGGGCAACAGTTTTCAGATTACATTATGTGCTTACATAATTGCAAAAGGGTTCTCCAATGTTTTCTCAGTTAGCCTTTTAAAATGATCAGATTCAATCAATTGGTAAACAGAATGGGCCTTTGGAACATTGGATGGATGTAGATATTGCATGAAAGATCAGCCATTTCTTTCTGCAACAGTCATTTACAACATTAATGATTAAAACGAGGGCCATTTCTAAGTGACTTCAAACTTTTGAAAAGTAGTGTATCCACAAAAATTAACTTTTACATAAAACTGTTATTCTATAACATTGTAATGTACTCCCTGTTATTAGTCCCACACACTTAGCTTCAACAAGTTAGCACCAGAGGTAAACTGAAATGACTCATGGCAGTCATGATGGGTGTTCCCTCAGAGCAGAGCAGTGCTTTGCTTTGCGACATCTATGTTGTTTGTGTTTAGATATGTCTTTACAAACATGATTATTCAATGACTCATGGCGGTGATGGGCAGAAAAATGGACCAAAAAACAGGCCAGTGACTGGCCTACCAAAGTGCCCTTCTTGCTCTCTTCACTTGACCTGAGCCAGCAGGCCAGTGCTTCTTGCTCTCTTCACTTGACCTGAGCCAGCGGGCGGGCCAGTGCTTCTATTGAACCCTGGCTTTGGTTTGATAGTGAATCCATTTACATCATCATGCATTTTTACATTACATTTAAATTTCTTTATTTAGCAGATGCTTTTATCCAAAGCGACCTACAGAAAGACGATAACATCCAAGCCACAGTGCAGAGGAGACTTTAGCTAGGAAATACTACTGCTTCTGTCAATACTATTACTAGAGGATAAGAGTGGCAACATTAGGATAAAAACGGCAACATTAGGATAAGAGTGGCAACAGTATCATGGGTATCATCGTCATCGGTTATGTTGTGTCTTTTACCCGCATTGACATTTTTGCTTTTGTTTTACCCACAATGTGTTTTCTGGGTATAAGCAGTTAAATGTTTGATAATCAACAGAGAACTTTATTATTTTCCCATGAGAGAAATGTATTTGTTGTTAGACACACTTACACACATGCATTCCACACTAATAATAATAATAAAAAAGATAAATAATAATCTAAAATCGATAAATAACTTTGAGCAGCTTCCCTAACTGACTGTGTTTTTTGTCTTCAGCTCTGTATCAGGTGTGGTCCACGTGCTGTGGCTGCTGGTCCAGGTGCTGGTCTGCCTGGCAGGAGTACTCTTGCTATGTTTTTTCTTGCGGTCATTCCTGATTGGCCCCTTCTACAGGAAGCTCCATGCCGAATGTCGGGGCAGCAAGGAGATCATGGTCCTGGGGACAACGGCCTTCATGTTCCTGATGCTAATGGTAGGGGCTCTTCTCCTTCTACAGCAATTCAAGTCTCAAATTCAAGTTTTATTTGATACTCACAACATCAGCATTTACAGTATGAGATAATATAAGATAAGATACGATAAGACTTTATTTAATCCCACACCGGGGAAATGTACTTGTTAGAACAGCCAGGGAAGATAGATCCAGCAAAAATAAGAATAAACAGCAGAGTTATAAAAGATGAGAATTTCCTCATTCCTCGTCATCCTTTGCTTTGTAGTGTCATTAATCATTTTTTATTTCAGTGTCTTTTTTAAAATGAGGGATGGTCTGATGTATTTTGTGTATTTCCAGGTGACTGAGTTCCTGTATTTGTCCATGGAGCTTGGCTGCTTCCTGGCGGGGGCGCTCGTTTCCTCACAGGGCCACATGGTCACTTCGGAGGTGATGCGCTGTGTGGAGCCAATCAGAGACTTTTTGGCTATAATATTTTTTGCTTCCATTGGTGAGCGATGTTCTTTTATGGGCAATAATATGTGTACTGTTTTGTGTCGTTCTGTTCTAAAGACTTCAATGACAGTTGAAGGGCAGCAGCATTTCAGATTTTGAAAATGAAATATGGAAAAGGCACACCAGGGCTCCAGAATAATTTTTCAGTTGGTCACCCTTTCTTTTTGGTACAGCACAGGGCAAGAAAGAAACAAACAAACAAAAGAAAGAAAGAAAGAAAGAAAACTTGCTTTTGAAGAAAATGGCTTTCACAAGCAATCAAACTAAACATGAAGAGAATGTACAACAGTACGCCTCCCTTGCTTCTGCTTTAGCACACTAATTATAGCTCAATACAATACTCAGGAAGGACTGTTGACCTTTTGCTTAAATCCCATTGATCATAGTGTAACATGTTCACCTGCCGAGTGAGGCCACTGTTGGGTCAAGCAGTACATTGTAGGACGCCACGTAAAGCAACAAAGGAAATTAGCTCATTTGCCATCTATTTGCATATTGCCTTGAATTTCCCCTGGGGATCAATAAAGTATCTATCTATCTATCTATCTATCTACCCCAGAATTAGATAAAAGGATACATACATACCCTTCTCTTCTTTGTGTTTGCAATAACCTAGTTTTACAGTGTTAACCTGGCTTAGCATAATTCACTGGAAATGGGTTGTTCCTGTTAGCTCATCGCTTCCTTTAAAGCTTAAATCTTAACTGTTCCTTTAATGTTGAGAAACTCTAAATGTTTCAACAACATGGTTCAGTTGATACAGTCCTTCTTTATACATGGGAAACAAAGTTTAGTCGATCTCTATGATGGTGAATTTAATCTGTTTCTGGCAGGCCTCCATGTGTTTAGATTAGATCTCTATGATGGTGAATTTATTCTGTTGTTGGCAGGCCTCCATGTGTTTAGATTAGATCTCTATGATGGTGAATTTATTCTGTTGTTGGCAGGCCTCCATGTGTTTCCTACCTTTGTGCTGTATGAGCTGACCATCCTGCTGGTGTTAACTCTGTCACTGGTCATTTTAAAGGTGAGTAATCCTCTGCGACTGCACTTCGATACAAGGCCTTTGCTACTGGGTCATAGTGAACCCACTCATTGTTGAAATAGTGGCAAATTCATTCACATTTCATTCATGTTTTGAAACTTAACTTGTACATTTTTACAAGTATTTAAATATTTTTCATCCCATCTAATTTATTTTAATGTAGCTTTAGAATGCAGACAGACAGGTATCATGTGTTAACTAAAATAAAATGCTAAAACTCCTAAAATAATATACTGTTAATAATATTACTACATCGGCTGAACCAAAGCTTTGTTACACAGTATAGAATGTGCATAGACAATGCAGGGTCTGAAGTAGTCCACAGTATTTTACGTCACCAAAGCAGCCTGTTACGGACAGGTGCTGTATGAATGTGAATAAAGACACATCTGTATTACCCCTCCGACAGGCGATGCCCTACAGTACACACAGTGTGATGCACGTGGTGGGACTGACGCACAGTGACCATCACAATCATAAAGTGTCTGACAACATGGAAGGAATCCCTACAGAAATAGACCAGGCTGGAAAAAAAGATGACAAAATTAAGACCCAGGTTAAAAATGGCAAAATTTCCCTTTAAGGGTTACAGGGTTCCGGTACAGTGGCCGATCAACAACCAAGCATATGGTTGCCAAGTCGCAAACATGTCCCATGTTGTACCCGTGACCTGCACAGGCCTTCCTTCACTGTACAACATGCCCTGTGCACAGTATAATAACTAGATATTTTACTAAAATGTTTTATTTTCCTAATTGAATATCCTTGTTTTTCCTTCACGGTACAACATGCCTTGCGCACAGCATAATAACTAGACTTTAAAATAGTTTCTACTTTTGCTCAGGTAACGTCCTTGTTTGTCCCTCTCCCCCTGTTGATTATACAGTTTCTCATGGCGGTGGTTGTTCTGTCCACCCTGTTGCCGCGCGGCTCTCGTCACATCTGCTGGCTGGTCTCAGCGGGCCTGGCACAGGTCAGCGAGTTCTCTTTCGTGCTCGGCAGCCAAGCCCGTCGCACAGGAATCATTTCACGAGAGGTGAGCAGCAGCGTCATCATCATCATCATAATCATCATCATATCCTATATATCATATTTAATTTCATTTAATTTCTTATACAGGAAAGAATTCAAGGTTACGATTCAGTTACAGTGGAATGGGCCTGATTGAGTTTAAACTGGTTTACAGCTGGTTCCTGTTCTGCAACACATAAAACACATGAAAATCACATCAGCTATCGACTAGATTCTCTTTCTTTCCCTCCTCTCTGTGTTCTCATTCCGTTTTCTCTTCAGTGTTTATAGTACTATAGTACATTATAGTATGCTATTATAGTATAGGGCATCAGATGCATTTTACAGTGTTTTGCAGCCATTGTTGTCTTATCAGCCTCTTGGTCACTGCACAGTGTACACTAATAATCTTTTTCGGGGAGGCTGGGGGGGCGCAGTAGAGAGAGTGACAGGAAGCAAGTGGGAGAGAGAGATGGGGTGACCAGTTGCGCCAGAGCGCCCCCCGTACACTACTAATCTTAACCGCCCTTCCCTCCCCTCGTCTTCTCCTGCAGGTCTACCTGCTGGTCCTTAGCGTGACCACTCTGAGCCTCCTGTTGGCCCCAGTGCTGTGGTGGGCCGCCAGGCTTCGCTTCATACCTCACATGGACCGCAAGATGGTCACCTGAACTTCTGCTCTACTGGTCAGAAGTGGCCAGTGCAGTGGCAGTTGGGAAGATGGGTCCATCCTTATTAAGACAGTAAGGATCGGGAATGCCAGACAGTGAAGATTGGGAATGCCAGAGAGTAGAGATTGGGAATGCCATGATCTGCAAGTAAGGGTAAAACTGGAGATGCTCCCTGCCCTTCAGGTACAGAGAAGGTCACTGCCTGGACAAATCTGGCTCTGTCAAGTCAAAAGGAGTAAAATGGGTAAAATATGTTATTTTTATTATTATTATTATTATTATTATTATTATTATATTTAATTTGGTCAATGCTGTGTTTCAGCAGTTGTTCACAGAAGTATGTGATTTATTTTCAAAAAAAAGATGTTTAAGATAATTTTTCAAGACATAATGGTTAAATTTTTTGGAAATAAAGGCCCCGGTCATTAGAACTGTTATTAAGTTGTATGTTAGCATAACTTGTATGTTAGCATATTATTTATAGCCGTGAATAGTTATAGCTTTGCCAGTATCCATAGTCATACACGTACAGCTGCTGCTCACTGTAAAGTTTGTGAACCCCTGAGAAGTACCTCCAAATGTATGTAAATATGAAATAAAATGGGAATCTAACTGGGAATCAGATTAAAAAGGCCAGTGACATATATTCATAGAACTGTGTACCTATCTATTTGTTTATTTATTTACAAAATGTTCTGACATAGCCTGACGAGCCAGACCCACATTAAAATGTAGGGTCTGGGCACTCACCGTTCGCAGTGCTCAGTCCGAGGGGCGGGATAATCGTTGTCTTTCAAATTCCATCTGCACGCAATAGGACAGCGCTATGAGTCCCATGTGTTTCCCACCAACGGAGCTAGTTGGCTAGTTCAAACTTTTGCCAACTTAATAAAAGCTTAACTCGTGTCACACTGTTCGCCAACAGCAGCATTATCTTATTTGTTTTCAAGTAGCAGGGAATTCAAGCCAAACCGTTGCAACTCTGCCATCAATCATTATGTTAAGCCCGCCTAACGACTCTATACACAATTTGATTGGCCTGATAGAAGTTTAATTTTTCGAGCTCACAAGCCAACGGAGAGTTGCTAGACTAGCCCTGGCAGCAAATGTAATTTGTTGCCGCTAGGGTGTGTCTAGATTTCTAGGCTAGTTCTGACATTGAATGCCCAGACCTTCAATAGTGTAATTGCACGCTTTGACCTGCAGAGGTCGCCAAAGGAAAACGGTCTCTGTCCTGCTGCTTGAGAATGTTCTCTTGACAAAGTCAATGTCTGCTTTATTGTCAATTTCTTCACATGCCCAGACATACAAAGAGATCGAAATTACGTTTCTCACTATCCCACGGTGAAGACAAGACATATTTTACCAATTAAGTCCACAGACAAACATAACATTCAAGTAAACAATAAATGAGTAAATAAGAAGGCACATACAATAAAGAAATAAGAGTAGCAAAATTGGGTTGAAATTGTGCATAGACAGTCAATACAATAGTGCAAAGTCAGGCCAATAAGTGGCTGAGGTAGTTCTGTTTGAATTAAGCAAGTGGCATAGTGGTGCAAGATATGATGACCTGTTGTCCTAACTGTTCTGCAACACAGTTGCCACTGGCATGTTACAGTCAGATGAGGTATAAACTGTTTTCACTGCCCCTTAAGACAGATAGAAAAAGTTATAGCACACTGTAGTTGCCATAAGACATCACACACTAAATTCTGCAAACACATGAATATTTAGCTAAAGATTTATAAAGACTTTCTATAAAGACCTTCTAAACCATCTACTAAAAGGTATAGTCCTCAATTAAATCATTACAATTTGCATACATTTATACAAAATTATCCTTGCATTCATTTGGCTGTCTATCTTCCATTCCTTTGGTTGTCGTTGCCTGAGAACCAAGCAGGCGCCGGATATGCATGGCAGCATAACGTGTGCGTGTTGTTACAGTTTTTTATACGTTTTTACAACTCCATTTTCAAGACTGTGTCTATTTTTCAAAACATTACACACAAAACTCACAAAATGCAAAATGCCTCAAATCTCCAGCAAAATCACACATAACAAAATTGAATTCAAAATAGTCATAAACACATCTCTAAAGCAAACATTCCTCTCACATTATAAACACTTTTGTCATAATATGACATTTAGGATACATTATGTACACACTGTTGCTCAAAACCTAAAGCTCTTATGTCTTTCATAGGCTTTATATGTATATTTCCATACAAGAGTGAAAGTCATCTACAGAGAGAAGTTGAAATACACAGTAAACATGCAAGCAATTGAAACCAAAAATAGTGATTTTTTTTCCCAAATTTCCCAAGAGTACTCTCGATATCTATTCATAGGCCTACTGTATTGTAAGGCAATGATCGGATGGTGTTCAGTAAAGTAATGAGTGTTTGTACATTGAGGACTGAGTGAATAAGTGGTGATTAAGTGTAGAATTTTGATTGTGTTTGAAAAATGAAATCAAGTTACTTCCTGTTGGATTTTTGTGTGTAAGGTAGAGCTTCAGACACACTCCAAACAGTGTCCTATCAGCGTCCTTGACGAGGAGTTGAGGGTTTCTGACATAGACTGCATATATGGCGTCGCCACGGCGGCTTCAATTCCATAGAACACTGCTGAATGCAGCCACACTGTCCGGTTCTATATATATATTATACTGTCTATGGTTTCTGACACAGCAGAGCCACAGCTCCATGGGGACTCAGAGGAGCTCTGGAGTAGGTTTGGCAGACCACGCCATGATGAGGGCCCAGAGTGCTGAAACCGGTCAGCGTTTTTTTTTACCCTTATTATGCCCCGATATTAAATTAAGAGCTTTTAATAATTTGATCCTTCTCTCCATGTAAGTGTGCCTGCCTGTAGCCAGCTAAGCAGCCTTGTAGCATCGGTAGGTATTCTAGTGCAGACAGGCAGGAAAGTTGTTTTTCTGTGATCCAAACACCTCTATTTACTATAGATTTGTCTAGGATAAGGCTTTGAAACTGTAAGACCAGGATATATATCTGAGCCTCTTTATTGCATTTTAAAGTAACTACTGAAATCAGATTTATTTATTTTTTTATATATGTGTACACATGGATTTTATCTTCTAGAGTAAAACTAAAATCATCTTTAAACTTTATATTAACAAACATCCCATGGTCCAAAAATCAAGACTTCCAAGCATTTTGGACCACAGCCCAATGCCGACCAACGCTAACCACAGTCTCTCTGCCTCCCCTGCAGTTCCACAGCTGACTGGTTAAGAGGGGAAAGGTGATGAGAAGGGAGTTAATGCTCTAATGCTCTAAATACATTTGGCATTTCACAATCACCGCGTTCACACTGTCACAGCTGCAAACACAGCTGGTGATGAATGAATGAGGGCAATAGAAGGCTATATGTGAGCTGAAGAGGACTATATGAGAGCTATAGGGCTATATGCATATATAGGCATATGGCCTACTGTATGGCCTATTCTCCTCAATTGACTTAAGAGTGTTGGGCACAGCTTTGGCCTTTAAGTTCCACTCCATCTACGGCGGTAGACTTTTAGTATATGATTCAGGACCAATAAAAAACTATGAGTTATTTCTGTTGCAAATTTTCTGTCTCTTTGGGTTAGATTGACTGGCCTACCATATGTGTGGGCTATAGAGGGCTTTCTGTTGTATGTAATTTTGAACAAGGAACATGAAGGGAAGTTAAAAATAGATTAAGGTATGCTACACATTATCACACATAACCTACTTGGTTCTTGTAGGTGAATGAATGGGATTTCACTAGCCTGACGTAGCCATACTCAAATCTAGTCAGAATATGAGTCTGATACTGCTCCATTGGGATGTAATTATGGGGCGTGTTTCAACCGATACAGGGGGGGAATGCCTCTGCACTCAACTGGATAGACCTAATCAATCAGAGCAACGAAATAACTTACGTGAGATGTAGGAGGAACACACTAACCATCTTTCTTTTCCACAAATGCCCTAATATTGTTTTCTGGTCTTTTGTAAAAGTTATTTTGCTGTCAATATCTCCTATAACACTCATTAGCGAAATCTAAGAGATACGTAGTAGGGTAGGCTATTAGGAAAAAACTGATAGCCTATATCCCCTCCGTTTTTAAAAATAATTCTGTTGAACATTGATATGCTACAAATACTGTATGTTATAAACAGCTGGGAAAGGCTGTCGCAAATCCCTCGAACAGGTGGTCAATCAGAGATTTCAAACGAACGAGGGAACAACATGTCACAATGCAACACGCTGTTTTCCCTTGATGAAAGTGAAACCATGAGTTTTCCCACACTGGTTAGCACTCTGCACTTGTAACCGGAGGGTTGCC
This sequence comes from Alosa alosa, assembly GCF_017589495.1. Classification (NCBI taxonomy): domain Eukaryota; kingdom Metazoa; phylum Chordata; class Actinopteri; order Clupeiformes; family Clupeidae; genus Alosa; species Alosa alosa. The sequence continues at coordinate 3,986,850 of NC_063211.1, read as the reverse complement.
GGTTCGAGCCCCGACCAGTGGGCCACGGCTGAAGTGCCCTTGAGCAAGGCACCTAACCCCTCACTGCTCCCCGAGCGCCGCTGTTGTAGCAGGCAGCTCACTGCGCCGGGATTAGTGTGTGCTTCACCTCACTGTGTGTACACCGTGTGCTGTGTGTGTTTCACTAATTCACGGATTGGGTTAAATGCAGAGACCAAATTTCCCTCACGGGATCAAAAGAGTATATATACTTATACTTATACATCTCAAAGTCTGGCCAAAGTCTTCAGAAATAATCGTTTTCAGTGATAAAATCTCATTGAAATAATATGCATTTTCCATATGGGAAAAAGCCATCTGTCTCCTTCTAGCCACAGCGCTTTTGTTGCAAACATAATCAACCTAAGCATGCCCCAATGACGTGATAGACGAGGCGCTGTTGTTCACCTGTCCATCATCGTAAAGCCGATTTGATTGGTTCGCCAGATTTTGGGTGAGCATAGTTGCTCCGCAATGGAGCAATGCCAGAATGAACTTCCCGACCTCAAATGTTGTGGGCGGGACTAAGTTCGGCTGGCACCCAGGCTAGGATTTCACAGCAGGGTGTTGGAATTTGGTGGTTGGTGAGAACTGGCATCAAGTTCTGTCACTGCTGGGTTTGCCAGTCTGGTCTCATTCAGTAAAGCAGCTCCTGTCAGATAAATGGGTGTATATTCTTACGGGCATTACCAAACAAAAATCAATTTATTTAAATAAATTTAAGGTTATATCAGGTTACAGTGAGGATTTTAAGTATTGATTTTAAGCACTGATGTCATGATGATTTTAAGTAGGCCTACTGCTTTTTAAGTAGGCCTACTGCTGTCCTCTAACAATATTGGTACAAATTTGAATTTACATGTAAATAAACAAATGTATTTAATTAACTTGATTTGATAACTTAATAACAAGGGGGAAATTATTCATATTTATGACCTAGACTGAACTTTTTCAACTCAGAGTACTCCACACAATACCTTCTGCTAAACAAAGGGTTAAAAGTGAAATGCATGAAATGTACAGTATTTAATACCTATACCTTAAATACCAGTATTTAATTTGACCTCTAAAATCATTACAAAATAACTTTTTACAAAATGACAGCTTGCCAAATTCTAATTAAGTAAGAGGAATTGCAGACTGTGTTGACAGATCACAGCAATATAAATCCAATTCTATGGTACAATCTTAAGTGTTACTCATGCAGGGTTTCCTGGTCTAGATTTGCATAAGGTTTCCATGGGAATTAACATCTCCATTATCATTGCTGGGGGGTAGGATGACCTGGCTATGTAAGCTGCTCAGAAAAAGGCTGCAGTCAGCAGGATTACGCGCACATCATCACTGTCATCCTCTTAATGAAACAGGCTACACTCAGCCGTGGGATCGGAGGCTGAGGCTCTTTGGTTAAGATCTAATTCAACACCCACATTCATAGTTGCAGAGTGTGGGAGGTAAGAGGAGGAGTAAGGGGAAAGAAAGATGAGGCTCAAATAAACTGCAATCCTCAGTCTGGCTCAAGACACGATACACAAGTCACACTCTTTGTCGTCCTTTTCTTGTGAGCTTTTTGTGTAAGAGTGCCTTCATCTGAAGATCAAATGCTGCTCAGAGCATTGATCTGCTTAGTTAGTGGTAAGTTTGAATAGCATAACGTTAGTACACTGATAGGCCTGATAGACTGTGTCATCTGCCACAATTGATTATGCTCGGGTTCAAACCTCCATTTTGTTATAACCAAAAATGACCCAAGTTAGTTTTACACCGAGCATTTCAATTATCTTTTCTAATACAACAGTTAGGTCCAGTAAAACTAATTAACTAAATTCATTTCTTTTGATCTGTGGACAAGAGGCACTCTGGCTCTGGCTCTGTAGTGGGAGCTGAACTGGCTCAAGCTGGCTCTGTAGTGGGAGCTGAACTGGAGTGTATCACTTCAATATCTGACAAAAGAACCCTGAACAAACTGATCAACATTTTGGACAATGAGTGTCATCCACTCCACAGCACTATTGTAAAGCAGAAGAGCCTGATCAGCTGGAGACTTAACTGAATTCTGGATGGAATTTTATAAAAGATTCCAATTATATAAAACACTATGGGGAATCTACGTTGTGGAATCCTGGAATCCTGGTTGTGGGATGGGAATGTGACAGAATAATGACCCAAATAATATTCAGTGTAATTTTTTAATTCACCTCAGCTGTCCATGCTTGTTCTCACCTAATTGTCCCAAAGTGGAAGTGGCTACAATATTGAGAATCTTCCCTCAACTGGCTCAGCATCCAGTATTGATTTCCATAACAGCTTTGTGCAAAACTTAACCGATATTGTGAATTATGATTGGTCAGTGTTTCCCTCTGCCCCAAATGATCTTTTGGCTAAACCCATCTATGCAACTGTTGATGCATAGGCCTATCCCATACAGATTAAGTTTATCAATCTATGCGCCAGATAAAATTAGGGCCTGCATACAGCCAGTGAGTGAAGTAGTCAAGAACTACTGCCTGCATCTGAGTCTACATCTGCAGCGATAATGGGCGCTGCGCGCTCAAACGAATTCCCAATTAAATGGAGTAGCATAACGTTCAAGTTAGATCTTAATGTAGGTTGAGAGAGAACCTTATATAATATCCTTATGTAACATGCTGCTGGTACATATTGACATTGTAAACATTCTCTAAGAAGATTAAAAAGCAGTTTGCAGTTAAGCTATTTATTGGCTAAATGTTGGTGCCTCCTCTGTCCCTTGGTAGCCTACCCACAGTGTGTGATGCGCGTGGTGGTAGTGGTCATTTTCGCATCTAGAGGGTTATTGCAGAATATAGAAATATGATCAATTATTAAAAAGAAAATATAAGAAAATAAAAAATATTTAATAGGCCTTTTTAAAATATTACATATTGAACACGCAGGCACAATGAACCACAACACACTGAAGATGTTTATGTTTTAAAAGGGAGTTTGATGGTTGATGTCATAACACAAGATCTAACACTCGATCTTTAGGTAATGGAGTCAGCCAAATTATATACAAACTTAAAAAAAGATTATTAAAGAGAAGGAGTTCAACATTACTATACAGGAAAATCAGAAACTATCAATGAAGATGATGAAGTAACTTTTTGTTTACTAGACTGCATTCTAAAACACTGAACTACGGTAATTAAGAGGCACTAAAACACAAACCAGCAGGATACAATAAAACAACACAGAAGAGTATCAGACTATTTCATTGTGATGTTTGTTAGATAAATATGCAGTTACTGTAAAAACTCGATTAATGGCCTGATTAGTAGCTTTTATTTGCCTCAATCACTGAATTCAACCTTATATTTGGGACACATGTCTATATGGGCCTATAAATCTGGCTGTACTCTATTTTGGTGCTCATGGTATGTATGTAAAATAAACGGACCTATCGAGAATCAAACCGATCTAACAATGTTTACAGCATGTCCATATAGATAGAAGTTTAAACATTAGGAACTCTGGCTAACACTGCCTGCCTTTCATCAGAGGCAGGGCCGTCTACTCTAACTTCTGTGTGTGTGTGATCGAAACAGCATAGAACTACAGTAGCTGAAGCAATAGATTTGGTGGGATAAGAGGTTTTATACAACACTTCATATACTTCCATAAAAACTAGACAAGGCTTCTAATTGGGACCTACTTTTATTTGTCCAAATCTGTAGCCACACCAGGCCAGTTAATTGGGACTAGGCTTTTAATCGAGTTTTTACGATATTATGTAAGACTTACAAAAGTACAATTTACATGTGAATGTGTGCATAGTCTCCATTAACAGGTGTCACTGCTGTGAGTTGTCACCAGGGTTTAGCTTGTGGCCTCAAGGCGGAAGATGACTTTGCCTTCGTAAGGCTCATAGAAGTTCTCGTAGAAGATGTTGTGGGCCACAACCCTACACTGGATCTTCGCCGAACGCTGCTCAATCAGGTGGAATTTCACGGCCACTAGGGGATTCAAATAAGTTGGCTACAGAAAAAGAACAAGAGATGGTCAGTACGTCTTATAAGTACCATTAATCTGAGATTCAGATGTGTTTACTTGTGACCTGTGTTTACATACATGAATATGGCTGTATCAACAGGAATTCTGTATTGATGGAAACTAGCAGGGTCTTCATTAAGCTTCAGGATTGCTTTTGCTACAGCTGGAAGTACATCCTACGAGCTTGAGTGACATAATTAAGGCTGAGAGCTCTATTTTAATCACGCTTTATGACACAGTCTCATCCAATACACTTTTTGATCAATTCAGCAAATTGCTCCTCGCAGTCCATTTGCTGTATGTGCACTCAGACATTACAGCACTACAGCAGCCATTCCATGCGAGGGTCCAAATATCCACAGGGACCCGCAGGTTTGAATCCGACCTGTGGACATTTCCTGATCTCACCCCATCTCTCTCTCCCACTCATTTCCTGTCGAGCTTTGCTGTCCTGTCTAATAAAGGCAAAACGTCCAAAAAATATACTTTTTTCAAAAGAAAAAAATGATTGATTTAGATGGCATCTACCTGTGCTTTCCGTCCATAGTAAGGGAAGTAGGACAGGTCGAATGTTCCATTGGTCGGGAAATACTCAATGTTTCCCACATTCTCATGTCCCTCCTGTATTGGAACAGTTCCAGACATTCTATATATAAGTCTTGAATAAAGATGTGACGTACAGAAAAGGCAATGGTTCATTGTCACCACACTCACCAATACTGTGCAGTTGACATAGGGTGCCATGTTGGTTCCGTTGTTGGGCAGGAAATTAATTATCTATGGGAAAACAACACAAATTCTTTTATTTGAAACAGTATATTTCTTCACTTACTATCGCACTAAATACCTTAATCTCATTTAGACTTGGTATTAAATTCTTTAAAGGAGAATTCCGGTGTGATATTGACCTAAAGTGTATTGAAACATGATACCGAGTGTGAACGTATGTCTCATAGCCCATCTCGGCTTGTCCCCTGCACTCCAAAATCTGGCTAGTTAGCCCGATGCTACCAACAGCTTTTTCAATAGTGGTGCTTCGGCATCGGGCTAGCCATGCAAATAAATCACTGTTTTACACTCATTTACGAGGCTCAATGTATCTCCACACTTCATTGGTAGACTTCCGAGGGCCCTGACATTTAAAACCAGACATTGAGAACTTTGAAAAAGCACTGGTAGTTTACTTACAAGACGATTTATACAGACAGTATCTTCCGCGATGGTTTAGCGTTTGCAGCCATCTTGAATTTAGTCAACGATAAGTTCGAGCGACGAGTAAGAATGAACAGCTATGATAAGGGATCAGATTCCAAAAATAATTCAGTGGAAATGCATGGATTCCAGTTGCTGCTACTGGAAGAAACTGGAATCCATGCATTTCCACTGAATTATTTTTGGAATAAATGGGTGTAAAACAGTGATTTATTTGCATGGCTAGCCCGATGCCGAAGCACCACTATTGAAAAAGCTGTTGGTAGCATCGGCTAACTAGCACCAGATTTTGGAGTGCAGGGGACAAGCCGAGATGGGCTATGAGACATACGTTCACACTCGGTATCATGTTTCAATACACTTTAGGTCAATATCACACCGGAATTCTCCTTTAAGGTAATGGATGTATAATGTTTTTAAATAAACAATCACACTCAACACCTATACAGGTAATGAATATAACGTTTTTATAACGATTTTAAATCAACGATCACACTCAACAGTCTTTTTCAACTTTTGAATTGCCCCACCGATGTTTCAGGCCAGAGACTATTCTTTAACCAGCGCACAATGAAGAAGGGCGTCTGGCCCGAAACATCTATGGATCGATTAAAAAGTAGACTACTGTTGAATGCTACAGTACCCTTGATTTAAAATATTATATTCACTTATCTGTAAAACTATCCTTTACAATTTGTTGTGGTATCTTGATATGTTGTTGTATACACGGGTTTCCCGTTTACCAACAAAACTAGATGCGCGCGCAGCCGTGGGGCAGAAGACGCTTGGTGGCCGTCCACAACGTTATAAACTTAACCTAAATAGTCGGCTGCTGTAAGCTACAATCGGATTTTTTTGTATACCCCTGTTGTCTCAATGATAATAACATCTCATTTTAGACTATATTTCAAAGTTTGCCGTTCATTTGCATTATTAATATAACATCGTATTTTGTCATTTTTGGTGAAGACATGCATTCCGTTAGGGATATTGAACATATTTAACATTCTCTAACCATCGTGATTTTGAATTGGTGCAGTTTTCAGCACAAAAACTAATTTTATTCTTTTGCTCTTTTGCATTGCTCTATGCTGTTCTGTGGTGCTTTCTGCCTCTTGGTTGCGCACGCATGTTTTCGTGACGTTGCATAGAAATCCATGTATACCCTATTCATTTTGATGATTACACATGGCTGTGTTCCATTGTAGCCAAATGTATCATCATCCTGACCAGAGCAATTTCCAAGCACAGTTGGGTTGAAGACGCAAGAATACTTTCTGTGATCAGGAGCCTCGAAATGTTTCTGAAAGTAGTATGTCCCCTTCTTGCAGTCTTTGTTCATCATTTTGCAGTGTTCCTGTTTGGTGTAATTGTAAGCTGTAAGACAAAAAATTTGGACAAGGATAAAATGAATCATAACAATCAAGTTAGTAGATATCACTATGTATTTTCATGTGGCTAAATTCATTCAACAATATAATATACCCATTTTAAGTGAATGAAGCTAAAGGCAAGTTCAGGATGAATCTACCCCAGCATAAGAGGATACAGTACATACCCTTTTCTTTTCTGTGCTTGGAACACCTGGAAGTAGATTATACCAGTTAGCTTGCAGCTCCCATTTAGCCATAGGCTAACAGGTGTAACCTACTTCCAGTCAGGGGCGCTGCTAGATAATTTGCAAAGCTAGGCTAACAGTAGCTGGGTCTGTATCCTCTTATCCAACTTTGGGGAAGATGACAGATAAGCTAATTTCCCCTAAATTTGGTGTGTTCCTTTAAGTCATTACATTTACTAATTTGACCCTTACGGATGAGAAAGTCTTCCAGGCACTTGGACATCTTCCTCCAACTGTTCTTCTCAGACATGTTGTAAACCAGCTCAAGGTCCTCTTCGTTGTATGAGTCCGGCCAAACCATTACGCCTAAATATGAATTCATTTAAGACATTTAAGGTTTATTTAAGGTTTATTAAAGTGCCTCACAGAACTATAAACATAATGGTATTGCCATTTTTACTCTCCAGTTTAGCTCACAAAGATTTATATTTGTTATGTACTCACCTGGCGAACGTAACCGGTCTTGGTAATCTGGTGCATATGGATCCAGGGTGTACATCAATACCCAGATGGACAGCGCAAACAGTCCTGTCATCACCACATAAAATGCCACATAGTAGAGGCTGATGTACACTGGCAGAGGGAAAATCATTTATTAATTATGACAGACATATAGGCTATGAAGAGCATGCAACCATTTTGTAAGGAACATTTATAAACATTTATAAACCATCATCTTCAACAAGCAAGTGGTTAGTTTAAGGTGACCATTTTGCTGATATCACATGTGGGGGCCTAGTTGTTAAGGGGCCTGGTACTTTATTGGGTAACTCTTTACTTGACAGTATCGACATACTGTAACAGTGACATGACACTCTCATGAACACATGACATTGTCATGACACATGAACCCTTACCCTAACCCTAACCCTAAACCTAACCTTAATCTTAACCCTAACTTGTTATGACAAAAACCGAATGACACTTAATGACAGAAACGTTATGTCATAAACGTTTATGACTTGTTTATGACGTTCATGACAGTGTCATGTCACTCTTATGTCGATACTGTCAAGTAAAGTGTAACCCTTTATTGATAGTGGGCCCTAATTAAATGTTTTTGCTCATGACCAAAGCAGCAAGCAATGCAAAGCATGTGACTGACATACATTAGCAACATTATTTTGCCACATTATTGTGTGGTGGTACAGTGGTTAACTTTGCAGGTTTGCATACGGTTGTTTAGATTCAGGAACGCTGTGAGTCTCTGTATGATGTTATCAATAAAATTGTCTGCTAAATACCTGACCTTCAGCATTAATTAAATTAGAGCCCGAAGTCTGTCCTCTTCCAAGGTGAGGACTCTGCTGTTGTATTGCTCAGAGGACACTGGGCAGTCATTACTTAACAGTTATTATCACACCTTTTAAACATTGTAATGGTGATAAGGAGAAGTGGTCTTTATCACAAGGTTGCGACAAAGTTACAGTATGTTTGCTGTGGCTCCAAACGAACAAGAACTGCCACTGGCCATTGATCGTTGGTTGATGAATGAAAACTTTAAAGTAAGCACTCATATTTCATATACCTTTAGGACAACACTTTTCTGACAGAGGCTAAACAGAGATGGAGAGTACAAGAAAAAGGATGGAGCTCATTCACCAACCATTCTAACTAAGAATGTTACCCACATACACAGTTTTCACAAAGCTTTTGGCATTCTACACAGTCTTCTTATCTGGGATGTGTCCTTTGGTAAAAACCTTACCACACTCAAGAGCACTCTCGTGCACATTTGAGAGCTGACATGTTTGTGCAAAATAACTGGTTACTGCATTTTTATTGTTTCTGCAGATGTAAAATATTATGGGAATTAAATGTCAAATATTTTGAATATTAATTTCCGTCATTTTACAAAGCATTATGGTCTAAATAAACACAACAAATAACACTTCAATTCCCACCAAATGTGCATCATTTTTAAATTGTATACCCAATACTGACACTAAATAAATTGGCAGTTCACTTCCTGCATAGTACCTCCACTTTAAAGCAGCCATCATCATCATGGTCATCAAATGTTCTTGTGCATATAGAAACAAAGATTGTGGCGCCTCAGTAAAAACAGCAAAAGCCGTTACAATTATTTACCAGTTTTTGTGGTAACTTCTTCAGAACAAATTGAAGATATTAGTGAATGAGGCCCACTGTGGTTTTGGAATATGGAAATCTATTTTAGTAGAAATGGTAGTGTCTAGTATTTAGGATTCATCAGTAGTACCAATAAAAAAACATAATGCAGCTTTAATTTTTGTGTATTGGGATTACGGAGCATATGCCATTGTATTTACTGACTGATTTATGCTACAGTATGGCTAAATGGAATAAATCATTTAGGTATTTGCAAGGTAAATTGACTTACACAATCAAATTATTTTTGAACCTAACATCATTGTAGGACTGTTTGGAAATTCAAGCCCATGACATTGTTGAGTAATTTAGTACTCATGACTTGTCACTTACATTTCTATAAACTCAAATTCTATACAGTTTCTATCTGAACTCTCTTCGGTCATACCTACCCCATTTGATCGGGGTTCTGCCCATTAAGGTTCCCTGGTCTGGGTTCCACACAAACCGCCCAAAGTCCTCACATCGCTGCCCACACGTTCTCTTCTCCTTCAGTGTGGCCATCTTAGCTGGTCAGATTTATATCTTAAAAAGAGAAAACAAGCAATATAACTGTCATATCATTAATACATCCATCCATACATACATATATTCCATCCATACATATATATATATATATATATATATATATTTGTTAACCCATACTGCTTTTTTACCACTCCTACCCACTTTTAATTTGAGATAGATGTCCACTTTCTGTACTCTTCTCTGAGCGCCTTGGTGAATGGTGAATGCCTTTGCCATGTCTTTGCCCACAGACTACAACTTTATATGCTCTGATAAGGACCAATTCCATACGCACAGACTGGGCGGGCTGAGGCGGCCGGCGAATGCGGTGGAGGTAACCAAGGTAACCTTGGAGGGCTGTGCTGTCCTTCGAGTCCGTCATACGATCGCCACACACCAAACTACAGAGGGCCTGAAATCAAAATGTCTTATCTCAGAATCCTTCCCAATCCATATCATAGGCCTACTCAAAAGACTTCAAAGATTAGTGTCCTCCTCTCAAGAGGGAGGAAGTTTTTTTTTATGTAACACAAACAGTATGTTGATAAATCATACAGTATATTGCTTTACAAATTAGCAGATTAAAATTACATAGTTCATAGCTGGGACAATTTAGTGGGAAAATAACTTTAGATAGATAGATAGATAGATAGATAGATACTTTATTGATCCCCAAGGGGAAATTCAAGGTCTCAGTAGCATACAGACATCACACACACATTCACTAACAGCAGAAAAAAGTCATTAAAAGTATATAATATAAAAAACAGTGCTTAGCAAGTAGTAGAAGATAAAGAATATACTTAAATACAAATTATACTAAATAACAAAATCTAAGCCTAAAAACAGTATCCACATAGTGGGTGATTAATCATGAGGCGCTTGCAACTTTGACAAAATCAGTTTCTATCACATGTCATCTGGTGGTGTTGGTCCACTGTGTTTTATCAAGTCCAGGGTCAATGCAGCCTTCTACCAGAGCACTTCATGCTGGATGAAACAAAAAGTAAGCGCACTGTCAAGCTTCAACTCTTGTGACATGCTTTCTTGAATATTAAAGAGTTAAATCTTGACAGTGTGTTTGCTTTTTGTTTCATCCAGAACTTCCTTTGTTTTTGTACCCATCTGAGATGAATTGGATTTCGAGTCTAATTTTGGAATTGGCCAGTGACTACAGCTTGTACACCTTTGATGTCTGAGTAATTTGGTTCCCAACCAGACCTCCAGCAGCAGGAAGGCACTTTGACATATTTCCTTATGGTATTGCCAACCGATCAAAGGTCTTGCAGGTATGTTGCTGAAACATTTCTGAGAGGTATTTTGGTCTGAGTGGCATTTAGTGATGTATTAATAAATATGCATTTAATAATATTTAAATATTTACATAGTATGGTTATGGTTATGGTTATGGATTTAGCAGACTCCCTAGTTTAACATTACCCTAGTTATATGTATGTTTAGTGGGTATAGTGTCCTTATGATGGCATTCGTTTCGAAGATGGATAGATAGGCAGTATTATGATCAGATAGGCTGTATTATGAGCAGAGTTTGTGCGTAATGGTTTGATAGCAGTAGTAGGTAGCCATAAACATAGTTAACACAGGCAAGCAGATTTGGTGGGAAGACTGCAGCAGCATCCCAAAGTAGAGTTTAGAGCATGTGTGTGTGTGTGTGTGTGTGTGTGTGTGTGGGTGGGGGTTGTTTGGACATTTTACATTTTTGTTTAACACAAGAATAGATTTAGCTTGATTCATTGTGCTTTTTGTTGTTTATACATTTTTAGATATCTATTACTAATTAACTATTAATTTGGTCAATGTATTGATAAACAGTAGAGAAAAGGCCCTGTGATACCAGGCAGTTTATGTTTTTCAGTACGGTGAGTAATCAATTTGGAAATTTGTGTGAGATTCTAGTAGTTCTGTCAAACCATCACTGACGTTGTCATAGCGATCTTGATTAGTTAAACATCTCAGAGAAGCTCTCACCATCAGTCTCGCTTAAGAAAGAAGAGCCCACAATGAACATCTATCTGCATTCGCTCTCTTGTATAAGACTTATGAAGGGTTAACATGGGGAAGGTATTATGGCGTTAGGAGATAAAGGCTTTAGGGAAAGGTGTTGAGTCAGGGGGATGTGTGGGACTGTATGCCGTGCCCAGCTAAGTCCTACAGTGTCGTATCTGGCCTCAGCCTCTCTCTGTCTCTTTCTCTAACACGTTCTGTTTTGATTTCTATCACTCCAGGGGGGCCTGTGTGTTCCCAGTATTCGAAGCCAAGGGACAGTAATCCTCGGACTATCCCCTTCTTTGGTTTTTGAACGTAACACATGTTGCTTTTCTCTGCCCCTCCCTCGCTGTGTGGGGCGTTCTGAGCGGCATATCTCCGCGCCATCTCGTTCCGTCTTCTCTTCACTCAGGGCACCCTTCTTCTGTTCTGCCCGTGAGGTGTGAAAAACACCTCTTTCATAGTCTGTACTCTCGTCTCGTCTCGTCTGTACTCTCGTCTCGTCTCGTCTGTACTCTCGTCTTTTCCTTTTGAAGCCTTTCATCCATCCTTTGTTGCCATCATGGATATGGGCAGCCTCACCACAGTGGTCGCAAACTCGGCCTACATCTCTGCACGTGGCAGCTTCGATGGTTCTGCGAACCCAGCTACTAGCCGCGACAAGAAGTACCATGCCAAGCTGAAGTTGCCACACATCACGGTGTGCGAGGACCTCCGTGAGACGCTAGACCTCTCGTTTCAGAGCATCTGTGTGGAGCAACCCATCGGCAAGCGTCTCTTTCAAGAGTACCTGGAGACAGCCAACGAATACAAAGGACCCTGTCGCCTGTGGAAGGACATTGAAGAGTATGACACAGCCGAGGACAAAGACAGGTTGAGGAAGGCGTCTAAGATCATCGAACGCTACATGGAGCCTACTGCCAAATACTACTGTCCCTTTCTACCTGAGAACGAAATCACCAAGGTGAAGGAGAAACATCAGGAAGCGTGTGACGATCTCTTCCACCAGACCCTAAACTGTGTAATGGACTTCCTTAAAGAGGTTCCATACACATTCTATCTGGAGACCATGTACCTCAAACGCTTCCTTCAGTGGAAGTGGCTGGAGATGCAGCCTATGGCAGAAGACTGGTTCCTGGACTTTCGTGTGCTGGGAAAGGGAGGATTTGGAGAGGTGTCAGCGTGCCAGATGAAGGCCACAGGCAAAATGTACGCCTGCAAGAAACTCAACAAGAAGCGACTGAAGAAAAGAAAAGGATTTGAGGTAAGAGATGCTCTTCAGATGTGCACTGGGTAGGCATTGTTATTGTTATTACTATTATTATTATTATTATTATTATTATTACAACTACTACTACTAGTACTACAATTTATCTGGGGTAGAAGAGTCGTTGCTGGTTCGAGGCTGTCAAAGTGTTCTTGGGCAAGACACTGAACCCCAAACTACTCCTGATGTGCAGGTTGGCGTCTTGCATGGCAACCTCTGCCATCGGTGTATGAAGGGGTGAATGTGAGGCATTACTCTGCAAAGCATTTTGAGTGCTCGGAGTCAAGTGCAATATAAATGCAGTCCATTTACCATTCTATAAAGATCAGTCAGCGATTGTTAGGCTACTACTACTACTACTACTCCTACTACTACTATATCTGCTCTTCTAAAAAGATCACATGTGATGATCCATATGTGCTGATCCTGGCTGTTCCATAAACATATGATCACTTAACTGGGATATTTTCACAACCAAAGCCGCTCACCTTCATCTGAATGTCACTGGCACCCAGATTACGTTTCATGCTTACGTAAGACTTAAATCGTTTCGGAGGGAACTTGTATCCAGTTATCTAACAGACACACTCTGATATGAGTTATTAATTTGGTGTCATATTAACTCGGTCATAATGAGGTAACTCGGTCATAAATAGTTCACAAACAGAAATGGTTGACATGAGACCCTGTAGAGATTTGTGGCTGTTTCCTGAGCAAAACTGAAAGGTCTGTAGGCCTAGACTTTGGAGCCTATACTGCACACGCCTCCCTTAAATTATCAGAATGACTCATCTTGTTTCATTAAAATATTAAATTATTTCTTGTTATTGGAAATCACTTCATAACAATATTCAGCCAGAGGTGACTGATCAGTAGGTAGCCTATGTTATATGGGAATTAGCATTTAAAGAAAATTAAATCAGTAGCCTACTAGCTTATGATTAGCTCAGCTGTGTAAAGACTTTGAAAGGCACATTGTTAAGATAATTTCAAGAATGTTATGCATGGTAACAGGGTGACAATTAGCTTTAAATCTGGTTAAATATGTTACAAAGTTTAGATATTTCCAAAATAAAATGATGTTCTATGTACACACATTAGATGTCATTAAAACAGTGCTGTGAGTGAGCTATGAGTGTTCTGAAAATCATAAAAAAAAAAAAAAATAGTCTAAATATAAGCTCATTTCATCAACACAAGTGAATGAAAAACGTTTTTTAACAATTCAAAATTGTCGAAGAAAGTCTGCATGAGTAGCATTCCTTCACAGTTAGAACCATGCAGTAAACGGCGTTAGCATGTGCATTAGCATGCGTGCTGTAGTATCAGCGCTGCTATTGAGCTCATTAGATAGTGCAGTAAATGATGTTGTGCGTTAGCATGTGCGTTAGCATGTGTGCTGTTAGCCTAGTATTAGCGCTGCTATTGAGCTCATTAGGAAGTGCTAACTCCAACATATTTATATATGGAACAGATTTAATGTGACTGCCAAAGGACGGGCAGAAGAACAGACAGCACAAACACAATGAATCAAAAGGAACATTATTACCTTGACTGGGGGACTTTTTCAACCTCTTTCTACAACCCCAAATCAGAAAAAGTTGGGACTTTGTGTAAAATGTGAATAAAAACAGAATGTTATAATCTGCAAATCTTGTAAACTCATATTTAGTTGCAAAAAGGACACAGACAACATATCAAATGTTGAAAATTACAAATTTGACTATTTCATGGAAAATATATGTTAATTTTGAATTTGGTACCAGCAACCTGTTTCACAAAAAGTTGGGACAGGGCTAACAAAATGCTGGAAAAGTTGGAAATGTTTCATAAGTAATTCTTTCAAAAGGAGGAATGTGTCATAAGTAATTAGGGAAACTGGCAACACAACTGGGTATGAAAAAGAATTCATTCCAGAGAGGCAGGGTCTCTTAGATGTAAAGATGTTAGGTATTCATCACTGTGTGCACAAATGATGAAACAATGTTATCTTAATGCTTCTTGAACATGAAATTCCGACGTATTTGGGGAGTGATCATCCACAGGACATAATATTATTAAAACATTCAGAGAATCCAGAGAAATCTTTGCAAACAAGGGAAAGAGCTGAAAAACAAATTGAATGGCCATGGTCTTTTGGACCTCAGATGTTACTGCATCAAAACCAGACCTGTTTCCAGACCTGCCATTGTATGGGCTTAGAAAACCTCTGATAACCATTGTCTATGTGCACAGTTTGATACTCAATTCAAAAATTGCAGCCAAATTTGTAACAGCCAAAATTGTATTGACATGATGCAGAAAATACCATCGTCTTATCTGGGCCTGAGCTTGTTTGAAATGGACTGAGGTAACATGGAAAAGGGCCCTGTGGTTAGACCAATCAAAATTTCCCATTCTTTTTGTGAAAATCATGGAATCATCTGGGCTAAAGAGGAGAGGGCCTATCCAAGTATCCAACCTATCCAACTTGTTTTAGTGCTCAGTTCGAAACCCAACATCTATGACGGTGTGGATGAGCATTAGTGCCTACAGCATGGGAATCTTGCACATTTCGCAAAGCACAATTAATTCTGAATGATGTATATAGCCTACAGTAGGTTTTGAGCAACATACTGAACTGCCATCCTGGCAATGTCTTGAATATTTCAGGAAAAATTCTGCATATTTAAACAGTATTTCTCCATAGGGAAGGAGTTCTAAAATGCCCTGTCTGCAGTCCAGATTTGTCAAATTAGGTGCATCATGGAGTGAAAAACATGACTAAAAATGCCTCATACTGTTGAGCAGCTGAAATCCTATATCGGGGAGTATGGGACAACATTTCATTATCAAAACTTTAGCAACTGGTCTTATCAGTTCCTAAACATTTACAGAATTTTGTTAAATAAAGAGGTGAGGCAGCACAGTGGTAAACATTCCCTGTACCAACTTAAAAAAAAAAAAAAAAAAACATGTTGCTGGCATCAACTTCAAAAGAACATATATTTTCCAGATAGAGAGATAGATAGATAGATAGATACTTTATTGATCCCCAGGGGAAATTCAAGTTCCATGAAATTCCATGAAATAGTCCAAATTTTCATGTACAACATTTGATCATTTGTCTATGTCCTTTTTGCTGCTAAATATGGGTTTACAAGAGTTGTATATTATCACACTCTGTTTTTATTTGTATTTTACACAAAATCCTAACTTTTTCTGATTTGGGGTTGTATATTAAAAAAAATACCGTAAAATCAACAATGACATGAATGAAGTCTCTGACACTTTGTGTTGTCTGTGGGGATGGAGGAGACTGGCACCTTTTTCAACCTCTCATTATCCCGTATAACAATTGCTGTAAAAATAACACTTTCAGTGTTTTTCACTGTTAATTTTGTGTTTAAGTAGTTTAACATTTAATGTTGACTTTACACATGTTGACGCACACACCCAGATTTTTGCCCGTGTCCAATTTTTGGACAATATGCCTAGATCAAAGTCAGACTTGACTTGTGCTGTTTACAGTAAACAGATATAGCCCAGAAGTCAAACATGGCTAGAGTTGCTGCTCAATTCCCCATTCAGGCCATGATGCCACCCCTGTCTTGACCTCTGCAGGAGTCGCCAATCAGCAAAAGAGGACACGTGCCACTGCACTGTTCAACACTTCCAATTGGTTCCCTGTAGTGGCCCTGTAGTGGTGATTCACTAATGCATGTTTACAGATCAGCCACCACATCAGCTGACTCAAAGCTCCGTCTACCTATTGCTCCAAGCTCAGCTTTCATTGTGTGGAACTGATGTGAAGATGGGCGAACTCGAACCTGAATATGGTACGACACTGTAATAAGTTACATGACGTTGCTCCCCAAATGATGGGCCATTTTTAGGGACCCACCAATCAGCAACCCATGAGATTGGTTAAGTCTGATGACGCTGAAATGAAATTTCTGTTTGAAATGTAGTAACAACAATGGCAGTAGCTGTAGAGCTACAGTAGATGCAGGAATACAAACAGTGGTAGCAATGCTAGCAGACATCATACATCAAAGAGCTGAAGTCAGATGTGTAAGGGTGTGTTTAGTCATTCACCGAGGCCAAAAACATTGTTGCCTTACTGCCAATGGGGTTTGGTAAAAAAAAAAAAATCATCTTGCACCATTGGTGCAAAGTAAGAACTGTACCGGTAGAGCACATAGCACATAGCTCCAACTGAAGGGCTGGCCTGTCGATTGGAGGATTGCCAGTTCAAATGGTTGCTTGATGTTGTCCGCTGTGCCCTTGAACTTCTCTTTCTTTTTGAATTGTCTCTAACCACCCAACTGTAAGTGCACCTGTGTAACTAAATTTCATGACTCATGTCTATACAATATACTAGCCATACATTCCTCCAAATTACTATTACTATTATTATTATCATGTTAAGAATATACATGATTAGTATTATTATTGTTTTTATTTTATTTTTGTTAGTATTGTTGTTGTTGTGTTGCCTGGCATGGGCCCTCTGTTTCCTACTCTACTGGGTTGTTTTCTGTAGGGGGCAATGGTGGAGAAGAGGATTCTTGCACGTGTCCATAGCAGATTCATCGTGTCTCTGGCCTACGCCTTCCAGACCAAGACGGAATTATGCTTAGTCATGACCATCATGAATGGAGGAGACCTAAGGTGATCAAGTGTGGCCATTTGCTGGATGCATGAGTGTAATCATGCCTAATCCTTGGCATGTAGATAACAGTAGACACCGTTATATGAATAGTCATCCAGCCGATTTTACTGTACAATGTCTTGCTCACAGCCAGACGTAAAATGTAAAATTGATCATGATTTCATGTCTCCTAGGTTTCACATATATAACGTGGATGAGAACAACCCAGGCTTTGATGAGCCCAGGGCATGCTTCTACGCTGCCCAGATTATCCAGGGCATGGAACACCTGCACCAGAAGAGGATCATCTACAGAGACCTGAAGCCGGAAAATGTTCTGTTGGACAATGAGGGTACAGAGACATAGCCCTAGTATAGTCTATACACAAACAGAAACACATACACTTTATTTTCCTCCTTTAAAAATGATTATATTATCCACACATGCACTATTAAAGGAATGCTCCGTGACCTTTTTGAGTTAATATAATTGTTGTTATATTGGACAGTATGAAGGCTTATCAAACTTATCTTTGGTTTTTGTTTGTAATGTACATATTGGTCAAACACACACACACACACACTCACTCGTCACTCTGTCTCCGTCATTGGATGCTTGTTTGCTTCTAGGTCACGTGCGTATTTCTGACCTTGGGTTGGCAGTGGAGCTGCCGGAGGGGGAGAATAAGACCAAGGGCTATGCCGGAACTCCAGGTGAGAACCATACACTCTCACCTTCACACTTAGTTCTAGACGAGCGCAGCTGTAGCAAGGCAGCTCACTGCTCCGGGTTAGTGTGTGCTTCACCTCACTGTGTGTGCTCTGTGTGTTCACTAATTCACGGATGTTTTATGTGTAATACTGTGTGTTCACTAATTCACATCTGTTTTATGTGTAATACTTTCCACACACTCTCATTTTGTTTATGTGAGCATGGAATGTTGCTCAGTGTCTCTATGGCAGCAATTCTGGCCAAAGTCTCTAGAGCGCTGCGCTCCTTTGGCTGCTGATTACATGGCCTTCAAACCCATTAGTAACAGAGTATCCCTGTGGGTAGCTGTAGTCCAGACACACTTCCTGGCTCAAGTTGCTGCGCTGGTGGCCTCCAGTGTAAACGAGGCTACTGTAAACAGAGCTATTGCATCAAAACAAAACTTAGTGTGTGGACTTGGGATGGCCATTTTGAGGAAGCACATAAAAAATGATTGGCATTATTTGACCAGGACTAAGGGATGCTGATCAAAATCATTATCATAACTAGTACTGTAACTCTCATTCTTAAAACAATAATTATTGCATATAGTAGTATTGCTGGAGGTTCACAGGCTGAAACATGGTAACTTCTTATGTCAGTTTAATTGATGTGGCCATATTATTTTATAATCAAAAGGTTTAAAAGTCTATTAAAATATTTCAACTTGGTATATGGACCCAGGGCCTCTTGCCTGGGGTTGTGCAAAAAAGTAAACCATTTTGTCACGTTGGGGCACTGCAACAAAGTCTCCAAATGGAAAGTGAGCTCATATTTTGGCTAATCTTTGATCGTTTAACATCAATACTTTGAGTGCTAACACCAACGCCCTCGACACAGTGACATCTAGTTTCCATGGCTGCTGGGCTGCAGTGAAGTGTTGATGCCCTCCCCTGTGCACCCTAATCCTGACCCTCAGTCATACTGCATTTTCCATGGCTGCTGGGCTGCAGTGAAGTGTTGATGCCCTCCCCTGCACCCTAATCCTGACCCTCAGTCATACTGCATTTTCCATGGCTGCTGGGCTGCAGTGAAGTGTTGATGCCCTCCCCTGCACCCTAATCCTGACCCTCAGTCATACTGTAGTTTCCATGGCTGCTGGGCTGCAGTGAAGTGTTGATGCCCTCCCCTGCGCACCCTAATCCTGACCCTCAGTCATACTGTAGTTTCCATGGCTGCTGGGCTGCAGTGAAGTGTTGATGCCCTCCCCTGCACCCTAATCCTGACCCTCAGTCATACTGTAGTTTCCATGGCTGCTGGGCTGCAGTGAAGTGTTGATGCCCTCCCCTGCACCCTAATCCTGACCCTCAGTCATACTGTAGTTTCCTTTTTTGCATCATTGGCACTACTGATGAAAGAAAGCTATTCTGTCTTTGAGCACAGCAATGATTACATGTACTGTAGCAACAGGCACACCAATCTCCTATGAAAACATTCATTTAGACATTTAGAAAACTGGATATGGATTATAAACGGGCAGACTTTTAGTTCTTTATTTGCTCATGAAATACAGGTACCTATGTAGGCTATTCCTTGACCCATTTGGCTTGCACACCATAGGGTTTATGGCCCCGGAGCTGCTGAAAAAGGAAGAGTATGATTATTCTGTGGACTACTTCACTCTGGGCGTCACACTATTCGAGTTCATCGCCGCAAAAGGCCCTTTCAGAACTAGAGGTGAAAAGGTAACCTGCTCTCTTTCTCATTGCAATATGTTATTCTTACCTTCCTATCTAATTATTTGATCATTTGTTTGTGTGTGTCTTGATGTCTGTGTGTGGAGCGCTTTAGGGTGCATAAAAAATGTGCTATATAAATAAAAACATACTTATTTACTATCTCTGCGTTTCGCTGAATTGCGCTTCGCTAATTCGATTTTCTGCACCGTTCTCTCAGTGGTGAAATGTATCAAGTGATTGGAATTGGAAAACAGCCAGTTTCAGCTCTCTGGCAGCATTAAATGGTGATTCAATAGTGCCTCCTTGTGGCTATGTTTCTGTAGTGTTATTTCTTCTCCATTTACACCTTGTGGACAGATATGGGTGGAATTTTACTTGTATGCGATATGTAGGCAAAATTATAATCATAGAATTGTGTGGTAGGAGCAGGCTTCACTCAGCTTCCTATTTCTTTTTTAGAGTGCTTGGCCAAACGTATAAGTAACATCAAAGAAGAAAAAGGCAGCACTTTGCATACAAACAGGGATGGATTACTGCATGGGCCTACCGGGCCCAGGCCCAGGGGCCCAAGGCCCAAGCCTTTGCATGGAATCATTGCCTCAATATCAACAAATCAGGATGTAGGCTATGAATCTGATTGAATTTAGTATTGGCCATCCCCAAAATGCACTAGAATACAGGAAATCACATCAAACAAATTTAAAAAATTCTGGGGGAGGACCCCCAAACCCCCCCTCCCACATATACGACAATTAGTGGGGGGCCCTTAATACATCTGGGCCCAGGGGCCCGAAAGTTCATAATCCGCCCATGCATACAAACGTGTTTATTACACATTTTGTATGCAAAGTGCGGCCTTTTTCTCCTTAAATGACAATCATACCCGAGCTGCTTGCTTCATATTAGATATTACACTCACTGCCTATGGTCTTCCCAAGGGTTCTGACATTCTGATTCTGCATTATGTGCGCAGGTGGAGAACAAAGAGGTGAAAAACAGAATACTAAACGACCCAGTCACTTACAGTGAGAAGTTCAGTGAGAACGCCAAGTCCATATGTGAGGGACTGCTGGCCAAGTCTGTAGACGATCGCCTGGGATTCAAAAATGGATCATGTGATGAGCTGCGTGCTCACCCTTTCTTCGCTGAAATCAACTGGAGGAAACTGGATGCAGGTATTGTGATAGATTCCTAGGGGCCTTCATTTAAAAGCTGGGTAAAGTACAAAGTCTGAAGTCTTATTAAGACTTGCTTAATAGCTGCAAAATATTTTTGCTAATTTAATACCATGAGAAAGATCATAAGCAACAAACAGTAGTGGGTCAGCTAAAAGCTGAGTCATAGGCAAAAACAGCTGTTTCATGCCACATGATGTCGTCAGTTCAAGCACAAGAACTTTGCTCATAAACTGACTTGGCACTTTGTCCCGCATTAAAATTATGGCCCTCAGTCTTTCTTGCATGTGATTTGTGCTGTTTGTTTCACCAATGTCTTCAAAGTATTGAACCTAAAATCATGTTTGTTTTGGTTTTGAGGTTTAAAGTATAAAGCCAGACTAGGTGTGGTTGAGGTGTGTCACACACTACCTTACGCTTTATGCAAATTTATGTAAGATTAAATAGCCGTGTGTGACTGACAATTTGTAACGAGGAATTCTCAATGTAGGAAAGTGAGCACATAAGTGTCATCTGATTCTTTCTTAGTCTTTCACCAGCACAACATAAAATAGTTTCTTTTTCTTAACTAGGAATCCTTCCACCTCCGTTCGTGCCCTGCTCTAAGACCGTCTATGCCAAGGACCTAGATGACGTGGGGGCCTTCTCCACTGTCAAGGGCGTGGCTCTTGATGACCCAGACAAGGAGTTCTTTGACGAGTTTGCCTCAGGAAACATTTCTATTCCATGGCAAGAGGAGATGCTAGAGACTGGCATCTATGGGGAGCTGACCGTCTGGGGTGCAGATGGAGCATTGCCCAACGACCTCCGCCGCGAGTCCATCCACGAGCTGCCACCAAAGTCCTCTACCTGCTGTGTGTCTTAAACAGCACTATAGAAGCAGAACTCTCCATCCTGTCATTATGATATATATATATATATATATATATATATATATATATATATATATATATATATCATCCATCTACTGTATTTGGAGAGAGAGGGGGATTGGTTGTATCAATGTGGAACGTGTTGAAATATCTTTCATTCTGAGGTAATATTATTTTCTTCATAGGTCCTAGTAGAGGAACAGTATATTGCTGACAGCCAACCATACTGACTGAAAATACAAAATTAAAATTGTACTTATGTGACACAATCAACAATGGAGATTCTGGGCTCCAGAGAGAAAACAACTGGAAATAATAGCAGGTGAACTTGGTAACAAGTTGCATTTGTGATTTGTAAGGCTGTGGCCTCTCAACAGTTTGCCCTGTGCAAATGATTTAGTTGGAGGCATGGAGTCAGCATATTCCCTTTCAGAACCCTCAGATGTGATTACCACAACATGTCACCATGGTGACGTTTCTGGAACTTTGTTTGGAACCCCAGACGACCTACAGTCCTGATTTTGAGATAGTTTTGAGACCATCACATGTGTTCTAAATAATCAGTGGTTCAGAAAAGCCCAAGCACTAAACAGAGGAAAGTGGATAAAAAATAGGAGAGCAGAAGATGTAATCTTCTAATCACAGAAAAATAAACCTCCACTGTCACACACTTGGCAAAATGACATCATTTTGACTTATACAACAAAAGTTGAACAAAGTTGACTTAGTTGAGCGTTATTGTTACTGGTGTTGTGAAAGTTATTCACATTTAAGTGTTAATTTAGATATTAGGGAATTAGGGAAGTAGAATATTTGTGCCTAGAATTAATGCCCCCATTTTGTTGACCGCATTAAATGAATAAAGCGGTTGATTGTTAAACAGCATTCATATCAGCTTTCTTAAAGTAACTGTGCAAAATGAACAATCCTTTCCTTCTGAAAAGTATGATCATTTGGACTAAATTATCATATCGGTCATGCTGATATTTCCTGTTGAGCATTCTATGTGTCTGGAGGACAAGGAGAACAAGACAATATGGCACCCATACATCACAAGGTCTCACCAGGTCTGCGCTCTAAACTGATAGAATTGAACAATTAAATTCCATTAAGGTCTCCTCGACTATAACATTATTAAAATCCAAAAAGGTTGCACTTGAAAAACTTTTGTTTTCTTTTTGATATTTCCTAGCGACAGAGGTTACAAACAAACATTTTGGCCATTAGGCCTCCACCAGTGTCACTGTATTTTGTTAATAATATTATTAACAATGAACCTTTTTGTATAAGTTGTATTATAGAAATCAAAGCCTAAACCTCAGTTCAAGTATATTTGTCAACTACTCTTAAAACTTTCAGAAATCTTGATCAAGGCCAAGCTCAGAAAGGGAGGACGTATGCCCAGGGTTGGCCCATGAAAGAGATAGAGATAAAGATCAGAAGAGGACAGAAGAAGAGAAGAGAGGAGAAGAGAAGAGAGGAGAGGGCAAGACTAAGGGAGATGCATCATGGGAGGAAGAATAAGAACTAAAGAGAGGCATATCCATTGACCAATTATATTGTGAACCTCCATGTCCCTCTCACTCCTGATCAGGTGTAGAGCAGCATAACTTGTCAAAAAGGGTATATTTACAGTAATTTACGCTATGCTTAAGTGTATTTGTAAAACGTAAAATGATGTTGAATGGGGTTTGCAGTTGAATAGAGATACAGCGAGCATGCATGGGGAGAGTGTGGGTGAGCTCTAGACAAGGAAGAAGGTCAAAAGGATAGCGCGATTGACAGGGATGTTGTGATGGCTTTTTTGTACACATATATGGTAGGTTAAATGGTAGGGGGGATGAAAGTCATTCTGACTGAGATTTGAGCGGTTCAAATTAAGTGGTCCTTCTATACATATCTTGGAGATTACACGCAACCTGCTTCAGTGGTGCTCGTACAGAGTTTGCCCCAGCCAGAGAAGGAGCTGAACATATTCCCTGTAAGAGTGAGAGAAGTCTTATGGAGGAAATGGAGCGCAACTCAGTGCCTGTCCCTTCCGTCATCAGTCATCAGCTTGCCTAGCATGGTGTGAAGGTCCTCCACCAAGAGTTGTATCAACACTGCACCATTAAGGTGAATTATACTATCTTCTTTCATTTCTTAAAGAATGGTGTACCACTTTACCTGAAGATGGCTGGCTCACCCCGAATAACAAAATTATTGTCTCCAAAGCAATTTTAGTTTCCTTGATCTGTCTCAAGGAATATGTTTCTAAGATTTGGGACGAAAATCAAAATAAGAACACTGGGATGGGCATTGTTAAGAAATTATCAATATCAATGCCATTGTCGAGTCTGCTTATCGATGCGATTCCTTATCGATTCCCATATCAATTCTTGTACCATTTGCTGAACACTTTTAGGATGGCTTTGAGAGTTGTTGGCTTGGAATGTTTAATTTAAAGTGGTTTTAAAGAATGAATACCAAGAGTGCAATATCAATACAGAAGTTGAATGCTTTTAAATGTCTAAATTTCACATACTGTGACGTCATACCGCGACGCGGAAATGGACGGAACGGAAAGTTCGGAATCGTTAGTGGAATCGTTAACGTGTGGACGACGTGCATGATCCGATGGATCGGAACGTTTGGAACCAGTTCCAAACCGGAACCTGGAACCGATTCCCAAGCCTAAGAGTATGTCCATGTCCCAAGACATGAGTAATAGTATTTAGTAGATGCTTTTGTCCAAAGCGACTTGCAGAACATGAATATTACAACAGTTAAAAAAATTGACAGATAAATGTATCAATTGTTATTGTTCCATGAAAGTGAGTTTTGCAGAAGGGGTGTGTAATTTTGTAATTGTGTAGGTGTAATTTTGACACCTGTGGTCTTCTGATCTGTGTTGCATGGCAACCATATTGACATTACAATTGGTTCAGTTGATGACTTTTCATTCATTCAAGGTTTAATTGTGAAACATGGAACAGGTACTTACAAGGTAATGCAAACAGATGTAATTTGTTTTGATTGGAGAACTTGTAATTTGTTTTGATTGGAGAACTTAGGCTATATCTCTACAATGGCAGAAGACAAAAATGTAAAATGCCTTGTGTTAACGTTGGAATGTGTTACTAAGAGACAGTCCATTCTAAATGCATTGCTACTTTTTTGCTGAGTGCACTTTTGTTTTGTTTTGCTTCACACAAAAGCATTGTTGAGATACTGTGAAAAGAGGTGCTCATATGTATAGTTCCAGAAATTCTATATCATACTCAATAGCATCCCCATATTGATAGTCTTTGTATATTCAAATAAATATTTTCCCAGAAAAAAAACATATTTTCATGTTGTGATCATTTAGCCTACCTAAAATGAGTTTTGTCTTCAACTTTTAAGACTCAAAACCCTTCACATCTTCGTCTGCACTGGGAACTTGGTGTTATTTGTCACTGAGAAGACACCATGCCTCTTCTGGACATCAGAACTAGAGCCTTTGCTGTGTGAGACATATCTACCGTATATAGGCCTAATCTATTTTTGTCCAACAGTTTTGCCTGCAGTCATGCACAAACTCAATGCTTCGCATGATTTACATGTAATACACTTTCCTCACACATTAAAATGGATCTGGGTCGAACCATTACTTAATCTCACTTAATTCCCACAGCCTGAGACCATCATATTTCCTTCTAAATGCTTCGTAGGTGCACTGCCTAATTTACATTGCTGTGAAAAATATAGTAGGCCTAAATATCATAACAGTGATAGTTTAAAGGGACTGATTTCACGAAGTAGGCCTACACTCTTAAAACGAATGTGTTGTCCCTATCGCTAGACACAGATATGTGTTAAAAAATAACATGAGTTGTGTTATTTTCAACACATATTGTAACAAATAAAAAAAGGAAACAACACTGCATCTATTTGGACACAGAGATGTAAAAACGATGCAAGTTGTGTTGTTTTCAACACATTCGTTTTAAGAGTGTTTGTTCTGCATATTTCACCTTTTCACCACACAAGTGGAATCTCCCCTTTCAGATGATCTCAAGTTGTACATGAAAGGGTTGCAAAAACACTTCCTCGGCAGCTATAAGAAATGTAATCTACACTTAAGGTGCCACACACTTACACTAGTCCTACACTTAGGGTGCCTAGGGTGTCTATATTGCACCCGTAAAAGTAGCCTAGTAGTAGGCCTAATAATAGTCGAACAACAACAATAATGTAAATGTAAATCATGGGCAATAATCATAATAATAATGTTATAACATTATTATGTCAATCAGCATCATATTATTATTATGACTACTGTATTATGATGGTTGTTGTTGGTGTTGTTGTTGTTGTTATCAGAACAAATCAACCAACTAACACCTGCGTGTGAAACATAACAGTCCACCACCGACTGCGGAAGAAAGATGATTCTTGTAGACAAATGTAGAAGGCTACAGGCTATCTATTTCTAACCAACGGTGTCGTGTTCTCCGTGTCGGAGCGGTCATGTTAAGCTGTGGCCCACAACTAGTGGCCCACAAAAGATGCTGTGACAAACCAATAGGTGTTTGTTTGGTTTCTAGTCTTGTTGACCACTGGAAAGGGTCATAGGCTACCTCCTCTTTTATTTCCTTTGGATAATATTTGCGCTGGACGCAAAAACTCTTCTGGGGGGATATGCAGCCACAGCCTACTCCTCCAGTTCCACCCGTTACAGGTGCTTCGGACCCTGCGGGTAAGATGGAAAAGTCACTGTATTTTCGTCACCAATTTAGAAACGAACATTCAGTAACTGCTAACCTACACCAGCAATTTAGCCAAGGTGTTTCCTAGAAAAATATTCTTATGCCGTTGCATTGGCTACTTGTAGCCTACGTTTGTAAGCTTTTGTGTGCACGTTTTCCTTCCTCTATGTTAGAATATTACCTGAAGCGGAGACGGGCGGCCCTCGGGTGCACGTTGGCCCTCCTTGCATTGTCTCTGGTCATTCTAACAGTTGGTTTGGTGGCTTCAACGCGCACTGACAATGTTGCTGTGGCTGGCTTCTACCCGGGAATCATTGTAAGTGCCACCCGATGAGTTTGCCGTCACATTCCATCTTAATGTCAAACTGTTAGCAGTCTCGTTTTTAGCCAGACTGAAACAGAGTTATTAGGCTATGTTGCAAACTCGAAGTAAGATATAGGCCGTTATTTTTATCCAAAGCAATTCATTTGATTAAACGAGAGGAATAACAATAACGAGAAAAGTAAAGAATAGGCCTACACATGACAGAAACAAAATGTGTATAAGAATATGACACATATTAAAAGAAACCGAAAACATTCACTAGGCCTATTACTAAACTGGGCCTAGTACTAGCCTACTATGCCTAGTAGGCTAATAATATCATAATATCACAATAATAGTGCTAGGCCTATCAATATCAAGTATCAAAGTTGACTAAGAAATGTGGTTGAAACTATTCAACAGATGAGACAAAATGCTGAGTTTAGAAGTTTATAAGAATGTCACTGCAACAAATAGCCTACTAGATTGGTCATTGCAGCACCACCAGCATGGTAGATGAAAATATGGACTGCAATCTCATGCTGTGAGACAATTGATACTCATTAGTTAAACTAAATGGTTGAGAGGGGGAATAAATCTTTCTTTATTAAAAAATATATATTTTTTTTCAATAACATTCATGTTAAGGAGTAGGCTTAGGAAACATTAGTAATTTAGTCAACATTCCATAATCTCTGAGTTCTAATGCTGAGTTCTAATCACCACTCACTTATTCTCTCACTCTGAAGCTCAGCTTTGGGTCCTTCCTTGGTATTCTTGGCATTAAGCTGATGGAGAATCGCAGACCCATGGTGAGTCTTATTTACTTCATATTGTTGTGATGCATTTTAAAAGTCCCTTAGGAAGATGCCGATGATGGCTTAGACCAGTGGTTCTCAACCTTTTTTCAGTGATGTACCCCCTGTGAAATATTTTTTCAGCCAAGTACCCCCTAACCAGCGCAAAGCATTTTTAGTTGAGAAAAAAAGACTTAAAACAGAGCACTGTGCCATCAGTGTCTAATTTATTAAACTTTGGAACTGCTAAATATCAATATATGTACGTATATTTTATATTTTAAAATCTCATGTACCCCCTGGAGTGCCTTCACGTACCCCCAGGGGTACGCATACCCCCATTTGAGAACCACTGGCTTAGACTATGAGCTTGTATTTGTTAATCATGTTTAAAAGCATTTAATCAAGATAGGTGACAGATGAACGATACATGTATAGACCCTTTCAACAATAACAACAAAAACAATGCTTGAACGTTCTATTTGGGCCCCAATCTACTTCCTCTGCATTAAGATAACATATGGAATGTTAAAACGGAAGCCTTGTGGGGCCAACTATGATGCTGAGAATGGAACTCTCTTGAAAGGGTCCATACAATGGCATTCAAAAGTTTGAGGCCACTTAGAAAACTCCATTATAAAGACAGAATAGTACCCGCTGACAGCTTCTTCTCTCTAGTTATTGCATGGTTTGAAGCTGTGCTTTGGCTCATTGTCCTCTTGTAGAAATAAATTAACTCCAATTAAGCTCCAACCCCAGGGTATGGCACAGTGCTGAGTGAGCTTCATCTTCAAGATCCCCTTTATCCTGTACAAATCTCCCAAGGCACCCCCAGATTATTGCATTGCTTCCACCGAGCCTGTCAGGAGTCAACCACTCCTCCAGCATTTGGTCTGTGTCTTGTGAATGTTCTTTGTGATCTTAGATTTGTGTGTCCGTAACTTTTTTCCAGTCTCCCTCTGACCACCAATTGTGTTCTTTTGCCCATTGAGATATGTTCTTTACAACTCTGCCCAGAGGGCTAGCATCCCAGAGGCGCCTCCTGTTGGTGTTGACACTGGTGTTTTGTGGAAGCTGCCAGTTGAGGACCTGTGATGAGTCTGTTTCTGAAACTAGACACTCAAATATATTTGTCTTCTTGCTTACTCCCGGTCCTCTCTCTGGTCATAGCCATTTGGAACTTGGTTCTTCTTGGTTTCTGGCCATTTTGAGCCTTTAATTGATCCCACTGTAGTTCATGCTCTGGATTTACTCACCATAAGAAGGCCAGTTGTATTGCTTTGCTATTTACACTACCTCCTTGGGTCAGATTATCTGCTCTTATATCACTGCTATAGAGCTAAAAGAGTATATATACTTATACTATACAGATACACAACTCTATCTGTCATTCCCACCAGACGACACCTCTCGGCATGGATCCCTGAATGTCTCTCAAACATATCCCTATGGATGAAGGAACATCACCTTTGGCATCTAGGTCAACATCAAATTACTAACGTTGACCTACAAAGTGATCTCCGTTGCATAAGTTCTGAGGGAAGGTCTTCAGTGGAATTTTGAATGTTTGGAGTGGTGTTGTAGAGCATGCCGTTACTGTGGAAACCAACTTTGCCTGGTACATTTGGCCACATGGTCATTATGTGGCAGAATGTAATGCAGACCCAGGTGACAAGGTGGAGGGAGCATATTTATGTGCCCAAGGTCCTGTAATCCCAGGGTCGTAAGGCCCCAGGGCCTTAGATCAAAGTCCTTATAGGCAAGTCTCACCACTGTGTGGCCATCTTGGTAACGGCTTCAGATAGGTGATGTCAATCATGCGGTTGGTTACTTACAATACAGGAAGGGGCGGGATATGTGTAGACAACTGCCATATTGGCATTACAAACTAACCCCATACATCTCTATGGAGGATTCTTTGAGTGCTGTGTCTCCTCATTATAAAGTCTATGCCTATGTTCCTTCTGGAGGTCACTGTTGTGGTAAGAGTCTGCATTTTGAACCACAAGGAGTCAATGCTGGGAAATTAACACTAGTCATTTGTCTTTTTTTTTACTGATCAAGAGTGAAGCCGTGTAAGTAAACGCGCTATGTGACCAGTCTGCTTTGCATTGGCGTTAATGTGCTTCCACTGGACTCTGTCCAGTATCCGACCACGCCGGCCAGTACTTAAAATTTAATTAGGTAGCCTCTAGTATGCTCTACTGTTTAGTACCAGGAACCGAGAGACTCATGTTTCCATGGTCACATATACACACTTGTTCACGCCAAAGACGCAAGCATGCACACACACACACACACACACACACACACTTATACCCACACAAAGCTCACACAGAGTAAATTGATAGCAGATTAATTAATTAATGAGCCCTGGTCCATATCAAGGTGGTGTGAGCATGCCTTGAGAGATGCTGAGTCACAGGGACTCTAATCTATGGAGGGCTTGGGAAGAATGTCAGCCCACACATGTAATGAGCCAGATAGCTGTTTGCTATTTGGTAGCTGGTGGTTGACAATTTAACGATTTCAAAGCAGATCTTATTTTAACAACTGCTACGTTCTATATATACCCAGGTTAGAATCCGGTAATTTCCGGAGCTCACACACAGTTTCTCTCCCACTCACATTTTGTCTGCTTCTCACTGTCCTGTCTATTAAAGGTTAAAAGGCCCCAGAAATATAAACGGAAAAGAAGAAAACATGGGTAGATAGTAGTCTTTTCATTTCAATCTTTTCTATCTTCACTGAAATATAGCACATTGTGGGGCAAATGTGCCAACAAATTAGCTCAAACGTTGTGAGATTATGACATTTTTAGAGGCACAAACACTGTTTAAAATCTGTCCCCATAGCTTTGTAGAAGCCGGGCTGTGCTCGCTACAAGCAGGATAGGTAGAGCTATCTAACACTGATTTTCCCTCCCAACTGACAGAATGGACCTCGGTGACCCCGAACAACAGGGCCCAATGTTGAAAACTGCCGGAGTTCTCCTTTAAGCCAGGTTTCCGTAAAACACATCAGGCCACACTCAAAGTCTGGCTGTTCATAAGTGCATTGAGCTCGTCGCTTTTGTTGGGCCAAGGACTTGACCTTCCCCATGAGGACCGCTGGCACTAAAGGCTTACATTCCATCCTCTCCACCATCCCCCACCTTTTTCTTCAGCTCAGACGAGTTCTCAGACGAGTTTGTCACAATCCTGTGCACCCCCAACAATTGTGTTCATCGCTGATGATTTTCTACAAACAGAGCATTACAAGGTTATAAAATACAAACCTGAAACACAGTACAGAGCTACAGTATAGAGCTATAGCAAAGTCCTCCACTCGGCGGCCATATTGCAACGCTTTTTGGGCACTCATTGGGCATCCTGTTCAGCAGAAATGCGCGTGCTCAAGGCTTCACCACACCAACCTTGCTCCAGCGGCGAGTTCACAACAAATGATTGGCACAATGTCTTCACAACACACCACATGATTGGCTCAATGTATTCACATGTCGACGTTTTGCCGAGGAAGGGGTGGGATATGTGTAGACAACGGCCATATTGACGTTACAAACTAGCCCCATGCATTTCTATGGAGGATTTGTGCTGTGTGAGTGCTGTGTCTCCACATTAGGAAGTCTCTGGCTATAGGGACATGCTGCTGCTCACCACAGCGCAGACTCGATCCAACGATCCAAAGCATACACAACAGACGCGATCCAAAGCATACACGACAGACGTGATCCAAAGCATACACGGCAGACACGATCCAAAGCATATACGACAGACACGATCCAAAGCATACTTCAGAATTATATGTAAGTAGTGAGGAGTGTTGCTTTGTTCTGACTTTTCTGACCAACCATTTGCACATGCTACAGCTGCTGTTACATTTCATCCATTTTTAAAAGTTAATGAATTAAAATACGTAATATTGCATTAAGTATTTTAAGTTTGCATTAATGCTTGAGGAAAGACCCCTTTATACTAATCTTTAGCAGGGCGTCTATCTTCTTTCTATTTATTCCACTCAAAATAAATAAAAAAAATTGTAATTTCTACACAGGTGGCTAAACCTGCATACAACTCCAAATTAAGGAACCTATTTGTGTACTTAAAGCACTGTATGTCTCCATTCACCCATCATGTCATCACTTGTTGTTTAGTAAGTTTTATATGTGTAACCTAATTTGTTGTAATCATTCAGCTCATAGCAGCCATCATTTTCATCAGTCTGGGGATAAAGTCCTGTTTCTTCTGCGCTATCATCGATGGAGTCATCGCTGCTGAGTTCCTTGTGAGTACACAAATCCATTTTTTTTTTTATCATTGTCATGCTGCATCTTCTTTAAAATCTATGGTTACAAACTGGTAGTCTGGGCAAATGCACTAATCTCTCTGGTGGGAGAGCTATAAATCACAAATGATCGTGAAATTGTGGGCAGCTGAATGGTTTTAGGTCTCTGCTTTGGAAACACCCCTTTCAATATCATCATTGAAAAAAATGTACAGGATGCTTGCAATGTGATGAAAGATAGTTTGGTGAGTGTGTGTCAGTAGGCTTTCTGCCCTTCCCCAGGGGGTGGCTGTGATTGGGCCGACAAATGATTTCGCAAAGTACTCCACCAGGTTAGCCTAGAAATCTAGACGCACCGTAGTGGCAGCAAATGTAAATTTGCAATCAGGGTAGTCTAGTCTCCATTGGCTTGCAAGCTGGAAAAATTAAACTTCGATCAGGCCAATCACATCGTGTATAGAGTCAGTGGGCGGGCTTAACATAATGATGGCAGAGTTGCGACGGTTCCGCTTGAATTCGCTGCCACTTGAAAACAAATAAGATGGATGCTGCTGCTGGCAAACAGCGCTACTCGAGTTTAGCTGTTTTTAAGTTGGCAAATGTTTGATCAACTAGCCAACTAGTAGCCTAGAAATCTAGACGCACCCTAGCGGCGGCAAATTAATTTGCTCAGCCTGTACGTCTAGTATCGAACCATAGGGATTTCTATTGGCTTAGCACCGTGGATGTTCTCCAATCACAGCGCTCTATTTTGTTAGTCTTAAGGCGGGCTTAACAGGATAACGACAGTCCTGCGACTGTGAACAACAAGGAAGGTGGCTATGGCGAACGAAGAGCGGTTGTTTGAATCGGCGTTGGCGTCAACTTTGGAGGAGTTGGACTTGTGCTTTTCTTTGAAAGTTGAGCAACACAATGCACTTACTTAAGTCATTACTTTCGAAGAAGGATGTATTTGCCGTTTTGCCGACCGGATACGGATATGGTCGTAGCGCTGGCCTATTGCATGCCTAGGCAGTTTGAAAGACAATTCTCTGCCCGCCCCTTGGATTAAGCGAGGTGAATGGTTCGATGCCAGACTATACATCTCAATGATATAGGATGGCCCCGCCAGGCTAGCCAACTAGCTCTGCTGGTGGGCAAACGCATGGGACTTATGAGTTGTAGCGCTATCCTATTGTGTGCAGAGGGAATTTGAAAGACAACCGTTTATCCCGACCCTCGGATTGAGCACACATTTTGAAAATTAGCCTAAAGTTTAGTGCTGTGCTTGATATAAAAACGTCATATTTCATGTAGGCTACATGATCTAATGTTTTCTATTTACTGTACAGCACCATCGCCATGGGCGTCTTTATTTTGTATCCACGTCTCTGGTAATTAGATGACTAGTAGTGTCACTTTCACAGAATAAAACTTTCTGAATACTGAATTGTATGCACAGCAGGTTTGCACAACGTCCACCAACACCTGATCTGTCCATACTTTCCTGTATGTCCATCACAGTTTCACTGCACAACTCTTGAAACGACTCCTTTTTTGTCTCTTATCGCTACTCTAGGATATACGTCCGCTGATGCAGGGCAGATGTTTATTTTACTCCAGTGGAGTGGGCCATGTGTACGGCAACTACTACGGTGGCACTGAGGTAAGAATGACCTAAACGCGCGTCTACTCGTCTCCTAGCGCTTCTGACAACCTCACACACCTGATACGCATGCCACACTCTTCCCTTCTCTACCTCTTCCCTCCTCCACCTCCTTCCTCTCAACATCCCTCTCTTTCCTCCTCTTCTACCAGTATTGACAGATGCAGTGGTATTTCCTAGCTATGGTCTCCTCTGCACTGTAGCGTAAATGTTATTCTATTGCTGTAGTAGTAGCGTAAATGTTATTCTCTTGCTGTAGCGTAAATGTTATTCTATTGCTGTAGCTTAAATGTTATTCTCTTGCTGTAGCGTAAATGTTATTCTATTGCTGTAGCTTAAATGTTATTCTCTTGCTGTAGCTTAAATGTTATTCTCTTGCTGTAGCTTAAATGTTATTCTATTGCTGTAGCTCTGTAGCTTAAATGTTATTCTCTTGCTGTAGCTCTGTAGCTTAAATGTTATTCTCTTGCTGTAAGTCGCCTTGGATATGAGTAAATGTAATGTAATCACATGGGAAACATATCGGGATATTCGGTGACTAGATGAAAAAAGGGTAAAGAATAATGGCTGACCAACAGTGGAATCAACAACTTGGTCTGGCTGCTGTATGCTAACCCAGTTCCTTAGCCACTACGCTACCACCGACCCTTGAGTATCAGCTAATTGCCATCATCAAGCAAGCATTCTCTTTTCCCCTTTCCCCTCCTACCTGTCTTGCAGGTAACCTGTCAGTCATACAACAAGAGGTGTGAGCTCCGCGTGAAGGCCAACAGCTGCTATTGCTGTGATTTGTACAACTGTGAGAGGCAAGGATTCAGGCTGTCTGCTTACAGCAGTGAACTCCAATATGCAATGAATAGGGTTTTTTTGGCCCACATAGGGTGCTTTGTGATTTTGTTTTTGATGGTAAATAAGCTTGGTTGTTGATTGGCCGCTGTGGAAAATCCTCTATAGCATGAGGAATATAACACCTCTCCTGTGTATATCTGAAATGCACTGTACGTGTGTTTTACTAAATTCAGTAATATATTTGTTTAGGCTCTAACCTGTTCCTTTTTTTAATTTTTTTTTTTATTCACGACCGCTCATTGCTGTGTTTGTGTGTAGGTGTGTATTTTAGGGTTGAAGCACTAAGAACATAACTGGAGTCCTACAAACATCTCTGCACTGTAGTGTTGAATGTTATTCCTCGTTTTAGAAGTTAGAAGTTTCCTCGTTTTAAGTTGCGTTGGATAAAAGCGTCTGCTAAATGAATAAATGTAAAAGTTTGGGACATTTCTGTTTGACACCCTTCTAGCTCCGACTACCAAGAGCGCTACTATGAGTTCATGGGTGTGAGGGGCTGCTGGGACGTGATCCACCTGCATCGGCTCCTGTGGGCGTCTGTGGTACTCAACGTCACCGGTATCTTCCTGGGCATCACCACTGCAGCTATCCTGGGAGGTTTTAAGAACCTGGTGAGATGAAACTTTCTTAAATGGGTTGATATACAGGGCTTAAAGTTTTCAGGCACTGTGCCTGAATTCAGTTTAAGATTTGAAAATAGGCAATTATGACATTATATATTACACTTCAAAAAATGTCTGATTACTTCAGGCATAGAAATGTTACTTACTTTATGCTCTGTACAGTATATATGAGGGAGAGAGTAATAACACACATACTAAGAGACCATTGCAAAATGATCAGTTTCTCAATTCTATCTCAAGTCTTCCCAATTGAATAGGAACCAAACTCTTCATTAGTTCATTTAGCAGACGCTTTTATCCGAAGCGACCACTTATGTCAATTATATTACAAGGGTCATTGTCCCCAGGGAAATTCGGGATTAAACCCACAACTTTTCAGGCTACTGCATGCTACATCCGCCCCTACATACAATACAGTAGTTCTCAACTTTGAACTTGGAAAAAAGTCCAAAGTGACATTCTGCAGCCATCTTTTGAGAGATAATAAAAGTGGATAGATGACATCTTGGATTGTTTTGTTCTGTTCTTCCAGTCCCCAGATCCTCCACAGGCTTCTCTTACACCCAACCCCCCTCCTCCTCTGGCCCCCCCACACATGCTGTATAACCCCACGCAGCATCTGATGACCTACCCGAGGTTCTGCCCCCCTGGACAAGCGCTGCCTGTATACCCAAACTACTCTATTCCCATGCAGGTAAATACAGCCCATGAATGTTTTTAGCTTACTGATATTCAGCTTAAAGGGATACCAGGCAACGTTTTCGTGTTAATTACTCATCTTCGTAAGTCAGACCGAGTGAGGGGGAGTTTCGTAGAGAAAAAAGCATCAGGCTTGCCTGATGTCCCTTTAATTTGTCTTCATCTATGCATTTTATGTGCAACTTTGTATGCATAATGCAACGCGTCTTTCAGTAATAATGATATTTATAATTGCGCATAATAATGCACATTTGAGGTGGTAATGCGCGGAGGGCCAGTTGAAGCTCGTAGTGTTATGAATAATTAATATACGATTCATTTCCATTTATTTTCTTAGCACCAAAATGGCTGCCTACATCCTGCCAACTCTACTGTTCCTCAGCCTCACAGTGAAGATTCCACTGCCCCATTGGAAGAAACTCAGCTCCACGACCAAAACCCAAGTTACCCCCCAAACCCCTCTACTGCCTCTCAAGCGGACGCTTCCGGCTACATGCTCACCCCTAATGCCCCTGCACTTTACGCCCAGCCCTGTGGCATGTTCGAGAAGCCTCCCCCCTATGCCTGCTGAGGTGCATTTAGGACTCAAATGCATCTAGGTTAAAGAGGAGAAGCGCTTCAAATGATGATTACCACCAACTCTCTACTGAAATTATAGCTACCGTGGAATTTGGTTTGTGATTTATTCAGACCACATTGACTATTCCTGTTGACTTACAATTGAAGACCTATGTAGGGACCAGCAAGCCTCTTAGGCCTGGGATATACCTGATTTGACCTGGTTTAGCAGATGCTTTTATCCAAAGAGGCTTACAACAATGAGGAATAGCATTCAAGCTACTTTGCAGAACTGACCTTACGTAGCAATTAATATTACAACAATAAATACTGGTAGAGGACGAGTGCAGAAGTTTAAATACTTAAATCCTTCCCCATCTCTCTCTCTCCAACTCTCTTCCTGTCTATCTCCAATGTCCTGTTGATATAAAGGCAAAAAGCCCAAAAACAAATAAATATATAAAAGAGAGATGTTATGAGTGTTAGGAGAGGAGGGTCTTGAAGATAGAGAGGGATGATTCAGCTCAGCTACTCACACGTCCTGCATCTGTTTGATACGTCAGTCGTGCACATACTCGAGATGCAATTCACATTGACGTTAGGGGCGGTAGTATAGGCATAGTATTTGACCGCACATGGGCACGCAAGACCGGCCCTTTTTTTACAACTCTGGGTCTGAATTCTGTGGTCTGCCTCCAGTAACATGCGTAGCGACCTGCGTTGTAATGAAGCAACAATGCGCACACTTGGTCAAAAACCATGTATATCTCAGGCCTCATGATGTGAGCTATGGTATTAATCAGGCTTGTGCAAAATTCCAGAATTGAAATGAAACTGGCTCTTAAATTCCAATTCAATTCTTGAATTTCACTGGCATTTCAATTGAGGTAGCAAACAGGAAGCAGAATTGCAATTCGAATTGTGCACAACCCTGGTATTAATGTGAGACAATTTATAATACCAGAAATGACTGAGTTTCACACCCATGAGAGCTGGTCAATTACATCGAGTTTTTTTTACATGACGGGAGGGCTCCACAAGTGATGATGTCTGCCACTGATCAGCATCGCACTTGTTGAGAAGATAAAGATGTGATGGACTTCAGGGTAAAGAGTGTGAGGTAGTATGAAGGCTTCAGAATGGTGACATGCTGTTTACACTGGCTGGTTGATGTGACCAAATTGTGAAAAACTATTAGCAATTCTAAGCTTATAAATTGTTTCTGTCACATTCAGCAAATATCTCTAGTGCACACTGTCACATTCCGCATACCTCCTATCCTTTTAGCGAGCACACTGAAAAGCATTCGCGGTTATCTCCACAGCCCTGGCATACATTGAAAATAGTGTGCAGTCTCTCACACATCACTATTGCAGCCAATAACAGACATCCCAACCTGCAAAAAGCCATTTCAGGGAGGTACCCCCCAATAAATAAATAATAAATAAAAATAAAATAAATATCAAAAATTACTTTAGCCTATGTTTGTTAATTAATTCTCTCTACTCAGCACACCAAATAAGGAAGGCCTATAGTTAGAAATTGTGATAATAATATATGTAGATTTTGGTAGTTTGGTCTTTAAGTAGCCTTGGCAAATAGCCATCTAGTAGGCTAGTCTGGAATAACATGCACATGAAATGACACTTGTTAAACTCACCTCAGCATGTCTTTTGCAATCATTTAACCCGCCATGGGCAATGCTAAAGTCACTGTTACAAACAGTGCAGCATGCAAGACTATCGTTATTTTGAACTCTTATGAGACAAGGGTAGGCCAAAGATTGTTAAGGCGGAGCAATCTTTGGTAGCTCTACACTTTCGTGTAGTCTGATGTGAAATGGGTCCTTTTTGGGGGGCACTCTGCCTCTGCCGTGACGCTCCTGTTCCTACTGAACATGAAACAGGCCAATC
Organism: Alosa alosa; assembly: GCF_017589495.1. NCBI lineage: Eukaryota > Metazoa > Chordata > Actinopteri > Clupeiformes > Clupeidae > Alosa > Alosa alosa. The sequence goes on along the minus strand of NC_063211.1, from coordinate 3,948,572 downwards.
ATGCTCTCTGTCTTGAACAGCCACACACACACTACCTCTCTCTCTCTCTCTCTCTCCATCCCCGTCGTGTGCGCGCTACACTCAGATGCACACACGATTTGAAGTTTCGGTCTCGTGTGCGCGCTCTTGCTCGCTCGCTCTAGATTCCGGGAGATTTTATCTAATTTGCGGGCGTCAGGGAGCCACTATCATATGCGGGAGACTCCCGGAACTTCCGGGAGACTTGGGATGTCTGCAATAAGAGACAGGTGTCGTTACTTTACACACGCAAACCGATGGAGCACTGTGAGAGATGCACACGAATGCAATTTAATGACTGTAAAATGTGACCTAACCGTGTAGTCCATGGAAATGAAAACCAAAGACAATATCTTGCCAGCTGGTTATATGAGATTCATATAATAAGGGAGTGTAAAGCAGCAGACTCACAATGTTGTGGTTGAGGTAGCATCGCTAGAACCCTCTCAAGAAGTTTTTATTCATCCTTTTTTTTTTTTTTTTTTTTTTACTTTTCCACTGCAAGCATTCAAAATGTGTGTATATGGCATAGCATTTCCTTCTTTAAAGAACTGGTGTTAAGTTTTCAAACTCAAACATGTTTTTGGAGACTTTTTCTTTTCAATGTTTGTGAAAGTACTGCATTTACATTCAGTGTGTTTTTTTGTCTTAAACACAGCCAGCTCAAGTATATATGTATTTATTTATTGATTGATTGATTGATTGATTGATTGATTCAGTGGGACTGAAAAGAACCTTTAAGGTTTCCCCCAACGGGATTGGGGAGCACCATAAGAAAATACAAAAACAACAATTCTAAACTTCAAAAATAATACAGATGGATAAACTATATTCCAAACATTCAGTATGCTATTAAACCAAACACACACAGACACCCACACACACACACACACACACACACACTCAAACACACACATGCACGCATACACAAAAAAATACCCTCTGAGCCTTTAAAATATAGATATAGGTAAAAAGGGGAAGGCAAATTTCAGTTTAAATGGTGGTCAGACCTTATTGAAGTGTTTTTTTTTTTTTTGTTCCCTAAAAGAGTCATTACATCTTTACAGATCATGTATCCATGTTTTTGCCATTTAGAGGACACATAATGCCCAAATCCTGTCTGGCTGCAGACACAATAAAAACTGTTGTGGGGGAAAGCTCATGAGGATAATGTTTAACTGTAGTAAGGACCCCATCTGAGTTCTGTCTTCTATTGGCTTCTATCTAAAAGCACTGTACATTAATGTATATACATATGACCTGCCTTACAGTGCATCTCACTCAGTAGCTTACGTGGGGCTTTGCGGTGTTTAAACGCCAGATGCCTCTTATATACGGACACCTGACACACATTTATATGCAACCCCAAATGTGTCTCAGTGACTACCTTAAAAATACATTACTCTTGCGCTCTATGTGACATGTGCTAAACTTTTGCATCCCATTAACTACATGGGGCAAAGTTTATCAATGTCATTGCTTTGCTTGTTTTAAGCATTATAAACTGAAGCAGGAAACTGCTCACGTTAGTTAAGAGAAAACTGTGCCTACGCTCTATTATAAACGTTTCTTACCATTGGAGGAGGAGGAAAGGCCATTCTGTGATGGAAAGAATACTATTCGGCAGAGTGAGGAAAAATAAAAACGTCTACTTAAGCTGCTGGGCTAGACTCAGGAAGGCTGAAATTAGTGTGACTTTTTGAATCAGAGGCCTTTAAAAGGGCTGGAGTTGGGAGATTATGGCAGGGCAGATAGCAGACGTATGCAAGGGTGGGCCATATGCGATGGACTAAAAAGGAGCAAATATAAAGGCCATGTGTTTGGAAGAAATGAAATGTCTGTGGCAATACTGAGCTGCGATATTAGGGTATGCCCACCAGGGGGCAGGACTTGGAGAGTATATCATTGTGTTTGTGCAGAGCCCCGTCCAGGTCCAACAGATTTCCATTCACGGTCACCTCCATACAGCCCGTGTAGAAAGCCGATACAGGAGTGGACACCACCGACACATCTATAAATAAAGACAAAACAGACGTAATGAGGCAGGGAAAACGAACACAGACATTACGTGTTGCGGCTATACTTTAAGAGAGCTCTGATTTGATGAAGGTTCATTCCACCAGGAGCATCATCAGAAGGTCGTGTCAAAAGTATTTCAATTTGATCCAGGTAAATGTGCACATTGCAGATGTGCGCCATAATGGGCACAATGAAACATACAATAGTTTTGCGTTGCAGTTGGTTTCCGTTAAGCAATATCCATTACAATTGTTTTTTAGGTCACGCGAGTAGGTCATCCATATTTTACCTGGCAGTGAGGTTTTAAAGTATTCTAGAATTCTGTCACAGTTACAGCAAGAGACATCTAGGGGATTAGACGTGGAATGACCGACAATCAAATCTGTACACTATGCTCATTATATTTATCAATATACATGTATTCACTTAGCAGAGGCTTTTATCCAAAGTGAATGTCATGTCAATTTTATTACAAGGGCCATTTTCCCCAGAGCAACTCAGGGTTAACTCAACTCGCGCACAACGATGGATGCCGGGAATTGAACCCACACCTTTTCATGCTACCGAGTGAAAAAAACAGAAACATATTCAAGCAATGCAACCCACCTGGCAGGCCTCCAATGAACGTTCCGTAGGGTGCAGCGAGATCCAGGTCCTTGCCCTCCGAGCTCTCACTTTGACCTGGTTGGCCATCCACCTCCAGCAGTGTCAGGTTACCTGACACGGTTACATTCACCAGGTGAGCCCCCAACCCACAGAGAGGCACAGCAGCACTCGCCACCACGACATCTCCCATAGACACCAGCACATGCTGTGAAATAACACAAAGAAGCTTTAAAACTAGTAGACAAAGGAAGGTTCTCCGCGCTTCTGTCGTTTAGCGACAATCCAATGCAACCAGGCAAGGACAGATACTTTAGAGAGTACACCAAGGACAAGGATGAAGATGTGACTACACATCGAAACGTTAGTCAAAGTTAATGATGTTTTGCACCTTTTAAGTAAATAATAAAGAAAATTAAGAAGACATCTGAGCTGCACCGGCATCCCTCTCCTTCTCTTTAAAGCTTTAAAACTAGTTTGTAATCATCTCATGAATTATTCACATATTGACATCCAAAATGTGCACCCCAACAATATTTCAGTAGGAGTTATTAATTAATATTCTATATAAAATTAACAAGTTACACCTCTCCATAACTTTTGATATTAAGTATTTACAAGAAGAAATTGATCTGTATGTCTCAGTAGTTGGACAATAAGTTATGGTAGAACAAAACAAGTCACTGGAGCACATGCTCTACTTTGTCATTTAATAAAAGTGCAAACTGGAAAGTCCTTTAGCGGTGTCACAACAGTAACTAACTAGCAGTCAGTTGATGTCTATGTGTGTATCTGAACATTGGACACTGTATATTAATTCCTGTTTAACTACGAAACTATGAAAAAATGGGTTCATTCATATTCCTGTTTTATTAGCATCTCCTTCAGTGGTAACCAACACAAACAGTGTCAACACGATTTATTAACTATGACGTTTCACAGGGTGGTTAACAGTAAAATCGGTTACTAGTGTTACCATAGTTACTGATTTGGCTCTCACCTCTCGCCACTCTTTCTTGGCAGGGTGATAGTTGGAAAGAGAAATGGAGAAAGAGACGTCATCTTGGTGAATTAGGGCAAAGAGAACACCCAGAGATGAGGCTGCACGAATGTTTAACTGCACATTCAGAGTCTGCGGGTCACCTGGGAAAAGAAAGTGTCAGAATGCTATCTCTTTTGAATTACTTTTACATTACATTAGATTTATTCATTTAGCAGATGTTTTTTCCAAAGCAACTTACACTCAATTCATTACACTCAAGTCAATTATATTTCAAGGACATTGTTACATTACATTGTCCCCAGAGCAACTCAAGGTTAAGTGCCTTGCTCAAGGGCACAACGGTGGAAGTCTGGAATTGATCCCACAACTTTTCTGGCTACTGCATGCTAGCCCAGGTCCTTAACCACTACACTACCACCGCCCTACAGGCTACTGCACGCTAGCCCAGCTCCTTAACCACTACACTACCACCACCCTACAGGCTACTGCACGCTAGCCCAGCTCCTTAACCACTACACTACCACCGCCCAAACAAATTTAAACAAATACAGTACTTTCATGTTAGCCACATTGTGCGTAAACCGCAGGACAATAGCCCAATGAATCAGAAACATACTGGTAGTTTATTTACAAGACGATTTATACAGACAGTACCAGACTAAATTCAAGATGGCGTTGAACGGTAAAATTCCTTAAGGTACTGTCTGTATAAATCGTCTTGTAAATAAACTACCAGTGCTTTTTCAAAGTTCTCCATGTCTCGTTTTAAATGTCAAGACCCTCGGAAGTCTACCAATGAAGTATGGAGCTACTTTGAGCCTCGTAAATGGTGTAAAACAGTGATTTATTTGCATGGCTAGGCCGATGCCCGAGGCACTGCAACGAAACACTGTTGGTAGCATTGGCTAACTAGCGCCAGATTGTGAGTGCAGGGGACAAGCCGAGGTGAGCTATGAGACATACGTTCACACTCGGTATCATGTTTCAACACACTTTAGGTCAATATCACACCAGAATTCTCCTTTAATGTGCAATTCAGCAATACAGACTATTGATGTTCAATCCCCAATGGTAGAACACGCTACCAGCACAGGGACGCGTTCCTCTCAAGATTTTATACTGTGTCTATTATCACCAGTACGCTTTTCTTGTAGGGAAGTTTTCTGAAAGATATTTTCACTAATGTTCAAACTATTCCCGTGTGAAAAAGCAGCTAGCAGCTAGTTAGCCAATTTGGGTCAAATAAACACTAGTTAGCAATAGTAAGTTTATACACTCACCATGGCTGTGGTTAAAGAAAGCGAATCCAGAGCCATTATAGAAGGCTCCACGCTCCACCTTTGAGAAGCACTGCATGTGCTCGTTATTGAGCACCGTCTCCTGAATCGACGAGTCCTCTCCGGTCAGCCAGCGCCACTCTCGCATACAGCCGTCTAATCGTGTGTTCACCTGCATCTCAAACACAAGCACGCACACACACACACACACACCTTGAAGATTATTTCATTTTTCTCCAAAAAGTAAACATCAGTTTACTTACACAGCAGGGCTTCTGGAAAAGTGCAGCTAGGTATCTTTTTGTATTTTTAGCCACAGAAATCATTTTAAACTGCAGTTTTGCGGGGGCGCTGTGGCGCATGGGGCAGCAGCATCCATACCACGTTCGGGTCCAAACACCCATGGGGACCCGGGTTCGAATGCGACTCTTTTCCCTTTCTCAACCCATCTATACGCTCCCACTTGCTTCCTGTCACTCCTCACTGTCCTATCTGCATAAAGCCAAAAATCCTCCAGAAAATGTACTTCAAAATAATAATTTTAATAATATCAAAATTCAGTTTCACTTGACAGTCCCTAAAAAAAAAAAAATAATTTCCCCAGCGTTTATCTGAGCTAGTTGTTTATTTCACTGAAAGGCTCTCAAATGCAGGCACTTCTATGGGGCCTGTGTTTATTGGAGACTCAGCTAGTAGAAGTTTTACGGTAATCCTTCTGATGAGAAGAATTCCAGACCTCTCTCTTTACTCACATTCAGTTCCTCTCACCTTACTGATGAGGCCATCTTGTTTAAAGGGGATCCCACCAACTGTGAGGTTGAGCTCATGCAGGCCTTTCTTCAGAGTGAAGAGGTCTCCATTCACAGCAATCTTCATCACTGCTTCTCGGTCAATCTTTATCACCAGACTTCGCCCCTGCTCCTCCACAGAGATCTGTGTGATAATAAAAATATGCAACAATATAATATCAGTTCATTTAGCGTTTATTTTGGTACTTATTGAGTTGGTCTACAGAGGTGGAAGACTTAAAGGATAATTTGGGTATTTATCACTTTGAGTCCCTTTTCTGGTTTGTTTTGGATGAACTAAAGTGGTGGACACCAAAATTTTGACGATGGATCCGGTCTCGACTTTCTGAGTCGTTTTGAATCGCCTTTGAACGTTTCAGAGTAGCTGGCTATGGGCATGCACAAACATGTCCTTAAAACAGCCCTTAACGTTCGTTTTTAAAACTGTACAACTCACTGAATGGTTATAGTGATATTAGTTGATATTCCAAAACAAGTAGCATAGCGAAATACAGTTTCTGTTGTGTTTTATTTGGCATTTTGTAAAATCCCATTGATTTCTGTTGGAAGACTCTTTGCTCGTTGATATTACTGCGCTACTGGAAACGGAAAGGGGGTCTGTTTACATTTGGTTGTAGTCTTTCCGCGAGACCTTCTTTTACTGTCTATGCTTCAGACTTAAATATTGAGCGGAAGTTTATACATGGTTGTGAGGTATCTGAAAAAATAGTTCCACAATAGCAAATAACACGGATTGAAATCATACATTGCGCCGATATATTTGTTTTTAATAATCAACGAACACCACTAACCACTCGGTGAGTTGCACAGTTTTGAAAACAAACGTTAAGGGTTGTTTTTAGGGCTGCAGCTATCAATTCTTTTTGTAATCGATTAATCTAGCACTTTATCGATCGATTAATCGGATAATTTTATTTTGCATTTTTAAACAACCAAAACAAATAATGCATAACGAAAATGACATGGCTGTAAAATGATCAAGCAATTGGCACAGAGGTATTTATTCTAACTCCAACATTTGGCTCCAAAACTAAGCCCATTTATTGCAATTTACCCATTTAGTGTTTATAAGTGCCAGTGCCAACAATTAAATAATGTTCAAAATGCTCTCTGTAAAATTGCAGCCTCTTGTGCATGACTTAGCTGGGTGAACAAAGCTGTCCATACTATGTTGTGAAGTGCTGGGAGGGAGAAGAGGGAAAGCAATTTAATGTATTAATATGCACAACAAGTTTCATGTTGTAATCTAGACTTGACATCAAAGTAAATATCTTTTTATGTAGATTTCTACACCTGCAGCATTTACCATTAGGCTACTAACAAATATTGTTACCATTGGGCTACTAAAAATAGCCAACATTAGGCTACTAACAAATAATTTTACCATTAGGCTACTAAAAAATAATTTCTGGGGTGAGCCTATTTGCTATGGTAACCCAGCAACCTGTGTATGTGTGTGCACGCGTGCGGTGCTTGAGGGAAGATGAGGGTGCATGCATGTGTGTATAAAAATGGGTTCTTTTTTAGGCATACTGTCTTGCAATTGAACGTGAATACGTTTACTACTTAAAAACATAAAAAGCTAAACATTATATCACGACATTGCTACAAATACAGTATGTGATTATAATCAGCCAACATCAATGTAGGCTATAGGCTACGTAGATAGATGATAGATAACCTAGATAGATTGATAGATAGGCCTAGCCTAGGCTACTTTATTGACGCTTGGTGAAACAGCATGGAGTGCATGTTTTCGTATCAGATGCTTGTTCTTTTCCTTTTTTGAGTATGTAATGATCCCAAAACTTTACTTGAAAACTTTAGACATTCTCTGCTATTATGGACATCTTGACTCCGCCATCGTGCCAGCTAATTCAGAACATAATCTATGATTCAGAATGTATCACGATTCACGCGCTAGTGGTGTGCTTCCCGAACAACGGTCCGTGTGGAACAATCAAATCCCTGCGCGTATAGTGCGCGTCATAGGAATTTAACGAGGCTTCGAGGCAGGGTTTTTGCCTCGAGTAATTTTTGTAATCGAGTTATTCGAGTAACTCGATGAATCGTTTCAGCCCTAGTTGTTTTAAGAACATGTTTGTGCATGCCCATAGCCAGCCACTTTTGAAAAAGTCAAAGGCGATTCAAAATGAGGCAGAAAGTCGAGACAGGACCCATCGTCAAAATTTCAGTGTCCACCACTCTAGTTCATCCAAAGCAAACCAGAAAAGTGCTTAATACCGGAATTATCCTTTAAGGCGTGTCTTAATGGCTTATCTATTTTTTTTTTTTTAGATTTGCTTTAGTGTATTTCACAGTGGATAACACAAGGCTCATGCACGTTTTGAAATGCCTTCTCATAGTCTACACAAGCTATGCGGACGATGCGTCCCACCAGTAGAAAAGGATGACCCGTTACTTACACTCGTGTCATGTTAGAAAAAATTGGACATTTATACTACGTAAGTACGTGTCAGACCCTCTTTGCGTAGCTGGTTGCATTGATCACATTTGCAGAGCTTGCGTAGACTATGAATCAGGCATAACTTTCAATTTTAAAAACCCTACACATCAGCTGTAATATAGTTCCCTTTAGAGTGATATGGTGACCGCTGACCTTGTGCCATTCGCCATCGTTGACCTCTGGGCCACTGCTGGTGATGCGGCTTACAGCTCCATATTTTAGTTGCAGCTCCAGTTTCCCATGGTGAATCGCCAGCACAATCCAGGAGCTATTGAGGTGGCCACCCGCAAAGAAGATAACACCTTCCGGGTCGAATGTCCTTAGGTCAAACTCTGCTGTGAAGCTAGAATGTCAAAGGACAAAACACATTTCCTTTAATTCTCATGCTACTATCAATCAGTTTTTAAATGCAATGTAATGAATCAAAATAGATTTACAGCTGTACAACATATCGTATTATTACTCTAGAGAATAATGCAACACTTTTTTTTAAAGTGAAACTTAAGGAATCGAAACAGTAGTTACAGTAGTGCAACATACACAAATACGATAAAGGTCCCCCCCCCCCCGATTGAACCCCTTCTTGACCATCCACCGACTTACCCTGTTTGAACCCTCCGGCGAAAGCGTAGTCTGACCACTGGTGACCCACTGAACATGCGACCCAGATACAAAGAGCGTGCATTACGTTTCAGGTCCAGAGGCACACAAGGTTCCAGGGGCTTTAATGGTTGTTCATTGGATTTGGGAGTGGGGGTGATGGGCAGGGGGAAAAGAACGGGTGTGAGACCGAAGTAGCAGGTTTCATGTTCATTATGTGAAAACGACGTTCTATCTGAACATGTTCATTGTGTAACGTTGTGTAATGTTGTCTATGTCATAGACAGGTTACAATATTTTAAAACATTGTCAAGGTGGCCAAGCAACCATTATATGTTGTACAGAGCTTCCAATACTGACGTCCTAGTCTTCCTAAAAGTATACTTCTGCAGTTACTGGCGGTTCACGCCAAGAATAATAATTATAACTAGCTACGGTGATGATAACTATAACTAGCTACGGTGATGAAAACTATGACTAGAAACGGTGATGATAACTAAAGTGAATGACAACATCCACACATGTACAGTACCAACGACTTGAAGAACAATATTGTCAGGGATCACATTCAGAGCAATTTTGAGAACGATAAAAAACACAATAATACAAATCCATACAAAATTAACTCTCCTAAGGGAAATATTTGAAGAAAAATGTTGGTTTGGTTTGGGAACCAAAAACTCACCTCACAGGTCCTTAGATCATGTGACAACTTCTTCCCTTGACGTCCATCACAGAAGCAGCGGAAACCTCCAGGCGTATTCACACAGTCCTCCTCACATAACTGCGATTCACATTCATCCACATCTACCGAAAAAGACAGCGACCAAGAGAGAGAAAAGATGTTGGTCAGAGTTAGGGCTACAGCAGCAGTGATTTGCACAGAGGGGTTAATCTATAATCTATAATCTAAACTACCACAACAAGGGAATGGCACAAACATGGTATATGAAAACTTTTATTTCTTGAACTTTACTAAATAAACGTATAAACTTAACTAAATATGATGGACAAAGCACTGTTTAAAAAGTTCACACACAACCATGTTCTGATGTTATTGTAAAAGTGTTTTGGGTATCAACTGTTTGGACAAATGGGTCATTCCGTGTCAAATCAGAGGTTGTTGCTGCACCGTCTCAGATTTTGTTCAAATATTGTCTATATGAAGAATGGGTTCCAAAACCAAGGACTTTTATTTTTATTTCTATTTTCATTTCTGTTCAAATCCTATGGCTTCATATTATTTTCTGCTCCTGAAATTCCTCCAGTTTTACAGCCTGAAAATCACATTGTTTGGTAAGCAATGTTTGGGCATTAATATAATAAAAAATATTATTTATAAGCAGCCCAAAGTTTGTAGGGTGGAGGACAAACATGTTCTCAGTATGACTGAACCATTAAAAGTTTTTATGGCATTCTCATTGACTTTCTACAAAGCCCTAGATTGGAAAAAAGTGCAAAAAGTGCGACATTAAGGGTAGTATAAACTTGTTTTTGTACGCATCTGGTGCCAATCATTTTTTTTCCCTCTACATACTATATTTAATTAATGTTGTACCAATATTTGAGCTCTCCACATATAATAGGCTTGAAGATTTTAAGCATTAAACAAGGGGAGGTTGTGTTTTTCGGTCAGTTTCAGAGGAGTAAAATGTATGTGGAGTAGCTAGTAGACACTTCAAATCTATGTGAAAGTAGCTCAGTGTGTGGGCATTTAGTGTAGTGTCAATGTTGTACCATAGATAAATAAATTGCGTCAAAATCATCATTTTGCCCCAAGGCCAAGAATGAAAACCTATAGGTATAAAATGTAACCAAGTAGGTGTATTTATGCATGAATGAAACATGGTACATCATTGGCACTTTATACACAAAATTACTATAAACTGAGCTATTCCACGTTGATTTTCACGCTATTAGCATACCATTTCAGTGCTATGAACATTTCCAAAAAGTGTACCTTGTTTTATCCATCATAGAACCTGAGTTTTGAGTGTTTTATCCATCATATCTTTATGTGCATTTATCACAGAAACCTGAAATATTGGCTCAACATTAATAAAGTATTGTATTTGCAGACAAAATAATGATTGGTGCCATGTGGATACAAAAAAAATAGTATACATGATCCTCAATATCACCAGTTTTGCAACACAAATCATACAAAAATGATACAAACAATTATACAAAGACAAGGGTGAAAAGATGTATGAAAACATTGGAATTGAACAAAAATATTTTACAGTTCTTAGTTTTGGGCCTTAAATATTAGGTAGACAAACCATTTTCCTGGATTTTGTATGATTTGACATGGAATGACTCAAATACTCAAAGATGTCTACCTAAGAAAATCCAGCTAAACAACCCAGATAGTTGTTTATAAATGTTAGAAGCTAACACAAACACCGCAGTTTAAACACATTTCACCATCTACACATTTTATGGTTTATGTTAACGTTTTTTTTAGCAGACACTTTTTCCCAGCTACTTATGATGGCATCAATAAACATTACATTATCATTAAAAGTTTAGAGTAAAATCAAATGGACTACATACCATTTAAAGAATAATAACAAGAACCATACAAATCACAACTTTGTTAGGAAAAAATAATTTGTTACATTAATGAATTAGTTAATTTTTAGTTAACCATTGCTACTCCATAAAGGCATGTCTAAAAAAGAGCATATGGGACGGAATGAGTGCAAGATAGAGGTGGTCTTTAGAATGTGAGTTTTGAGTGTGCAAGATAGAGGTGGTCTTTAGAATGTGAGTTTTGAGTGTGCAAGATAGAGGTGGTCTTTAGAACGTGAGTTTTGAGTGTGCAAGATAGAGGTGGTCTTTAGAATGTGACCTTTTTGACACAGGAAGGACATAAAAAATAAAGGACAAATAACACTCCTTACCCAAGCAGCTCTTGGTTTTGTTGTCATAAATGTGGCCCTCTTCACAAAGACACTCGTAGTCCCCTATCAGGTTAGAGCACTGTGCAGTCCCACATACCTCAGGGCTCGTTACACACTCATCTATATCTGAGGGGGCAAGGTGTCATGATGAGCAAACATTACCATATCGATGAGCAATATTACCATATCAAAAACACAAATAATACAGTACAGAAAACTAAAAGCTCTTGCTACTGAACTCCAACAGGGGAGGGTAATGGTTTTGCCACACTTCCCCAGAACTTACCAACACAATTGCGGTGTCCAACCAAAGCATAACCTTGGTGGCAAGAGCAGTGGTAGCTCCCTTGGGTGTTTTTGCAAAGGTGGTCACACCCACCATTCTTCTCACCGCACTCATCCACATCTGTGAATTAAATAATGAAAGAATGAAATTGAAAGAAAAAATATATACTGACCACATTCATCACATATAGGCGGGACAAAGGCGAGCTACGCTGATGACTGACACTGATGAATTGTTGTGATTGGTCGTAGCGTTATCCAACTGCGTGCAGTGAGAGTTTCAAATGCATGCTTGGTGCCGCCCCTCAAATTGGGCCATTTTCATTACTCGTGGCCAGACCCTTAATCTGAAAGATTCCAGGCTCTGCTTTACCAGGCTAATAATTTAGACCATGAGCTGTACAAAAGCCTTATAGGATGGAGAAACAAATGACCACATTCATCACATATAGCAGGTATATACAGTAATTTCCTGTGTATTAGCTGCATTGTGCATATACCACAGATATGGCCCATGTTTAGCCCACCCCCATCTATTAACCGCATAGCTGAAAGTGTCTTGCAAAATCAACGTATAACCCTGGGGTAATAGTCAGGAAATTACGGTAAAACAGAATGTCCAGATAACTTTGATGGATGAGTTTTTATTGCTATGTGATGTGTTCAATTCTTGTACCCGGCTTCCACACGGTAAAATAAGTAGATTTTTCTTTGTGGTGCATAGCACTCTAGGGGTTGTTAAACATAGTACCTCCCTCCCCGTTTAATTTTACATTATAACGTTGGTGACATCCAAGCACCTCTCATCATCTTGAACATCATGCTATCTAGACGCAGCAGAAGACGCCCATTACGCTTTGGTGTGGAAAGCCACGATTGTATTGTTACATTGTGTGGGCATTGCAAGTAATTTTCATTATTTTTTTAATGGTAGTTGAACTAGATGTAAATTAACTGAATGATGATTTCGGTTTTTCTTGTGCCATGTCCTCTGCATATCACGGTAAAAAGCAATGTGTCTGTGTGCTGCAGAAGAAAACATTGTGGCAATTGATCTCCCCTGAGATCATTCAGATCAGGACTGCATTTCAAGGTGGCATGCAATCCATAGATATTTATAGCTTTACGGTAGCAGGCTGTCCATAGAATTAGATACACTCCATACACTCCATACACTCCATAGATGTATATGATACAATTTGTTGTGGTGGGTCACATATTACGTTTGCATCAGTCTTGCCTTCCATAGCCAATGATAGATGTATAGACATAGACATGTAGAAAACAGGAATAACATGCTCAACGCCTTAATCTGAACTGGAATGGGTGCCGAATTCACCTTTTAATGAATATAACATTTTTGAATATCATCAGTACTTTCTTTAATTTCCCCAAGGCCAGACCGTTTCGGGCCAAACGCCTTTCTTCAGCATGCGAAGTGTGATCTGGCAAAATCGCAAGAGCATGCTGAGGAAGGGTGTCTGGCCTAAAGCGTCCGTGGGGTGATTAAAAAAAAAGTACAGATGAGTGCTGTCCTTGATTCAAAAAATAGACACAGAGATGTGCCATAGAAAGAAATGAGTGACGATGTACCTTTGTCACACTTTGGGCCTGTCCATCCTGTGAAACAGTGACACAAGAACTCGCCCTTTTTGTCCTCACAGCGCACCGTACCTCTGGGATAGCAGGGTGATGGGGAGCACTGGTCAGGGATATCTGAAAAGACAAACCAAAATCATTCTGGTCTCAGTGTATCATTGACAACATCATAGCTGACCCAGAACAGCTACTGTTTTATGGATGAATTTGTGCATGCATTCATGAGTAGCCTTTATGAACAAGAGACAGAAATAAATAGTTGAGCAGAATATCAACTCTGCAGGATGCATGCCGTTGTACTCCTCAGATGAACAATGTCTGGCTCCGCCACCCGTATGCTCAGGGCAATCCAAACTTTTCTCATCTGCTGTTCCCCATTGGTGGAACGCACTACCAGTTCCTACCAGAGCAAGAGCATCACTCTCTACCTTCAAAAAACTCCTGAAGACCCAGCTCTTCAGAGAGTATCTCCTCTTGTAGCACTACCTACAACTTCATTTGCTAATTCTAGCACTTACCACCTGAATAGAACTGACACTTGACTATATGGAAGTAGCACTGCTGAACTAACTTGTCCTTATCGCACTCTACCCTTGATTGTGTCCCTTGTTGGGAGTCGCTTTGGGTTAAAAAGCGTCAGCCAAATGTAATGTAATGTACATGCTCCCAAACACAGTTGTTATATCAAGTCTTAAAGAGGCATATAAAGTGTGACAATCGGACATCTGACAATATAAACTGTGACAGACAATCTTCAAAACATGTTCACTTAGCAAAGTGAAAACATTGCTGATGTAAACCTTAAAGGGTCACAAATCACCTTTTATACAGGGCAGATGTTTCAAATAGTAATGTCTTGTCTCTATGTGGTTAGGTACATGCATTTTGAACATGGTCCCAAAACCTTCTAACCCCTTAAGACAAATTGCAACATTTTTGGACATTTTCTACTTTGGAGAAAAACAGGTGTGCACGCAGCTGTTTCTGTAGTCTGTTGGCTAGTCTGCCTCAGACACAAGATGATAACGTGAGGAAAAAGAGATCAAACTGGTTTGCAACTGAAACACTAGCGGAAAGAATGCTAACTTAAAGTAATGTAATAGTAGGATAGGTTGTTATTACAATAAGTATAGTATATATACTCTTTTGATCCCGTGAGGGAAATTTGGTCTCTGCATTTATCCCAATCCGTGAATTAGTGAAACACACTCAGCACACAGTGACCACACAGTGAGGTGAAGCACACACTAATCCCGACTCAGTGAGTAGCCTGCTACAGCGGCGCTTGGGGACCAGTGAGGGGTTAGGTGCCTTGCTCTCAAGGGCACTTCAGCCGTGCCTACTGGTCGGGGTTCAAACCGGCAACACTCCGCTAGCGCTAACCAGTAGCCCACGGCTGCCCACAATTGTAGGCTGTTAGTCCAGGTATCGCCAGTATCCCCATTTGTGATTACCCTTAAAGCAGCACTTAAGAGGGGGGTTTTTTTACCTTAAAAATACCATTTCCAAAATCATTTTGATGGAACGTAAGAACACATTTTAAAGTATATTTTTTGGGGCTTTTTTGCATTTAGTGACAGGACAGTGAAGAGGCTGACAGGAAGTGAGTGGGAGAGGGAGATGGGGTGGGATCAGGAAATTACCTGGGTCAGACTTGAACTTGGGTCGTCGTGGGCACTTGGACTCGGATGTGGTACGGGCGCCTCTGGCACATAAAATCTTAATAGGGCAAACGGCACTTCTGCCACACTTTGAGCGGGTTGCACGCTTGCAATATAGACTAAGCAAGTGGTGGTAGCGGGTAGGAACACTGAACCCCTCCCACCACTAGTAGGCTCGTAGGTGTTGTTAGCCAGCAGTTAAGCCGACAAAATATGACAATATATGTTTGATTGTGAAAAGTTGCTGATTCCTCAGTTGATGTTCGTAAGCCAAGTAGTCAGCAATTTAGCCGGTAGGTTCACTAATGTTATGCCTACTGGCTTTGACAGCTAGCATGCTAGTTAGACTGTACAAATAGATACTTTTAGGATACTTTTAGGAATTCAGAGCTCCCTTTCTACAGACAGTCCATGCATTCCCTCTATATCGTCTCTGAGCCAACTATTGCGGCAACGTCTGGTTTGGGACAACCCGGTAAAAAAAAATGCATGAACAACTGAAGTGAATTAAGATCAAGTAAATTATGTCACGAGGAAATAATGTGACCGCAATATCGAGAACAGGAAAAAATAAATGAAAGGGTGACAGGTCAGTGAATCGTTGAGACCAATGTCAGTGAGACCAATGTCAGTGAGACTTACTGTGCACGCAAGTAATTAGGTCCTGCTTCTTTTTCTCTGAGTCCCCAAATTTTTCCACACATGCTGGACATAAGCAAAGTAAGAGAATGGGTCTAATTACAATTGGTAATCACTGTTTCGTTTAAAATGTAGGTGAGAGATTAAAAACTAACATTCCTTGACTAAATAGTTATTGATAATAAAATCCTGAAAACATGATGATGACTTACCCAAGTACTTGGGGTAAAAGTAGTCCTGAAATGAACAGAGCAAGAAAATATAAATATGAGATGTTGCCCAACCATAATGCATTAAGATACACCAAGTGTCTGTGGATGTGTGGTTGCCTGCATACCATAGCTTTTACACATTTAACTTAAAATAAACAACAACAAAAAAAGCCTAGTTATAATTAGGCCTGTGTGCTGTCAAAATTATAATTTTCATTTTTGCAATTGAAGGTACTGTCAGCAATTTTGGATGACATCACTTTCTGTGATATTCGAACAAAACACCACAAGCATACTCTCACTAATCCCCTCCCTAACCCCCGCCCCCCCCCTTTTTTTCCCCCAGTGATTGGCTGGGGGAGAGGCTAGCTGCACTTTGTGTCCAGTCCATGGAGCCAGGGTTGTAGACCACTTTTTTTACAGTGTACTCACAGAATGAAGTTTGAGCGGATTGAGAGGAGATACTCTCTGAATGAGACAAAAAGTGTCATTGGTTAGAATAGCTGACAGTATCTTTAATTTGTGAAATGCGTTGAAATGTGCACTAATCCAGATAGCAAGGGGCTGGCGGACATCTGTCGACCCGCTGGGGGCGGATCTGGTGGTCCACTGGCGGGTTGCAGACAAATTCCCCAATATTTTGCCACTCTTGGTTTGGTTATACTCCATATATCATTTTAATAACTTTTCTTAATATTCATGACAAGTTAAATTTAAACATATGGCGGTCCAACGGCGGACCACAAGTGAACTTTTCATGCTGCATGCCTTTCAAGCTGACAGTCATTTAGATGGCTTTGGAAATCTGTAGTCCACCGGAGAGAATGCTTTCAAAGTAAGAAAGATGCTATCAAACAATAGTATTTGTTTATAGAGTTGTTAAACATTTTTCCCTTGTGGCATTTGTATTTAAATTAGCTTTCCTTCAATTAATCGTATATTTTTACATTATTGCAAGTTCATAGTTATTATCCATATTACTCTTATTCATGGTCAGGCAGATGCCCACAATGTATAGGCTAGGGGCTGAATACTTATCTTATCAGAATATTTTATTATTAATTACAGAAGACAAATAACTTATTTAGTTTTTAGAAATATCCTACAGCATAAGGTTGGTGTGGTGTTTGCGTGTCAGTCAGTATGTAAGGTCCAATACAGTACAAGTGAACTATATTTCTAGGGTCCTATGTTCCCAAGGTCCCATGCTTCCTGGGTCCTAAGTTCCCAACTCTATAAAGCACATAATGGAAACTTGAATTCCTCTACTGAAGGACATAATTGAAACTTGATTTCCTCTACTGAATTCACTTAATATGACATGGACTGTTGCGGGAACTCAAAGGGCATTAGTACTTCCCAGCACTCCCATTGGCTCTTCATATACTGTATATTAGGATTACACTTGGAGGGAAATGTATGCGAATCTCTCTCTCTCTCTCTCTCTCTCTCTCTCTCTCTCTCTCTCTCAAGGCATTTAAAAAAGAGCACCATCAAGTTCAACTATCAGTGCAAATTCTGAGGGGTTTGATTGAATCGCCCTTGAAATATAGCTTAAGGGCAAAAAAAGAAACTGGAAATGGAATTGTTCTTAAAGGGATACTTTGCGCTAGCCTGGCCCCACCCTCCTGGAATTCTCAGTTCATTCTGTCACAATGTCAAGTGCAAGTGGGGACAACTAAAATCCTGAGTCAAAACCGGACACAAGTCTCCAATCACTGCTAGCCCAGACATGATCTCAGAAAAATATTAAACAATGGGTTGACTAAGATAAGACTTTTTTGTCCATAGAATTTCTGCAATCATCTTTAAAATCTTCTGCATCTTATTTATGTGCATTAATAGCACTACATTGTGGTGGGCTACAAGCCAATATGATCCATTGTTCCTTATCCAACATATCTAAAATGGGACCTGTTCCCCTGGGAACCAAATAGGAACTAAGTGGATTTTACCTTGTGATTAACTACAGTAAGAGCCAGAATCCATCCATAAAAGTGTAAAACACAGAGCTGCCTTGATCTACTAAGATTGTATTTATTCTTTTTTATTTTATTAACGTCCCTGCTATTTCTCTTCCTCTTTTTTTCCCCTCTCGTGCTGCAGAGGCTGGAAGTTACCCGGTAACTAGTCACATCCCCACTGCAGTCAGAAACTGCAGAGTCAGAGAGGTGCAGCATGAGCCATGCACATTCAGGATGAATAATTCACAACTGCCATGCAACCAGTAGTAGGCTACTTATGTCACTGACAATGCCAACTGCACGCAACACAAAATATATCTTTCATTTTCACTCACATTGCCTTCTTTGACGTGCCTTGCCTCCTTGCGTGCAAAAAGGATGCATGCGTGCAACTCTCTCCTCCACCCACTGCTGAGGAGGTCTCATCCATGTTAACTCCCTTTTCACCTTCATGCTGGACAACTTTCCCTTCACACACTCCTGCTTGTTCCCCTTTCAGCTCTCTCTCTACTCAGCCACTATATATAACAACATTAAAGATTCGACAAAGCATAGTGACTAATTTTTTATGAAATTAAAGGACTAATCCTCTCTCTCCCAGGTGACCAGACAAGTCATTTGATTAACGAATTGCATATTGGCTTTCTAAAAGCAACCATGCCAAACATTATTTACACGTAGGCTATAACATGACACATGCCAGTGGCCAATTTACTTGTCAGTGTTAGCCAGGGAGATATGGTCCGGGAAGGTTAAGTGTTAAAGAGAGATGGATGAAGAGTCGAGAATATGATGCTGGGGGGAGGGCAAATGCGTGTCCATTCAAATAAAACCACTACAACTTCAATCGTCAGCATCCACTGCAGTAACTCCGCGTAGATCAGCTGGCTCTGCAACGGAGCTATGAATCATCACCAGAGTTAGCCGCTATCTGGAATATCATCTCAACGTGAGAGAACTTATCCTAACTACAGGAAGGGTGTGACTTCGTCACAGCACCGGAAAGGAGAACGAGTGTTCTATTGCAGTCTTGCTGCGATGCACTGGCGTTCACGAGTCACGATGGAGGAGTTTTGGTCTCATCCAGGTTGACATTCGTTCAATTTGACTAATTACAAAGGGACTTATCATTGGCTTACCGTGCATATTATGTCCTGGAATGTAAAGACCTCTTTAGAATAGGCTAGGCTACTGAAGGTGAAGGCCATGAATTTCAGCGAAGGTCAATGAAATAACTTGCCGAAACAAGTATCACCGTAAGCGATTCTCATCTCTCTGAAAATGTATCATTGCGGCAGGATGCGGACAAAATCGCACAGTAACATATGCTACACATTTCTCTTAATGTGAACTCATATTGTGTAGGCTAGGCTATGTAGTATGTCGTGAATCTAACATTTGCCATGGATAACAATGAAATATTGCCGCTCACCGTCTCGGGGTCATTTTCAAACACTTCTCTCGCCTCCTCCTTGCTGCATCTCTCCTCGACGCACTCTCTCTCCAAATGTCCTTGTTTCGTCTCCTCAAAAACTTGGTATGCCCGCCTGTGTCTCCATAAGAACTGGTTTGCTTCTTCCGAAGATAGTTTTACTAGAGAAAATTAACAGAACAACCTAAATCACTGATCGAACACAAAGTCAATACTACACTACAGAAATTGACCTCTGTAAGCTAATTCGAATGAAGGGATGGTGTCCATATTTTTATATTTTGAGGACATCTTGTGACGAGCACTCGCCACAAATATTGAAACAACACGATTTGTTTACTTACGTTCCGATGTCCAAGAGACAAACTGTAGCAGGATTAGCCACGAGCTCAACAACTCCACCACGGTCAGCGGCATGTTTGCGTCTATATAAGATGAAGAAACTTTCAGTCCAATGGTGTGCGAGCAATAGTACAGCACTTTTCAATTGGTGCAGTTGAACAATCTTAGTCTGTTCATGGTAAAAACCGACCTACGTACCTTCAGCAGCAGGCACACCTTCCAAAGGCTACATGGATACGTGGACCGTAGGCTACACGACTTTAATATTTTGCCTCCATCCCTTCTGAAGTGGCAGCTAAGCCGCAGATTCGACGACAGATGACCAACAGAAAGTTATTAAAGCAAACATAAAGGCGTTCCCAAAGTAGACAGTTCCCCTGAAGTGTAAGTGGAACTTGGTACGGAACTTGGTGTAGCCTACTGCAGGCTATTCCCCTCCGCTTGCAGTGCAGACTCACACACTCCACCAAATCCGTTGAATCACAATGACGTAAAATTCCCCGACTGAGTTCTGCCAAACGGGGGCATGTGCGCATGAAAGTATCCAATTATGATGAGGCTATTTTTTAAGTGTAACTGTCTTTAGTGATATAGGTATAGGACTATGCCACACAGATGCACCACCCACCCCACAAATCAATAGCCTACGTTACTCATAGAGCCTGGCTAATTAGGTCAACGAATCATCTTATTGGGTTGAGGGAACTCATTCAAGGTATGAATGAATTACATTATCCATTAGCCTAAATGTAATTAAATTATAGATGTGCAGGTATTGTAAGCTACTTGCTTGGCCTTTTAAAGTAATTGACTGAATTGATGTTAGTGTCAATAACTAAAAAATAATATGAACATTTGTTTGATCTGTCATCATTTTCAGTTTTGTTTGCTTGCAGTTTCATTTTCATGTTTCTCCTCTCGTTTTGGTTTCATCTTTGACATTACTGGCAAAGCCCCCCCCCCCCACACACACACACACACACACACACACACAACCTCCTATCTCTTCCTGTTTTCCGTGTCCTGGATCTAGGTCAGGATTCCATCATCTCTTGCTGACAAAACATAACATAATGTTCTATCAGCAGATGACCACAAGCTGAACAGAACCCCATAGATAGGTCTCTTACAGGTTGTAACTTGCATCCCATAAACACTAACATTTTGCAAGGTCAGCCAAAGAGGCCACGATGGCCTTGGGGTCAAATCTCTGGGCTGGACTGATATTTTTGTAGCCTTATCACAATCTCAGTCAATGTTAATTTAAACATTTTGTGAAAGCTGCAACGCAATTTACAAACAGCTGTGTTTTGTTTTGAGTTGTTTTATTAAAATACAAGATAAACAGATACACCATCAAAATCCAGTAAAACATCCAACTCTGTACACTGTAAAATGCCACTTGGTCACAGCACAGTCTCTTTTTAGCTCTGAGAATGTTCGATAAGTCTACTCGAGAGGGGTGGAGAATGAACTTGTAGAGAGAAAGAGAGAGAATAGAAACATTATACTCGTTTAAGTTAAAGTGATGAAGTAGAATCATGTCAACAAATCTGACCAGAATGAGTGGAAATATCAATGCAGTGGTCAGTGGTGGTCAGGACACTGCTACATGTAGCCTGCTGCTTTTCATCAGCCCATTCATATTGAATATTCATCTCTCTGAGCTCTGCTCTGCATTATCTTGGTAACAAACAAGCTTCGGCCTAAGGCTCTGAAACCGCTGTCACAATGAGTCTTCACTTGTTTGCAAACAACAAGGCCAATAGACCAGGGGGGTATTCCAAGTACATGGTTTAGTGACAAACATGGGTAAGTTAGCTCAGAGGGAGGGGTAAACCTTCTAATAGAAGAGCTGTATGGCTTCATTCTCCTCACAAAACAATTCCATAGGGCTCTTGTTGTAGAAGGTTTACCACTTACTCAGTTAACTTACCCAGGTTTGTTACTAAACCATGTACTTGGAATACCCCCCAGAGAATTGTTCTTATGGGAAGTGTGGGTGGCTTTAAAATCCCTGGGTAACAGTTGTCCCTGGTCCTTTTTTGTTGTTGTTGTTCTTCTTCTTCTTCTTGCACCAGGGGGGTATTTCAAGTACGTGGTTTGGAGACAAACCAAGTTGAGTCAGAGTAAGTGCTAAACCTCCTAATAGAAGAGCTGTATGGCTTCACTCTCCTAACAAAACAACGCCATAGGGCTCTTGTTGTAGGAGATTTACCACTTACTCTGAGTTAACTTACCCAGGTTTGTCACTACACCACGTACTTGGAATACCCCCCAGGGGCATGAAATACTTCAGTCAGTTGTTGTTAAGCATGCGCCTTCACATGGGTTCCACTAACTAATGCAATATAACAAAAATAGAGTAATGAGTAAAGCACAGCGTGTGATGAATGGAATGTGGAGGGGAGTCCCTGAGGATGCTGCTTTTCATTGCCTGCACACAGGAACTCTCTGATACAGTGTGCTTAATATAGTTTATGCTGTATTGTCAGACCTTATTTCTTTTAATATTTCCAATAAAACACCCCTGTTCATATTCACATGTGTGTCTGTATTTATAAAGTACACAAAGCTGTAAATGGCAATGAAAGTGAAAGATGGGCTGTAAGATATTAAGTTACGTTTGTGGGTGTTACATGGGGTATAAGGAGGTAGTGAAACAACCTGCTTTAGTCAGGATTTACAGTACATTGACATAGTATTTATTTATACTACATTAGAACTACTTTCTGTGGTTGTGGCAATGCATATTATGACCGCCACATGGTGGTGCCACTTATTATGCGAAGAAAATAAAGCATGCTCCCCAACCCCTACTTCTACAACTGCACTTGTATGTTGTCTTAAATACATTTTGAAACATTTTTTGTATATTAGTAATACGGCGGCCATTTTGGAAATATGCCAAGGGGTTCAACTACATTTCTGACTATCAGTGCTGACTATCAGTGCTGATATTGCATCTTGGCTTTAGCTGAGGCACTTTTAACTTGGAAACTGGTAAATTAAACAAATGAATAAGGATGCAAACTTTTCTATCCAACTGTAAGCACAGACATATCTTGTTTGCTGCTTTTGATTGGTTGTTGGTGGCTGGAACTCTTTTTGGACGTATCAGCCCCATGGAGCTACAAGTACAGCACGTTTAATTTGTACAGGTGCACCAGAGACCCTGGTTTTGTCACCGAAAATCTCTTGTGGAAAAAAAAACAACTTTGACAAAATCCATATGACTGTGCTACAGCAGTGGCTATGAATAGAGTTTAGTTTAAAGAATCCTGGAGTTTTCTTTAACACTCAGAAAGTCCCTGCAACACTCATTTTTCATTGGGCTGAAAATTGAACCCAGGTCAACTCTAAGCAACTATGCTAACCATTGTAACACCAACACTGCTTTCAATACCTGTTCCCTCAATACGTGCTATAGCCAGTTAACAGTGCCATCTCTAAATCTTTAAAAAGTGAAAAAGATCACTACACAGTTTTAGTCTACAAATGTTATATCATATTAATTATATGGCACATTCTAAAATTAGGAACATTAAGCCATGGTAAGCCTGTTCCTTGTAATACTGTAGGTTTCAATGGAGAGGAAATGCTTGGTGCCCGTTAAGGTTTTGATTGAATATGTTTAACAGGTACAGGTGCTTTAGACAAGACATGTCCAAGAGACATTTGGTGATCATAAATCTAGCTATTTAGTGATAATGACTATAGGCCTTCATCTAGGATTCAGCCCAACTTTTTTTCACAGGAGAATTTTTTTTCATGTTAAAACATTTTAGAATGCCCTTCATTATACCAAGTTCACTACAATGAGTTTGTTCGGAGGGAAACTGCATCCAGTGGCAGATACCAATGGAATGCAGCTGTCCTCACATGTGAATAACATCCCAGGCTCAAAAAAACGACTGGCTGAGGTACTCCACGTCACAAAAGTAGGACCAGGGACAACAGTTACCTGAGAATATCAGAGCGACTGTGTACTTTGAGCGTGCTGTGTGTGTGTGTGTGGGTTGAGATTAATTGTGCAATACAAACCAGCCAACATTCATCACTAAAAAACTATTATCTGGCTTTCTTTGCTCTTACTTTTGAATCAGAGCGATCTATTGACGTACCACAGAAACCTGCCTGTGACCGCTTCTCCTAAAGGGCGATGGATGGGTCAAGTTAACACAGGGGGACAAGAGTGGGACTTGATGCTGTTGTGCTTGCTAAAAGCGTCATCAAAGTCCAGTTGCTGTCCATTCACAGAGATCTCTATACATCCATGGTAGAAGGCTGTGACGGGCGTAAATGCGATGGGAAGATCTGTGGAGAAAATAGGAGGAGTGAATTTATAGCTGCAAAAGAAAACTATGGAGCCATACTGTTGTGATATGTGCAGAATGCAGTTTGCCATTGTTTTCCTGAAATATTCAAGGTCTTCCCTGAAAAAAGACAGTGTAGATGGCAGCATATGTTGCTAAATCATTCAGCATTAATTGTGCTTCTCCAGATGTGCAAGCTGCCCCTGCCCACATAGGCACGTCATGTACCCCTTACCATCAGAGATACTGGCTTTTGAACTGTGCATTAATAACAACTTGGATGGGAAACTGGAGACCAAAGGTTACAAGTTGGATACCTCTCCCCTTTTGCCCAAAGGTGTCCATGATTTTTACAAAGAATGAATAGTTTTAATTGTTTTAACAACATACAGGTCAGTTTTCCACTTCACTTCGGTCCACCTTACCTGAGCTCGGGCACAGATAAGACGGCAGCATGTCTGGACCATGTCTAAATATGGTCTGGACAGGTCTGTTTTCAATCTAGCTATCTGAGGCCCCTAAAGATCAATCCAATATTTTTTCTTCACCCCAGTGCCTTGCATTCAAAGATTTCCCTGCCTTCTCTGAATATTTTAATTATACTATGTACTAAAGATGGTGTAACTAGATTTACCGCAGAGCGGTACAACATACGTATGACCGTCGCCCAGTCCGGCATTTTTTCCACAAAAAAAAGTCACGCTTTGTCAAATTGCACATGTAAAATGTAACATATATTTTACATTTACACATGTAAAATACATTGTATACAAACCCACCCCCATCTTGCCTGTTCATAATTCTGAGAAATTGTTAAATTGTGTGCATGTGTCCGTGTCCGTGTTTATGTGTGTGTGTGTGTGTGTGTGTGTGTGTGTGTGTGTACGTGCGTGCATGTGCTTGTGGGTGTGCCTGTGTGCCTGCTGCGCGGCAGTCATAATAATAACTAACCAGGAAGTCCTCCAATGTAGGTGTCAACGGGTCCCTGCATGGTCTGATTCAGGTGAGACAAAGCTTCCAGCAGCAGAGGCTGTGTCATGTAAGACACATTTGAGATGGAGGAGTTGGCCAAAATCTGAAGCTCTCTCTCTGACACACTGAACTCCACCTCTAGTCGCTCGGGGTAACATAGCATCAGCGTTTGCAGAGTTGCCACAGCAACACCATCCAGGAACAACTGCAAGTCCTACACCACCAACGAAATTGAAAGAGAGTATTGGAGTATTAGAGACTATTAGAGTACTGTAACTGAGAAAGAAATGTATTACCCGTAATTTCCCGACTATTGACCAATACATTGATTTTGCTAAACATCTTCAGCTATGAGGTTAATACACGGAGGAAGGATACACTTGGGAATGCATTTATTTCCTTCATTCTTCTTTATGATTAAAGCCCAATCTGATTCTGATACATTGGGCTATTGGGCATTGCAGTTAATACACGGATGTGATTAATACATGTGTTTTTTATTTGCATAAAACACTTTCCTGCGGTTTATACACAATGCTAATATACAGGAAATTACTGTAAAAGTTATGTTATAGCACTTACAGAATCGTTTGGTCCTTGCGTGACAACAGCAACTGATAGTGGGGCTGTGTTATTGGCAACGAGTGCAAAAAGGACCCCTGTGCTTTTGGATGGTCGAATAATCATCTTTATATTGACCTTCCAGGATCCTGCCTCACCTGCACACAGAAATGGACATTTTAGCATGAGGAAATATATGAAGGCCACATAGCATATTAAGAACATAATGCATCATGAGTATGTATAAATAGTTATATTAGTGTCAATAATTATGAGGTTTTATGAATGGTCTATAACTTTTGATGAATGAGTTTGTCATGCTGTATATGAATGGTTTATATATATGGTAACACGCTACTGTAATTCCACTACTTTTAGTGGTAACTAGCATGTAACGAAGTATTTTTGTAAATCAAGTAACGCAATTACAATTACTGAAATTTCAAAGAGTTCGTTATTTGCGTTACTCTGTTGATCTTGAATGAACGACTGCAGACAAGATGACAGATGCACATTTGCTGCTTCTGATCTAACGTCTTCCGACCTTAGCTGTGTTTCTAGCGATTGTGTTTCATGTTTAGATTGCAGATGCATTCTTTACAGTTAATAGGAGCCTCCTCACATACCTCCTTATTTCGGATTTATGCTAAAACACACACGAGTGCATTAGGCTACAATTTAAATGGGGATCTTAAAAGCCTTTTCCCTTTCGTTTCCATCTCGTAAGCTCCACTACAGTAAAAGCGCATTGTTGTTTATTTTAACTCTGCTCTTTTTTTAGCCTATTAGCATAAAAGCCTCGTTATATCAATTTCTCATTCTTACAACATAGCCACGCCACAACACCAATAGGCCTACATACAGTAGCCTATATATAGCCTTGGCACAAGCAAGCACACGTTTAACTCGAGAGGAAAATGCAGATTTCACTTACAAAGAAACCTCCAAATAGCCTACCGTACATACTACAGCGACTTGAGTCATTTGCACAGTATGTTTGCATCGGAATTGACGTCCGTGGTGTTATGGATTCATTTGTCTGCGACGGAACATGCAACTTCTCTCTGGAACACCTCATCAGCTGAAGAGTAACCTTCTGCATAGTGCGCGACAACCCCAAACCCTTGGATGCGCATTTGAACTTATTTTGGTAGGTCAGCACTTGTGCAGCGCAGGCTTTTCCCAAACTGGTGGTGCTTAAAATGCTATATAATACAACTGTGTTCAAAGCAGGATGAGGATAATCTAAGGTTGTATGTGTGTGAAATAGGCCATTTAACATTGTTTCACATTACATCCCATTGAACTCATTCCATGTAGCCTACAGAAGGATTGCAATAATAATGATAATAATAACTTATTATTTATAATAACTTTATTATTACTATAATAACTCATGACTATATTGCAGAATTCAGTGTCAGTGCACCACCATGCATACTAGTAGTAGTAGAAGGCAAGCAGTAGGCAGTGTGCTGCACATATCTATCAAACCACCTAGATGGTGAGGGTGGCACAAAACAAGGTCAGGGAAGCCTTCATGCATTGTAGAATGTTTTGTGGTCGGAAAAAGTTTGAGAACTCATGCACAAGGCTATTGATTTGAAGGCCTGTTGAAACTACAATAAATAGGTCTAAAAATTAGTTTTTTTGTGTGTGTGACTGTTCAGTACTGTTCATATTGACATTTTAAAAGCAGACTTAAAAGTAACTCAAAAGTTACTTTCTCTAGTAACTAATTACTTTTGATATACAGTAATTGGTAAGGTTATTCAATTACATTTGAAAGAAGTAACTAGTAACTGTAACTAATTACTAATTTTCAGTAACTTGCCCAACACTGATAATGAGTGGATAATATTTTGTTCATACAGAATTTGTCTAAGCTTATTATTTTGAGAGGAAGAAGAGAAATATGTTTTCGTTCAGACCATCTAGTTCATATCTATATGAATCAATGTATTTAACACTACACACACCTTACAAAGTCTTTAGAAAGTCTTACACATTTTCAGACTTTCATTTCAAGCCGGACTGTGTTTGAACGTTACATTAGTTGTGAGTTTGTGTGAGAGAAAGTGAAAAGTGCTTCAGGTCAAAGTAGGTGTGCGTGATGCTCACTGTAGTCTATGTTGAAATGGGCAAGCCCAGCACCGGAGAAGAAGGACCCTGGCTCCACGTGTACAAAGCAGTGCTTGCTCTCCTTCCCCTGAATCACCTCTTTGACCCCCGATGCCCCCTGGTTCATCAAATTCCATCCCCGAATACAACCATCTAACCGCGGATTAATCTGAAATAAACACAGAATCAAACATGATAAGACAAAAACCCTGTGCATTGGCCATTTTTGGATCCCAAGTGCTGGTG